>NC_140990.1:203462903-204062903 GCF_052327205.1 Somniosus microcephalus | reverse complement strand
CGGCCAGACGCGTAAGTACCCCGACCGTACTCGCACATTTGGAAGGGAATTACTGGGCCAACATTTTACATGTCAATAAAATGAAAAATTTAACAATTGCATGATTTGCCCCCTCGCATCTGCGACTGAGGGTCCAAGGAGGTGCATTGCGCAAGGGGTCATCGTCGTACATATCCTCACACTGTTCCCTTTCGGGAACTGTATGAAGTGGTGGAAGGATTTATGGCCGTGATTAACGCTCATTCCGTGACCGTAACCATCTTTGAACCAGCCATTAGGGTGGTTAGTCCTATGGCGTGAGGGTTTTACGGGCTCCCACAACCCATCTGAGGGGGGCGGCCACCCACACCCACGGACGCAAGTATCCCACTGGATGTCCACCCAGAATTTATAGTTGGAGCTCCGACTCCACTTGCCGGGACTGCCTGGAGTGGGGTTCAAAACCCTACTCCTTCTGGCCCAGCGGCGGGGATGCTTACTGCTACGCAAAAGGCCCACTCCGCACAAAAGGTGACACCCATACGTTTCCTGCGCCTTTTCCCTCCCCGTGACTGGAGCCCTATGCTGCCACTTGAAAGACCAAGCTATCATCTGCCCTTTTTGCGGCGCCTTTGACTTCTCATTACCAATGATGAGCAGGCGCTGCGCCTCCACCTCCTTGAGGAGATTGCTGAGGTCATCATCAGTTCAATTGTGAGTTCTTTTAATGCCGTGAATTGTGCTCATTCCAGCCATTTCACGTTGCTAATCGGATTGGGCCTTTGGCATAGCGGTAGGATCCCCACCGCTGGGCCAGATCAGGGTAGGGTTTCGAACCCCGCTCCAGACAGTCCCGGCAAGTGGAGTCAGAGCTCCGGCTCTAAATTCTGGGTTGACATCCAGTGGGATATTTGCGTCCGTGGGTGTGGGTGGCCCCCCCTCCTTGTATAGCTTGTGGGAGCCCGTAAAACCCTCCCGCCATAGGACTAACCGCCCTAATGCCTGGTTCAAAGATGGTTACGGTCACGGAATGAGCGTTAATCATGGCCATAAATCCTTCCACCACTTCATACAGTTCCCCAAAGGGAACAGTGTGAAGACACGTATGACGACGACATTGCTAAATAAATAAATGGAATTTAAAAAATTCTTTTAGGGCTTTTAAAAGTCTTTAAATTGCTTTAATTCTGTTTAAAACTACTTCAGATTCTTCAAAATAATGTAAACATTTTTAAAAGTTTATAAAAGTTACCAAAATCTTCAAAAAACTTCCAAAAACCTATTTAAACTGCTGCTTTGCATGTAAAAATGCTTAGCAGCTTGGCAGAAACATTGGGGGCGTGTCCTGTGAAACTGAGACCTCAAGGGGCGTGTCTCAGTTGCACAGCTTGCTACAGGCTTCGCGCTGGCTGCACTCCTGGGCGGCGTGACGTCATACGCTGCCCGGGATTCTTCTTTTTGAAACACGAATTCCAGGCGTCCCTGGAGGTGATCGGCAGGCGCGTCGGGTAAGTGCAAATCGGGACCTTGCACGCGCGGCAAGCCCCGTTCACGAATTTCTGGCCCAATATTTTTGTTTGGGAAAGGGAGGGAAGTTATTTTAAGAAATTTTAAGTAAGTTTTAAAGTTTAAATTTTTTTTTTAAACGGGTTTTCAGAACGGTAGGTAGAAGGAGCAATTGTGGCTGTGTGAATGGAATGTGAAAATGAGTGTTCTAAAATGAGTAATGTAACATTTCCAGCACTTTTAAGAAAGAAACTTTTCATCAGTAATAAGTAATTATGTATGTATGTCCGCATATATTCCTTTACGTATATGTAGGTATGTTTTATATTCCTTTACTAATGTGTATGAATGTATGTTTTTAATTATGATTTTCCAATAAGTTACTTTCTCTGAAAGTCATAATTAAATAATACATTCATACACATAAGTAAAGGAATATATACATAACACGCAAAGGAATATATACAGACATACATACTTTCAGAAGCTCCACGATAAGAAATATCTTCCTCCGCAGCCTCTGGAGCAACTGTACCCATGCTTTTTTCATGTGTAAGTTGTAAGGACTTGACCTCACTGAAAGCATGAATGAAAGCGGTGAATTTTACTGCGCACGCGTTCTGCCTCTGAACCCCTTCGTTCAGAGGACAGGAAATGCCGGTTTTCCCCGCATGCGCTGTGCATGCTGAAAACCGGCATTTCCTCCGGCCAGACGCGTAAGTACCCCGACCGTACTCGCGCATTTGGAAGAGAATTACTGGGCCAACATTTTACATGTCAATAAAATGAAAAATTTAACAATTGCACGATTTGCCCCCTCGCATCTGCGACTGAGGGTCCAAGGAGGTGCATTGCGCAAGAGGTCATCGTCGTACATATCCTCACACTGTTCCCTTTCGGGAACTGTATGAAGTGGTGGAAGGATTTATGGCCGTGATTAACGCTCATTCCGTGACCGTAACCATCTTTGAACCAGCCATTAGGGTGGTTAGTCCTATGGCGTGAGGGTTTTACGGGCTCCCACAACCCATCTGAGGCGGGGGGGGCCACCCACACCCACGGACGCAAGTATCCCGCTGGATGTCCACCCAGAATTTATAGTTGGAGCTCCGACTCCACTTGCCGGGACTGTCTGGAGTGGGGTTCAAAACCCTACTCCTTCTGGCCCAGCGGCGGGGATGCTTACTGCTACGCAAAAGGCCCACTCCGCACAAAAGGTGACACCCATACGTTTCCTGCGCCTTTTCCCTCCCCGTGACTGGAGCCCTATGCTGCCACTTGAAAGACCAAGCTATCATCTGCCCTTTTTGCGGCGCCTTTGACTTCTCATTACCAATGATGAGCAGGCGCTGCGCCTCCACCTCCTTGAGGAGATTGCTGAGGTCATCATCAGTTCAATTGTGAGTTCTTTTAATGCCGTGAATTGTGCTCATTCCAGCCATTTCACGTTGCTAATCGGATTGGGCCTTTGGCATAGCGGTAGGATCCCCGCCGCTGGGCCAGATCAGGATAGGGTTTCGAACCCCGCTTCAGACAGTCCCGGCAAGTGGAGTCGGAGCTCCGGCTCTAAATTCTGGGTTGACATCCAGTGGGATATTTGCGTCCATGGGTGTGGGTGGCCCCCCCTCCTTGTATAGCTTGTGGGAGCCCGTAAAACCCTCCCGCCATAGGACTAACCGCCCTAATGGCTGGTTCAAAGATGGTTACGGTCACGGAATGAGCGTTAATCATGGCCATAAATCCTTCCACCACTTCATACAGTTCCCCAAAGGGAACAGTGTGAAGACACGTATGACAACGACATTGCTAAATAAATACATGGAATTAAAAAAATTCTTTTAGGGCTTTTAAAAGTCTTTAAATTGCTTTAATTCTGTTTAAAACTACTTCAGATTCTTCAAAATAATGTAAACGTTTTTAAAATTTTATAACAGTTCACAAAACATTCATAATATAGCAGATAACTTACTTTCCCTGCAGCTGTGTAACTACAAAGTCCTCTGCAGCTGCTTGGAGAGATTGGGGGCGTGTCCTACTACAATGAGACCTTAAGGGGCGTGTCTCACTTGCACTGCACGCTCCAGGCTTCGCGCTGGCTGCACTCCTGGGCGGCGTGACGTCATACGCTGCCCGGGATTCTTCTTTTTGATACACCAATTCCAGGCGTCCCTGGAGGTGATCGGCAGGAGCGTCGGGTAAGTGCATATACGGGGCTTGCACGCGCGGCAAGCCCCGTTCACGAATTTCTGGCCCAATGTCGCTTCCCTGATTTGGTGCAAGCACCGATTCCCAGACAGTAATCACACTTGCCCTGTCCACTTAAATAACTTGAGGCCAGACATAGGTTTAGCCTTCTGGACTCAACATTGAGTTCAACAATTTCAGACTATAACTCCCGCCCCTATTTTTCCACATGGCCGCTGTTGATGATTCTGCCATCCCCATTTGCAACATTTAACCACTCCTGTCTTCCACCCTAGCACAGACCGTCCCTTCTGTTCTTTCTTCACCCCCGCCCTTTCCCTGCCTCTGCACCTGCTTAAAACCTGTTACATCTCTAACTTTTTCCAGTTCTGACGAAGGGTCCCAGACCTGAAACTTTAACACTGTTTCCCTCTCCACGGATGCTGCCTGGCCTGCTGAGTGTTTCCAGCATTTTCTGTTATTATAGGTTTAGGTTACATAGGGTGCACAAGGGGGAGAAAAAATGCATCATGCTGTCCAAATATCTGTCCTGGCAACACCACCATCCAAAAAAAAAAGTAATTCATTTGAGGAAGAATGATCTACATCACAATGAAAATGATATAAATGGCCAAGGAGGCGTTCATTTTACTTCCAACATCCTACCACAGGCATCTGTAGCCTGCTGCAAAATATTTCCCCAATTTAAGCTGCAGCCCGTGTGGTGAAGGTACTCCCACAGTGCTGTTAGGGAGTAAGTTCCAAGATTTTGACCCAGCAACATTGAAGGATCGGCGATATACTTCTAAGTCAGGACGATGTGTGACTTGGAGGGGAACTTGGAGGTGACGGTGTTCCCATGCGCCTGCTGCCCTTGCCCTTCTAGGTGGAAGAGGTCGCGGGTTTGGGAGGTGCTGCTGAAGAAGCCTTGGCGAGTTGCTGCAGTGCATCTTGTAGATGGTACACACAGCAGCCACGGTGTGCCAGTGGTGGAGGGGGTGAATGTTTAAGGTGGTGGATGGGGTGCCAATCAAGCGGCCTGCTTTGCCCTGGAATAATAAGGAAAGCTCTGTTGGGAATCCCTCAGATAGATCTGGAGAAACTAATAATTTCACAGTTTAATGGTGCACTTTATTTTGTCTCCCTCAGGGAACATTAATCTGGTATTGAAGTACAGCCACTTCCTCAAAACATGAAGGAGTAATCAAGGCAAATGGGATAGCCTCCTTCTGTGCATTAAAACACTATGAAATTTTACACATCAAAGTACGATCATGCTCACACACTAACAATTCAGGTCGAGTGCAGACAATCATGGCGAGAGGTTACAAAGTCACCAAGCAAATGGTGGATACTTGGTGGTGTACACATATGCTTTTGACTTATCAGAACAAAAGAGGGAGAACTACAGATAAAGCCAAGGAATTTTGATGCTGATATCTAATTGTTATTCTGCAGATGAAATGAAGGTCGTCAGTACCTGGCAGTTTGTTGGAACTTGAGCTATCAAGGTAAACTGGTATTGAAATGCATTGCATTTACATGTATGCATATATGGCAGAATCAGACAGAGATTCACCACTGGTCAGGATATGCTGTATCCCCTTGTAATTGGGTTCCTCATACAGTGTAAATATTAGGAGATTGTCTCTGCTGGTTGGGGAATTGATAACAAAGGGGCATAAACTCAGAATTATCACTGGAAGAATGAAGGGGCACTTAGAAGAATTTTCCACAGTGAGTTAGAGTTATTAAAGCAATTGGTCATTGAGGCAGAGACTTTGTAGATTTTCAACTTGCAGCCTGGGTGTGGAACTGGCATTGCGGGTCAGCCAGCCATTATAAAAAACACCCAACTTTCATTTCAATGGAAATCAGGCCATTTCTATTACAAATGGCCAATCGTAACACAGTATTACACCCAAGCGATGTTGGAAAAACAACTGCAATGTCATCATTGAATCATAGAATGGTACAGCACAGAAGGAGGCCATTCAGCTGATCAAATCGGCGCCGGCTCTTTCGGAGAACAATTCAGTTAGTCCCATTCCCCCACTCTTTCCCCATATCCCTGCAATTTAGTCTACTTCAAATATTTATCCCATTCCTTTTTGAAGGCTACCATTGAATCTGTATCCACCACCCTATCAAGCAGTGCATTCCAAATCCTAACAATTCTTTGCTTAAAAAGTTTTTCTTCATGTCACCGCTGGCTCTTTTGTCCATCACCTTAAATCTGTACCCTCTGGTCATCAACCCTTCAGCCATTGGAAAGAGTTTCTCTTTATTTACTCTATCTAAAACCTTCATGATTTTAAACACCTCTATCAAATCTCCTCTTAACCTTCTCTGCACTAAGGAGAACAACCCCAGCTTCTCCAGTCTATCCACGTAACTGTAATCCCTCATCCCTGGAACCATTCTAGTAAATCTCTTCTGTACCCTCTCCAAAGTCTTCATGTCCTTCCTAAAGTGTAGTGCCCAGAATTGGATACAATATTCCAGCTGGGGTCGAACTAGTATTTTACATTATGTTTCTATTTATAAAGTCCAGGATCCCATATGCTTTATTAGCTGCTTTGTTAACCTGTCCTGCCACCTTCAAAGATTTGTGCACAAACACCCCCAGGTCTCTCTGTTCTTGCACCTCCTTTAAAATTGTACCATTTTGCTTGTATTGTCTCTCCTCATTCTTCCTGCCAAAATGTATCACCTCACACTTTTTTGCATTCAATTTCATCTGCCATTTGTCCGCCCATTCCGCCAGGTTGTTTACATCCTCTTGAAGTCTATTGCTATCTTCCTCACTGTTTACTATACTTACTAGTTTTGTGTCATCTGCAAATTTCGAATTGTGCCCTATACCCCCAAGTCCAACTCTATCAAAAACAGCAGTGGTTCTAATACTGAACTTTGGGGAACACCACTGTATACCTCCCTCCAGTCCGAAAAACAGCCATTCACCACAACTCTCTGTTTTCTACCCCTTAGCCAATTTTGTATCCATGCTGCTACTGCCCCTTTTATCACATGGGCTTCAATTTTGCTAACTAGCCTAATTTATCAAGCACCATATACACAACATCAACTGCACTGCCCTCATCAACCCTCTCTGTTACCTCATGAAAAAACTCAATCAAGTTAGTCAAACACAATTTGCCCTTAACAAATCTGTGCTAGCTCTCTTTTATTAGTCCCTGCTTATCCAAGTGGCTGTTAATTTTATCCCGGATTATTCTTTCTAAAAGCTTCCCCACCACCGATGTTAAACTGACTGGCCTGTAATTGCCAGGTTTATTCTTCTCCCTGTTTTTGAACAAGGGTGTAACATTTGCAATCCTCCTGTCCTCTGGCACCACCCCGTATCTAAGGGGGATTGGAAGATTGTGGCCAGCACCTCCGCAATTTCTACCCTTACTTCCCTCATCAACCTAGGATGCATCCCATCCGGACCAAGTGGCTTATCCACTTTAAGTAGTGCCAGCCTTTCTAGTACTTCCTCTTTATCTATTTTTATCTCCTCCAGTATCCTGACAACCTCCTTGTTTACCGCAGCTTTGGCAAAGTCCTCTTCCTTGATAAACACTGATGCAAAGTACTCATTTACTACCTCAGCCATACCTTCTGCCTCCACCAACAGATCTCCATTTTGGTTCTTAATTGGCTCCACAGCTCCTCTAACAACCTTTATACTGTTAATATGCTTAAAGCTTCCCTTTTATGTTAGCTGTCAATCTATTCTCGTACTGTCTCTTTGCCCCTCTCATTTCCTTTTTCATTTCTCCTCTGTACTTTTTATATTCAGCCTGATTCTCCCTTGTTTTATCAAGCTTACATCTGTCATATGCCCCCTTTTTCTGCTTCATCCTACTCTCTAACTCCTTCTTCATCCAGGGAGCTCTGGCTTTGGTTGCACTCCCTTTCCCCCTTGTAGGAATGTACCTAGACTGTACCCGAACCACCTCTTCTTTAAAGGCCGCCCATTGCTCCATTATATTTCTGCCTGCCAGTCTTTGATTCCAATTTTCATTTACCCGGCCAGATCCCTCCTCAATTCGCTGAAATTAGCCCTCCTCCAGTTAAGTATTTTTATTCTAGATTGCCCCTTGTTCTTCTCCATAACTATAAAAAGAAAATGGATAGATATTTGAAAAGGAAGAACAAACAACAACAACAAGTATTATAAAATGATACAGAGTAAGGGCAGAGAAATAGGATTAAAACAGATAACTCAGTTAAAGGGGGAAAATTCAGTAGATTAACACCTCCCATTAGCGCCTGCAGATGGCGGTAATGGGGCACTGATGCAGTAGCACCAGGGTGAGGCGAATCCAGCGCCGCACAGCATATCCAGCCTCCTCGTTGCGCCACCGGTATGAGGTATCGCTGGGGACTTCAACGCTAGGCAGACTAGTCTGCAACGCTCACTGGGAGCCCGATCTGGAAAATTCATTGTCACCACTTTCCTTAGCGCCTCGACCAGACAGCGACAGGGAGAGCTGGCGTGCAGCTGCAGGAAGCTGGCTCCAGCGACGTTATTTAAAGGCATCAGCATTAATCACTCGCAGCTGTCAGGGCAGGTTAGTTTCAGTAACTTATTGTCAGTTTCAACCAGTGGAACAGTTTGTATGAGTAATTTCAAGCTTCTTTTGTATCAGCAGTCTTCTGGCAAGTGCAAAGTAGTTACATTTATTGCTCAAAGATTCAAACTGCTACATTTGGCAACATTAATGGGGGCAACACTGGCATGCCACCTCACCCTCCAGGATCTATGGTGGAGGGCGTGTAGGCAGCGAGAAATACGGGAACATGTGCGCAGAGGGATGAGGAGGGACATCAGGGCACTTACCAGGAGGCCTTACCCTCCGAGGGTATTCCGACAGCACTTCTAACTTCAATTAAGCAAAGAGCAGTGTATTAGATGGTTCTGCATCGCCAAGGTGGTGGTCACAGAACTCTGCCACCTCCTCCAAACAGATCTTCAGCCTCACACCAGGATGACTTAAACTCCAGATGCCTTTTGCTCACCACATGCCCATCATACCATCCCTGTGTCATGCTATATCACAGCGTCCTCATGGGTGCAAAGATGAAATGGGAGATACCCCAAAATATTGCAAACTCCGTTAATAAATGTATACATAAACATATCACAAATATCACATTCATTCTATTAACTAATGGCCCTTGTGCCTGCTATAGTTGAATAGCTGTCATTGTGTGCAAGGCATGAGATGAGGGAGTGAGTGTTGGTAGGTAGAGATTGCTGGTGGGTGAGCACTGGGGGTGTGGTGCTTTGGGCAGTGTGTGAAGCTTGTGGTACAGATGGTGGTGTGTAGCATTTGCTGAAGCATTCAAT
The DNA here is from genome assembly GCF_052327205.1 of Somniosus microcephalus. Lineage (NCBI taxonomy): Eukaryota > Metazoa > Chordata > Chondrichthyes > Squaliformes > Somniosidae > Somniosus > Somniosus microcephalus. The sequence continues at coordinate 204,053,875 of NC_140990.1, read as the reverse complement.
CACCCTGACCACCCGACTGAGGTGGATCTGCCATGGGCACACCTGCTTCAGTCCTCTGGCCCCTTCTCCTTGCTGTGCTTCTCCTTGCTGATGCAACTGCACAGCCAGCAATGCTGTGAATGAGGTGCTGCAGTATCAATGAACCTCCCCTTTAAGTACTGGGAAAAGTTTGTGGCAATGATGAGTGGTGATTAGACTGCACCCGATATTCATCCACCCTTTCAGTGGAACACCACTGAGCTAGGCCTTTAAGACTTGATTTAGCGCACCAATCATTTCTTTAAGCAGTGAGAATGAATTTTGCGTACGGTCTAAAGCATTAGTGCCTGGCGCCCATTCCTGAGCTATAATGAATTTCTAGCCCCATGAGTTAACACCGGCACAGACATAATGAGGCAAATGGCCTCCTTCTGTACGTTAATTTTTAGAATTCTATGATTCTATCACCCAGTTGTCACTCTCAGCGTGGATGGCGTTGCAGCAGCTGAAGTAAGAGTGTAGGTCCGTACTGCACTCGTAGTTCCAGACCATGGAAGTTCCTGTCCTCATAAAAAAAAAAAAAAAAACTATGAAATGCATTTGTATGGTTAGAAAGTTTTGCAAACAAAATGTCCCACAAAAAAATTGCCTCTCCATTTCTGAGATCAGCACCGGAAAAACAGTTGACTGCATGTGACATGGCTTGTCCTTTTGTAAGGTGACATCAGCCAGCACATCAGAAAAAAACCTTTCTTTATTGAGAGGCTTAATATCAACAAAAGGATTTTGTGATGTGCCTGGCATTATTTGCAAAACATTGCTCTATTTTACTTTTATGAAGGGTTCATTGTTTTTTATGTTCTTTGTTGCATTTTTTGAGTAAGACCGTACAAAGTAATTCTGTGTATATCTCAAACAATCTAGATATCTTACTGCACACTGTGTTGGCTTGCTCTGTACAGGAAAACATTTGGAATCAAGCCATTACCTTGCAGATAAACAATTTGATTTTCTTCCTATTTCCCAAACTGGCACTCTCCCCCTCTCTACGTCCCCACTGTGTTGAAATAAAAACTTATCGCTCATCTCCAATTCTAACTTATGCTTTCCCAGTATCTCAAAACTGGAATCTTTCACCTCCTTAATGTTACCCACACCCCCCCCCATAAGGTGCTACATAAATGCATTTTTAAAAATTTATTCACAGGATGTAGGCATCATTGGCAAGGCTAGCATTTATTGCCCATCCCTAATTGCCCTCGAGAAGGTGATGGCAAGTAACTGTATAGGAAGCAGGATCTATTAGGTAATGAAGTTTAATCAAAATCATCTTTAATAGTAAAGATTATCTTCATTACACTTCCAAATTTGTTGTTATTTTTAAATCAATGCTTCCAATGCCAAATGTGGCTCAGCGCACTATACATAGTCTTGGAAACAATCACAACTCTATTGCTATCTATTTATATCACGTTAATCACGTTCACCCTGCCAACTGTGTTTTTCCTGCCAGCAACAAAAATTGTGTCAACAGTGTCAACAATCATAGCTCTCTTGCTAAAAACATGACCTTGTGCTATCTGTGTTTAGCTGAGCCAATTATAGAAATGGTGGCCTCCAATAACTATGCCAATCACACTCTCTAAACCTGTTGCACATTCACTGCCAGACATGTGCACTACGCTTTCATCGACTGATCAAGAATCAAGTTATTGCTGCCAACAGTGATAATCTGCCAACCATACTCACTGTTTAAAACATGATTGCTATGCCAACAGCTCTCCTAGTGTCAACTACTAAAAAATGAAAGCATACACGACCCATAAATTCCTACCTAGTAGATCCTGCTTCCGATACTGTTACTTGCCAACCACACAACCTTTTCTCCCTGTAACAAGGACGATGGCACAGTCTGCACATTGACTTTTTCACAGCTCTGTCAGAAGGGCTTTGTGATCAGCCAACAAGATGTGTAGTTCAAGTAGCATTTCACATGTTAACTTTCTTCTGCAATACAGCACTTCACCTTTGTGTCATGTTGCCTCCAGTGACTTAAAACTCCACATTTATCAACCAGTACAGAGAGTTGGGAAATTGCATTGTGATGGTTGGCTATTGTAGAACTTTGATTCAAAACTATCTAGTTGGGAACAAAGTGATTCTTCTTGCCTGCGATACCAGGTTAGCTACTTACTGTATCTAATGTGCCTTGTGTGTCTCCCACTTTCCCCTTTCCTTTTCCAACCACCAGTTAAATGTAAATATCCGATTTCCAGTCAGTCACACTAGTTCATCTACTTAGGAACCAAACATCCTAATTAGAGTTAACAGAGCATCATGTTACTTTCTTATCTACGCAGAAATTAACCTTTTGCAATTGTTTTTATTTGAAGTATTTATACCTGCCAGTGCAAACAATAAGGAGGATGGATCTTAACTCAAGCATACTGCAGTAACATCTGACATGTAATATTATTGGCGTAAGTTGAAAAGGGACCATCTAACTAAAGTCTAATAAGCATTAAGAGGCAAACGCAATGAGCCATTATCCTGCAGCAAAAATGTAAGGAAAATCCTGCCTTGTCTTCATTATATTTTAATCCTCTTCATTGTAGGTTTTAGTGGTTCACCTACTCCCTATCAGGAAAATATAAATTGAGACAAAAAAGAGAAATATCAGTCGAAACTGTTGATATAAACTATCAGGCCTAGAAATTTATGGCCTCCAAGAAAGTTGCCGGTGTCACTGCGGCCTCAGGTTAACGGCTGCTGAAAATGGTCGCGGTGGTAGGAGAGAAAAAATTTGCATTTGGGACTAAAGATTTTTAGCCCAGCACTAACTCGCCATGTAATGCCAACACTCTCCTGGTGGCATTAGTGCAGGCATGGGAGTCAAAGTTCGTGTCCAGGCACGGTGTTCCCCTTCCAACAGCCTCTAGATGCAAGGCAATGAGTTCACTGGGCATTGTGGGACACTAAAGGGCAAATATATTATATGGGCAATGCCTTCTGAATGGATACAAAATTTAAATGAAGTAAAAAAGTGCAGTTTTCAGCCCTTACTGCCTTTAAAAAAAACTAACATTAAAAAGAAGTCCCAAATGGGAGTCTTCAGCTCTTAAAGCTAAATTCCTTTCCACAACTAAATAAAATGGGGAAAGTGTTTCAGCACTAACACAAATGGCTCAGCAAGCCAGGGAAGGGACACCCAGGGTCTGGCACACAGCTCTCCAGCTTTATGCAGTGGATCAACACAGCAAGCCTGGCCCTCTGCCCACAGGGGCCAGGAGGCCCTCCAGAAAGAACGATGTGGGACCACATCACCGAGGCCATCAGTGTCGCCCCCACCACCTGGCTTCTGTGCCCAAAGAAGCTTCATGACCTCAGACCACTGGTCAGGGTCAGTGAATGCACCTTCAAAAGCCGTCTCCTATCAAATGCACCACTAGTCAAAAACACTTCTCAATGCAGGACTCTCTGCCGCTCAATCACTCACATACCAACAATCTGTACCAAACACGAGGCACACCTCCCATTCCTAGCCTCACCTCACCCCCTTGGAGGTGATGGTGCAGGGCATTCTTGGCAGGGGCATGGCTAAGCCTTTGGCCAGCAGCAGGGCAGAAGGAATACAAAATGCAGGTATCCTCATATGTTATCCTCCTTCTGGCTCTTGCGTGTGCGTACGTCGACATCGGCACCACAAAATCTGGGCCATTATCTGTTTTAGTGATGTTGATTGAGGGATAAATATTGACCACGACACTGGGGATAACTCTCCTGCTCTTCTTCAAAATAGTGCCATGGGATCTTTTCCATCCACCTGAGAGAGCAGACGGGGCCTCAGTTTAACATCTCACCTCCGACAGTGCAACACTCCTCAGCACTGCACTAGAGTGTTAGCCTTGATTTTTGTGCTCAAGTCTCTGGAGTGAGACTTGAACCCACAACCTTCTGACTCAGTGGCGAGAGTGCTGCCAACTGCGCCATGGCTGGCATGCATTCGGACTAGAATGCTAATGGGAGAGTTTTGGACAAGTTGATGTTTATGTAGGGAAGAGATTGGGAAGCCAACAAAGAAGGCCTGAAGATAAGTATGGATTATGGTTTCAAAGGTGATGAGAATGAGGTAAGGGTAGAGTTGTGTGATGTCAAAGAGGTTAAGTATGCAGTCTTGGTGATAGATAAAATGTGGGTTAAAAAATCAGCTTGGGCTAAAGCAGAACACAAGATGGAAATTACAATCAGGAGAAATGTATAACGGGTGAATTATTATCGCCCATTTTACACTATCACTCAAGTCAAAATTACCTCCTATTCTTCATGTGAGTTTTGCTCTTGTTTCTAGCAATTTGAACCTAAACTGCACTCACACTGGAAAATCTAGGGTGTTGAATGTGATTCAGTCAGATGCAGAAAGTCTAGAAAGCAGTGCGCCTCTACACCACAGTTAATCACTGAATTTCCATACAAAAAAAATCAGCTAAGTGATGAACTTGAAATTTTAGTTTAACTAGCTGGTTTTAGAACACCAATATTTTAATTTGATTCCAATTTTGCAAACCTATGTACCTCCATAATGTATAAATATAATAGCCTCGAACATAGCATTACACTTATGCTGATAGTTTTTTTTTAGATAACTGTGCATTGTAGGAAAATGGCATTTTCAACATTCCTGCTGAACTCTGGGAAAACATAAAGGGCTAGATTTTCAGTATAGACAGTTTTGGGGCGATAACCTTAGCGCCCGCCCGAAGTTAGCGCCCGCCCCAAAGTAGCGCCCCGTTGCCGGAAATTCAGTGGCTTCGCCCTAAGAGATTGGTGGAGCGCTAAAAGAGGCGTTCCACTCCTATCTTTAGGCGCTAAGCCGGCGGTCCAGAGGGATAGCGCCCAGGCGGGGCGCAGCGCGGGTGCGGTCATTTTTGGACTGACAGCAGACCCCGTGGCGCCGACCAGCTCTTAAAGGGGGAAGGGACGAATTGGTCTGCTGCCACGCCCTGCACACTGCAGCCTTGCAAAGAGGCCTCAACACTGCTGCTCAGCCCCAGGGAGTCATGGCAACGCCAGAGAAGGCCCGTCAGCGTGCCCTGCGCTTCTCAGAGGGTGATCTGGACATAATGGTCACAGCTCTGGAGGTGAGGAGCAAGATCTTGTTCCCAGAGAGTGGGAGGAATCCAACCCACCACGACTACACCAAAGCCTGGAAGCAGATCGCCCAGAGGGTGACGTTCACCGGCAATGCCCCCAGGACCCACAAACAATGTCGTAAAAAATACAACGATCTGACCAGGATTGTGAAGGTGAGTAGCCTTTCCAGTCTCCTCCTCATTCTTGCATGTACACCTGACATGATGGGCAAAGGGAGCTGAAAGTCCTATTGGCCAGCCCTCAGCCAGCAGCATTGGGACAGTCATGAGCATCACATGGCCATTCGGCACTCTACACTTTGTCCAAGCTATTCCACCATGGGAGGCAGTGCACACTACATCAGGGCTTCACTCTGTCCACGCTATTCCACCATGGGAGGCAGTGCACACTACATCAGGGCTTCACTGCGCACTTACAGCCCGTCCTTTCTCTTGCAGGCTAAAGTAGCGTTTAATCGCCAGGCGCGTGCCAGGGGTGGCCGCGCCAAGCTGCAGAAGCTCACTCGGCTGGAGGGGCGCGTGTGTGTGCTCATGGGAGCCCGTGTGATTGTCCCCACAGCGTGCGGAGTATCCGACCCTCCACTGCCCGGCAATGGTAAGGACCTCGCCTTTTGGCCCTCTCGCGTCGCACTGGCCCATCCGAGCTACCTCCTTTGCCACTGTCCCACCAATGCGCTGAATGCCACCAGTCCTAACTCCCTCGCTGACGCCGTCTCCTCACTCTGAAGCTACTCTTGTGCATTCCTGCTTTCAGCTGGTGACGACCAGGACCCTGAAGCTGCCAGTGACAGCACCTCCGACCAGGAGGAGGAGGAGGAGCAAGCCGGACCTTCGGGGGAACAGTCACGTCCCGCAGGAGAGGAGGAAATGCTTGACACCTCCTCACTGGACGAGTGCCTGGAGGAACTGTCGCAGGGCAATGCAGCTTCTGGGACCAGTGGCGTCCAGCCACCCAGGAGCCGTGCGCGTGGCCCGCGGCCTTCCCCCCAAAGGGGGGAAGGATCAGAGGGGAGTGCTGCTGTTCGGCACACTCGCCGCCACCAACACGGCAAGGGTCCCCTAGTTCGGCCCCCTCCTCCCCAGCGGGAGAGTCGCGACTCCAGTCCGGACACCTTCACCTCGGAGGAGGTGTGGAAGCTGGATAAGATGGCCGACGATTCGGACCGGCGCCACACGGAGCTCATGCGCGTGGTGGGGCGCATGCCTGAGGCCATCGAGTCGCTGGCGACCAGTGTGCACGAGTTCGGGGCAGCAACTGCCGCGAGTGGCCGCATGCTGACTGATGCCGTCAAGACCCTGGCGGCTGTGATGCGCGCGCACAGCAGGACCACAGGGGCATTCACTGCTGCCACACGCGTTGTCTCAGGCAGGCATCGCCAGGGCAGCCGCCGCGCTGGACCATCCCAGCAAGCCGCCCCTCGGCTGATTGTTGCGGATCCTGCAGTGCGGGCCCGGCCGAGTGCCACCGCGCCACAGCACCAGCCAACGCATCCCAGACGCCAGCTGGCCCACATTGCGCCATCCGTCGCCGCCATTCCCCCACTGGGGCGTCAAGGGCAAGCGGCTGCAGCTGATGGTGGCCAGGCTCAGGTGCGCCACTCAGCAGACGGCCCCTCGAGGCCCAAACGCCGTGTAGGCCGCCCCCCAGCGGCATCTGGCGGAAGGGCATCTGAGCCTCAGGCGCCTTCCCCCAGCCTCGCAGCAGCCACTGGGCAGAGCTTGCGAAGGAGCAGCAGGCCGGGCAGGGGAGGCAAAAGGCTGGGCAAGGTCTCGCCCTCGCGGGCCACTCAGTAGAGGGTGTGGGCAGCTTTCCTTTTATATGGCGGTGGCCATCTTTATTTTGCCCATGGTTGTGTTGTTGGAGGGCTTATTTTTTGCGTTAGGCCGACGTTGAGGCCCGGTTTGAAGGAAGGTGGAGTGACTCCTCCCCAGTTTGTGGGAGTGAGTCGTTTGTTGGGCTTTTTGTGGGGCCCGTTTATTGTTTTTGGGGATTCATGTGGGAAGGGCTTTTCATTTTTGTGTAATAAAAAATTATCTTTATTCATGCAGTCTCCATGGTTGTTCTTCTTAGTGTTTGTTGGCTTCACCGGCTGAGGGCTTGCGGAGCGGCTGCATTCATCTTCCCTCATGGCCCCTGGCCATTCCCTGACAGGGGGCTTAGAAGTACCGTGTAATAAGGTGGCGTCGTGCGGCCCTTGGCCCTGGTCGCTCCCTCCTGGGAATGTACTCCTGCTCCTCCTCCTCCTCCTCCTCATGCTCCTCCTGCTCCTCCTCCTGAGGTGCTGGTCCAACGTCAGGTGGCAGTGCCTGAGTCCTGCGGATAGCCAGGTTGTGTAGCATGCTGCAAACCACCACAAATTGGGAGACCCGGCCCGTCGAATACTGGAGAGCTCCTCCGGAGCGATCAAGGCAGCGGAACCGCTGCTTGAGGACCCCAATAGTTAGCTCGATGATGTTGCGGGTGGTTTGATGGCTCTCGTTGTAGGCCTCTTCAGCAGCGGTCCTGGGCGCGCGGAGCGGGGTCATGAGCCAGGTGCACAAAGGATAGCCTTTGTCCCCGAGTAGCCATCCTCTTGGGGGAGGCTGTGCCTGGAACATGTCATGCACAGTACTCTGCCGCAGGATAAAGGCATCGTGGCTGCTGCCTGGGAAGCTGGCATTGACTGCCATGATGCGCTGCTTGTGGTCACAGACCAGCTGCACATTCAGAGAATGGTAGCCCTTCCTGTTGCGATACTGCTCGCCATGCTCCAGAGGGGCCCGCAAAGCCACATGCATACAGTCAATGGCGCCCTGCACCAAGGGGAATTCCCCGAGTCTGGAAAATCCCAATGCGCGCTGATGCTGGCTCTCCAGGGCCATGGGGAAGGAGATGAATTGGCTTCTCCTTCTGAACAGTGCTTCGGTCACCTGGCGGATGCAGCGATGCGCGCCGTACTGGGAGATGTTTGCTATGTCCCCAGCAGCGTATTGGAAGGAGCCGGTGGCATAGAAGTTCAATGCCACCGTCACCTTCACTTCCACCGACAGAGACGTCCTGCACCTGAGCTTTGGCCGCAGATCTCGGCGAAGCAGGTGGCAGATCTCTGCAATCACCTCCTTTCGGAATCGGAGCCTTTTAACACATCGCGCGGCACTCATGTTTAGGTAGGAGCGCTGCTGGCGGTATAGCCTGACTGGGTAAGGCCTACGTGGCCGACGCCTGTAGCCCCCTCTGCCTCTAGCCAGGGCTGCCCCTCTCACAATGCGTCTGCGAGCCCTACGGACATGGAGCTGCAGCTCCGCGTTGGCACCCCATGCAACCCCCATCAAATCCTGGCAAACACTCTAATTTCAAAAGGCCACTTGCAGCGCTCTGGCCTGAGTCCAAAAATACCTGGCTCTTGCTGCTTGAAACCAGTTAGCTATCCTCCTTGTTGTGTCTCCAGAAATGCGTTGCACAAGAGTGTTTTCTGAAAAAAGGCTGGCCTTTATACTGGAGAGAACGTCCCCTTTAATTTGCGCCCCCCGGGGCCCGCGCTGGTTGTGTTGCGTTCCTTTTTCCAAACGCTCCGGCCGCCAGCCACACAATGGGGCGGTCCGACTGAAGTTTGGAATCGGGGCGCACAAAGGGCGTTGCACGAGGATGTGACGTCATTTTCTGCGCGCGCATCCGGGCGGGCGCTAAACTTTGCGCCGGCGCTAACGGGCAACTTAATTTGGGGCGGGGCGCAAACTGCGCTGTGCCCGGGCGCTACACGCATAGCGCCCGAAAAACACTTCTCTTAAGGCGCTAACTGCTGGCGCAAGCGACTGAAAATCTAGCCCAAAGAGTTAATGCAGAGAACCATGGGCACTGCAAAACAATATTGTGGGGACAAAAGGATCTATTACAGTTTACCAACTGGTCCACTTCAGTGGCTAAAGCTAGGCACACCCAGGCCTCATATGATTGAATGGATGGTTACGGTAAGGTAAGAAAAGCCTAAAATGAACAGAGACATTCTTAGTTTGTGCTGGCTTGGGTTATTATTTTATTTTTTTTAATTTGTTTTTATGGGATGTGGACGTCACTGGCAAGGCCAGCATTTATTGCCCATCCCTAATTGTCCTTGAGAAGGTGGTGGTGAGCCGCCTACTAGAACCGCTGCAGTCCGTGTGGTGAAGGTACTCCCACAGTGCTGTTAGGGAGGGAGTTCCAGGATTTTGACCCAGCGACAATGAAGGATCAGTGATATAATTATAAGTCAGGATGATGTGTGACTTGGAGGGGAACTTGGAGGCGGTGGTGTTCCCATGCGTCTGCTGCCCTTGTCCTTGGCGAGTTGCTGCAGTGCATCTTGTAGATGGTACACACTGCAGCTACAGTATGCCAGTGGTGGAGGGAGTGGATGTTTAAGGTGGTAGAGGGGGTGCCAATCAAGCGGGCTGCTTTGTTTTGAATGGTGTTGAGCTTCTTGAGTGTTGTTGGAGCTGCACTCACCCAGGCAAGTGAAGAGTATTCCATCACACTCCTTACTTGTACCTTGTAGATGGTAGAAAAGCTTTGGGGAGTCAGGAGGTAAGACACTCGCCGCAGAATACCTAGCCTCTGACCTGCTCTTGTTGCCACAGTATTTATGTGGCTGGTCCAGTTAAGTTTCTGGTCAATGGTGACCCCCAGGATGTTGATGGTGGGGGATTCGGTGATGGTATTCCCATTGAATGTCAAGGGGCGGTGTTTAGACTCTCGCTTGTTGGAGATAGTCATTGCCTGGCACTTCTGTGGCGTGAATGTTACCTGCCACTTATCAGCCCAAGCCTGAACATCGTCCAGGTCTTGTTGCATGCGGGCATGGACTGCTTCATTACCTGAGGAGTTGTGAATGGCACTGAACACTGTGCAATCATCAGCGAACATCCCCATTTCTGACCTTATGTTGGAGGGAAGGTCATTGATGAAGCAGCTGAAGATGGTTGGGCCTAGGACACTGCCCTGAGGAACTCCTGCAGTGATGTCCTGGGGCTGTGATGATTGACCTTTAATCACCACAACCATCTACCTTTGTGCTAGGTATGACTCCAGCCAGACATTTAAACCTAGACAAAGTGAAATAAGTTTTCACAATTAGATGTGAGAGTGACATAATCCTTATCTGGATTGTCTTGCCAAAATTATTTAAAACCAGGAAAAGTAAAATGTTTTGTAATTAATGAACAGATCTGGCTTTTCTTAAGTAATTAAAAATTTGCTCATTATAAGTATGTGACATGTGCCTTCTAAGGCACTGTCATCAAATAAGTGAATCCTTGCCACGAAGTTGGCCAATATTTGAATAAATGGTACTGAAGGCATTTACCCTGAGAATCAAAGATATAATAGATGGTGTTTTGACACAAAATACTAGAAAAGCCAGACAAAAGATGATTGGCAGACTTTCTAGAGAGAACGCGAGAAGGGTTACAGGAATTCAGGGAGACTAAAGAACTCTACTAGACAGAGATAGGCAAATAATTCAGTAGATCACTGTTATTTAAGAGTTAAGCACCTGAGAACAGAAGCAAATTTAGTGCTACCAAGGGAGAATATTGGGAGAAGGCCGAAGAGATTCATCATGCTGACAGACCAGAGGTAGATCTGAATATCCCTGAGGGAGATGTAATCACCAACATTATTGCATCGACTCAGAAGGATGAGCTTGTTAATATGATCTGGAAATCATTGCTAAAGATGTGATCCTATCAACAATAAACTGAACTAAATAGACTTTAATTTGTCCATTGACCTATTATTCAAAGCTGTTAACTTGTCTGCTATACATGAAACCTAATCTAAACTAACCTTGCTGATGTTATGTCAGTCTTGGACATTGAGTATATTTTCAAGTTGAAGTAAGTAAACCCTCACTGATGCTGAGTTAATGTGATACACGTGAATTGCCTTTGTAACCTCAGATAATAATTCTATCAGTTAATAACAGCCAGCTAAATACCTTGAGTATTCTTACTGCTTGATTTTAAAATACTGTTAATTCTATTAACATAAATGTTAATAAAGAAATGTTATTTCTTGATTTCATGGCCTGACTTCCTCTTTGAAGATTTTGGCAATGAGAGTTTAAGCTGTTTGCCCAGTAACTTACAGTTTTTCCAATAAGGAGCTGGTCATGTAACTGTTAATATAATTTAGACTAGTTGATGGAAGATAGTTAACGTCAGATAGTTAGGGATCTAGTGCTTCCCTAGACATGGCTGGTGCATTACCAGATGGTTCCTTGATGACGAGTTGCAGTGAAGTGGTTAAGAATTCATTTGATGTCCTTTCAAGGTTTATTGGTGCACCAATCTCAGTGTTCTTAAAATATGTCTCTGCTTTCAGTATTTCACAAAACAAGAATGCATAAACCACATACTGTAGAATATTATTGTCTTTATTTCTTAATTACTGAGTAATTTCCAGCAACAGAAATAATTAATTAGCGAATTAGAAATCCGTTACACGGCGGAAAGATCCGATAGTTGGGCAGGTTGCGCCCCAGTCACTGAATCTCTTGTATTCACCGGGTTTCATGAAGTACTGGCGGCCTCTGTAGTTGGGATGTTCATAGAAGGCCCAGTAACCGTCCATCACATGGCTGGAGTGAATGTCACGGTAGCGGAAACGATCGTAGACAGATGGGCAGTCATCCATGAATTCCATCATCTGTCCTCCAAAGTCAGGCCTCTCGTAAATCTTCATTCTGTAGGAACCACCGCTGGGCTATAAAATTAAGAAAATCATTAAATTAATGTAAAAATGCTATTTAAAATGCTAACAGAATGATACACTTTTACTTGCAAATCTGATTCATGTAAAATTCTTTTTTTGAAATACTGTACAACAAAAATCTACAATGGAATCATAAACTAAAGATAACTCTTGAAAATGCTATAAATATAAACAGGTAAAATCCATGGGCCTAGAAATTCGCTATCGCCGCGCCAGGTCTTTAGCGCCCGAAAGTTAGCGCACGCCCGGATTCCCGTAGCGCCCGCCTGAAATTCAGTTGCAGCGCCCCAAGACGGAGGCGGGCGCTATTGCAGGGTTTGGCCGCCTCCGCTTGGGGCGCTGAAAGTCAATTTCAGGCGTCCAGCTGCCGCAGCGCCACCCGATGCGGTGCGGCAGGCTGGGGTACTGCAGGCCTCCTCCTTCTCTTAAGGAGGAGCTGCCTGCAGCCGTGAGATCGCCGCTGGATTCCCCCGGCAAATGAGCCCGGCACCACGGGGAAGTGCCGGGCTCGCGGGGGTCAGAGACCAATGCCGCGGCGGGGGTGGTGTGGGAGTCCGGGGAGGAAGGAGCGGCCAAGCGGCCGCCGGGAAAGCGGCCGGCCGGACCTCCACCTTTACGCCCCGGCCTCTCGGAGCTGCAAGGCCCCGTTTTACAAACGCTCTTTGCGCCCGCTACGGGAGAGGCGGCGGCAACTGAATTTGGGCGTCGGGCCGGCATCGCGTTGGAACCGGGGCGCTGCGCACACCGATGACGTCATCGGTGCCGGCGCAGCGCTACCGGCTAACGCCACCATTTGCGCTACACTGAATTCCAGGCTACCAACAGCGCCGGCGCTAAAGACCTCTTTAGGCGCTAAGTGGGCGCTAACACCACTGAATTTCTAGGCCAAGGAGTCAGAAGCTCTGAAAATTGAATTTTGCTAGATTTATTAATATGCTGTTTCGTTCTAGTTATATGTAATGCAAAATAGTTTCACTTCTTTCTAACTAAAGAAAAATGTGACTTAATCTCTCACTGCAATCTGTTTTGATTATATATCTAATTTAGTTGCGGATAATATATGCTGTTGTTGAGGTAAAGTCTGAATAGTTCTGTAAATCATGTTATAAATTCCTTACTGCATCCCAAGAGTGCTCTGGGAATCTCTACTATTTCTGATTTGCCTTCTGTTTCAAACAGAGACAGATAAGAAAGCACAGCTAGTCGGTGATTTAATTTTACCTCTCTGTATATACTGTGGCATTGTAATCTATGATGGGAGCAGTCCCTTACACAGTATATACTGTGACAAGCCTATACAGTGTTGATTATTATGACATTCTGGGCAGTGTGTTACATATTAATAAGTTCCTATTAGATGCAATTTTAATTAGCTGTTTTTGCTTCTACCCCAACTTATGTAACTAATTAAATATAACTCTTTACATGCAAAATAATTTGTTTCTAATATGTAAAAAGGTAGTGATTCATGAAGCTAAAAGTAACTGATTATAGCTCTAGCTTATTAGCTTGTCTCTTGACTGCATGGTATGGTATGATATCTTTCCAGCTCACTCTTATTAATTAGGTTCTGTATATATCCAGATATAATAAACAACAATCATTGTGAAAAGGCAGCATTGTTTGCAGAAAATAGGGAAAAGAGCACGAAGAAGTTGAAACTTACGTATGGGTAGTTGCGACATGACCTGATGTTGTCATTGAATCCCATCCAGCGCTGGTAGTCAGGATATTCACCCTTGGTCAGAATATACTGGTATCCCATGTAATTGGGTCTCTCATACACCACCCAGCAGCCATTGTCAACACGGATGGAGTTGCATCGGCTGAAGTAAGATTGCAGGTCAGCGCAGTCAGCACTGCACTCGTAGTGCTGACCCTGGAAGTTCCTGTCCTCATAAAAGATGATCTATAGTGTCAAAGAAGAAAGAAGAAAGAAAATTATTTGATTTGTTTTGCTACCAACCAGCGCAGTTACTTAAGCAACAGAATTCTTTGTTCCCAATGAAGGTGCATGTTTGAGTCACAAGGCTGCAAAATGGTTGGGCAGCAGAGTTATTTTGATTCTCACATGGGTATCCAGATGAAACATGATCAAGACCAAAGTGTTCCACCTGGCAAGTAGCACCATGCTCATGTTATTGCTGACCAACCATTCAATGCCACTGATTATGGCTGTGGACTATGCTGTTCACTCAAGCAGTCCCATTCTCCCAGCCGGAGAAGTCTATCATGGTGAATGTAAACTAAACATATTAAGAGAACATGGGGGAAAAATTCAGTTGGTTTGCGCCTCCTGTTAGCGCCCTAAGAGGGCACTAATGGGGTGCAAAGCAACTAGTGCCCTGGTGCGGCGATGTTTGCGCCGCTCGCGAAATTGACCAGACATCTTGCGGCGGCGCTAAACACTACTGCCACGATCTCCTGCGCCTGCAGATCGTGACGTTAGTCGAGCGTGCAACGCCCCGGTAGCGGATATTGAGTGGCGCCCCCTGCCTTACTGCCTGCCGCTAGCAACGACAGGTTGAAGGGAATTTTTTTGCAGTCGGGAAGGGACTGGGGGAGCACTATTTAAAGGCGACCAGTTCCTGCCTTTTTTTTGGCGATATTTTTGCACCACACATTCTGAGTGAGAGAGAGAGACTTCTGGAGATATTCAACGCTGTGTTGAGGAGTTTTGGGTACTGAGCAGAACTTTGCAGGTTCATTTTGATTTGATCTTCCTTGTAGCAATTTAGAAGAGACTATGGGGGCTGCACCCTGACATCTTTCCCTGGGCCTCTCCATTGTTCTTTCCAGCAGATTTGATGTACAGGTCTCTCCAGGCCGAGATTCAAGGCTGCAATGAGCAAGGTGTGGATGGAGAGCAAGATTGACCCTCCCCTTTAAGAACTGGCCGGCGCCAGTGTGTCTGTGTTCCATTGCTGACTGACATCACATGAGCTTTGCCAGCGCTCTGAGTTAGCGACTCGCTCCTCGGCCTTTGCGCCTTAAGAGAGGTGTGTAGCGCCTGATTTAGCGCTCCAATCACCTCCAGGGGCAATAGAAGCCAAGTTTGCAGTTGGAGGCGATAATTAGCGGCAGGCGCTAAACTTTGCACCCGGCCGATAATTGCACCCCAAACGTGGCGAAACTGAATTTCTTCCCCTATGAATCCTAAAAAAAAAATGTTTTAATCAAAAATTTAAAACTGTATTTTTTTTACCTTTCCCATGTTGAATTCCCTGCTGAGGTCCTCGGTGAATTGTAGAGTCAGATGGTTACCCTTTTTTATACTTTCCATGGTCCATTCAGTCTACAAAGAGCATTGACATTTAAATTACCTTTTATTCAAGTCAGCAAAATGCTTCTGTATAGTATGTTCTATTTAGAAAAAAAACCTGACTCAAGAGGAGAGTTTTTGTTCTCATTGCTGCCAGCTTTTATTTTACTGAATAGGAGTCTTCACAAATAGAAGCACTAGTGAAAGACTGGTAATCCCTGTATAAAGGCAAGCAAAGTAGGCCTACAAATCAGCGAATGTGACAAAGGTAGAGAATGTGTGGAAAACTCTACTGTGCAAAAACACATACAGTAATTGGTTTTTCCCCTTTGCAGGAACATCATGGCAAATTTACCTTTTCTGGTGGGCTAATTATATTCTTAAGAGGGCAAACTCATGGAAGCAACAAAACTGATTGCCTGAGTCCTTAAGGCCTGAACCTAAAGGAATCTGCAGCCTGCATGCAACCTGCAACAAAACAGCAGCACAGATCGCGAAGAAAAAAAAAATCATAAAATTAGTTTGATGGAGGTCACTCCAAAAAATGAATAATTTTAAATCACTTGCAATCTGTGTCATGCTTGCTGATAATATGTCTCCCTTCTAATGTTACTCCACTGCTGTTAACAGCTCCAGAAGGCATGATAGAGAAAGAGAGAGAGCAAGACAGAGAGAGAGTGAAAGAGAGCAAGAGACAGATACAGACAGGAAGAATTATGTGAATGGGTTCCATATGGACACCTGAAACAAGATGAGCTCATCTGATTGAACTGCGGCAAAGAAGTGTGAAATGCTGTGCACGTTTGAGGGTCGGCTCAAACATGCATTACGTGGGAAGTAATTTGATAGACGAAAGTACAAAGGCATGAAAGGGAGGAGCCAAACCTGTCTCCAAAATGGAAATGAAAACAAAATGTGAATGCCACCTACTGGGAGAAGCCAGCAGAAAAATACTGGAACGATAGCAAAATACTGTAGATGCTAGAAATCCGAAATAACAACAGAAAATGCTGGAAAAACTCAGTAGCCCAGGCAACATCCGTGAAGAGAAAAAGTACTGGAGACAGCCAAGGTCTGAAGTTATTGAACTTGCTGCTCAGATCAGATGCCTGAAGAGTTCCTGACGCTTCAGGTTGAAGCAATAGATCTGTTCAAACATGGTTACAATAAGAATGGGAGGGGAGTTGAATTAGAATGTCAGAAGGAGGTCAGCATAGATGCAACTAGTAGGGGAGGAGGGAGGAATGGAGGAACTTGATGCCTTCCACCCATTGTTTCGGCATAAGTTATGTCCCTCTCTCCAAATCCCGAAATTGCCCCTAATGTTTCTCCAACTCTTCTTATGTGGTTGTATCTGTGGAGGTCAGGATCATGCTTACGGACAGAATAAAGATATTTTGTGGAAATCCTAGTGCTAATTTACACCAGGAACATTAAACTATTTTTTCTCTTTTGGATACTAATTGATCTTGTGTGCATTTCCAGTATTTGTGTCATACCTCCAGCACTTGCTGTTTTTCATATCTAAATTGGTTGAATGGGCTATTTGTTTTGTTTTACATGCTTTTAATTCAGCAACTTGAGCTTTACAATTCCTTTCAAAGTTCAAATCTGTAATGGTAATACATGCAGTCATCTAGCACCTTGTGTTGAAACATCTCAAGTAATTTATACAATTAATTATTTTTGAGGTGACTGTTATGGATGCACATTGGGGAAAAAAGCAATGAGATGAATGACCAGTGAACCTGTTTTATTTTGATGGCATTGATTGAGGAAGGACTGTTGGTCAGTACACCAGGAAGCTTCCAGCTCAGCCAGGGGAATCTCCACCTGTTCAGGTGGACAAGACCTCAGTTTAATGCGTAACCCAAAGGATGGGACCTTCAAAAACACAGCACTGCCTCAGTACTGCACTGGAATTTCAGCCTAGATTCTGAGGCTAGATTGTGAGTATGAACACCAGTATGGGACTCAGACCAACACCAACTGACCCATAAAGTTTTATTAATGGTTTCTAGCAGAATATTTGAAAATTCCCATATTGAACATGAACCTTAATGGGAATCAAGATACAGGCAAATCTCGTCATTCAATGATGTTTTGCTTTGCAGCATTATTTTCTCATTACTTTGGAAAAATGCCTGGAATGAACCCACAAGCAGAGTGTACTTGTGACATGAGGTGACATATGCATAATTAAATGCTGCAGTCGCCACAGAGAGCATATTAATATTTGGATTGTTGAACCATCAAAAGACGATTATTTCATTTTCATTTGCAGGATCAGGTCTTTTTTTATAAGAGCTAATAGCTTGGATAAAATAAGTTATTTTTTTGAGTAGAAACATGAAACCTTCAAAATGTTGGTGTGTAAACTGGAGGAAATCTGAGAATGAGTAAACAGTAGGTATTCCATTGTAAACAATGGAAATAACATTAGAGGATAAGTAACAAGTGGCCCTCTCCTGTCCTGGGAAAGCTTTACTATCAAAATAATGATGGTGAATGAAAGATAAGTAAAAATGTTATCATCACTTTTGCTTCAGTATGAAAAAGTGATATGGTGTAGACACTGGGGGAAAAATTCGGTTGATTTGCGCCTCCCGTTAGCACACTAAGGGGGCGCTAATGGGTCGCAAAGCAACTAGCGCCCGGGCGCGGCGATGTTTGCGCTGCTCGTGAAATTGACCAGACATTTTGAGGCGCCGCTAAACACTACCACCACGATCTCCTGCGCCCGCAGATCGTGACGTCAGTCAAGCGTGCAACACCCCAGTAGTGCCCCGGACCGGATATTGAGTGGCACCCCCTGCTTACCACCTGCCGCTAGCAACGACAGGTTGAGGGGAACATTTTGCAGTCGGGAAGGGACTGGGGGAGGCCGGTGTCTGGAGCAGCAGGAAAGCGGCATTGCAGTGATTATTTAAACTCACTTTCGCGGGCTTTTTTCAGAGGCTGGTGTCGGGAGCAGCAGGAGAGCGGCATTACAGTGAGTATTTAAGCTCACTTTCGCGGGCTTTTTTCAGAGGCTTACCAATCTCGCAGACCAGCGGCGGCGTTCCAGAGCCACGTCACGATTCAAAAAGTGACGTGGGCAAGAGGAAGCAGCTGATTGGGTGAGTACGGCCAGGTGAGTATTTATACTACTCTATAGTTTATAAAGTTTAGAAGGTCTTAATTTTTGTGGTTTATAGTTTCTAAGGTCTCTGTTGTGTAGCGGGGAGTGCTAGTAAACAAGGGCCCTTGAGTATATTATTTAATTGTAGTGTAATTAGTGGTATTGATTTGATTTAATTTAATTTGAATTAATTAAAGGGTAAGTCATGGCAGCACAGCTCGGCCCCGTGGCATGCACCTCCTGCATTATGTGGGAAATCAGGGACACTTTTTGTGTCTCTGATAACCATGTGTGCAGGAAGTGTATCCAGCTGCAGCTACCGGCAGACCGCATTGTGGCGCTGGAGCATTCGCGATGCTGAGGACGTTGTAGATAGCACGTTTAGGGAGTTGGTCACACCGCAGGTAAAGGCTGCACAGGCAGGAAGGGAATGGGTGACTGCCAGGCAGAGTAGTAGGCGCAGGCAGGTAGTGCAGGGGTCCCCTGTGACCATCCCCCTCTCAAACAGATATACCACTTTGGACATTGTTGTGGGAGAAGGCTTATCAGGGGAAGGCAGCAGCAGCCAACTTCCTGGCACCATGGGTGGTTCTGCTGCACAGGACAGGAGGAGAAAGAGCAGGAGAGCTTAGTGATAGGGGATTCTATTGTAAGGGGAATAGATAGGCATTTCTGTGGCCGCAAACGAGACTCCAGGATGGTATGTTACCTCGCTGGTGCAAGGGTCAAGGAAGTCTCAGGGTGGCTGCAGGGCATTCTGGAGGGGGAGGGTGAACAGCCAGTTGTCATGGTGCATATAGGTATCATCGATATAGGTAAAAAAACTGAATGAGGTCCTAAAAGGTGGATATAGGGAGTTAGGAAGTAAATTAAAAAATAGGACCTCAAAGGTAGTAATCTTAGGATTGCTACCAGTGCCACGTGCTAGTCAGAGTAGAAATAGAAGAATATTTCAGATGAATACGTGGCTAGAGGAATGGTGCAAGGGGGAGGGATTCAAATTCCTGGGACATTGGAACCAGTTCTTGGGAAGTGGGACCAGTACAAACTGGACAGTTTGCACCTGGGCAGGACCGGGGCTGATTTCCTAGGGGGAGTGTTTGCTAGTGCTGTTGGGGAGTGTTTAAACTATAATGGCAGGGGTTTGGGAACCTCTGCAGGGAGACAGGGGAAAGGGAAGCAAGGATAGATGCAAAAGACAGGAAGGAGAAAAGCAAAAGTGGAAGGCAGAGAAATCAAGGGTGTAAATCAAACAGGGCCACAGTAAATAATAATTCTAAAAGGACAAAGAGTGTTAAACAAACAAGCCTGAAGGCTTTGTGTCTTAATGCAAGGAACATTCGTAGTAAGGTGGATGAATTAGCTGCGCAAATAGATGTAAACGGATATGATATAATTGGGATTACAGAGACATGGCTCAAGGGTGACCAAGGCTGGGAATTCAACATCCAGGTGCATTCAATATTCAGGAAGGACAGGCAAAAAGGAAAAGGAGGTGGGGTAGCATTGCTGGTTAAAGAGGAGGTTAACACAATAGCAAGGAAGGATATTAGCTCTGATGATGTAGAATCTGTATGGGTAGAGCTGAGAAATACCAAGGGGCAGAAAATGTTAGTGGGAGTTGTATCCAGACCCCCAAACAGTAATGCGGAAGTTGGGGATGGCCTTAAACGGGAAATTAGAGATGCGTGCAACAAGGGCACAGCAGTTATCATGGGTGACTTTAATCTACATATAGATTGGGCTAACCAAAGTAGTAACAATACCGTGGAGGAGGAATTCCTAGAGTGTATATGGGATGGTTTCCTGGACCAATATGTCGAGGAATCAACTAGAGATCAGGTCATCTTAGACTGGGCATTATGTAATGAGAAAGGATTCATTAGCAATCTTGTTGTGCAAGGCCCCTTGGGGAGGAGCGATCATAATATGATAGAATTCTTCATTAAGATGAAGAGTGAAGTAGTTGACTCAGAGACTAGGGTGCTGAATTTAAATAAAGGAAACTATGATGGTATGAGATGCGAGTTGGCTGAATGAATTGCGAAACGTTACTTAAAGGGTTGACAGTGGATAGGCAATGGCAAACATTTAAAGATCGTATGGATGAACTACAGAATTTGTTCATCCCTGTTTGGCATAAAAATAAAACAAAAAAGGTGACTCAACCGTGGCTAACAAGGGAAGTTAGGGATAGCATAAGATCCAAGGAGAGGACATAAAAATTGGCCAGAAAAAGCAGCAAACCTGAGGATTGGAAGCAGTTTAGGATTCAGCAAAGGAGGACAAATGGATTAATTAAGAAGGGGAAAATAGAATATTAGAGTAAGCTTGCAGGGAACATAAAAACTGACTGTAAAAGCTTCTATAGATATGTGAAGAGAAAAAGATTGGTGAAGTCAAGCATAGGTCCCTTGCAGTCAGAACCAGGAGAATTTATAATGGAGAACAAAGAAATGGCTGACCAATTAAATACATACTTTGGTTCTGTCTTCACAAAGGAGGACAGAAATAACCTCCCAGAAAGGTCGGGGAAAATAGGGTCTAATGAGAGGGAGGAACTGAATGAAATCAGTATTTGTAGGGAAATCGTATTAGGGAAATTGACAGGATTGAAGGCCGATAAATCCCCAGGGCCTGATAATGTACATCCTAGGGTACTTAAGGAAGTGGCCCTAGAAATAGTAGATGCATTTCTGGTCATCTTCCAAAATTCTATAGACTCTGGAACAGTTCCCATGGATTGGAGGCTAGCTAATGTAACCCCAGTATTCAAAAAAGGTGGTAGAGAGAAAACGGGGAATTATAGACCAGTAAGCCTGACATCGGTAGTGGGGAAAATGCTAGAGTCCATTATAAAAGATGTAATAGCAGAGTACTTGGAAAACAGCAACAGGATCAGAAAACGTCAACATGGATTTACAAAAGGTAAATCATGCTTGACTAATCTACTGGAAACTTTTGAGTATGTGACTGGTAAAATAGATAAGGGAGAACCAGTGGATGTGGTGTTTTTGGACTTTCAGAAGGCTTTCGATAAGGTCCCGCATAAGAGATTTGCATGCAAAGTTAAAGCACATGGGATAGGGGGTAAGGTACTGACTTGGATAGGGAACTGGTTGGCAGACAGGAAGCAAAGAGTTGTAATAAACGGGTCTTTTTCCGAGTGACAGGCAGTGACTAGTGGGGTATCGCAGGGATCGGTGCTAGGACCCCAGCTATTCACAACATATATTAATGATCTAGACGAGGGAACTAGATGTAATATTTCCAAGTTTGCAGACGACACAAAGCTGGGTGGGTGTGTGTGCTGTGAGAAGAATGCAGAGAAACTCCAGTATGATTTGGACAGGTTGGGTGATTGGGCAGATGCATGGCAGATGCAGTATAATGTGGATAAATGCGAGGTTATCCACTTTGGTGGCAAAAACAGGGAGACAGATTATTATCTGAACGGCAATAGATTGGGAAAAGGGGAAGTGCAACGAGACCTGGGTGTCCTTGTGCACCAGTCGCTGAAGGTAACCATGCAGGTGCAGCAGGTGGTTAAGAAGGCAAATGGTATGTTGGCCTTCATAGCGAGAGGATTTGAGTACAGGAGCAAGGATGTCTTGCTGCAGTTGTACAGGGCCTTGGTTGCCTTATCTGAGGAAGGATGTTCTTGCCATGGAGGGAGTGCAGCGAAGATTCACCAGACTGATACCTGGGGTGGCAGGAATGACATATGAAGAGAGATTGGGTCGATTAGGCTTATATTTACTAGAGTTTAGAAGAATGAGAGGGGATCTCATTGAAACTTGTAAAATTCTAACAGGACTGGACAGACTAGATGCAGGAAGGATGTTCCCGATGGCGGGAGAGTCCAGAACCAGGGGTCACAGCCTAAGGATAAGGGGTAAGCCATTTAGGACTGAGATAAGGAGGAATTTCTTCACCCAGAGTGTGGTGAACCTGTGGAATTCTCTACCACACAAGGCAGTTGAGGTCAATTCATTAAATATATTCAAGAAGGAGTTAGATATATTTCTTAAGGCTAAAGGGATCAAGGGATATGGGGAGAAAGCAGGGACAGGGTACTGAATTTGGATGATCAGCCATGATCTCATTAAATGGTGGAGCAGGCTCGAGGGGCCGAATGGCCTACTCCTGCTCCTATCTTCTATGTTTCTATGTTAAAGGCGACCGCTTCCTGACTTTTTTTGTCAGTGACATTTTTGCACCACGCCTCCTGAGAGAGAGAGAGAGAGAGAGAGAGACTTCTGGAGCGATTCAACGCTGTGTGTAGAAGTTTTGGGGATTGAGCTGCACTTTGCAGGTTCATTTTGATTTGACCTTCCTTGCATCAATTTAGAAGAGGCTATGGGGGCTGCATTCTGAGCTCTTTCCCTGGGCTTCTCCATTGTTCTTTCCAGCAGATTTGATGTACAGGTCTCTCCAGGCCGAGATTCAAGGCTACAATGTGCAGGGTGTGGATGGAGAGCAAGATCGACCCTCCCTTTTAAGAACTGGCCGGCGCCAGTGTGTCTGTGTTCCATTGCTGACTGACATCACATGAGCTTTGCCAGCGCTCTGAGGTAGCGCTTCGCTCCTCAGCGTTAGTGACTTAAGAGATGTGTTTAGTGCCTGATTTAGCACTCCAATCACCTCCAGGGGCGATAGAAGCCAAGTTTGCAGTCGGAGGCAATAATTATCGCCAGGCGCTAAACTTTGCGCCCGGCCGATAATTGCGCCCCAAACGGAGTGATACTGAATTTCTCCCCCACTATCTGCTCTGAAATTTCTTTGTGAAAAATCCCATCTTTGACTCTGTCTCCTCCATAGCTGTAAGAAGTCACACAACACCAGGATATAGTCCAACAGCTTTATTTGAAATCACAAGCTTTCGGAGCGCTGCTCCTTCGTCAGGTGAAGTGGAGAAATGCATAAAGACACAGCTTATATAGTCAGAGAATCATGTCAGATGTTTACAGGTAATCTTACCAACTGCCATTTATCACACCTCGGCAGAGAGATAATCACAGCAATCGAAGGTGTGAATGGTGTCCAAATAGGTCAGTCAGGAAAACATTACATCAAAGAACAATGAGGTGGGGTCACAAGGGGTCAAATATTGCAGATGCTGGGGTCTGTATGAAAAACAAAAAAACAGACAAAAAACATTTTTTTTGCTGGAAATCACAGCAGGTCCGGCCGCATCTGTGTAGAGAGAACAAGCCAATGTCGACTCGAGTCTGGATGACCCTGCGTCAGGTGGGGTTACATGTAGCATGACATGAACCCAAGATCTCGGTTGAGGCCGTCCTCATGGGTGCGGAACTTGGCTATCAGTTTCTGCTCGACGATTTTGCGTTGTCGTGTGTCTCGAAGGCCGCCTTGGAGAATGCTTACCCGAAGATCGGAGGCTGAATGTCCTTGACTGCTGAAGTGTTCCCCGACTGGGAGGGAACACTCCTGCCTGGTGATTGTTGCGCGGTGTCCGTTCATCCGTTGTCGCAGTGTCTGCATGGTCTCGCCGATGTACCATGCTCCGGGGCATCCTTTCCTGCAACGTATGCAGTAGACAACGTTGGCCGAGTCACATGAGTATGTACCATGTACCTGGTGGGTGGTGTCCTCACGTGTGATGATGGTATCTGTGTTGATGATCTGGCATGTCTTGCAGAGGTTGCTGTGGCAGGGTTGTGTGGTGTCGTGGTCGCTGTTCTCCTGAAAGCTGGGTAATTTGCTGCGAACGATGGTCTGTTTGAGGTTAGGCGGCTGTTTGAAAGCGAGTAGTGGAGGCGTGGGGATGGCCTTAGCGAGCTGTTCGTCATCATCGATGACGTGTTGAAGGCTGCGAAGAACATGGCGTAGTTTCTCCGCTCCGGGGAAGTACTAGATGACGAAGGGTACTCTGTTGGTTGTGTCCCGTGTTTGTCTTCTGAGGAGGTCTATGCGATTTTTCGCTGTGGCCCGTCGGAACTGTCGATCGACGAGTCGAGCATCATATCCCGTTCTCACAAGGGCGTCTTTCAGTGTCTGTAGGTGTCCATCGCATTCCTCCTCGTCTGAGCAGATCCTGTGTATTCGCAGGGCTTGTCCATAGGGGATGGCTTCTTTAACGTGGTTGGGGTGGAAGCTGGAGAAGTGAAGCATCGTGAGGTTGTCCGTGGGATTGTGGTAGAGTGAAGTGCTGAGGTGTCCGTCTTTGATGGAGATTCGTGTGTCCAGGAATGAAACCGATTCTGAGGAGTAGTCCATGGTGAGTTTGATGGTGGGATGGAACTTGTTGATGTTATCATGTAGTCTTTTCAGTGATTCTTTGCCGTGGGTCCATAGGAAGAAAATGTCGTCGATGTATCTGGTGTATAGCGTTGGTTGGAGGTCCTGTGCAGCGAAGAAGTCTTGCTCGAACTTGTGCATGAAGATGTTTGCGTATTGGGGTGCGAATTTGGTCCCCATGGCTGTTCCGTGTGTTTGGGTAAAGAACTGGTTGTCGAAGGTGAAGACATTGTGGTCAAGGATGAAGCGGTTGAGTTGTAGGATGGCGTCTGGAGATTGGCTGTTGTTGGTGTTGAATACTGAGGCTGTCGCAGCGATGCCGTCATCGTGGGGGATACTGGTGTAGAGTGCCGAGACGTCCATCGTGGCGAGGAGTGTTCCTGGTTCAACTGGTCCGTGGGTGCTGAGTTTCTGTAAGAAGTCTGTAGTGTCGTGACAGATGTTGGGGGTTCCCTGTACGATGGGTTTCAGGATGCCCTCGACATATCCAGAGAGGTTCTCACACAGGGTTCCGTTGCCTGATGCGATAGGACTTCCGGGTGTGTTGGCTTTGTGTATCTTTGCGAGGCAGTAGAAGTCTCCCACGCAGGCAGTACGTGGGATGAGAGCATGTAGGATGCTTTAAAGGTCTGGATTGAAGGTCTTGATCAGTCTGTTGAGTTGGCGGGTGTGTTCTTTGGTCGAATCTGCGAGTAACTGTCTGTAGTGTTCCTGGTTGTCCAGTTGTCGGTATACTTCTTTGCAATAGTCCGTTCTGTTCTGTATGACGATGGCGCCTCCTTTGTCTGCTGGTTTGATGACGATATTGCGGCCCTCTGGAGGGGTCCAATTTGACTCTTTCTTCTTCGGTTGCTGCACTGCGGATCCCTCTGTTTGCTGTTCCGGATCATTGATTGTCTCATTGGGTTCGTTGCTGACATCTTGGGATTTGTGGAAGAATTCCCGGAGCCTCATTCTCCTGATGAATTCCTCCTGATGAATTCCTCCATAGCTATTCATCCAGCCCTTTGAAGCTTGAGAGTTGGGCCTGGGAATGAGACTGATTGTAATCTATGTGCTGCGTGTATATGAACAGGTTACTGAAATCATACAGTAACTTTGCAAGCCAAAGAATTGCAGGCTTCATTAACAATTCCAATCTATCACAGGCCTTCCCTTTTGCTCTTTCCTCCCCTCCCCCCTTTCCCTGCCCCTGCACTTACTTTAAAACCTGTTCCATCTCCAGCTTTTTCCAGTTCTGACAAAGGGTCATCGACCTGAAACGTTAACTCTGCTTCTCTCTCCACAGATGCTGCCTGACCTGCTGAGTATTTCCAGCATTTTCTGTTTTTATTTCAGATTTCCAGCATCCGCAGTATTTTGCTTTTGTATTAACAATGATAAACCTGATTGCAATATCTTTAGCCAGGTCAACCAAAGTTAGATTGGCACCTCTGCCTTACAATAAGATGAGGTGCATGAATATTACAGTCAGTTGCATTATAAGCTTGTAAATTGCTGTCAGCAGACCATGTGGCCAATCAAATAACTCATTTTCATTTGTTTAAATTGCACCACAACTGTGTGCTGCACTCCAGCGAGCGAGAGTGTTACAGCAAATATGAAAAAAAAAGCAATTGATGGATTCCTGCCCACAAATTGAGCGAGAAAGAATTAAGGCTTCTTTGGCAGCACCTCCCAATCCCACGACCTCTACTACCTAGGGCAGCAGGTGCATGGGAACACCACCACCTCCAATTTCCCCTCCAAGTCACACACCATCCTGATTTGAAAATATATCGCCATTCCTTCATCATTGCTGGGTCAAAATCCTGGAACTCCCTCCCTAACAGCGCTGTGGGACTACCTTCACCACACGGACTGCAGCGGTTCAAGAAGGCAGCTCACCACCACCTTCTCGAGGGCAACTAGGGATGGGCAATAAATGCTGGCCTTGCCAGCGACACCCACATCCCATGAACGAATAAACAAAAAGAAACCTTTTAGGTTAAAACAGGGCGTTAGCTCCACCGTTGAGGACGAAAACGGCAGCGCTGGCATCAAATCAGCATTGTACGCTGATTGACATCACGATCTGCCTACTCTACATATTTCCAGCACACGCTCCTAACGCCTACCCTACCGCCCTCAGCAAAATGGCGTCAGGCTTGTGCACACCAGAAGTGTGCGCACGCTGCCCGGATGCCATTTTTCGAAACAAAACGGCACCCATAGTGCCGAAAAATTTGGCAATATGGAGCCGAATTTCTAGCCCTACGTAGACATCACACAGCCGAAGATAGGTCAGTCGGTAAGTGTAGAGAGTATTCATGCTGGATTTTTATAAACTGAACTAGGCAAGTGGGGTAGGGAAGTAAGAAAAGCAGCAATAGCCAGTAAATGGTGCCAGCGACCACCAACTGGCCTCACTTCAGAAGCTGGTGAATAGGATTCTATTTGAGGCACACATACCTCAGTATTCCAAAGTACAACTGTGGTTTCTAGCCACAAGAAGGAGGAGGTCCTAGTGTGGCAGAAATCTAATGAAGAATTTTTTCTGAAATCAGTAGCTCTTAAATTGGTTATTTGGGTTGTTGCGCCATGTACAGCAAATGTTCTGGGGGGGTGGTTTCAAAAAAGAACAGGCTGGATTTAGCTCTTGCAAGGAACGTGTAGGTCAGGTTTTGCTGTTATTTGAGATTAAAGAGTGTTGTAAGGTTCAGGGGAAGCCCACTTACAATACTTCATTGACTTTCAAATGGCCTTTGGCCTAGTGCCTCATGAGAAAGATGGAATCTGTAGAAATATATCAGCAAAACATGTCGCAAAGATGTGAATGAGTTATGGTTAACCTCACAAATGGGATATATAAATCATTTCATGGCTGACCACAATGTCTATTCAAAAGAAATACTGTATCACAATCGATATAGAGCAGGATGTTATTTTGTTAAGTACGTTATTGATTTTAATGGAAATAATTTGGTAGGCACAGAATTCTCCATTTCTCCACACGATACCATCTTTGATGTTTTTTACTGCAGTCCACAGCTGATTGGTCACCATTTTGAAGTGCTCCCAGCAGCAATTAAAATTAAAATTAAAGGCAACCATAAATCCTGAAATGTTATATTTTGAGCATTCATTGCAGAGTTGATTTAAATTTCTAGCTTTGATTGTTTGGAGGGAACTTATTTTTTTAATTTACTCTGAGGAACTCTTCCCTTCATTCTCCTTCCCTGTACTATATGCAGAATTGTGAGAGGTTTCAAAAGGATAGTTTAGCAAATATTTAGAACAATTTGATTTGGTACCAGCCTCCAAGTGATGTGTAATCATCTATACGTTTTATGATGTGATTTTATTGTAAAATTTGATTGGATGTCAGTATACAGCTGCTAATATCAATGATTTTGCATTGACTAGATTACCATTTCCTGCAACTAAATCAGAAGTAGATCATGTGGTCTAATACAGCACTAGCTCCACAAATTAAATGAAATCTACATGACCCATTTAGGTGGGACTAGACTCAGTGAAGTGGAAATGGAACGAGGTTTAAATACAGCACTTATAGCATTGATAGAAATATTGAGAAATATTTGTATTACTTTATAAAGATAATAATGGAGACTCATAACTGTAATGATCAAAATCGTGTTTATTTCTCATCTAACATTGAGCTTTTAAAATATTTAGAAATCCATTATACGGCGGAAAGATCCGATCGTCGGGCAAGTTGCGCCCCAGTCACTGAATCCCTTGTATTCACCGGGTTTCATGAAGTACTGGCGGCCTCTGTAGTTGGGATGTTCATAGAAGGCCCAGTAACCGTCCATCACATGGCAGGAGTGAATGTCACGGTAGCGGAAACGATCGTAGACAGATGGACAGTCATCCATGAATTCCGTCATCTGTCCTCCAAAGTCAGGCCTCTCGTAAATCCTCATTCTGTAGGAACCATCGCTGGGCTATAAGATTTAGAACATCATTAAACTAATACAAAAATGCTGCCAAAAATACTAATATAAGTAAATACATTCTTATGCAAATATGAGAAATGTAAAACCCATAAAAACAATGGGCCGAATCTTGCTGGCAAAATAATGGCATGTTAACGACGCACTCCATTATTAATGCACAAATTGGCCAGCAAGTTCAGGGGATTAAGAGATAGACTATGAGTTGTGAATTTCCAGAACTTATTGGTTGATTTATGCGATTCCGCCGTTCACTTCGCACAAACAGCATCTCGCCCTTAGCCTCCCCGTTATTTTTAAGAAGTTTCTGGATTTGCATATTCATTTTCCATTAAACTCGACGCATAAAGTTAGAGCTGTATCTCAACAGCATAAGTACCTTTTTAACAATGTGATAATTGTTAATGCAATGCCAATCAATTCCCAGAAAGGGAACAACTTAATTTGTTCAATCTCATTCCTGCCTTCTTAGTAAATTCTTCTTGGAGATTTTAAAAGTGTCAAATTTTAAATTTCATTTTTTTCATACTTTTCCTGTCTCATTTAATCAAATCTTTCTTTCCCTCTTTATTTCTCATTCTGTATCTGATTTTGCTCTAATTCACCCTCCTTCTCCATCATTCCTCTGCTTCTTTCTCAATCCTTAAATCTCATTGGTTAGGGAGATAGACTCTTGATCCCATCATTTACTAAGGTCCCAAATGCCTCGTTGCCTTCGCCACGCCATTACCAGTTCACAATTCCTGCAAGTTACTGAGAAGGCAGATGAATCAGAGTCAAATTAACTACAGAAAGAGAAATAAAGAGAGGGAGAGAAAGATTGAATTAAGAGAGAGAGAGAAAAGAGATAGAAAAGAAAAGTAAGAAAAAAATGTAAACATTTAAAACTCTCTAAGAATAACTTACCACCTGCAGGAATGAGACTCCATAGATTAAATTCTTCAATTTCTGGGCCAGAGAGGTTCATTGGCATTGCATTAACAATTATCACAGTGTTAAAAAGATACGCTCCTAATTATAAGATTTAACTTTCTGTGTAGTTAATAAAGCACTATACAGGGCAATGATTTCACTTCCGATTACAGTATATGATATACAGTTCATTTTACTTTTCTATTGCATCATAAGATTCTGTTATTTTAATTTACATCTAAATTAGATTATCTGTAAATATAGCAAAATAACTTGGAAGCTGTAACTAAAGATAGCACAGACACTGATAGACTATAGGTTGTTTAGACAACTGAGTTATTAGTGTGACCAGTTCATGTCTAAATACGATTCCTTCAGTGTTTTGTAACCATTCATCACATTGCTGGATTCTCTACATCCTGATATGAATAAGTCATCAACAGATCATTATGATAAAGATGATAATCGGAAAATAGTGAAAGATTCAAAAATCATTAAAGAAATTGAAACTTACATATGAGTAGGTGCGACATGACCTGATGTTATCATTGAATCCCATCCAGCGCTGGTAGTCTGGATATTCTCCCTTGGTCAGAACATACTGGTATCCCATGTAATTGGGTTTCTCATATGCCACCCAGCAGCCGCTCTCAACACGGATGGAGTTACAGCGGCTGAAGTAAGAGTGCAGGTCAGCACAGTCAGCACTGCACTCGTAGTGCCGACCCTGGAAGTTCCTGTCCTCGTAAAAGATGACCTGCAAAAGTAGGTACGTTTTAGTTGAGACTGCACACATACAGAGATATTCATTTAAAAAGAATCCAAAATTAATTAGTTTTACCTTTCCCATTTTGTCTAATTCACGTGAATCTCAAACTTTCTATTCAACAGCTTTCACTCACAGCAGAGTACTGGCCTCTTTTATACAACTCCATTAGTAACAACCCAGTGATGCTCCATTGTCATTATAAAATCTCTCCTTTATGCGACCAGTGCAGTATACTTTCAAAACAAGAAAATAAATCCTGATTCATCATTATAGAATGTCCAGTATCACAAATTTTTGTTGCATTGTGTTTTATCATTGCTATCAATAGAAGCTTTTAGTTTTGGCCTACATACAACAGCACATTAATCTCTTGGACAAAAGGAATTCTGAATCAACATTGTGTAACAACTGGGATTTAGTAATGTCTGGACTGAATGAAAGCATTCAATCATACTATAATTTGCTTTAAAGGGGCAGTGCCCTTATGAAATAAATGCTTGGCAAACCTTTTTCTCATTTGTTTTCAAAACACATCACACCATATAATGTAATGGGACAACAAGGAAACTAAAATAATGGATGCTTCTTAATCCTCACCTCACCTTCTGGCCTCCCCCAATAAAAAGTGAGTAAATCTAACTGCAATAAAAGTATGAAGACAGAACCCCTGTAAATTACTTTTATTGCAGAGTTAGATTTACACAATTCTATAACATTTCTTGAAGCAAAACAAGATACATTTTATAAAATTGTCCAGCTACATGTTTCTATGTTCAGTATCTCTCCCTTATTTGTTATAGTTGTTGCATTTAACTATGTTTGAATGACTTAAGAGACATTTAAGTTGATGTCCTGGAAACCAGTGCTCAAATGGAGACCCTCAGTCTCTCCCCTATTTGCCTTTCTTCATGCCAAAGCTCTAGGTCAAGGCCTGCTGGAGGCTGGACATCCACAACTGATCACTGCAAGGCACTGGAACCTAGCTTTGTGCATTTAGAGTTAAGTGGAGATGCAGTGGCAACATGTTAACAGTGAAAAGCACCATGTCACAGGACTGTTAACAACACTCGCATAATTGGCATACATTTTGAAAATTGGCTGATATCATTGAAAATTAGACCATGATAACTTTTTATTATAACGGTTTCCCATTTGCCACTATACTTTTCCCTGTATGTGGTCCTGGTTCTCTAGCACGGAAGGTTAACCTGGAGCTGCAGTAGTCTCCAAAGTTGCTGGCAGCAAATCTCAGGAGCAGCAGGAGCTATTTTGGAGGAAAAAACAAAACACATCCACTTTATCCATCCCAGTGAAATGCACATTTTGGGTCTCACACAGGCTTCCCCACCATAGGAACAGGAGTAGGCCATTCACCCCCTCGAGCCTGTTCCCCCATTCAGTTAGATCATGACTGATCTTAACTCCAGCTACCACCAAAGCACCTAAAAACTGACAACACAACTGAAGCATCAGAGCCACAGCGATGAGAAACTATGGGACTTTAACTGATTGACTGGTTGGGAGTCCAGTTCTCTCCTATACTTGAGCCCATTAAGGGGCTAAAAATGTACTCTCTCAAATTAAGCATTATCAACAAACTTCAGCTCCTGTCAGACCTTTTTATCATCATTCTTAGTGACAAGGAAGTAGATATTTTTATTCCTGTGAGAAATGCTACTCACTAAAACAACTTGCTGACTTAAACCTTCCCACAAAGGATCATGGCTGAAAAATAAGACCAACAAATGTAAAGACAAACTAAAGTGTTTAGCATATTCTATAAATAATAGCAGGTAGGATGAGTGATTTTCCAAGATTATAATCCGAGATTGGAGTATGTATAACATTTATAAACCGCTCTTTATGAGTTTTGATTTTAGCTGTATCACGCGACTATAACACAACCTTGTGCTCACTCGCTGCCATGCAATGTTCTGCACATAACCAAGTTAATACCATAAAGAGCACTACAATAAGGATCAACTGCATTTAGAATTAAGTAAATGGTACTTTACAAGATAGCTTTTTAAAGGAGTTATATGCTATAACTAAAATCACAAAAACATATTAATATCCAAACTATAGCTTTTAAGTCCAGTCGCTGCCTGGACAATTTCATGAAAGAATGTATACTTTATCTTTTAAAGAAATATTGATTTAATCTTTCTCCCACATTGGCAGGACTGGCATTTTTGAATCGGATCTCCAAACAACTAGGTTATTTAGTGAAGCATCACTGTAAATGACTAGATTTGTTTTAAACACAAATTATGGGCCCAGATTTTGTAGTCAGCAGCAAAGGAACAGCGCTCACTGTTCACCTCAAAAAAAGCTGCCCACAAAGTTTTATCGGGCTCCAGAGCACAGACTTCCTTTTTTCAGATGTCAGTTGAATTTGGCGCCCTCTACAGGGAATCTATGGCATCTGTGAACGGGGCAGGCAGCAGGGAGGCTGAACAAACAATCAGATTGAAGAATTCTCACAGACAGCAAAGCAGGAAGTAAACAACAGGGAATATAAATCACATTTAAATCATTGTACAGAAAGCAAATTAAAGATTGGGACATACACTTGGGATTAAGGAAGAAACTTAAATAGCAAAACTCAAATTTTAAAAAATCTATTTTTTTTAATCTGCAAAATTTAAATTTTCTTCTGATGAATGAGATGCCACACTTGTAAAATTGTTTTTTCAGGGCAAGAGAGGTCTTTCAGCAGCAATTATGTCTTAGTACACCATTAATAACTCAGTTAATCCTGATTGAACAAGGCTTAACTTTTTCATCTTAACGCCTCTTAATTTCTCCTGTCTTCCATCTAGAGCCATCTTTTGTTTCTAAACTTGTCCCATTACCATCTCCTTTTGCCTTGCACCATCTCTTAATGTCTCTTAATCTCTACTGCCTTCCATCCTATCACAGGCCTTCCCTTTTGTTCTTTCCTCCCCCCACCCGCCCCCCCTTTCCCTGCCCCTGCATTTGCTTAAAAACCTGTTCAATCTCCAGCTTTTTCCATTTCTGACGTAGGGTCATTGACCTGAAATGTTAACTCTGTTTCTCTCTTCACAGATAATGCCTGACCTGCTGAGTATTTCCAGCAGTATTTCGCTTTTGTATAAACTTTTTCATCGGCCTTTACAGCGAGAATAGTGGGTAATTAGTTTAAGTTTTAATTAGTTTTAATGCAGCAAGACCTGGACGACATTCAGGCTTGGGCTGATAAGTGGCAAGTAACACTCACACCACACAAATGCCAGGCAATGACTATCTCCAATAAGCGAGAGTCTAACCACTGCCCCTTGACATTCAACAGCCTTATCAGCGCCGAATTCCCCACCATCAACATCCTGGGGGTCACCATTGACCGGAAACTTAACTGGACCAGCCACATAAATACTGTGGCAACAAGAGCAGGTCAGAGGCTAGGCATTCTGCGACGAGTGTCTCACCTCCTGACTCCCCAATGCCTTTCCACCATCTACAAGACACAAGTCAGGAGTGTGATGGAATATTCTCCATTTGCCTGGATGAGTGCAGCTCCAACAACACTCAAGAAGCTCGACACCATCCAGGACAAAGCAGCCTGCTTGATTGGCACCCCATCCATCCCCTTAAACATTCACTCCCTCCACCACCGGCGTACCGTGGCTGCAGTGTGTACCATCTACAAGATGCACTGCAGCAACTCACCAAGGTTTCTTCGGCAGCACCTCCCAATCCCACGACCTCTACCACATAGAAGGACAAGGGCAGCAGGCGCATGGGAACACCACCACCTCCAAGTTCCCCTCCAAGTCACACACTATCCTGACTTGGAAGTATATCACTGATCCTTCATCGTCGCTGGGTCAAAATCCTGGAAATCCCTCCCTAACAGCACTGTGGGAGTACCTTCACCACACGGACTGCAGCAGTTCAAGAAGGCGGCTCACCACTACC
The DNA here is from genome assembly GCF_052327205.1 of Somniosus microcephalus. NCBI lineage: Eukaryota > Metazoa > Chordata > Chondrichthyes > Squaliformes > Somniosidae > Somniosus > Somniosus microcephalus. The sequence continues at coordinate 204,019,796 of NC_140990.1, read as the reverse complement.
TTTTTAAGGGCAACTAGAGATGGGCAATAAATGCTGGCCTTGCCAGCGACGCCCACATCCCATGAATGAATATAAAAAAAAGTTCACGCCAAATCAGTGATTTCTATGTTGATTCCATCTGCGAAGACTGCAACAGCGCACCCTGTGGAGGAGCAGGGTATCACTGACAGCAACTTCCAGATTACCACGTTTAACTGCGCATGTGTGGACGCCAGAAGTTGCTGTCAGTTTTACCCAGTAATAATGGTGAGCGCTGACAGCCTCACCGTTATTACTATCGCAAATTCCAGGCCATGATTTATGGGACAGCTGAAATAATGCAGGAAAACACTGTGTGTAAATATTCCACTATCATCTTTACTTTAAAGAGCTTCAGTTAGGCCAAAAAAATAAACTGGACTCCTCTGATTAACTCACATTCCTAAATATAAACTGTTTTGTATCTATTGTGTTCTATGGCTTCAACATGAAATATCAATTCAGCTCACTGCAAGAAAGCATTGGTGCCCCAGTTCCCATTATTTTAGACCAAAGAAGGATTGAAATATCTGGAGATCGAACAGGTCAAAAGAGATAAATAACCCATGAAGGACAATTTTGGTCCCTTAAGCAAATTCAGATGTAGAGGTGTGGAATGTCCTACGCTGGTCTCTGAACCAATGCCGACATTTAAAGAGAGACCTGACACCACAGATCAGATCCCAGCTAACTGTGGTCCCAATGGATTTATAAGTGATCTTCAAAAAATATTAGGACAGTTCTTCACTTTGCCCCACTGATCGGCAAATAGATTAGAAAAAATGGAAGCCAGAACTGGGCTTAAAGTGGAAAGTACTTAATGCTCCCATCAAACTCCTTGAATCTACAGCACATCAAAAGGCACAGAATCATCACCAGAAACCCCATTGATATCCTGCTGTGTGAAAACTCCCATATGCTGAAATATTGGTTTCTTGAAATTCTACTGTAATCCAAGAAACCTTCTCATTTTGGAGGAAAAGCAATCACTTTCAAGCAATGCAGAAGAAAAGGCATACATAAGTTCAAATAACTGTTCAGGATGCTCAGGTTTTGCAATGACATCTTTAAAGAAAAGTACCACATCCTTGATAACTAAACATTTGGAATGTTCAACTGAAAAGAGACACTCCAAAAGAAAAGAAAACGGGACAAAGTTCCTGTAACCTAAGGGTCATAATACAATAAAAACGCACTTTGTGCTGGACTTTCCTCTGGGATGTTATTGCTGGAGGTGAGTCAGGTTGGGACATCCACCCATCACCCTGACGCTGATCCATGTTCCTGGCTTAGGGTTAATTATACATGGAAAATGGGCTCCCAGCACTAACTCCATCACTACACAGAAGGAAAAGCCAATGGTGCTGCAGGGGGATACTCAATGAGCACCAGAAGGGGGAGGAATGAAATTTCAAAGGCGCAGAAGCCTCATGAAGAATAGAATACCATTTTGCTGTATACCAGCGACGATGAAGGATCGGGGATATAATTCTGTCAGGATGATGTGTGACTTGGAGTGAAATTTGGAGGTGGTGGTGTTCCCATGCGCCTGCTGCCCTTGTCCTTCAAGGTGGAAGAGGTCGCGGGTTTGGGGGGTGCTGCCGAAGAAGCCTTGGCAAGTTGCTGCAGTGCATCTTGTAGATGGTACACACTGCAGCCACGGTACGCCGGTAGTGGAGGGAGCGAAAGTTTAAGGTGCTGGATGGGGTGCCAATCAAGCGGGCTGCTTTGTCCTGGATTTTGTCGAGCTTCTTGAGTGTTTTTGGAGCTGCACTCATCCAGGCAAGTGGAGAGTGTTCCTTCACACTCCTTACTTGTACCTTGTAGATGGTGGAAAGGCTTTGGGGAGTCAGGAGGTGAGACACTCGCCGCAGAATACCTAGCCTCTGACCTGCTCTTGTTGCCACAATATTTATGTGGCTGGTCCAGTTAAGTTTCTGGTCAATGGTGACCCCCAGGATGTTGATGGTGGGGGATTCGGCAATGGTAATACCTTTGAATGTCAAGGGGAGGTGGTTAGACTCTCACTTGTTGGAGATAGTCATTGCCTGGCACTTCTGTAGCGCGAATGTTACCTGCCACTTATCAGCCCAAGCCTAAACGTCGTCCAGGTCTTGTTGCATGCGGGCATGGACTGCTTCATTACCTGAGGAGTTGTGAATGGCGCTGAACACTGTGCAGTCATCAGCGAACATCCCCATATCTGACCTTATTTTGGAGTCAAAGTCATTAATGAAGCAGCTGAAGATGGTTGGGGCTAGGACACTGCCCTAAGAAACTCCTGCAGTGATGTCCTGGGGCTGTGATGATTGACCTTCAACCACCAAAACCATCTTCCTTTCTGCTAGGTATGACTCCAGCCAGTGGAAAGTTTTCCCCCCGATTCCCATTGACTTCAGTTTTACTAGGGCTCCTTGATGTCACACTCGGTCAAATGCTGCCTTGATGTCAAGGGCAGTCACTCTCACCTCACCTCTGGAATTCAGCTCCTTTGTCTCTGTTTGGACCAAGGCTGTAATGAGGTCGGGAGCCGAGTGGTCTCGGTGGAACCCAAACTGGGCATCAGTGAGCAGGTTATTGGTGAGTAAGTGTCGCTTGATAGCACTGTCGATGACACCGTCCATCACTTTGCTGATGATTGACAGTAGACTGATGGGGCGGTAATTGGCCGGGTTGGATTTGTCCTGCTTTTTGTGGACAGGACATACCTGGGCAGTTTTCCACATTGCCGGATAGATGCCAGTGTTGTAGCTGTACTGGAACAGCTTGGCTAGAGGCGCAGCTAGTTCTTGAGCACAAGTTTCCAGCACGACAGCTGGGATCCATAGCCTTTGCTGTATCCAGTGTGCTCAGCCGTTTCTTGATATCACGTGGAGTAAATCGAATTGACTGAGGACTGGCTTCTGTGATGGTGGGGACCTCAAGAGTAGGCCGATATGGATCATCCACTTGGCACTTCTGGCTGAAGATGGGTTGCAAATGCTTCAGCCTTGTCTTTTGCACTCACGTGCTGGGCTCCACCATCATTGAGGTTGGGGATATTCTTGGAGCCTCCTCCTCCCGTTAGTTGTTTAATGGTCCACTACCATTCACAACTGGATGTGGCAGGACTGCAGAGCTTTAATCAAAGCGATCTCATTGATTGTGTGATCGCTTAGCCCTGTCTATAGCATGCTGCTTCTGTTTTTTAGCATGCATGTAGCCCTGTGTTGCAGCTTCCCAGGTTGGCACCTCATTTTTAGGTACGCCTGGCCGCTCAGTTGATTCATGTCAATTGGTACCTACGTGGACCACGTCAACTGGATCCTTCCCCTCCCATTCCAAGTTCCTCTCCAGCCCCAAGTAGATGTCCTTAACCCTGACACCAGGCAGGCAACACAGTCTTCGGGACTCATGCTCTCGGCTGCTGAGAACAGTAGCTATCCCCCTAACTATACTGTCCCACACCACTACTACATTCCTTTTTACTCCCCCAACTTGAATGGCCCCCTGTACCACAGTGCTGTGGTCAGTTTGCTCATCCTCCCTGCAGCCCCTGCTCTCGTCCACACAGGCTTTGTGTTTTAGATGACCATTGACACCAGAGTTATGTTGATAGAGCAGGGAATATGAGACAGGAGGTCGACTGCTAGATCCCGGCCCTTAAATCCGGTATTGGAAGTTTTCCTCCTTAACCTCTTCCAAGCAGGGATCTTCACTGCCATAATTACTGGAATAGTTACAGGCTTACAAGAGTACACTTAATTAGGAATGGAGAACACATGGCACATCGAGGGAAAAATCACAGTAATAATTCCCCTACCCTTGTCCCACCCCCAATATCTAACTAAATTGTGCTGTGAGGGGCCAGGGATTATGCTCACCAATAAGGGTTTCTGGACAGGTCAAATCCTGTCGATCAAGCCGGTTGTGGTTTTGGGGTTCGCTCTTTGTGTCCTTTGGGGCTCGCCATCGTCACGTGGTCTCAGGGCACGGCGGTGGAGTCATCTGAGTAAAGTACCCTCTTTTCCTCCGTTAGAGATAGGGAGTAAAATCTTTGTTGGGTACTTTACCTTGCAGAATGGAAGACTTCAGGTTTTGTTCTTCTGGTGGTGGTCTGGTCGTCGAAGTTTTTGTTGCGGTTGGGGCTCAGTTGGTGTTCTTCGGTGTTGGCTTGGTCGCGGTGGCCTAGATCACTATCTGTGCAGTGGTAATGATCCGAAGGTATGGTTTACCCAGCCCTTTGTTACTGCGGTGCTCGTGGTTGTCTGCTTCTTTGAGTTTCGAGTATCTCTGTGGCTGAGCGTGTGCCTGCTCATCCCCCAATGCTTCTCCACACTGCCCTTCTCTGCCTTTCGTTGGCCCGCCATCGTCTGCTTCTTCTTCTACCCCTGCTTCGTTCGTCAGCTTTGTTACTGCACCTTAGTCTTCATCTCCCCTTGGTTACCAGTGGGCCTACAATTATACTATTTCAGAGGTTCGTTATCTGCGTGCCAAATCAGGGTTAGTTCTTTGTCCGATTTTTGGCGGGCTCGTTAAAGTGATTATAGCCGTTCACTTTAATTGCTTTTTGGGTGGTTGCTCCTTTGCTAAATGCTCTTTAATGTCCTGGTGTTTGTTATTCATAAACGTGAATCGGTGTCTTCCTGGCTCGGTAGCTACTTTAAACTGTAAGCGATTATTTATGCAAAGGTTTGATGGGTTCAAGATTAAGTCTTTCCTGAGTTGATTAAGAATGCGTATTCTGCATTGTCTACTTGTCTGCCACGAGGTCCAGAAGCCATTTTGTTTAGGGTTCCCTTATAACTTCATCCTTCAGGGTCCCTTTATTAATAACTTTGGGGAATGTGGGAATTTTGAGAACCCTACACTCCCCCCTGTTGATACTAAACTCGCTTTAAATATCATACTTATGAAGGTGAGCAAAATTCCGACCCTCCACAGCCAATCTTCCCTCTAATTACCTATCTAAAATCCCATGACACATGCACTTCCCATTCTTTGAAAATGTAGTGTACATAAGCATACATAGGCAAAATGCAATTGTTTACACACATCCAAGCATGGAGGGGGTCCAACACCCCTGCACCACTTGGTACACACACATCTTTATTAAAAATAACACGTCAAAGTCTTTATTAAAAATAACAAAAAACACAACAACAAAAAATCTTTATTCTAAATACAAAATGAAAGATTCAAACAGGTGTACCTCCCTCCACCTTGACATAATGCTCTTTCCACGTCCTTTGGTTTTGGAATTCTAGTATTTGGCCTTTTCCCTTGCACTGAGTGCACACTAGGTACAATACTATTCCCAGCTGGCAAACCACGAGGATGTGGGAAGCCATTCTAACCCATGAAGGGACCTCTATATTTTCAAAAATGTCCCACCAGGGCAGAACTACAATGTCCGATATCTTGGCCCCTATCTCTACTGTCTTCTGCTCTAACGTGTAGAAATGTTTTTGTGAGACGATTACTGCTTTGAGTATCTTGGTAAGATGTTCTGGTAGAGGGGGGATTTCATAGCCGAAATGTGCTACATATTTTTGCAGGTTGGTGAAATTCTCTTTTACAGTGAGGTGAACAGTGGAGGGTTCAGGAATTGGGACAATTCGTTCCTGGGCCACTTGAACTTCTGCCTCGGGTTTAAAGCAGAAACTGCTGTCACTTACCGGACACCAGCTATGCTGTCCATGCTGGTAGTGGGGCGCACCTGTGGTGACACAATATGTCCCACCTCCTATGTATGCTACCTGTGGGGGAATATGGTCTTGTGCCATTACCTCCATGGTACAGTTTATAGGTTTTGCGCCAACAGCTTTAAACCCGCACTGTGGTTTTGAATAGGCGTTCAAGTGCTGGGGACACAGTATTATGTGTGCTCCCCGGCTCTGGCACCCCGAGAGGTCAGTACCTGTCATAGCGTGCTCCCACTTTATGACATAAAGGTGGGACCGCTGTGAAACGGATGTGTGCACCCCCTTGAATGACTCCAATGTTCTCTACCCTGTATATCGGCGTGGGTCGGGCTGTCCCACTACTATCCCCGTGATAGTGTGGTTAGAGTGCCCACAATCTACAGGGACAGGGTAGGCCTCAGAAGTTAGCCGGAGTTGACACAGGCTCAATGCATTCTCAAATGGATGGAGGGCTGTGAGGTGCTTGTTGCTGATCCAGGAGGGGGCCTTGTTTTAAATCCTCCAGGTTACTGCGGCCCTCGCCTAACAACCATGCCCCGTACAGTACACACACCTCGTTCTGTGCAGCCTGATCTGAAGCATTTCTGTCCTCTCTTATAAGGGCATTTACAGTCTTGGCGTGTCTCTCCAGCTCAGCAATGATCTCTTTTAAATGGACCGTCATAGCCTGGTCCTCGTGTAACTCTGAGCCTACTACTGTATTTTCATCCATTAGGATTTTTCGCAATTGTGTTTTCAAACCGTTTATCTATGTCATCCAGGCTGTTTATAACAGAGGATCCTGTGTTAAATGCTGTGAAAACATCATTCCAGGCTTCCCTTCTTTGTCTCCCCGTATTACCAAAATGCTCCGTGTGTGTAGTGTAGAGTTCTGTCTTGTCTACATTGGTAAAATCGAACTCGTAGAATTTCCTAAACATTTATTTTAATAGGGCCTGGTATAGCTGTTCTGTCTCTTTGGGACACCACTCAGGTAAGTGCACCTCGGTGAGGTTTAGGATCCCGGAGGCTACCGCGTATTGTATCCCCTGGTATAGCACCTGTACTGTCGGCACTAGTACCAGCCCATTCCCTGGTCCCTTGGTGGTGGCAGGGCACCCCTCTCTGTGTGTCCTTGCCGCCTGAGTCGTGGGCAGGGGCTTTCGGGGGCGGGTCACAAGTTCAGTGGCATTTACTGGGATCGGGGAGTGTGGGACCGCGCACGTATGCAGGCTGGAATCCCACTCCACCCCCTCCCCGGCATCTTGCCATTGCCGGCGGAAAGTGATGGATATGCCTGCGGGGCAGACCATCTCTGACCCCCACATACAGACATAAATCCCCTGATCCAGTTCCCACCACTTGTCCCAGCACACACTCAATCCCCCTTGGGTCCCTGTAATCGTCCGATAGGTATTGTTCCCCAATCGTTCCCAATCGACTGCGGGGTTCCCTATATCCTTGCTCAGCTTTCTGAGCCACCACCACCTATCCAAAGGAATCTGTCCCTTGCATGTCAAACATACACGTTTTCCCACAGTGACACTGACCCTTGTAGCAACGACCTGTACCCTGGGGCACAGGAGGGAGGCCTTCCCGTACGTGAACCCGGTCTGGCTGGAGTACTGGGTCGAATTGGACCCCAGCCACCCTGGCCACCTTCCCTCGTGGAAGTAGGTAGCGAGCTCCTCCACACCCCGTTCGCTGCCCCCAGCAGTCACAACCGGTGCTCTCTCTCCTGAACACCCAAAAATGTGGGAGTTCTCCACGTCTCCTCGGTCACTGATGCTCACCCCTACCAGGACGAGCAGGAGCAGAACCTTCCTCATCTCGAAATCCCTTCTGTAAAGAGACACAAGAGCATATAGCCAGGTCCCGAGAAGATTCTCTGGCTTGGGTGAAGCATAGTCGAGTCTTGCGACCTCGACTCAATACAAACATTCTTTAACAATAATACTTAAACTACCAATCACCCCGTATAAACTTAAACTAACACCCAAACTTAACAATAACTAAAATTACATTACAGAAACTATGTACATCCGCCGCCCGTCTCCGGGCGGCCAGCCTAATCCCTGTTCAGGCTGCAGCACACTACTCCCTTCGGTGTGGCTGCTCTGTCCTGTTCCTTTGGTCCCTCGCAGCCTGCGGCTGCTGGCTGGAGACCTCTGCTCTCAGACCGATCCCTGATCCGAGAGGCTGCCCTTTTAAACTGGGGAGCAGGTGACCACGGTTTCCTTGGCTGTGGCGCTCGTGGGGACCTTCTGGGGACTTTGGCGGGTGGGGTTTTTCTGGCTGGTGGTTCTTTAACCCGAGCCACTGCCCCCTCCGATGCGGTCTGTGGGCTTTCCACTGCCGCTGGCTGGGGATTTTCATCCTCAGGCTTTACCTGTGCTAGGGGCAGGTAATTCTTCGTAGCCTGATGCTGCAGGCTGAGGGTCCTCGCCCTCACGTCCCACCTCGTCCAAGCCTGGGTCAGGGGCAGGGTCTCCACCCTCACATCCCACCTCATCTAAATCCCAGAAGAGTGGGGGAGTGTCCCAAGCAGTGGGCGGGATGGCTCCTCCCCTAAAACAAGCCACTGCACCTGCCTGTGCAGTCTGTGAGTTTGCTGCGGCTGCAGGCTGAGGATTTCTATCCTCAGACCTTGCCCCAACTGGCTGTTCTCTTTTCTCGGGCTTAAACAATTTACATTGATTAATATGGAATCATTTGATGCGCCGGGGCATCTTTATGGCGTATACCATGGGGCTGGCCTTGTCTACAATGCTGTAGGGCCCCATGTATAACGGTTCTAGACTTCCTACCCGAGCAAAATTCCTCACCATAACCTGATCCCCTATCTCCCATTTGTGGTGTTTTCGGGGTTCTAACAGCAATTGGTTACTCCGATGCTGCTTTCCCATGTTCCCAGCCGCCTGCCCGTGGACCTGTTTAAGGTGCTCGAAGAGGTTCCTGGTGAACCTGTCCCAGTTTACCTCCCTGAGCTGACCTTCTGTGAGCACCGGGGCTAGTACATGGGTGGGGGTCCGCATAACTCTGCCAGTCATCAGCTCGTGCAGGAGTACCCCGTGCTTTTAGACTGGCTGGCTCGGATCCCCATCATGACCAACGATAGGACCTCTGCCCATTTTCTGGGTGAGTCCACCATCTCTTTCCTCAGCCTTTCCTTCAAAGTCCTGTTCATCCTCTCCACAATCCCTGAGGACTGTGGATTGTGTGCAACGTGCCACTTCCCCTCAATGCCAAGCACCATAAGGGTATTCTGCATGACCTGTCCGGTAAAGTGACTCACTTGGTCGGACTCCACATACTGTGGTAGCCCCCATCGCGAGAACGCCTCGCTGACCAGGATCCTGGCTGTGCCCAGAGCTGTGGCTTTTTTGCAGGGGAAGGCTTCTACCCATTTCGTGAACACATCTACCAGGACTTGGCAGTACTTCTAGCCTCTCTGGGCGGTGGGTAGGGGCCCAATGTAGTCAACCTGGATCGACTGACATGGTCCCTCTAACCTCCTGATGTGTCCCATAGGTACCTTCCTTTTGTGGGGGTCAGGGCTGTTAGCAGCACACACTAGACAGCTGGCGCAGAACTCGCGGACATCTTCCCTGAGTCCTGGCCACCATCCCGCCTGTTCCACCCGCTGCCAGGTGGTCTCAGGCCTGGGATGCCCTGCTCCTGGACCCTCATGGGCCAGTTGAAGGAATTCCCTTCGGTGCTGCTGTGGTACCACCCATTGTTCTCCCCTAAACAGCATGCCTTCTTTCACAGAGAGGGCTGCTGTGCCATAAGGGCCCTCTACCCTTTTTCCCTCAGTCACTGCACTGAGGACTGCCTTGAGGACGGGGTCTTGGGTTTGGACCGTCTTAAGGTCCGGGGCTAAAGCTACCCGTGCACTCCCTTGTGTCCCATTCCTACCCCTGACTGCTGCTATAGGACTGGACCCATATGGGTCCCAGAAAGTGCCTGTGCGGGCACCCTCCTTAGCTAGCACATCGGCCTGCTGGTTGCCCTGACTACGGGGTTCTGTGGAGGAATGGGCTTTCACCTTATGGATGAAAACCTCCCCTTCCTCCCCCACTGCTGCTAAGATTTTCTCCAGCAGGGGTTTCACTGTGAGGGGTCTCCAGTCCGCGGAGGTGTAGCCGCAGCGGGACCAGATGGCCAGGTACTCCGTACACGACTTGCACGTGAACATGCTGTCCGAGCAAATCGTGTATGGGGTGGGGAAGATTTCGGGGTGTGTAACGACGTACACTACCGCGGACAGTTCAGCCTGCTGGGCGCTCATGGTGCTGGGGAGCTTAATTGCCAGGGCAATGTTTGCCACTGGGTCATAAACTCCACACTCTGTGAGTCGCTCACCAGCAGATACTGTGCTAGAGCCATCCACATAAATTTCACGGCCTGTGGGGTGTATCCCGGCCCGCAATCCTATGTCCACTTCCCAAGCCCCTTCTATGGAACACCGGTGGGCTGTTCCAGGATATACCAAGTTAGCTGCGAGCTTTGGTTCGCAGAGCCCTTTCATCTTTAGGTCCATCTGTGAGAGAAGCAGGGTCCAGCGAGCAATGCGGGCACAGCTCACTGTCCCACCCTTGATTCTCCCGTCCAGGAGCATCTGGGTGCGCGTGTGATGGGTGAGGAGGGTGATGGGAGAGGTGCCCGTGAAGATCAGCGATCTTTTCACAGCACAATGTGTGGCCAAGAGGTGCCTCTCACAATTGGAGTAGCTCTTCTCCACATCTGTGAGTATCCTGGAGGAGTAGACCACCGGCCTCAGCCTGCCATGCCGCTCTTGGAGCAGCACAGCACTCAGGCTGTCCCCGCTGGCTGCCACCTCCAGGAAGAACTCTTTCCCCCATCTATGGCCCCTAGAGCTGGTGCGGTCTGCAGATCTTCCTTGAGCCTGACAAATGCTGTCTGGCAACCCTCATCCCACGCCCACTGCACTCCCTTGTGTAGGAGTCGGAGCAGAGGGGCTGCTGTGCCTGCATAGTCCTCAATAAAGTCTCTGCTGTACCCAGTTAGCCCTAGAAAAGATTGCACTCCCGTGACTGTGTTGAGGGCTGGTAACTCCTGTACCGCTTCCCTTCTAGCCTTGTCTATGGCCCTTTCCCTAGCGCGTACAGTCAGGCCCAGGAATTTCACCTCCTGCTGGCTGATCTGCGCTTTCTTTGGGTTTACTTTAAAACCCTCCTGCCTGAGCAACTCCAGCAGTTCGGCCAGTAGTGGGCCATGCTCCTCTCTCGAATACGTGAATAGGAGCAAGTCATCCACATAATGTACCAGCTGCCTGGGCTGGCTGAAGCCCTTTAAACTGTTTGCCATGTATTGATGGAAAATGCTAGGGCTATTGTGGAAGCCCTGAGGCAAACAGTTCCAGGTGTACTGTTGCCCTTTAAAAGTAAAGGCAAACTTGTACTGATCCTCCCTCCTTAAAGGGATGGACCAAAACACGTTGGAAATATCCAGCACCGTGAAAGTGGTCACAGATGCTGGGATACTTCCTATCAGGTCGGCAACTGCTGCTACCGTGGGTGCACAGGCTGGGATGTTACTGTTGAGCAGCCGATAGTCCACCGTGGCCCTCCAGGAGTTGTCCGGCTTTCTAACCGGCCACAGTGGAGAGTTTACATGGGTGGCTATCGGTCTCAGGACCCCCTGCTGTACTAAGGAGGACATGGCTGCTTCCATGTCTGGCTCCGCTTCCCTGGGGAAGTTGCACTGTTTCTGTGGTCGGGCCATAGGGTCCCTGTCTACGCTGACCTCGAACCCGTTGACCCACCCGCAGTCGTGCTTGTGAGTGGCAAATGTGGCTAAGTGGGCTCGCACAAATGCCTGAAACTCCTTTGGGGTATTACTGACCATGAGCTCGAGGTTGTAACCATCTTTAGGCTTCATGGTGCACAGGGTCCCCTTCCCCTCTTTCTCTGGGATGACTACTACTCCGCCTTCCTTTCCTGTACTTGCCCCCCCATAGGCAATGATTCCTTAAATCCACTAGGATCCCTTGGCCCACAATAAAGTCGGCTCCCAGGATCCCCTTTCCACCCTCCACTTCCCACTTCATCAGGATACAGGTCCACTTAGAGCAGAGTGTTCACAAACGAATGGACAGCGGGATGGAAAATGAGCCAGCCTGTTCTTTACCAGTGAATCCCGACAGACTGTATGGGACCCCGTTAGATAGAGGCGAGGTGGTGGGGTTATCTGAATGGATCACAGTGCATGATGCCCCCGTATCCAACAAATAGGTCCTCTTTACCTTTTCTACCTCCATCTCAACGAGGGGCCTCTTCCATAAGTCGTACTGCAGGGAACACAGGTAAACAGGCTGCGCTGGCTCTAGTCAGGGCTGTGGGTTGGATGGGGTGGATGGGGTCAGAGCACCAGTAGTGGCTGCTACCCTCCCTGGGCCCATCAATAGGGTCCTCATCGCGTCCAGAAATGACTCGACCGTGGCGGGAGGGATCCCTAACTCTGTCTTTTGGGCTGGGGCTGAGGAATTCTTTCCCTTGTTATCCTTCCAAGGGTTTTTGCACTCCTTCCTCCAGTGTCCATCCTTCCCACACCTGTAACAGTTAAGCTTTGTGCTGGAAGGGTTATTCCCTTCCTGATGCCACTCCTTCCTACCCTGGCTGAGTTTTACTTCATGCACCTTCCCCTTAGGTGGCTGTGCATCGGTTCCCTTACCATTCCGATAAGCTATGGTCAACTTTCTGATCACCGTGAGTTCGGTGGTCAGGGGGTTCTTGGGGTCGAACCAGACTTCCGCCTTGGCCCTGACCTGTGGCAAGCTGTTTGCCACCAGGCAACGGAGCCAGTGGGCCAGCTGATTCCGGTCCAGGAACGCCCGGTTAGGTGCCCCTGTACAGGCACTCCTATACACCGGCCACAACCTGTCCGCAAAAGCTTGCGGGGTTTCCCCTGCGAGCTGCACTGTCTTCTCCACTCGGGAGAAAGGACTTCCCTCATTCATCCCCATGGCCTCAAGAACTTCCTCCTTGAGTTCCCCATACTCGCACTGTCCCTTCTTGTACTGGTCAGAAAGGGACTGGAGGAGCTTACCCTCCGGGGAGAACAGCAGCATTTTGGCCTGTTCGGCATCATCACACTCGTTGATGCTGGCCGCCTGCTCCACCTCCCTGAAGTGGACTGTAAGATTCGCAAAATTTCTGCATTTCCCCGAAGGCTGTTATTAATAAACGGGACCCTGCGTGGACATTTTAAATTAAAAGGGTACCCAAGATGGCATCCGTGCCTCGTGGCAGAAAGCCTATGGGATTCCAAAATGGATTCTGCAACACAGACAGCTTGGGAGAAATCGAAACTAAGGCTGCAGGCTTTCTGTGAAGAGAAACTTTGTATTTTGGAACCAGCCAGGACTCTGAATTATGCATTCGACCGAATTGGAAACAAAACCCAAATTCAGTTTAGGCCTATAGTTAAGGCCATCAAACAGTCTGCATACATTATCAGAAACAGATTAACCGAGCCATCGAGGCCGGACAAGGCCCATCAAGGAACTTTTAGGACAATACAAGTCAATTATCGGGCCGGTAGATGCGATTACCGGCCATCCAAAACCAGTTAATATGTATTGCTGCCATTAGTTTAAACTATCCCGCCAAGATTAAACAAAGAACTAACCTGATTTGGCGGGCAGATAAGGGTTTTCGACGAAGGTATAATTGAAGGCCCCGGGTAGCATTGAGTAGGCCCGTGAAGACGGCGAGTTGGTGAGTTGGTGTCCAAGATCGTCAGGTGCGTTCGTTGGTTGGTGTGCTGGTGCTGCTCCTCGGCCCCTCGCCCTCATGGCTGTCGCTCTTTCGCTGCCCCACGCTTACCCCCGTGCCTTTTCCCACTCCATCTGGAACTGCCCCGGCACCGGGTTGGGCGGACACGGACAAATTCAGGCCAGGCAAGGCGGAACGAGACGAGGGGAGAAGGGAAAACCACCAAGGGGCAGACTGGCGGAAGAAGACCAAACGAGGGGAGGCTTCGGATCACCGGGCCTTCAGCCTCGGCCGACCTTCAAATAACTGCACACCAACTCAATCTGGCGGCTGTCGACGAAGAACCATCCCTGCAAGGTAAAGTTCCCAAACAGAGACTGTAACTTTGGGGTATGCGAACCTGGACAATGCCCTTGCAGCACCTGGAAGCCACGTGACGACGACAAGCTCCAGAGAGCGCCAAGAGCGAACCCCGAACCCAACCGTTGTTTTGAATCTAACAAACCCTTTTATTGGTGAGCATGAAGTTCTGACCCCTCATAGCTTAATCTAGTTAGGTATAGGGGGTGGGATAAGGATAAGGGGATTGTTAAGATAGCTGTTTTCCCTCGATGTGCCGTGTGTTCCCCATTCCCTGTATAAGTATATAAGTATAGAAACATAGAAACATAGATGATAAGAGCAGGAGTAGGCAATTCGGCCCTTCGAGCCTGCTCCGCCATTCAATGAGATCATGGCTGATCATCCAAATTCAGTACCCTGTCCCTGCTTTCTCCCCATATCCCTTGATCCCTTTAGCCTTAAGAAATATATCCACCTCCTTCTTGAATATATTTAATGAACTGGCCTCCACCGCCCTCTGTGGCAGAGAATTCCACAGGTTCACCGCTCTCTGGGTGAAGAAATTCCTCCTCATCTCAGTCCTAAATGGCTTACCCCTTATCCTTAGACTATGACCCCTGGTTCTGGACTCCCCGGCCATCAGAAACACTCTTCCTGCATCTAGTCTGTCCAGGCCTGACAGAATTTTATAGGTTTCGATGAGATCCCCTCTCAATCTTCTAAACTCCAGTGAGTATAAGCCCAATCAACACAATCTCTCCTCATACGTCATTCCTGCCATCCCAGGTATCAGCCCTTATGATTCTCTTGTAATTTTTGCCTGTAGAAGTGTACACTAGTAATTCTTTCCCATGAGATTGTATTAAGTAAGTTTTTCCTCTTCAATATAACCTTGGTTTTGTTTACATCCAACCACCTGTCTACTCGAGTCTTCTCTGTACCGCCGCCTTGTACCTAAGTCCGGTGTCTAGAACCCAGGGGCGTGGGAGCGATTCGAACCACTCACAAAGCAGTCAGAGGCATAACTGACTGGGCGCACGCACGCGCCAAGCAACACCACCCGCACGCCACCCCCTACAGGACCGATGGGTCCCCCTTCTCTGTGAGCTTTGGTATGTGGCTTAACATAGCTCTAAGCTGTTGGGTGCCGTAGGGAACTACAAACTAGTTTTGGAGCGGTCCCTCTTCCCCATCATGAGCGGGTGGGCCAAACCTCAGCTGCCGGGCCGGGCACATCTACCCCCGACTCCACCCCCCCTTGCTGCCAGACCTCGCTGAAACCTGGCACTATGGGTGGTGGTCGTGGGACCTCCTGTTCCTCAACCGGGTCGTCCCTTAGCACTACCCGTGGTGTCTGAACCGTTCTCCCCTCGTTCCCTGTAAAATCCGCCTAGGCTGCCTTCGGGCTTATGAGGCACACCATGCCCTTTGCCTTCCTCAGGGCCAGGCTCAGATTCTCTATCTGTTCCTTGCAGGTGCCATGATCTGCATCCTCAAACCCCTGCTCGCTCGCTAACTTATAGGCTGCCTTTATGTCTTTTACTTTCTCCTCCTGCTCTCTTACTTGTCTCGCTAGGTGGGCATTCTTCTCCCGCAACCTCAGCTCATTGTTCTTGGCCTCGGTGACCTGGCACTGTAGATATTCCAGCCTGGCCTTATGCTCCCCCATTAACTGCACCCTTTCCTGATTCAGGGCCTGCAATGCTACCAGTAACTTCTCCCCTGCTAGAGTCCTGTCTTGGACTTCCAGGGCTGACTCCCGTATCTCGGCTGCCTGTGCTTCAACGAGCCTGTCCAGAAGCTGGATCTGTTTCTTGAAGCACATCAGCCAGACTGCCTTTTCTATGGGTTTCCTATGATCCTTCCCTTCTGTCCATTTAGCTGCAGCATCTACCGGACGCCCAGTCTTTAACAGATTAGTGATCCACTTCTTAGTGATATTCACTTTACTGAATACATAGTCAGAAATCCTCTCTTCCATTACGGTTTGCTCTCCCGAATCAGTGTCTACTGTATCGCACCCCTGTTGCCGGAGTCCTGCCACGGTCGCCATTTCTGTAGGGAGTGGCGTGCGTGCAGTCAGCTTGACCCTGACTGGGTTCCCGAGCGGTTCGAATCGTTCCCACACCCCGGGTTCTAGACTCCGGACTTAGGTACAGGCGGCGATCTAGAATTGGAGTAGACAACTGGTTTGGTACAAGAAAACCGTATTTTTATTAAAAAGGCACAATAAAATCATAACACTGAAAATCACTGGAATAGTTACAGGCTTATAAGAGTACACTTAATTAGGAATGGGGAACACACGGCACATCGAGGGAAAAATCACAGTAATCCCCCTACCCTTGTCCCACCCCCAATATCTAACTAAATTGTGCTGTGAGGGGCCAGGGATTATGCTCACCAATAAGGGTTTCTGGACAGGTCAAATCCTGTCGATCAAGCTGGTTGTGGTTTTGGGGTCTGCACTTTGTGTCCTTTGGGGCTTGCCATTGTCACGTGGTCTCAGAGCGCGGCGGTGGAGTCGTCTGAGTAAAGTACCCTCTTTTCCTCCGTTAGAGATAGGGAGTAAAGTCTTTGTTGGGTACTTTACCTTGCAGAATGGAAGACTTCGGGTTTTGTTCTTCTGGTGGTGGTCTGGTCGTCGAAGTTCTTGGTGCGGTTGGGGCTCGGTTGGCGGTCTTCGGTGTTGGCTTGGTCGCGGTGGCCTAGATCACTACCTGTGCAGTGGTAATGAACCGAAGGTATTGTAAGGGGTCTTTTTAACGAGCTTGTGGTGTGCGAGATCGATTCTTGATTTCACACTGCTCGTGAGCGGTTTCGAAGCGCTCCCCGCTCACTGATTCTAGACACTGGACTTATTGCCAGACTACCTTGATGTGTTGGCCCAACTTGTGACTCGGAAAACAAATGGATCAGGTGAGACAAGGTAAGTTTTAAAATTAATGGTTTCTTTATTTATAAGGAGAATAAAAACACAGGGAACAAAGAAACAACACAGACAAAATCATTAACACGCCTCCCAATGGGAACTAAAATTTAACACACAAGAATTACTTTGACTATCTTAAAATACATCAATTCATTAGCTGCGGTATAATAAAACGGGGGTGGGGAAAGCGCGCCGTACAACGAAGGATAAATAACACTCCCGATTACAAAGCCCTTAATATTAAAACCCTCCCGTCTCTAAAGTATCCCTCTACTAGGTCAGCTAGGTGGAGTTGGGCCTCTATGCTCACCAGGGTTTTAAAACTGTCCTCGACCTTGGTCCTCCTGTAGCTTCCGGCATTCCCGATTGATATTCCTTCTGGGACGGGCTCCTGAACCTACTCTCCTGCTCGAACTTGTAGAACCTCCGTGCTCCTCGAACCGTAATTGAACCTCCTAATCAGACCGCTCCACTCGAACTGTTCAACTTAACCTTAACCTCTCGTTGTTCTCTGCCTCCGATCGTACCTTCTGCCCGTCGATTTTCCCCCAACAGTTATACTGTTTCCTTGCCCTTATCTTTGGCGCCAAATCAGGGGTTTTCTTTTGTCAAAGTTTTGGGCCGGCTACTTTGACAAAAGCTGGTACTTTAGTTTAACGACTTTAATCGTGGCCGAAACCAAACTGATGGGTTATGTCCCGTGTCCCGCTGAGTTTGATGCAGATAATGGGTCTTGTCTGTGCTCTGTGATTTCAGTGATGGGATTACGTTTATCTGGCGATTAACATGACCTTTTCAAGTGCAAGTCCTTTGTTTTTGACTTCGTTACTGCTGCTACCTTTATTACCATATCAATTGCAGTCAGTCTGGAATTTTCCAATCGGTGGTGACTCAGGTTTCTTTAAGGTATTGCAGTGGTATGTCCTTCTGAAATGAGTCATGTGATCTGCCGACTCCATCTTGTGCTCTTACAAATGTGGCCATTTCAGGGGTTTTAAAATGTAGGCTGTATTTTCCTGGATTTTGCGAATCCTACAGTATGGTTTACCCGGCCCTTTGTTACCGCGGTGCTCATGGTCGTCTGCTTCTTTGAGTTTCGAGTATCTCTGTACCCGAGCGTGTGCCTGCTCGTCCCCCAACGCTTCTCCGCACTGCCCTTCTCTGCCTTTCGTTGGCCCGCCATCGTCTGCTTCTTTGTCTACCCCTGCTTCGTTTGTTAGCTTTGTTACTGCACCTTAGTCTTCGTCTCCCCTTGGTTACCGGTGGGCCTACAATTATACTATTTCAGAGGTTCGTTGTCCGATTTTTGGCAGGCTTGTTAAAGTGATTATAGCCGTTCACTTTAACTGATTTTTGGGTGGTTGCCCCTTTGCTAAATGCTCTTTAATGTCCTGGTGTTTGTTATTCATAAACGTGAATCGGTGGCTTCCTGGCTCGGTAGCTACCTTAAACTGTAAGCGATTATTTATGCAAAGGTTTGATGGGTTCAAGATTAAGTCTTTCCTGAGTTGATTAAGAATGCGTATTCTGCATTGTCTACTTGTCTGGCTATCAGAAATAACAAGTCTTTCACAGGCCCCGGCATGTCAGGGTTTTCAAAAGCCCTTTTGAATTGGCCTGCCATTTTTGCAGTGCCCTGCTCTTGCAGTCTTCTGCCACAAGGTCCAGAAGCCATTTTGTTTAGGGTTCCCTTATAACTTTGTCCTTCAGGATCCCTTTATTAATAACTTTGGGGAATGTGGGAATTTTGAGAACCCTACACCTGCCCTGCCATTCTGTTACGGGTGTGGTAGTGGACCCAAATGCAGACAGACAGCCAGAGACCTGAGATGGAGTAAAACTCAAAAGATGCTTTAGTAGAAGGCTCTTCAAATACAGGGAATCCTTCAAACAAAAGATAAAAGTAACAATACAAAGAAACAAAAGCGAGTATACAAAACGCAGGGCAAGGACTAGAAACTAACCTGTGACTTGTAGGCATGAGAACTCAAGACTGAGTGACTGGGGCCGGAAACAGTCAGCTTAAATAACAGGCCTGATTACTCTGATGAGACATTACTCTAATGAGACACAGGTGAGGAGAGAGGTACAGAGACATGGCAGCAGTGTACTGAGGCCTCCTAAACCGTCCTCTGGCAGCAGCAGAGGCACGTGTAGCTGGGACCCTGACAGTAGCTGGGACCCTGACACATTCAATAAGATCATGGCTAATCTGATCTTGACCTCAACGCCACTTTCCCGCACGCTCCTCATAACCCTTGACTCCCCTGTAGCTCAAAAATCTGTCTATCTCCGCCTTGAATATATTCAATGACCGCCTCCACAGCTCTCTGGGATAGAGAATTCCAAAGATTCACGACCCTCTGAGAGAAGAAATTCCTCCTCATCTCCATTTTAAATGAGCGACACCTTATCCTGAAACTCTGCCCCCTAGTTCTAGATTCCCCCATGAGGGGAAACATCCTCCCTGCATCTAAAAGAACATAAGAACATAAGAAATAGGAGCAGGAGTAGGCCAATCGGCCCCGCAAGACTGCTCCACCATTCAATAAGATCATGGCTGATCTGATCCTAACCTCAAATCTTCTATCACTCTCCATCCCACGCGAACCCATGTGATCTCCCGGGAGAGGCGAAAAACCAGATAAAAGACCCAATGGCCAATTTGGGAGAAAAAAATCTGGGAAATTCCTCTCCGACCCATCTAGGCGATCAAAATTCTTCCAGGAGATCACTCTGTCCCTATATTTTCTACAGTACTTACCTTCTGTAAAGGCGATCTCCACCCCAGCCAGGAACAGGAATAAAACCATCTCCTGAAATCTAACACAGAATTAGAACACAGTAGGAGCAGAACCAGGCTACACGGCCCTTGGGCCCACTCCACTACCCACAGGGCCATGACCATTCCGAACCTAGACTCATGTCCAATTTCCTGCCCGTTCCCCGTAACCCTTAATTCCCTTTACTTCTAGGAAAATATCTATTTCTGTTTTAAATTTATTTAATGATGTAGCTTCCACAGCTTTCTGGGGCAGCAAATTCCACAAACCTACCACCCTCTGAGTGAAGAAGTTTCTCCTCATCTCAGTTTTGAAAGAGCAGCCCCTTATTCTAAGATTATGCCCCCTAGTTCTAGTTTCACCCATCATTGGGAACATCCTCACCGCATCCACCCGATCAAGCCCCTTCACAATCTTATATGTTTCAATAAGATCGCCTCTCATTCTTCTGAACTCCAATGAGTAGAGTCCCAATCTACTCAACCTCTCCTCATATGACCACCCCCTCATCCCCGGGATTAACCGAGTGAACCTTCTTTGTACTGACTCGAGAGCAAGTATGTCTTTTCTTAAGTATGGACACCAAAACTGTATGCAGTATTCCAGGTGCGGTCTCACCAATACCTTGTACAACTGCAGCAATACCTCCCTGTTTTTATATTCCATCCCTCTAGCAATGAAAGCCAACATTCCATTGGCCTTCTTAATCACTTGCTGCACCTGCATACTAACTTTTTGAGTTTCGTGCACCGGGACCCCCAGATCCCTTTGTACTACAGTACTTTCCAGTTTCTTGCCATTAAGATAATAACTTGCTCTATGATTTTTCCTGCCAAAGTGCATAACCTCACACTTTCCAGTATTGTATTCCATCTGCCAAATCTCTGCCCACTTACTTAGCCTGTCTATGTCCCCTTGCAGGTTTTTTATGTCCTCCTCACTCACTACTTTCCGTCCCATCTTTGTATCATCTGCAAACTTTGATATGTTACACTCGGTCCCCTCCTCCAAATCGTTAATATAGATTGTAAAGAGTTGGGGACCCAGCACTGACCCCTGCGGAACACCACTAGTTACTGATTGCCAATCTGAGAACGAACCATTTATCCCAACTCTCTGCTTTCTGTTAGAGAGCCAATCCTCCACCCACGCCAGAATATTACCCACAATCCCGTGATTTTTTATCTTGAGCAATAATTTTGTGTGGCACCTTGTCAAATGCCTTTTGGAAGTCTAAATACACTACGTCCACTGGTTCCCCTTTATCCACCCTGTATGTTACTTCCTCAAAAAACTCAAGCAAATTTGTCAAACATGACTTCCCCTTCATGAAACCATGCTGAGTTTGTCCTATTAAATTATGTTTATCCAAATGTCCCGTTACTGTCTCCTTAATAATGGACTCTAACATTTTACCAACCACAGATGTTAGGCTAACAGGTCTGTAGTTTCCAGCCTTCTGCCTACTACCTTTTTTAAATAAGGGTGTTACATTAGCAGTTTTCCAATCTGCCGGGACCTTTGCTGAGTCCAGGGAGTTTTGGAAAATTATTACCAATGCATCCACAATCCCTACCGCCACTTCCCTCAAGACCCTAGGATGCAAGCCATCAGGTCCAGGGGATTTATCCGCCTTGAGTCCCATTATTTTACCAAGTACCACTTCCTTAGTGATTTTAATCGTATTTAGTTCCTCCCCCCCTAGAGCCCCCTGTTTGTCCAGTGTTGGGATATCCTTAGTGTCCTCTACTGTAAAGACTGATACAAAATAATTGTTCAGCGTTTTTGCCATCTCCATGTTTCCCACCATTAATTTCCCGGTCTCATCCTCTAAGGGACCAACATTTACTTTAGCCACCCTTTTTCTTTTTATATAACTATAGAAACTTTTGCTGTCTGTTTTTATATTTTTTGCTAATTTACTTTCATAATCTATCTTCCCTTTCTTAATCAATCTTTTAGTTATTTTTTTGCTGTCTTTTAAAGACTTCCCAATCTTCCATCCTCCCACTAGATTTGGCTACCTTATATGCCCTTGTTTTTAGTCGGATACTATCCTTAATTACTTTACTTAGCCACGGATGGCTATCTTTTCTTTTACACCCTTTTTTCCTCAGTGGAATATATATTTTTTGGAAGTTGTAAAATAACTCCTTAAATGTACACCACTGATCATGTACCGTCTTACCCTTTAATCTATTTTCCCAGTCCACTCTAATCAATTCCACTCTCATACCTTCATAGTCTCCTTTATGCAAGCTCAGCACACTTGTTTGAGATCCAACCTTCTCACCCTCTAATTGAATATGGAATTCAACCATGTTATGGTCACTCATTCCAAGGGGATCCTTTACTAGGACATTTTTAATTAATCCTGTCTCATTACACAGGACCAAATCTAAGGTTGCTTGCCCCCGGTCGGTTCAGTTACATACTGCTCAAGAAACCCATCCCTAATACACTCAATGAACTCATCCTCAAGGCTGCACTGCCCAATTTGATTTGTCCAGTTAATATGATAATTAAAATCCCCCATAATTATAGCTGTTCCCTTATTACAAGCCTCCACTATTTCCTGATTAATACTCCGTCCAACAGAGTTGCAACTGTTCGGAGGCCTATAGACTACACCCACTAGTGTTTTTTCCCCTTATTATTCCTTGGCCTAGAAATTCAGTTGGTTGCGCCAGCAGTTAGCGCCTAAAGAAAAGTGAATGTCGGGCGCTATGCGTGTTGCGCCCGGGCGCAGCGCAGTTTGCGCCTCGCCCCAAATTAAGTTGGCCGTTAGCGCCGGCGCAAAGTTTAGCGCCCGCCCGGATGCGCGCGCAGAAAATGACGTCACATCCTCGTGCAACGCCCTTTGGCCGCCCCGATTCCAAACTTCAGTCGGACCGCCCCATTGTGCAGCTGGCGGCTGGAGCGTTTGAAAAAGGGAACGCAACACAGCCAGCGCGGGCCCCGGGGGGCGCAAATTAAAGGGGACGTACCCTCCAGTATAAAGGCCAGCCATTTTGCAGCAAACACTCTTGTGCAACGCATTTCTGGACACACAACAAGGAGGATAGCTAACTGGTTTCAAGCAGCAACAGCTCAGGTATTTTTGGACTCAGGCCAGAGCGCTGCAAGTGGCCTTTTGGAAATTTGACTGTTTGCCAGGATTTGATGGGGGTTGCATGGGGTGCCAACGCGGAGCTGCAGCGCCATGTCCGTAGGGCTCGCAGACGCATTGTGAGGGGGCAGCCCTGGCTAGAGGCAGAGGGGGCAACAGGCGTCGGCCACGTAGGCCTTACCCAGTCAGGCTATACCGCCAGCAGCACTCCTACCTCAACATGACTGGCGCGCGATGTGTTAGAAGGCTCCGATTCCGAAAGGAGGTGGTTGCAGAGATCTGCCACCTGCTTCGCAGAGATCTGCGTCCAAAGCTCAGGTGCAGGACGTCTCTGTCGGTGGAAGTGAAGGTGACGGTGGCATTGAACTTCTATGCCACCGGCTCCTTCCAATCCGCTGCTGGGGACATAGCTAACATCTCCCAGTACGGCGCGCATCGCTGCATCCGCCAGGTGACCGAAGCACTGTTCAGAAGGAGACGCCAATTCATCTCCTTCCCCATGGCCCTGGAGAGCCAGCATCAGCGCGCATTGGGATTTGCAAGACTCGCGGCCTTCCCCTTGGTGCAGGGCGCCATTGACTGTACGCATGTGGCTTTGCGGGCCCCTCTGGAGCATGGCGAGCAGTATCGCAACAGTAAGGGCTACCATTCTCTGAATGTGCAGCTGGTGTGTGACCACAAGCAGCGCATCATGGCTGTCAATGCCAGCTTTCCAGGCAGCAGCCACGATGCGTTTATCTTGCGGCAGAGTACTGTGCATGACATGTTCGAGGCACAGCCTCCCCCAAGAGGATGGCTACTCGGGGACAAAGGCTATCCTTTGTGTACCTGGCACATGACCCCGCTCCACGCGCCCAGGACTGCTGCTGAAGAGGCATACAACGAGAGCCATCAAACCACCCGCAACATCATCGAGCAAACTATTGGGGTCCTCAAGCAGCGGTTCCGCTGCCTTGATCGCTCCGGAGGATCTCTGCAGTATTCGCCGGACCGGGTCTCCCAATTTGTGGTAGTTTGCTGCATGCTACACAACCTGACTATCCGCAGGACTCAGGCACTGCCACCTGACGTTGGACCACCACCTCAGGAGGAGGAGCAGGAGGAGGAGGAGGAGGAGCAGGAGTACGTTCCCAGGAGGGAGCGACCAGGGCCAAGGGCCGCGCGACGCCACCTTATTACACGTTACTTCTAAGCCCCCTGTCAGGGAATGCCTTGTGGCCATGAGGGAAGATGAATGCAGCCGCTCTGCAAGCCCTCAGCCGGCGAAGCCAACAAACACTAACAAGAACAACCATGGAGACTCTATGAATAAAGATAATTATTTATTACACAAAAATGAAAACCCCTTCCCACATGAATCCCCAAAAACAATCAACGGGCCCCACAAAAAGCCCAACAAATGACTCACTCCCACAAACTGGGGAGGAGTAACTCCACATTTGTACAAACCTGGCCTCAACCTCGGCCTTAACGCAAAAAATAAGCCCACGAACCAAACAACCATGGGCAAAAGAAAGATGGCCACCGCCATATAAAACGAAAGCTGGCCACACCCTCTACTGAGTGGCCCGCAAGGGCGAGACCTTGTCCAGCCTTTTGCCTCCCCTGCCCGGCCTGCTGCTCCTTCGCAAGCTCTGCCCAGTGGCTGCTGCGAGGCTGGGGGAAGGCGCCTGAGGCTCAGATGTCCTTCCGCCAGATGCCCTTGGGGGGCGGCCTACACGGCCTTTGGGCCTCGAGGGGTCGGCTGCTGAGTGGCGCACCTGAGCCTGGCCACCATCAGCTCCAGCCGCTTGCCCTTGACGGCCCAGTGGGGGAGTGGCGGCGACGGATGGCGCAATGTGGGCAAGCTGGCGTCTGGGATGCGCTGGCTGGTGCTGTGGCGCGCTGGCACTCAGCCGGGCCCGCACTGCAGGATCTGCACCAATCAGCCGAGGGGCGGCTCGCTGGGATGCTGCAGCGCGGCGGGTGCCCTGGCGATGCCTGCCTGAGACAGCGCGTGTGGCAGCAGTGAGTGCCCCTGTTGTCCTGGTGTGCGCCCGCATCACACCAGCCAGGGACTTGACGGCATCAGTGAGCATGCGGCCACTCACGGCAGTTGATGCCCCGAACTCGCGCACACTGGTCGCCAGCGACTCGATGGCCTCAGGCATGCGCCCCACCACGCACATGAGCTCCGTGTGGCGCCGGTCCGAATCCTCGGCCATCTTGTCCAGCTTCCGCGCCTCCTCCGAGGTGAAGGTGTCCGGACTGGAGTCGGGACTCTCCCGCTGGGGAGCAGGGGACCGAACTAGGGGAACCTTGCCACGTTGGTGGCGGCGAGTGTCCCGATCAACTGCACTCCCCTCTGATCCTTCCCCCCTTTGGGGGGAAGGCCGCGGCCCACGCGCAGGGCTCCTGGGTGGCTGGATGCCACTGGTCCCAGCAGCTGCAATCCCCTGCGACAGTTGGTCCAGGCACTCGTCCAGTGAGGACATGTCAATCATTTCGTCCTCTCCTGCGGGACCTGAGTGTTCCCCGATGGTCCGGCTTGCTCTTGCTCCTCCTCCTCCTCCTCCTCCTCCTGCTCGGAGGGGCTGTCACTGGCAGCTTCAGGGACCTGGTCGTCACCAGCTGAAAGCAGGAATGCACAAGAGTAGCTTCAGAGTGAGGAGACGGCGTCAGCGAGGGAGTCAGGACTGGTGGCATTCAGCGCATTGGTGGGACAGTGGCAAAGGAGGTAGCTCGGATGCGCAAGTGCAACGCGAGAGGGCCAAAAGGCGAGGTCCTTACCATTGCTGAGCAGTGGAGGGTCGGCTACTCCGCACGCTGTGGGCACGATCAGCCGGGCTCCCATGAGCCCACTCACGTGCTCCTCCAGGGGAGTGAGCTTCTGCAGCTTGGCGTGGCCTCCCCTGGTCCTGGCACGGGCCTGGCGATTATTGGCAAGTTTAGCCTGCAAGAGAAAGGACGGGCTGTAAGTACGGAGTGTAGCCCTGATGTAGTGTGCACTGCCTCCCATGGTGGAATAGCTTGGCCAGAGTGTAGCCCTGATGTACTGTGCACTGCCTCCCATGGTGGAATAGCTTGGCCAGAGTGTAGAGTGCAGAATAGGCAATTGATGCTCATGACTGTCCCAAAGCTGCTGGCTGAGGGCTGGCCATTAGGCCTTTCAGCTCCCTTTGCCCATCATGTCAGGTGTACATGCAAGAATGAGGAGGAGACTGGAAAGGGTACTCACCCTGACAATCCTGGTCAGGTCGTTGTATTTTTTCCGACATTGGGTGTGGGTCCTGGGGGCATCACCGGTGACCGTCACCCTGTTGGCGATCTGCTTCCAGGCTCTGGTGTATTCTTGGTGGGTCGGATTCCTCCCAGTCTCTGGGAACAAGATCCTGCGCCTCTTCTCCAGAGCTGTCACCATTATTCCCAGATCACGCTCTGAGAAGCGCAGGGCACGCTCACGGGCCTTCTCTGGCATTGCCATGACTCCCTGGGGCTGAGCAGCAGTGTTGAGGCCTATTTGCAAAGCTGCAGTGTGCAGGGTGTGGCAGCAGACCACATCGTCCCTTCCCCCTTTAAGAGCTGGTCGGTGCCACGGGGTCTGCTGTCAATCAAAAAATGACCACACCCGCGCTGCGCCCCGCCTCGGCGCTATCCCTCTGCACCGCCGGCTTAGCGCCTAAAGATAGTAGTGGAACGCCTCTTTTAGCGCTCCAGCAACCTCTTAGGGCGAAGCGACTGAATTTCCGGCAAGGGGGCGCAACTTTGGGGCGGGCGCTAACTTCGGGCGGGCGCTAACGTTAGCACCCCAAAACTGGCTATACTGAAATTCTAGGCCCTGATCTCCACCCAAACTGTTTCACTATCCTGCTCCTTTGACCCAATATCATTTCTCTGTATTATAGTGATTCCTTCCTTTATTAACATAGCCACCCCACCTCCTCTCCCTTCCTGCCTGTCCTTCCTGATTGTTAAATAACCTGGTATGTTTAATTCCCAGTCAAGGTCACCCTGCAGCCATGTTTCTGCAATGGCCACAAGATCATACCCATATGTCGTTATTTGTGCCGTTAACTCATTCATTTTGTTACGAATGCTACGTGCATTCAGATAAAGAACTTTCAAATATGTTTTGTAACACTTAGTTCCTGTTTTTTCCCTTTTTAGTACTTTACTTTTTACTCCATACCTTCTGTCCCTCCCTGACACGTTCTGTTTTTTAATTCCCCCACTGCTACCTAAGTCTATGACCTTCTCTGTTGTCATTTCTAATATTTGCTCTCTAGAAACCTCCCCCCCACTAATTAGTTTAAAGCCCTCTCTACAGCCCTAGCTATATGATTCGCCAGGACTCTAGTCCCAGCACTGGCCAAGTGGAGTCCGTCCAAACGGAACAGCTCCCTCCTGTCCCAGTACTGGTGCCAGTGTCCCAAGAAGCAAAACCCATTTCTCCCACACCAGTCTTTGAGCCACGCATTTAACTCTTTAATTTTATTTATCCTAGCCAAATTCGCTCGTGGCTCAGGTAACAACCCAGAGATTATTACCCTTGAGGTTCTGTTTTTTAATTTGACCCCTAGCTGCTCATACTCCTTTAACAGAACCGTCTTCCTTGTCCTATCTACGTCATTTGTACCAACATGGACCATGACAACTGGATCCTCCCCCTCCCACTCCAAGTTTCTTTCCAGCCCAGCAGAGATGTCCTTAACCCTGGCACCGGGCAGGCAACACAGCCTTCGGGACTCCCGCTCTTGACTGCAGAGAACCCTATCTATCCCCCTAATGATACTATCCCCTACCACTACAACATTTCTTTTTACTCCCTCCACTTGACTGGCCCCCTGTACCACGGTGCTGTGGCCAGGTTGTTCATCCTCCCTGCAGCCCCCGCTCCCGCACTCACAGGGAGTAAGAACCTCGATCCTGCTTGACAAGAGCAAGGGCTGCGTCTCCTTCAACACTACATCCTGGATCCCTGTACCTCACTCACTCGTAGTCACACCATCCTGTCCCTGACCACGGACTACATCTGCAGTAATTAACTTCATAGGTGTGACCATCTCCTGAAACATAGAGTCCAGGAACTTCTCCCCCTCCCTGATGTGACGCAGTGTCTGAAGCTCGGTCTCAAGCTCTTTAACATGGAGCTTTAGCTCCTCTAGCAGCAAACACTTATCGCAAATGTAATCACCGTGAGCCTCAATGGGGTCCACCAGCTCCCACACTTCGCAACAGTGACACATCACCTGTTCACCCATATCTATGTAATTAATTAAATTTATTATTATTAGTTATGAAGGCCCTCTGCCCCGATGTAGATGATACTATTACACCACTATTCAATAGGACTTACCAACTTAAAGGAATAAAAGAGAAGGAAGAAAACCAACCAACCAGCTGATCACCAACCTCCTCCTTGAATACTGTCTGTGGGGCCTGTTTGGTTGACTCGTCTCACTGCTCCACCTCTGC
Organism: Somniosus microcephalus; assembly: GCF_052327205.1. Taxonomy (NCBI): domain Eukaryota; kingdom Metazoa; phylum Chordata; class Chondrichthyes; order Squaliformes; family Somniosidae; genus Somniosus; species Somniosus microcephalus. The sequence goes on along the minus strand of NC_140990.1, from coordinate 203,991,756 downwards.
AGTGCTGTCTAAGCCTGGGAGTGGGGAAAACAGAACAAAAAAATATACCCTCACCTCCCACTTGCCCGAACTCTCCCTCTTACCAAACTCTAGCAGCCCTCAATGCACAGCACTCCATGCACAAGCACTAGTCCCGCCCCTTTTATACCCAGATTCTACTGCCGGGTTAAACTCCCCACCAATTTAATATACACTTAAAAATTAAACACACTTCAAATAATTAGCTTTTTAACACACTAAAATTCACAAAATACACTTAAATGACTTTTCTCCCTCTTACCAAACTCTAGCAGAACTCAATGCACAGCACTCCATGCACAAGCACTAGTCCCGCCCCTTTTATACACGGATTCTACTTCCAGGTTAAACTCCCCAACAGTTTAATATACACTTAAAAATTAAACACACTTCAAATAATTAGCTTTTTAACACACTAAAATTCACAAAATACACTTAAATGACTTTTCTCCCTCTTACCAAACTCTAGCAGAACTCAATGCACAGCACTCCGCGTGAAGCCTCCTCAGAATCTTATGGGGAAGAAATTTGGTATCGCCCCGTTTGGGGTGCAATTATCGTCGCAAAGTTTAGTGCCTGGCGCTAATTATCACCTCCAACTGCAAACTTGGCTTTTATCGCCCCTGGAGGTGATTGGAGCGTTAAATCAGGCGCTGTACACCTGTCTTAAGGCGCAAATGCCGAGGAGCGAGGCGCTAACTCAGAGCGCGGGCGCAGCGCTGGTGATGTCAGTTAGCAATGGAACACAGACACACTGGCGCCAGGCAGTTCTTAAAGGGGAGGGTCGATCTTGCTCTCCAGCCACACCCTGCTCATTGGAGCCTTGAACCTTGGCCTGGAGAGACCTGTGACTGCATTTTCTAGTCAAGGACTATGGAGAGGGTGAGAGAAGGAGCTCAGCGCTTCAGCGAGCAGGCTTTGGAGGCTCTGGTTGGCGCGCTATGTGCAGAAGAGCTATACTGTGCCCTGAGAGTGGCAGGAGGCTTTGCCGCATGACTACAGAAGAGTGTGGAGGGAGGTGGCTCAGCACGTCTCCTCCAGGAGCATGGTGCCCAGGACCCATACTCAATATTGCAAAAAGTTCAACGACTTCACTTGGGTCGTCAGGGTGAGTGGCTTTTTTTCAATACCTCTCCATCTCTCCATTTCACCCTCACTCTATGGCCAGAGGGTCTTAAAACCCCAATCCCCAGCACTCATTCAACACCTATGGCCCTCTCATGAAACACACATGTGCATTCCACACCTTGCATACAGTAAGGGCTATTCAACTACGGGAGGCACATCAGGGAAGACCATGGCTGCATACATTAAGGGCTATTCAATTATGGGAGGCACATCAGGCAAGACCATTGCTGCATACATTAAGGGCTATTCAATTATGGGAGGCACATCAGGCAAGACCATGGCTGTATATTTACGCAGACGCCATCCTTTTTCTTGCAGGCCAAGCTATCTCAGAATAGGAGACAGCAGCAACAGACAGGTGGAGGGCAGCCTCAGCAGCAACCCCTCAGCGATCTTGAGGCGCGCGTCCACAGGATTGTGGCAAGCCAGGTGATCAGTCCAGTTGCCCCTGGAGAGGTCAACCCCGTTCAGGACAGCAATGGTAAGGTCATCACTTTTTTCTCCTCTCTCATTCCACTTGTCCCTCACAACACCAGCCTTTGACACTTTCAATCCAATTTACTAAATTGCTCCACTCCTTCCTCCCTTACTGCCCCCCTGTCCTGACGCTAAAGCCACTCTTGTACCTCCCTGCTTTCAGATAGTGATTCACCAGCTGAGGAGACGGGCCCTCAAGCTGCCAGTGGGAGCGAAGCCACGGGCGAGGAGGAAGAGCAAGCCAGAGCATCAGCGCCACCCTCTCCCGAGGAAGCCCATGCCCACACTGGGAACACACCTTCTCTGGAGGGGAGCAGGGGAGAAGGGTCTGATGGGGGTGAAGCTCCGGGACCCAGCAGGCTGCAGCAACGCGATGGGGGTAGGGAAGCTCGGGGGCCTTCTCCCCGGACGGAGAGTAGGCCATCGAGTCCTGCTGCACTGGACACAGAGGAGGAGCGGCTCATCGCTGAAATGAACACCCAGGCAGTGGACATGCACACTCAGCTCATGGGTGCAGTGGGAAGGGTGCCTGAATGCATTGGCAAGGAGTGTGGAGCACTATGCTGTAGCACAGGCGGATGCCATGCAAATGCTTAGTGCTGCAATTTAGTCACTGGCTGCCATGATCCAATCTCAGCCTGGTCTCATGCAGACTCAAATTCAGGTCACGCAAGCACTGACTGCTGCCGTTGTCGCTGGTTTGGACACATTTCCCCAGGGCTCTCACTGCGCCGCAGCAGGCCAGCAATCTGTGCGCCAGCAGATTGCTCCGAATGCTGAGGTGCTGCCCCATCGGAATGCCAGTGTGTCGGTCGAGCAGGGAGTTGCTGTCCTCTCTCAAGATGATAGCATTCCTGCTGCCACCACTGTCACTTCCCCATTGCACTTGCCACCGCCTGTAGCCCAGACTGCTGCCGCCCATGCAGAGTTAATGCAGTCTGCAGCTGGGCCCTCCAGGCCCAGAGCTGGTCGAGGCCATCCTTCAAGGGCATCTGTAGTCTCAGTTTCTGACAATCAGCAGTCTTCCACCAGCCTTGCTGCAGCCACTGGGGCCCTATTATGGAGGAGCAGTAGGGTGGGAAGGGTGTGAAGGAATAAGCAATATAACCTATTCAGAAAAATACACCATTCTACGAAAGAATTCTCGCCTTATTAAAACATGACAAACTGGGTCTGGAATTCTAGAAACCTAATGATGAAAAAGCTGTGATAACATTCTGGCTATTGAGATAAGATAAGCTGTTGACACTGAAACAATAACCTTATTGAAACAGAAGGTTAAAGGCTCCTGAAGTCTGAACCTTTGGGAACAAGACAATAGTTACCCAGTACAAGGTGTTCTAATTTGCACCTCGTAAAAGAGCACATAAAAGTAACAAACATCTGCCTTCATAAAAATGATACCAAGTAAAGCACACCTGCTGTTACGCCGTTTTTTTTCGATAAATTTAGAACACCTAGAGAAGAGACATGGTTCTGTAGTGCTACCAGCTGAGGTTACTGAGAACTGCAGGGGTCAGCAGAAAAATGACTAGAGATAATAAGCTTACATCAACAGAAAACCTTAAAGGAAACACCACTGGAAAAGGGTATAAATATTGAACTCTCAAATGGGATAATAGACCCGCTTAAAGGGGCAAAGCGATTCTCGGCTTCAGAGCTAGCTCTGTAAGTCTCCAAGTCTTTGTACCTCGGGGATCAAGGTAATGTATTTGATTTTGGTGGATATCCTGAATAAAGTTTAAGAACTGTAAAACTGTAGCGAAGTTAAGATTTGAGAGTAAGGATCTCTGATAAGATTGTGAAGCTTTCTCTTTTTGGAACTGTTAATGTTGCGATTGACTCACCAACTGTAAACTATATGTTGGTTCTTTAATAAATCTATATATTTTTTAAATTGTCTCACAATACTTCTGTAACAAACTCGCAAACTCAATCTCTGTACACTCTTTGGTGAGGAGTTGCAGAATTCTGGGGGAGTTTTCCGGACCCTAACAATATCCGGAATATTACAGTCTAGCTAAACTTATTAAAAATGCTATCTGGAGGACAGTAACATTTTCAGGTTGTTCCTTTCCTTTAGGGAGAGATAGTCCAGACCTTTAGACCCAATTAAGCGTCTTTAGGATTCAGCTACCTCAAACTTTAGTTGAAAGTGAACGTCTGAGGAATACATCTGATCCGGGGTAGCCCTAAAGGGGCTAGGACTAGTAATTATCCTTTCAAGGGGGGAAGTGCGCAAGGGAAGGGGATCACCCGCGAAGTGCAAAAAGTAGGAGGTCTGACGAAATGTTGGGAATTTTTTTATTAAAGGCCGAGGTTCATATTCAAACTTTTGTTTAGTGTTTTGGACATTATCTCCAGGTTGTGAGAACCAGCTATGTTAATTAATGATTTTTTATGTTTGTTTCTATTAGTTTGTCATGAAGAAATGACACACACAGAGTTTGGAAAATAAAAAAGTCTTTGTATTTAAAATGTATAGGTTTGTCCATTGGAATCACTGCTGCCTTGGCCGGCTTTGGGGTTGCGGGTTGCTTTCATTCATGTTGTTCTCCATGCCAGAAGCCATTTCCTTAGTATGGGCCTAGAAGCGGCTTGTTATCAGTCGTTGATGGACGGCCCTTGCAGTTTCAACATTGTGGGCCTCCCTCCCGCCTTGGTGCTGCTGCTGATCATCCTCCCCCTCTTCCTCCTCCTCCGGTGGTGCTCCAAGGCCTGGTGGCATTGGCTGGGTCCTGAGGGTTGCCAAGTTATGAAGAATGCAGCACACAACTATGAAGAGGGAGACTCGCTCAGGCGAGTACTGCAGGGCTCCTCCTGAGTGGTCCAGACAGCGGAACCATTGCTTGAGCACACCAATCGTCTGCTCAATGATGTTCCTGGTGGCGAGATGGCTCTCATTGTACCGCAGCTCAGCAGGGGTGTTGGGGTTACGGAGCGGTGTCATCAGCCAGGTGCACAGTGGATAACCTTTGTCCCCGAGGAACCAACCACTTGGCTGATGCGGTGCCTGGAAAAGTTCTGGCACACCAGTCTGGCGCAGGATGAAAGCATTGTGGCGGCTGCCAGGATAGCGGGCATTGGCAGCGTGTATCAGCTGTCTGTGGTCACAGACCAACTGGACGTTTAAGGAGTGGAACCCCTTGCGGTTTCGGAAATCCTCTGCATTCTCATGCGGTGCCTGCAATGCCACATGCGTGCATTCAATGGCGCCCTGCACCATGGGGAAGCCCGCTATCCTCGCAAAGCCCAATGCGCGTTCATGCTGTTTGGCCCAGTCATCGGGAAAGAGGTGTACTGGCGTCTCCTTTTATAGAGGGCATTTGTGACCTGACAGATACAGCAATGGACAGCGAACTGGGAGATATTGGCGATGTCCCCAGTAGCTGCTTGAAAGGAGCCGGTGGCATAAAAATTCAGAGCCACTGTGACCTTCACTGCCACCAACAGAGACGTCCTGGTCCTCAGTTGAGGCTGCAGATCTGGCTGCAGCAGGTGGCAGAGCTCAGAGCTGAAGCGCAGCCTGCTCAAACACTGCTCTTCAGACAAATTAATGTAGGAGAATTGTTCCCGGAATACCCTGGGAGGGTAAGGTATCCTGTGCAGAGGCCTGTTGGCCCTCCTCCGTCTGGCCATGATTGCCACTCTCTCTCTGCGTCTCTGTTGCCTCCGATTCTGCAGGCGCAGGACAACGCCCCGAATCAGTGCAGCCCCCATAGTCTCTTGGCAATCGAAGTAATGAAGGTCAAATCCAAAAGTACCTGCAAAGTGATGCTCAGTAGCCAAAACTACTTCACACGGCATTGACTCTATGCAGAAGTCTCTCTATCTCTCTCTCAGAATCTCTCTCTCTGTCAGAATGAGTGGTGCAAACTAACTTTTTGCTACTAACCAGTGGAGTTGCTGAAGCAACAGAGTTCTTTGTTTCAGTCACAAGGCTGTTCAATAGTGGGGTAGGGGAGTTTTTTCAATTCTCACATGGGTATCTGGTAAAACATGGCCAAGACCTGGCGGGTAGATTGGAAGGAGAGACATGTGAAAGGTATGGGCCGGTATATTTAAACCGATATATACAACTCTAAAAATGTATTTCTCCTTTTTGAGGCAGAATGCCCACTCCAATTTAACCTTTCCTATTTTGCTCTTGGCTGTGCACCAATGTCCAGCTCGTTGAGAAGATGGAGTTGTTACACATCCCTTGCAGATGAGCAAGAGCTTTATCATTTAAATACCCCATCTTTTAATGTCAGCAAAATTGTTCAGTGCATTGTTTTCCATTTTTTACAACTTGTTTTCTGTTTCTGCATTGCCCCCCACCGCCACCCCTTCCTTTGTGCTGACTTTTGACTTTCACAAGAGACGCTGCTTTTGTGTTGAAAAGGAAAGAATGATCAAACCTTTGTGATCAAAGTAAAAATGTCAAAAGGACAAAATGAAGCTGAGCCTTCAGTCTAAACATTTCAAAATACTTGTATATTCAAGAGGGGTTAAACAACTGCTTAATAATAGAACAAATTTGTAAATAAATTACATAATTTTTTGTTATATCTCAGTGCCAGATTCGAGATTAGATCTTAACTCATTGGGAATTTAATTTTTCCATTTTGTTTGCTTAATGACCATGTTTCCACTGTATAGTTTTATTACTATAAGTGAAACTTTATTTTGATTTAATGAACAAAAATAAACTGAAATTATTAAGAATTGATACAAATGCGACAAATCACACTGTTGAGTATGAAGGCACTAGACACAATAGTAAGTTAAAACTGCCAGAGGTTAATTGAAATAACTTAAAATGTGCTGCTGTAAAGAGTGGCAATCAGCCACTTGACCTATGCAGGTGAATGTTATATGAAATGCTGGTAGTGTTACATGGTGATGAAAGATAATCTCATTGGATGGACCATGCTGACTTGTTCCTGCTATTAATAGTATATCCAATTCAGACATGCTTTCTTCGACACTCAAGCATTGCTGCCCACAGCAGTGGACCAATTACATATGCAGAGGACTGCAGAAAGACTGCAACTCCATCCATGTTGAGAGTGACTGGTGGGTGGTGTATGAGAGACCCAATTACATGGGAAACCAGCATGTTCTGAGCAACTCCACTCTACTCAGCATCAACTGGAACCGGAGATGAGCATACCCACCCCACCAGTGTGAAATATTGGCATTTTGCACTCCAACCATCCAATACCCTCTCTTAAGGAAATTGCCAGTGTTAACAATGTTATAATGATAAAATAAACAATTAAATCAGTTTTGATCTTTAGTTCATTCGCAGTAATCAGAATGAGAATGAGCTGGCACTGGTACAGCACAGGTTTAGTATGCTACTCATTTGACAAGAAGCTGCACATGTCTAATCATGTGAATATTCAGTTAATATTTTAATCTGTTAATCATCAAAATAATTGGTAGGCGCAACTATAATTGTTAATTTTAATGAATAAACAAAAGATACGCAACTTTAACCATTTGCTCATTGCATTGAAAGAAAAGGATAACTTCCCCTGCTCTTCTTCGAAATAGTGCCGTGGGATCTTTTACATCCACCTGAGAGAGAGAGCAGACGGGGCCTCGGTTTGATGCAGTGGTGGGCAAAGTATGGCCCGCTGGGCACATCCGGTCCACCAAGTCATTCTATCCAGCCCGCTGGACGCACAGAAAAAGAACGCGAGCCGGAACTCCAGCTGCACATTAGTCACTTTCACTTCTTGTGGGTCAATGATGGATCCGAACTGCAGCCAGGGAACACACAGTGATACTTAATTCAAGAGTGCTACCAACTGAGCCATGGCTGACACAGCTTATTCAATCAAATAACTTCTATTGATGCACAAGATACCAAGAAAAAAATGTTAACTGTTTGCAGGGATCGCAATAATTATGTTATAATAATGAATAAATAATTCAAATCGTTAGAAAAACTTACTTTATAGTCACAATAAAAATCAAGAATATGGAGCTATGGTAAAGACAAATACAGTGGTGGGAGTCTCGTTACGCCCTGCTTCATACTGATGTGAGTTTAGTGCATACTTCTTACAGGATCCTTTTTAACTCCAGTGTATCAATGTAATGTCCAATTAGGTCATTCAGTAAAGAGCCACATAACCTTATGGAATAACATGTGTTGTGGAGTATTTTAAACCAACACTCGACACAAGGTTTTAGATCGATAGTCAAGTCATCTTTATTGCATTGGTGGGGAGTCTGCTCTGTCTTAGCCAGACCTTTCCAAATTGTTACAGAAAACACTACATTTTTATACATTACAATAAGCATGGCCACCTTATGTTAAATTCATTCCTGCCACCTGATTGGATCTTGGCCTGCATGCACCTTCACGGATTGGTTACGAATCTTAATATAAACATGTATAAGCTGCCTTTTCAATCAATCACTCAAACTGTTGAATGCTAATTAAAAGATACCTTGGAATGTAACCTAGGTAATAAAGTTCTTATAGGCAGTTGAAATGCTGGACATGCTGTCTCCATGTAATTGTTTTATATCTCTCCAAAGGTCAGCTATCTTTGACCGCATCTTTATGGATGTGGTCTTTCATGGTAGTCCCCGTCTTCCTTACACTATTCAGTGAAACTGCCAGCGATGTCAGTTTAACTCTTTCCCCACTGCAATCCCCCCTTTTGGTACTTGGCCCTTGCCCAAGTTAAACCACATGTATAAGCATCGCTGTGCCTCCTCCCCCATGCGGTGATCAGTCGCTGGTTTGGAAGGCCCTGCATATCCATCATGTATAGAGCAAACTTGTATTTTCCAGCTTTTTCCGACTCGCTTTAGCTCTTTGTTTGGTCCGGTTCTTTTTACAAGCGGTGCATGCTGCTATTCCCCATCCTATAGCCATGACTAACTGTACTATCACTAATATATATGAGAAATGATGCAGATCCATGGGTGTATGTTGACATTCATTCCCCAATCCCACAGCTTCTCATACCATGGGACTTCCTGTAGCTCTACCTCTATGTCCCTTTCTAATTCCCCAAGATTCCTTTGCAACACTATGTATTGTTTCACCATCTTACTTAAATCCTCTTTCATTTCTTGCAGATCCTCTTGCAGGCAGGGTATTGGGGCCCCTACCGGATCTTCATAATTGACCAACTCGTCCTTTAGACAATCTGGCACATTTAGTTTTATCTCCTCCCTTGAATGTACATACACCAATCTGGTGTGTCCAATTGTCACAGGGATCTTTGGCGTAAAGCAGAAGTTAGGCATTGTGATTGCACATACAAGGTTACTATATTGGTACTCAGTCTCTGTGGTGGCTATACAATACTCCCCTTCGCCTCTATATCCCGAGCAGGTGTGATGGTGATCAACATGTGATAATTCCAACACACACCCCTCTGTCTTATTATAGCCACACTCATCCTTAGGGCCTTCTCCTACCGGATGTGGGTATATCGTAAGTGTGCCTTTCCCATGGCATCTGTTTAGGGAGACTCCTCTCATAGTACCATTCTTTCTGATGACATAGGTAACAATTGGGTAGTATTGGAGGTATGTCTCACCCCTCACTATGCCTATGTTTGGGTATGGAGTCATGTCTAGTCCCACCACTGGTATCAGAAGTACCATGCCTATCATTGCTGTCACTTCTGCTTTACATTTTTGTATCACCGGATATACTCTGGTCATCCCTTTGAGGATGCAAGCACTCAGAGGGCCCGGATTCTGGCTTATGCCATGGAGCTGTGTGCTGTTAATCCAGTCTGGTACCTCGCCTTGCTGTATCTGTGCAGATTATGTTTTAACTGTCTGGTAATCCATTGGCCATAGGCATGACACACACCTCGCCCTATCCTGTCTTTTGCCTGTTCCTCATCTCTATGGTTTAGTTTGTTGATAATGCTAGCGTGGTCCTCTATAAACTTGATTCCCTCGAGTAATTTCCTTATCATATGTCCTCCCAACTCTGATCCTTGTCGAACCAAACCAGTTTCCTTCTCTAAAATCTGTTGTATTACCCTCTGTAGTCGTTCCACACTACTTCGGCATCCTTGTATATCTAGGGCATTAATGAATGATGTCCCCGTGTTTATTCCCGTGAGTATATCGGTTCCTAAGCTTCTCTTAATCCTTTGGTGGAATGCAGCATGTTCCCTAAAATTAGTAGCCCCTGTCGCATCAGCAGCTTGGTTAATTACATTCTTTATCATATATGCATACAATTCTCTAGTTTTAGTAAACCTTTCACAATATCCTGGCCATTGTATCATAGTTAAGTTCATTAGCGCCGGTGCAATTTCGTATCTCACATTGTCATACAATTATTCTCCCTCGGTAAATAATACTAGTCCATTCATAGGTCCAGGTTTCATATCTGGACATTGTAGCATCCTCGATTCACTTGTCTCTTCTTTCTGTGTATTGGGACATGGTGCTTCTTCATCATGTACTTGTCGTGTAATGTGGGATGTCCCTTCGCTTATTTCGTGATGCATGCAATTCCCAGCAGTAATCCCATCTTCATGGTGAAGTTTCCCTGTAAATTAAGTAGAAGCCTGGTCGTCACCAGAGGGTAGTTTATCTCCGGTGTTTATTCCATTGTTCCTGTGGGATTTAAGATCAGATGGGTTATTGCTTTATCTTTTTAATTGGGTCCAATGTTTCCATCTACCCTTTCCCCTCATATCTATACATGCACATGTATCGCTGGTCATGATAACCTCAAATGGCCCAGTCCATCTAGGTGAGAATCCGGATCTCTCTGGCAATATTTTAACAAATACCTGCTCACCCACCTTGGGTAGGGGCTCCAAGGCCCCCTGCTTTTGTGTATTTTTATCTCTGATGTCTTCTTGTTCTTTAATTTCTTGTTTGAGCTCCTTCAATTGATTATCCAATGTTTGTACGTATTTCCTAATGGCCTTGCTTAAGGCGGTTTTCAGGGTTCTGTTCATTCGCTCTACCATGCCTGAGCTTTGCAGATGATAGGGGATTTGGAACTTCTGTCTTACTCCCAGTAACTTACAAGCTTCTTTCATTACCTTTCCTGTAAAGTGGGTACCTTGATCTGAATCTATTTGCAACGGGACCCCCCATCTCGGTATCACGTCGTATGCAAATATTCGGGCCACAGTCTGAGCACTACAGTCTCTGGTAGGGAATGCTTCCACCCACCTTGTAAACTGGTTGATAATCACTAAACAGTATTTCTTCCCTCTACTGTTAGGTAGGGTGTTGTGTATGTACCTTTAAGAGAGAACTGCTTTTATACTGTAGTACCGGCAGTGACCACACCTGTATATAAAGCCGTAGCAGGCTTCTGTACTTTCAGTTCCAGCATACCCTCTGTGCAGTAAACACCTGTTATTACCATTCTCCTGCAGTCCGTGTGTTATTGATACGCGGACACTACAGTGGCGACGAGCAGGTTCGAACTCACCTGCAGTACTGCATCACCTCACGGGGATCCATCCCTGAAAAGAAGCTTCTTGGAGGTCGAAGCCAGAGCAACAGGTGTCGACCGTGGGCAACCGCCCAGTGATCCATGGGAGTTCAGTGAATCACAGGGGAAGCTGTGGAGAGCTGGGCTTGGCTCCCCAGTCAAGGTGTTCCAGCAAATCGTGCTGGTAGCAGATAGTGCGCTGACCCTTCCGGACTGCGGCGGGCTTGAGCTCGATCGAGCGGCACTGCAAGGGGGCCGTGCAGCGTCGTCGGGAAGGAAAAGAGAGAGGGTGGAGCACACAGGGCGCGGTCGGTGCTCAAGAGCCGGGCAGCGTTAGAGAAAATAAAAAGAGGGGAAGGAAAAGAGATGCGCAGTGGACAGCGTCGAAGAATAAAACTAAGGAATTTAACTAACAAAAGAGAGACGCGCCGAAGCCGCGGGGCGCCGCCATTACTATTTAGAATGCTAGGAGCAGAATTGGCAGCAAGGGGAAGAAGGAAAAGCGCGGGAGGCGCCATTTTAATCCATTGGGGAAGAAGGAAAAGCGCGGGAGGTGCCATTTTAAACCACCCAAGATGCCGAAGAGTGGCAGTATCACTGCTTTCGACAACGAAATAGAAGACTGGACCACGTATGTGGAAAGAATTGAAGTGTACTGCAAGGCAAATGGGGTGGCCGATGAAAAGAAGGCGTCGGTATTATTAAATTTGATGGGCGCGAGAATGTACGGCCTATTGCGGAATTTAATTACCCCAGCTAAACCAATGGAGTAAAGCTTTGAAGAGATTGTCAATATCTTACAGGAACATCTAAACCCTACCCCGCTGCTGATAGCAGAAAGATTCAAGTTCCATAAAAGAAACCAGCACAAAGATGAGAGTAATGCTGACTATCTTACGGAACTACGCAAGTTATCGAAGCACTGCCAGTTCGGAGCAGGACTGGCAGATACCTTAAGGGATAAGTTTGTCTGCGGGCTCCAGAGTGAAGGAATCCAGAAATGACTACTTTCGGAAAAGGACCTTACGCTAGAAAAGGCTTTCAGCGTGGCAGTATCCTACGAAGCAGCAGCACGGGGAGCTGCGGAAATACAACAGAAACCGCAAGAATATAGCACCAACAAAATGGCACATGGAGCAGAAAAGTGCTATCGCTGCAGCAGAACAACCCATGACCAGAAGGACTGCTGGTTTAAGGACAAAGTATGCAGGCAATGTGGAAAAGTGGGACACAAAGCACGAGTCTGCAGGTCGGGAAAGAAAACCAACACTAAAAGAACTACTAAGGAAAAATACAAGAAAGTAAAAAAGACAGACAGTAGTTCAGAAGATCAGGAGAGTGATAATGACTCCGGGAGCAGGAGACTAAGTTGTCTAAAGTTACACAACGTGATCGCAAAGGAGGATCACCGAACCATTTGGGTCACCCTCATGATAGCAGGGTCCCAAGTAAAGATGGAATTGGACACAGGATCAGCCCTAACAGTCATGAATCGGTGAGACTATGAGCGGCTATTCTCACACATACCCTTGAAGGACACGTCCATTGTATTGAAGACATATACGGGGCAAAAAGTCTACCCCAGAGGAAAAGTAAGGGTGCCCGTTAAATACAACGGCAAGGAAACACAGAAACTGTATCTATATATACTACAAGATGGAGGACCACCATTATTGGGATGTGAATGGATCCGAAAAATACAATTGGATTGGCATTCCATTCAGGCGCTAACTGTGGCTGACAAAAAGGATCACGACGTCACACCTGGACGACAGTCAAAAATTCTAACTGACGCGAAAGAGGTGTTCCAGCAAGGACTTGGGACTCTAAAAGGAGTAACGGCAATGATAAAAATTGAAGATAACGCAATCCCCAAATTTTTTAAGGCCAGACCGGTACCGTACGCGATCCGCCCAGCCGTCGAAGCAGAGCTGGTGAGTCTGGAGCGTTCAGGTGTGCTGTCCAAGGTGGACTGGAGCGAGTGGGCCACACCCATCATTCCTGTAATGAAGAAATCATTGAGCAGCACGCCTGGGGAGCCGAAGAAGGTTCGCATCTGTGGGGACTTTAAGGTAAGTGTGAACCCAGTCCTGCACACAGTACAATATCCACTTCCGCGGATAGAAGATATTTTCACCTCACTATCTGGAGGGAAACGCTTTACGAAGATTGATCTGGCCCAAGCGTATCTACAAATGGAGGTAGAAGAAGCATCTAGAAAATACCTCACGATAAACACTCACAAAGGTCTTTACCAGTACAACCGACTGGTATTCGGGGTAGCATCAGCTCCAGCTATTTGGCAGAGGGCGATGGAACAAGTCCTGCAAGGGATCCCGGGGACCCAGTGTTATTTGGACGACATCCTGGTTACGGGCGAAAATGACAGTGAACACCTTGCCAACCTGGAGCAGGTGCTCACTAGATTACAAGAATATGGACTACGAGCCAACCGCCCCAAATGCGAGTTTTTCAGGAAACAAATCTCGTATTGTGGCCACATGATTGATGAAGAGGGGTTACATAAGTCCCCAGACAAGATTGAGGCAGTAGTCAATGCTCCAGCACCGGAAAATGTGTTGCAACTGAGGTCGTTCCTCGGGTTGGTGAACTACTACCATAAGTTCTTGCCAAATTTATCTACAATTCTGCACCCACTGAATGCCCTGCTGCAAACTGGAGTAGCATGGAAATGGAGTGATGAGTGTAAGCGTGCCTTTCAGAAATGTAAATGCCTAATCACTTCAAAAGAAGTATTGGCCCACTACAATCCAACACTACCGATTCGGTTGGCATGTGATGCGTCTCCCTACGGCATTGGAGCGGTGCTGTCACACAAATTCCTTGACGGTTCAGAGAGGCCAATAGCCTTTGCGTCGCGCTCGTTAACCTCAGCCGAGCGTAACTACGCCCAGATTGACAGGGAGGCCCTCAGCCTGGTGTGGGGGGTGAAGAAGTTCAATCACTATCTGCACAGGCAGAAACTCACCCTACTGACTGATCACCAGCCTCTTGTCTCCATTTTTAACCCAAAGAAGGGCGTTCCGGTAATGACGGCGCAACGGCTGCAAAGATGGTCCCTTTTTCTAGGGGCACATCAATACGACATAGAGTACAAGGGTACGAAACAGCATGGAAACGCTGATGGGCTGTCGCGCCTGCCGTTGACTACGGTGGAGGAAGCACCTGCAGTGGACCCTGTTGAGATATTCCATTCGACCATAGTCGAATATCTACCTGTTACAAACTCAAGTATAGAGAAGGAAACCCGGAATGACCCGACACTCTCTCGGGTCTATGATTTGACGGTGAAGGGATGGCCAGCACATGGCGACTCACTGTTGCCAGCATTCTCGCCAAGGAGAGAACAGCTGTCAGTGTGCCGGGGGACCTTGATGTGTGGATCCCGAGTGGTAATTCCACCCAAATTGAGAGATAGACTGCTCAATGAGCTTCATGAGCGTCATCTGGGAGGGGTAAAAATGAAGAGCCTAGCCAGGGCGTTTGTGTGGTGGCCGGGAATCGATAAAGAAATCGAGGATATGACCAAGAGATGCACAGGATGCCAGAAAGTCCAAAACGCTCCACCACAGGCCCCGCTACACCCATGGGAGTGGCCCTCATCTCCATGGCAATGGGTACACATTGATTTTGCTGCTCCATTTATGGACTCAATGTTCCTAATCACCATGGATGCACATTCGAAATGGCCAGAGGTCATCAAAATGTCCACCACCACCATGGAGAAAACTATTGCAGTCCTACGGACCATCTTCGCCAGGAATGGCTTGCCAGAACAGATTTGCTCCGACAATGGACCACAGTTTGTGTCCGAGGATTTCCGGAGGTTTTTGAGGAATAATGGGGTAAAACATTACACATCTGCCCCATATCATCCAGCCACAAATGGATTGGCTGAGAGGTTTGTTCAGACCTTTAAAAAAGCAATAAAGGCGATGTATAATGACAACATACCACTACAACACAAGGTGGATAATTTCTTGTTTGCTTACCGGAATGCGACACATGCAGTCACCAACCAAGCTCCAGCCATAATGTTCTTTAACCGAAGGTTAAGATGTCGCCTGGATTTGCTCAAACCAAACATAAGACGAGATGTTGAGGATAAGCAATTCCAGCACATCAATGAGAAGCCAACCAGGAGCTTCAAGATAGGGCAACCAGTCTTGGCCCGCGACTACCGAACAGAAAAATGGCAGCCAGGAACGATATGCACACAGCAGGGACCACTAATGTACACAGTGGACGTTGGAGAGAGCATCGTGAGACGCCATGCTGACCAGATTCTAGAGTCACAGGAACAAGTCAAACCCATACCACGAGCATGCGCACCTGGTGATGAACCCGAAGTACAGATTGCGTCTACCTCAGAATCAGTGGTATTGGAAGCTGACGAACCAACCCATGACAATGAGCCAGAATCGACTCCGCTGCAAGAACAGGATACTCGAGAAAGGCGCTATCCAGACAGGATCAGGAAGCCTCCTCAAAGACTGAATTTATAAATGATTACTTCAGTTGATGTATATAGTACAGAGAAAATTGTAATTGTAATTAGTTATTATTTAATTGTTAAATGAATGTTATGTACTATTTATCTAAAAGGGGAGGAATTGTTGTGTATGTACCTTTAAGAGAGAACTGCTTTAATACTGTAGTACCGGCAGTGACCACACCTGTATATAAAGCCGTAGCAGGCTTCTGTACTTTCAGTTCCAGCATACCCTCTGTTCAGTAAACACCTGTTATTACCGTTCTCCTACAGTCCGTGTGTTATTGATATGTGGACACTACATAGGGGTCCAGTAAAGTCTATCTGGAGGTTTTCCCAGGGGCCTTTGGGTCGTGGCTGGTGGGCCATTCTAACCTTTATGGGCCTACCTGGGTTGTGTTGTCCACAGATGATGCAGCGTCTGCAGTATCTTGCCACATCTTGTCCCATTCCACTCCACCACCAATCTATACTTAGCCTACCTATCATGCCATTCCACCCCCCATGGTCTGGCTCATGGTATATTTTCAACAATTTCTCCTGAATACAGCAAGGGGCTACCACCCTATGAACCTTTTCCCATATTCCATCTCTACCTCTGGCTGCGCCTGCTTTTGTCCACTGCTCCTGCTCCTCCATTTCGGTCTCCTCTTGGATTCTTTTAATGTTCACTTCCTCTGCTGTTATTCTACCTGCTGCTACTGGTGTAGGCATCTCTGTGTCCGCTACTGCTCTTGCTGCCTGATCAGCTAACATAGTTCTTTTTGTTGCTCGCTCACTATCTTACGGTGTGCCTTTATTTTAATCACTGCTACCTCCTCATGCTGTATGTGTCCTCCGGAGGTTACGTATCCTCTCCTATTCTATGCTATCATATAATCATGTATATGATAACCAAACGCATATCTACTGTCTGTATATATGTTTACTCGTTTTCCCTTTGCCAATTTCAATGCTTCCGTGAGAGCCACTAGTTCTGCTACTTGAGTTGAGGTTCCTCCTTCAAGCCCTCCCTTTGCAACTGTTTCTCTGTTCTCGGATACTACTGCCCAACCGTGTGTGGCTCTCCATTTATATATCGGCGAGATCCGTCTACATAAAAGGAGTTTTCGGGATTTTCAAGGGGCGATTCTGATACCGTTCCTCTGACCGCTTCTTCGATTACTAACTGACACTCGTGTGCCTCACCCTCTGATAGCATTCCCTTATAACCTGGACTGATCTGTCCTTGGGTATCAATACTGCTTCCCAAGCTGCCCTCCTTCTGTCTGATACAGCCTTCATTTTGCCTGTGTTTAGCAGGTCCACTACTGTGTGTTGCGTGTGTAATATCAGCTGTCCTGACATAGTGACGGGCTCGCATATCCGCACCGCCCATGTGGCACAGTTGAGGGCCGCCACGCATCTCGCCATTTCTTTAGCCACGGGGGATTGTTGGGTGGAGTAATAGGCAATTGGTCTCATATCTCCCCCATACTCTTGGGTGACTACAGCATTATAGAAATTCCCGTCTATACTATAGTATATATGGAATGGTTTGACTATATTTGGCAATCCTAGCTAGTGCAGGTGCGGACGTCAGGGCTGCTTTTAATTTTGCATAAGCCTCGTCCTGCTCCGATTCCCATTCTATCTTATCAGTGGCGGGTCTCCCCCCTTTAACTAACCGTTGAATTGGCTCTGCTTTTCCTGCAAAGTCAGATATAAAATTCCTGCAGTAGTTAAATAGTCCCAACACTTTCCTCACTCCCCAGACGGTCACTGGCCTTGGCATGTCCTTTATGGCTGCCTTTTGTTCCTGCGGGAGTGCCTTATACACCTGGCTAATTTCGTGCCCTAGATACTTCACTTTGAACAGTCCAACCTGTGCCTTTTTGGGGTTCAATTTAAAGCCAGCTTTCTTAAGTGTCTGGAGGGTGGCTAGTACTGCTCGCATATCTCTTTTGGCATCCTCTGGTGCAATCATGCAATCATTATGTCATCGACGTATTGGAGTAGGGCGCTCTGGTACTTTGATAGGACTAACTCATCTAAGGCTTGACTCAGTACACAGTGGAATATATTTGGACTATTGTGGAACCCCTGCGGGACCCTGGTCCATGTAGACTGTCTATCCCCGACAGTAAAGGCAAATTTCCCTTGTGATTCCTCTGCCAATGGTATGGACCAGAACCCGTTCACTGTATCCAAGACTGTAAATATTTTAAAGTCTGGTTTCAGACCATTAAATATCTTATTCAATACAGTCTACACAAATTTACACCCACTAGAATTTCACCGTGACCACAATAAAAGTCTGGTTTTAATAGGTTAATTAACCTCATAACTCCAATCCAATCCAGATCAATTTTTTTTTACCTAACCAGTTTCACTTGTAAAAGAAAGAAACCATAGCTTCATTAACAAACATAAACATTCAAATTAATTTTCTTCCAGGCACATTGGCAACTGTGACTTCAAGGCTGAAGCTTATCTTTTATAAAACAATTAACAAACTTAAAACAACACAAGCTTGTCCATCATTCCAGACAAGTCTTCAAAGGGTTAAACAGCTTTTAGCTCTCTGTACAAAAGAGTGGGTGGAGCTAAAACAAACACAATAGACATTGGGGGAGAAATTGGGTGAGTAGCGCCACCTGTTAGCGCCTAAAGAGGCAGTCAGTGGCTGTAGCGCCACTGGCTGCGTCTCCCGCGATATTCAGTAGGGGCGCTAATGGTGGCGTTAGGCATTTGCGCTGCGCCGCCACCGATGACGTCATCGGTGTGCGCAGCGCCCCATTCGCGCCCCGTTCGCGATATTTGGTAGCGAACGCCGCAGTTGCGCCGCTCGCTACCCGCGCCCGGTTCACGGGGCCTTACTGTGCCGGCAGCGGCGCAAGTTAAGGTGGAGGTGCGGGGCGGCCGCCTGCCAGCACCTCCATCCCCGACCTCCTAACAACCCCCCTGCGGCATTGCCGGCTGTTTCCCCGAGAGCCCGGCACTTCTCCTTGGTGCTGGGCTCATTTGCCGGCACTCGCAATTTGTTGTCAGAGGTATGCTTAGCACTACTTGCAACTCGAATTGTCAGAGGTATGCTTTGGACTTTTACTCCAAAGTTAACGCACTACTTGCAACTCATACCACGCCTATACTTCCGCGCGTTTCACCCTAACCCCAAGACCGCTCGACTTATCGATTCAAACCTTTTAGTTGATTCCAAAGGGGGCGGTGGACACGAGACGGTGTTGCCTTGCCCTAACTGTACTTAGTATTTAAAAGTACTCACGGTTTTGGTTCAGCTTCACTCGCCCGTGCCTCCTGTCCGTGTGGATCCTGTACGTGACGCCAATTGTTGTGGAGTATTTTAAACCAACACTCGACAAGGTTTTAAATCAATAGTCAAGTTGTCTTTATTGCACCGGTGGGGAAACAGTCTGCTCTGTCTTAGCCAGGCCTTTCCAAATTGTTACAGAAAACACTACTCTTTTATACATTACAATAAGCATGGCCACCTCGTGTTAAATTCATTCCTACCACCTGATTGGATCTTGGCCTGCATGCACCTTCACGGATTGGTTACGAATCTTAATATAAACATGTATAAGCTGCCTCTTCAATCACTCAAACTGCTGAATGCTAATTAAAAGATACCTTGGAATGTAACCTAGGTAATAAAGTTCTTGCAGGCAGTTGAAATGCTGGACATGCTGTCTCCATTTAATTGTTTTATATCTCTACAAAGGTCAGCTATCTTTGACCGCATCTTTATGGATGTGGTCTTTCATGGTAGTCCCTGTCTTCCTTACACTATTCAGTGAAACTGCCAGCGATGTCAGTTTAACTCTTTCCCCACTGCAACATGGAACAGCCATATGTCTTTACAGGGAGATGCATGCCATGGCATAATATGGCCCATCTTGAATCATATATAAACATATGAACCCAAACCTTCCATTCAACAAAAAAACCTGTACTGGAATATCCTGATAAAAGTACAGCAGTGCAAAAATCAGAAAATTGCATGCCTTCCATTTGACCAGATCCCAAAGGAAGGAAGCGAAGCAGTGGGGATCCACCTTAACTGGACACGTGCTGCTGGAAGAGCCAGAGTGGGTGGACTTTGGCGCTTTGCTCATACGCCAGCCTATCCTCCTCGCACTCCCTCCATCCCGATAACTTCAATGTGGCCCCCCTCCCAGGTTGGGAGCCTCTGTCCTACACAATAGAGATTCCAATTTTGCTAATTAAAATGCTACTTTATTTCATTAATTCGTCCATCAAATTAAGTGGTCCAGAACCCTTTGAATACTATCAATCTCTCATATCAGGTCATGATAAATGGGAGCACAACTCCTCATCCCAATATCTGCATAAACATCAAGTTGATCCAAACCTGCTAATCCTGTAAGTTTTTAAATAGGCTGTAAGATGGAGACATTGGCAGTGGCAGAGTACTGCACATTGGAGTATGGGGGAGAAAAGTAGGAGACAGACATCAGGCCCTACAAAACATTGATCGGAGCCATTAATATAGAGTACCACTTAACCGTGACAATGGAGAAATCAGAGTTGCTGATTGTTTGGCCATCCCATCTGAAGGACAACAGCAAGAAGGAAACTTTATTATAAAGTAAAATTAAAGCAAAAAAAGTAGATATTCATTGAAATTTTTTTACAGAAACATCCATCCATTATATTTACTATTCTGTGAAGAAATACAACACAAACAGCAATATGGAAATCAAATAAGCTGTTTATTACTACAACATTCTTTGAACAAAGCTTGTATCAATTTACATTTTACACAATTCAGCATTACTTACTGGCCCAGAAATTCGGGTCTCCGCGAGCGAGTACGCACGGGGTACTCACCCGTAGGCCCAATGGAAGTTCCGGTTTCGTGCATGCACTGCGCATGCGCGGGAAACCGGCACTTCCGTTCCCTTGAAAGAAGGGGTTCAGAGGTGGAACGCGTGCGCAGGAGAGGCAGCTCGTGCAAGGCCTGCTTTTAACAAGGTAAGTGGTGAATTAATTAAAATTAAAACATTTTTTCCACAGGTTTATTATTTTTAAATACTTTAAAGAAAGGTAAGTTTATTTTTAGCCCCGTTAGAAAATGTACTAAATTTTTTCAAAAATTTAAATTATTGTTTAAAATAGTTATTTTATATAATTTAGTTATTTTAAAAATGTGATTTAAAAAAAAATTATTTGAAGTTTTTGTGATGTTTTGGGGCTTATAGTATTTATGGTTTTGACAGCTCTTCCTGTCAATTTTATGAATGGGCATTTCCCTGCTACCATTGGCTCCCCATGGCCCACGTGATCCCAGGGGACGCATCGAACTAACTGCGCCCCGGGATACGCAAGCACTGTGCACCGGCGGTTGGAGCAGGCCCAGGATCGGAATCCCACGCGGGCCCACAGCTCAACGGCCAGCGCGCTAGGTAAGTGCAGGTCGGAGGCTTGCACCCGCGGGAAGCCTCTGACCCGAATTTCTGGGCCATTACTATTTTCCTGATGGTATATGGTTTTTAAAACTTTTTATTTGCAGAGTTTGTTTATTCATTGGGTTGCTGGCTCTCAGTGCTGGGGAATGGAGTACATTTCATTTTGGCAATCCACTATCAGTAACATGTATTCCCAGGTCAGAAGTAGCATAGCCAGATGCACATTAAGCCTCCCTGTATCTTGTTCCAATACTGTTCCTGAATTTCAACCTCATAAGATCAACTCTCTTTCCACACCAACCATTATATGGTGTCCGAGCATGACTGACAATTTCCAAATTATGGAACGGCACAATCACTGGGAATTAGGTTCAGACAAATAACCATATTTCAGTTTAGATCTTTACAACTGCTAGAGGGAGATTTTCACCCCTTTAATCTGGACTGGATTTCAACCCAGATGCCGAGGTAAAAGATCAGTGTGTTAACCCACTGTGCCACTAAGTCCTATAGGCACATTAGGAAGAATGGTAGGTGTCTAAATATTCTGTTTATATTAATTCACAAATATACAACTGCTGCTAGTCATTTCATAAAAGGCCTGCAAGTTATCCTTTCAGAATACAATTAATAAGGACGTTTACATTGTATTCAGTGACAAACTTTGGACTGTGTGAGGAGCACAAGGTTCAAAGCATAGGCAGAAAAAGTAATATTTTGGGGATAAGACCCGTCTCTTTCAGTCATAAAACCAAACTAGAATCAGAAAGAGGACCACCAATTTTATTATTCCTAACTTGCTACACCTTATTATATGGTTAGCAGATATATTCATATTCTATTGTGAATTGGCCAGGAAATTTTCTCTATGTTGGACAATACTGAATTTACCATTAATAGACATTTTAAAAAATTAATACAAAAGCAAAATATTGCAGATACTGAAAATCTGAAATAAAAGCAGAAAATGCTGGAAACACTCAGCAGGTCAGGCAGCATCTGTAGACAATTCTGGCAAAAGGTCATCGACCTGAAACGTCAACTCTGTTTCTCTCTCCAGATGCTGCCTAGTCTGCTGAGTATTTCCAGCATTTTCTGTTTTTATTTTTAAAAATCCCTGCTGCTTAAAATAAATATTTTCCCACCTAGCTTGGCACCTGCAAATTTCACAAAATTGTTCTTCCTCAAACGCCACTGGAACAAAAGTAAAATGTGCTGATTTATTTTCCAAATAATTGGTTGGGGGTGGGGAAGAAGAGAAGATGGAGCGGGCCACAGATTGTAAATGGAATGCACATCAAGAGACATGAAGAATACAAACAGAAAGTATAATGGCAGGAATCACAAGACTGCTTTCTAGCTGGACTCTTCGCTGTCAGCCATCCATCCATGTTTGAGGGATATCAGAAAGTAGGTAAGTTGTGAGGTTGATTCTCTGCCCCCAACTGGTTGGGCTGAATGGCCTGTTTCTGTGCTGTATATTCAATGTAATTCCTCCTCTGCTGAAGACAACTTCCCAGCTTTTGTGTGTCCCAAATGTAGCTCTTCATTTGCTGAACTGAAAAGAGGGAAATCAGAAGCCTGGTGATTGTCAGTTTAAAGTGCTACCCTCAGCTAGTAAGTCAACAGAGAAGAAATCAGCACTATACTTCCACTATATGAAAAATAAAAGGTAACTGGTAACTACTGTCATCTTGTTTTTCAGCTTATTTGCATCTTACGTACCCATTATTATCCACGTCCCCATCTTACACACCCATTACTACACACCTTCCCATCTTACACAACTTCTCATGTTACACACCCATTATTACACACCTTCTCATCTTACACACCTTCTCATCTTACACACCTTCCCATCTTACACACCCATTGCTACACACCTCTCCATCTTACACACCCATTACTACACACCTTCCCATCTTACACGCCTTCCCATCTTACACACCCATTACTACACACCTTCTCGTGTTACACACCTTCCCATCTTACACACCCATTACTACACAACTTCTCATGTTACATACCCATTATTATGCACCTTCCCATCTTGCACACCTTCCCATCTTGCACACCTTCCCATCTTGCACACCCATTACTACACAACTTCTCATGTTACACACCCATCTCTACACACCGTCCCATCTTACACACCCATTACTACACACCTTCCCGTCTTACACACCCATCACTACACACCTTCCCATCTTACACACCCATCACTACACACCTTCCCGTCTTACACACCCATCACTACACACCTTCCCATCTTACACACCCATCACTACACACCTTCCCATCTTGCACACCCATTACTACACACCTTCCCATCTTACACACCCATCACTACACACCTTCCCATCTTGCACACCCATCACTACACACCTTCCCATCTTACACACCCACTCATGTTACACACCCATCACTACACACCTTCCCGTCTTACACACCCATCACTACACACCTTCCCATCTTACACACCCATCACTACACACCTTCCCATCTTACACACCCATCACTACACACCTTCCCATCTTGCACACCCATCACTACACACCTTCCCATCTTACACACCCATCACTACACACCTTCCCATCTTGCACACCCATTACTACACACCTTCCCATCTTACACACCCATCACTACACACCTTCCCATCTTGCACACCCATCACTACACACCTTCCCATCTTGCACACCCATTACTACATACCTTCCCATCTTACACACCTTCCCATCTTTACACACCTTCCCATCTTACACACCCATTACTACACACCGTCCCATCTTACACACCCATTACTACACATCTCCCTATTTTGTATACCCATCACTATAAACCTGCCTGTCAATATCAGTTTATAATTTAACAAAGGAAATTGAAATTACAACTGCTCAGATTTCCATAATATTTAAAATATTTGGAATTACAATCAAATATTTTGAGAAGAAAAATGTATTTTCAACAAATAAGACAAGGGAAAAAAAGTTGCTTTTAACTAAAATTGTTCTGATTGCAAATTTAAATTGTTTTTAACTCCAAAAAATTACACGATGCTAAATTCTTGAGCACAGTGATTGTTTCATCTTTCCTCTGTTCGGCATGAGCCTGTTTTCATTAGTGATACCAAATTGATCATTTACTTCTTCTAACTCTAGTTAGATGCCAATTTCTTCTACCGACTTCTCTTCTGCAGGGTGGCTACTCATGTCCTGTTTGGAGAATACAAAGTCTTACAATCATTTTTATTATAATACCTTAATAACATTTCACTCACATATGCAACACCGCTATCTTTTAACTGAGCTGTCTAAAAGGAAAACACAACAGGATGCCAGTGGATATATTTTTTACACAAATGGCTCAGTCAATGGTGCGGTATTTGGTCAGTGTTCATTTGTACATAAACTTGTATCCAATGGGAACTTCCCATGTATTCTCCGTTCTCATCCATGCTTCATTTTCTTTTCTAATATGCAGATATCAATGATCAAGAAAACTGATCAGTTAGAATTGCCCTACGTTCTGCATCACACAGTCATTAGCCAAATACATCAACTTTAAAATCATCTAATCAAGAAGTGAGTGGCTCGTGTTAGCAAGCTTCCCCTTCAGGTTTGTGAGCCAAGCTGTGTAATTCAGCTCATTCCTATTAATAATGCAAAACAGGCTGATTCCCATAACGATCTGGGCACAATAACCTATATGGATAGAATACCTCACCCAGGCATGCATTATTATGGGAACTGTAGTCTGCAGCAAAGGGAAAGCTTTGAATGACAAGCACCAGTACAGATCAAATTTTCATGATCCAAACTACAGACTCCAAATTGTCTGCAAACCATTCATAAGGTCTTCACATTGATAATGAAATGCACAAGTCCGCACAGCTCCCCAAAAATGTGCATACCTACAGGTGTTTCAAATATTTTGAATCCAATTTATAACTATATTCCATACTAACCTGCTTTGCACAATATTTTCGATAACGTAGCATGTTCTTTAATTTTTTTTCCAAACAAGATTGATTTAAGGGATAAAGGAAGGTCAATTCACTTTTGACAAGGCCTCTCCAAGTTATCTGTGGCCGATGAGACTGACCCTCAATCAGCCATTCAAAACTTGCCATGTCTGCTTGTGGCAACAATTGCTGTTCCCCCTCACCAATAGAACTGCTCTATTGTATTAACTGTACCTACTGCATTCTGCGGTGTACCACTGCAATTATCATGAGGCTGGTCAGCTGATTGGCTTGTTGGAGAGGTGCCCTTAAAGTTTGGTTTTGAGGCAATTTTTCCTACGTTCGGTTTGATACCTGTTTAGAAAAAAACATTGAGCACCTAAAAATAAAGCAAAAGAATTGAATTGCCAAATATTGTTTGGATATTTGTGTTGGTAATCCTTCTAGTTACTAGTTTTACACACTGTTCTAAATTGTATCTGTACATATGTCATTTATTGCCTATCCCCAGGTGCCCTGAACAACTTGAGTGGCTTGTCTGAAAAAGTTTCTGGCATGGAGAAGTAAATAAAATATTCCTTATGGAGGGAAGTTAAAAATGACAGATCGCACCCATCTTTAAAATTTTCAAAACAAAATCTAGTATAAATCATGAGAACTGTTGTCTTAATTCTGCTGTTGGGTTGAAACCCTTGTGACTTTACCATCAGCAGCACTCTGTGTACCACTGCATCTTAAATTTGCCACTCGATTGCAAATGCAAAGCCCCAACAACTGGCAAAAAATAAAATCAATGTCAATGACAGTAACATTATCGGGGTACGGTAGTGGCTACGTTACTGGACTAATAGTCCAGAGAACACGAGTTCAAATCCCAGCCGTGGCAGTTTGAGAATTTGAATTCAGTTTAAGAAATCTGGAAATAAAAAGGTGGTTTCAGTAAAAGTAACCATGAAGCTGTTGGATTGTTGTAAAAACCCAACGGCCTAGAAATTCATTGTAGCCACTTTTGGGGCGTTAAAGTCGGGCGGCCGCTAAAGTTTGTGCCCGACGCCAAATCGAGGCCACTTCTGCGATATTCATTAGCTTCGCCCTAAGAGTTTGCTCGAGCGCTAAAACTGGTGCTGGACGCCTCTCTTTAGGCGCTAAGCCGGAGGTGCTGAGCGAGAGCGCCCAGGCCGGGCGCAGCGCAGGTGCGGCCATCTCGTGATTGACAGCAGACACCCTGGCGCCGGCCAGCTCTTAAGGGGGAAGGGTCGACTTTGTCTGCTGGCACGCCCTGGATAGTGGAGCCCTCCAGCTAGGCCTGAACACTGCTGCTGGACCCAAATAGCGCCTGAAGCCATGCAGAGGGCCCGTGAACGAGCGCAGCGCTTCTCAGAGCGTGATCTGAGTGTGCTGGTTGGTGGTGTGGAGAAGAGGCGCCATATTTTGTACCCGGACAATGGCAGGAAGGCGCCGGTCCGCGCCTACCGGAGAGCCTGGAGGCATGTCGCCAGCAAGGTGTCAGCCAACAGCGAGTTCCCCAGGACCGGTGTCCAATGCCGCAAAAAGTTTAATGACCTCACGCGGATTGTCAGGGTGAGTACCCTTTCCAGTGACCTCCTCATCCTTGCATGTGCACCTCACATTATGGGCAAAGGGACCTGAAAGCCCTAATGGCCAGCCCTCATCCAGCAGCTATGGAACAGGCATGAACATCAATTGCACATTCTGCACTTAACACACTGGCCAAGCTATTCCACCATGGGAGGCAGTGCACACAAGATCAGGGCGACACACTGGCCAGGCTATTCCACCATGGGAGGCAGTGCACACAAGATCAGGGTGACACACTGGCCAGGCTATTTCCCCCATGGGAGGCAGTGCACACAAGATCAGGGCGACACACTGTACTTAGAGGCCGTCCTTTCTCTTGCAGGCCAAGCTGGCTAATAATCGGAAGAGCCGGACTGCGACCGGGGGAGGCCGACCCCAGATCCAGCCGCTCACCGAGCTTCAACATCGCGTGGAGCGCATCATGGGTGGCCGGGTGATTGGCCCCATTGCATGTGGAGATGCCGACCCTGTTCTGGGCACCAATGGTAAGGACATCCACGTTTGGACCTCTCTCGTCCCACTTGCGCATCAGATCTACATCCATTGCCACTGTCCGACCAATGCGCTGAATGCCACCACTCATGCATCCCTCGCTGACGCCCTCTCCTCACTCTAAAGCTACTCTTGTGCCTTCCTGGTTTCAGATGGTGAGGAGGAGGTCCCTGAACTTGCCAGCCCTGACAGCCCCTCAGAGGAGGAGGAGGAGGAGCAAGAGGAAGGCGGCCCATCAAGGGAACCCTCAGCCGTGGCAACCCATGCCAATGTAGGGGACACGTCTTCCCTGGAGGGGAGCGTCGCAGAAGTGTCGGAGGGGAGGGGAGCTCATGGGACCTGCGGCCTGCAGAAACGCGGGAGGGGGGTGCCAGCTCGGCGGCCTTCTCCCCAGAGGGGGGGAAGGGTCGGAGGGGAGTCCAATTGCTGGGCCCAGCGGCCTCCAGCAACGCAGGAAGGGTCGGCCAGCTCGGCGGCCTTCTCCCCAGAGGGAGAGTCCAGCCTCCAGTCCGGAGATGGTCTTCGCCGAGGAGATGGAACGCCTCGAAGACTTGTCCGCGGACTCGGAGCGCCGGCACACGGAGCTCATGGGGGTAGTGGCACGGTTGCCTGAGGCCATCGAGTCCCTCTCTCGGAGTGTCACCGACGTCGGGGCATCACAGGCCATCAGTTTGGCGGAATTTGGGGCAGAGCAGGCAGCGAGTTGGGCGGCATTCGGGGCAGATCAGGCAGCGAGTCGTGCGGCATTCGGGGCAGCTCAGGCAGCGAGTGGGCAGCTGATCAGTGGTGCCGTGCAGTCACTGGGTGCTCTGATGAGGTCACTGAACAGGTCAACACGGGCACTCACTGCTGCCACACTCGCTGTGTCAGCCAGGCATCGCCAGGGCACCCGGCGCGCTGCAGCAGCACAGCGGTCTGTCCCTCGGCAGATTGGTGCGCATGCTGCTGTGCTGGCCCGGGCGAGTGCCAGTGTCTCAGGCGACCAGCGAGCGCCTGCCATCCGCCAGCTTGCCCCCATTCCTCCAGCCGCCACTGCCACTCCCCCAGTGGAGCTGCCAGGAGCTGCTGCAGCGACTGATGCTGGCCAGCCACAGCTGCAGCATTCAACAGCCGCCCGCTCGACGGCCAGACCTCGACTAGGCCGACCCCCAAGGGCATCTGCCGTCACGACATGTGACCCTTTGGAGCCTGCCCCCAGCCTTGCAGCAGCCAATGGCCTTACTTTGAGGAGGAGCAGCAGGGCGGGCAGGGGCCACACAAAGATGGCCAAGGCATCGACCTAGCGGGCCAAAAAGTCGAATGTGTGGCCAGTTGTGTTTGTTTTTTGAGGCCGAGAATTGGATGTGTTTTTTTTGAGGCCGAGAATTGGATGTTTGTTTTTTGAAGGCCGAGGATGTGATGTTTGTATTTTACGAAGTCCGAGGATGACGGCCATTTTAGTTGCACTGTTTTGTTAATCCTCTCCAGGTTGTGGGAGCGAGTAATGTGTTTGAGTGTTTTTTGGGGGTTTCGTCTGTTTTTGGTTTTCATGTGGGAAGGGCCCTGAGTTTGTACAATAAAGCATTTTATTTATTAACATTGTCCATGTTTGATCTTTGAAGTGTTTGTTGCCTTAACCGGCTGAGGGCTTGCGGAGCGGCTGCAATCATGTTCTTTCATTGGCACAAGCCATTCCCTGACAGGGGGCCTAGAAGTGACGTTCAATAAGCCGCCGACGGGCAGCCCTTGGACCTTGTGCCTCCCTCCTGGGCTGGTACTCCTCGTCCTCATGCTCCTCCTCCTGAGGTGGGGGTCCAACGTGAGGTGGCAGTGCCTGAGTCCTGCGGATAGCCAGGTTGTGCAGCATGCAGCAAACGACGACGAATTGGGAGACTCGGTCCTGCGAATACTGGAGGGCTCCCCCGGAGCGATCGAGACAGCGGAACCGTTGCTTGAGGACGCCGATTGTTTGCTCTATGATGTTCCTAGTCGCTTGATGGCTCTCGTTGTATGCCTCTTCAGCAGGGGTCGTGGGTGCGCGGAGCGGGGTCATGAGCCAGGTACACAAAGGATAGCCTTTGTCCCCGATAAGCCATCCTCTTGGGGGAGGCTGTGCCTGCAACATGTCAGCCACAGTTGTCTGTCGCAGGATAAAGGCATCGTGGCTGCTGCCTGGAAAGCGGGCATTGACAGCTAGGATGCGCTGCCTGTGGTCACACACCAGCTGTACGTTGAGGGAATGGTAGCCCTTCCGGTTGCGGTAATCCTCGGCATGCTCCAGAGGTGCCCGCAAAGCCACATGCGTGCAGTCAATGGCGCCCTGCACCATGGGGAAGCCCGCTATTCTTGCAAATCCCACTGCACGCTGCTGCTGCTTGTCCAGGGTCATGGGGAAGGAGATGAATTGATGTCTCCTTGTGAAAAGGGCTTCGGTCACCTGGCGGATGCAGCAATGCACGGCGAACTGGGAGATGTTAGCGATGTCCCCAGCAGCGGATTGGAAGGAGCCGGTGGCATAGAAGTTGAGAGCCACCGTCACCTTCACTGCCACCGACAGAGACGTCCTGCGCATCAGCTGTGGCTGCAGATCTCTCTGAAGCAGCTGGCAGATGTCTGCAACCACCTCCCTTCTGAATCGCAGCCTCCTTACACACATCGCGGCAGACATGGTCAGATAGGAGGACTGCTGGCGGTATACCCTGGGTGGGTAAGGCCTCAGTTGGCGACGCCTGTTGCCCCCTCTGCGTCTAGCCAGGGCTGCCACTCTCTCACGGCGTCTGTAAGCCCTTCTGGCATAAGGCTGAAAGTCAGTGTTGGCACCCAATGCAGCCCCCATTATATGCTGGGAAACAATGAGCTCTCAATGAAGGCAAAGATAATTGCTAAGCTCTGGCCTGAGCCAAAAATACCTGTCCTAGTGTTGGTCCAAACCAGTAAGCTCTCCTCCTTGGTCTCTCTCCAAAAAACCGTTGCACAAGAGTGAATGCTGCAAAATGGATAGTGCAGGGTAAGTGCCCTTTAATTTGCGCTCCCCGCGGCCCGCCTCGGCTGTGTACCGTTCCACTTCACAGGCGTTCGGGCCGCCCGGCGCACAATGGGGCGGCGCGAGTGAAGTTCCGGTTCGGGGCGCACAAAGGGCGTTGCACTAGTAAATGACGTCATGATCTGCGCGCGCAGCAGGGCACGCGCTAAGACTTTGCGCCGGCGCTAAATGTGTACTGAAGTTGGGGCGAGGCGCAGATCGCGCTGCGCCCGGGCGCTAAGCGCCTCGCGCTCGAGATCTACTCCTCCTAAGGCGCTAACGGCTGGCGCGCCCAACTGAATTTCTAGGCCAACTTGTTCACTAATGTCTTTACCCGTTCTGCTCTATATGTCAATGTGGTTGACTCTTAACTGTCCTTTGAAGTGGGCAAGCAAGCCACTCAGTTGAATCAAATCGTTACTAGCAGTTCAAGAAGGCCCACCACCACCTTCTCAGGACAACTAGCGATGGGCAATAAATGCTGGTCTTGCCAGCGATGTCCAAATTCAGAGAATGAATAAAAGAAAATCAAAGTTTTCCCAAGTTGGCTGACATAGTTTAGAAGATTAAACAGAAAATGCAGATGTTGCTAATGTAATAAACCAGGCTTTGATTTAGCTGGTAAAAACTTGAGAAGGGGCTACTCCCCCTCATCCCCAAAAAAGTTTTAACCCACTCACTCTGTTTTCTAGCATGTTCAGCTGCACAGGCTGCAGTCAGCATTGCAAAAGGATGTAAGGACAGACTGGATGGCTGAACATGTCCCTGGAAAACAACAAAAAAACAATAGGTGGCGATAGTCTTCTAAAATCCATTCTCTCAAACGCAGATTGCAGCAGCTTTACAGGAAGCCCAAAGAAATAGTGAACTTATTCTGACAGGTTAGACTAATTAACACTACACATCTAGGTGTGTTACCCTCAAATATTCGGCAATACTTGAAATTGCTTTATGCTCGTTAGTACTAGTGATGAAAGACATACAGAAGTGTTAACCTGATATGTGATACTTGAAACAAAGATCAGCATCTGGACAAACATTAATGATTGGCAACAACTGAACTATGGCACCTGTTCCTTTGAGGACTCAAAGTCTGTTCAGGCAAACTTAGTAACACAGTTATTGTACTTAAGTATTCCAAATCTCCATTGTGTCTCCCATGAAAAATAAGAAGAAAAAAGGAATCAGATTAATCTCTTCCGATGTCTGGTAAAATTTCATTAGGTGCAAAATATATCAAAAGTGGTAACCAGGTTTACAACTGAAGTGTTTGACCCAAGCTATTAGGAATAGTGGCTCACTGGCTGCTTTATGTACAGTCAGCGCAATTGAGTATTTATACAAGGGAAGCTGATTTCTCAATATGGCACATCACTGGGATTAATGCTAATTTCAAAAACTTTCTTATGGTCTCTCAATTGAAGAGAGTGGAGCTCAATACATTAAAGATAAAAATAGCAGATACAGTTGAAACTGGTAACATCATAGGAAAATATGGGGCAACACCAAGCCATTCAGCCCACCCAGCTTTCTTAGTCTTCCAGATGTGTCAGCAACCAGGAAGAGTCCTCTGAGTACTGATCCTCATGAGGCTGAATTCCAGGTTCCTCCACAACCAGGCCCACCTCCATTTAGGGTTCGCGTTCCAATCATTTCTGAATAGTAAAACTGTGAAGGGCACAGCAAGCAACCACTATGTGAGACCTACTTGGGAGCACCCTGCGGTGACCTTCCAGATTTATCAAGGGAGCAAAACCATAGCTCCAGAGTCCCTTTAGTCCTTCCAATGACCACTCTAGTTGATGAAAGGATTTGGCAGCCCAACATTTGGCCATCTTTCCTGAACAGAGCTGGGAGGTTTGAGTTCTTCATGACCAAAGCATTATGACAACTCCCTGCAAATTTGGCATTGACATGCAGGATTCATTGTAGTTGGTCACAGAGATTTTGAACACCCTTTCTAACTAGGAAATTAAATAGGTTCACAGTAGGAGCGCCCAGTAAAATATGGGTGCCATCTAGTGCTCCCTGAACTTTGAACCAGCAACATGATAGAACTGAATCACCCCGTCATACTGCTGCCTAGGAGTCATTCCAAGATGGATCAATTCCCCAGCTTTCCGGAGGATGGCATCAGTGATCTGTCACATTGCCAGTTCTCAGAATAGCAAATGGCTTGTCATATGTCGGCCCAGACAGTACCCTGGGTGACATTGCAGAAGTTCCCAGTTTGAAGGAGTTAGTGGCATGAAAGTTTTAACTTTGTTTTAACCCTGTTTTAACTTTGACACTACTGGTAAAGCTGTTCAGTTAAAGATCTGGGCTGCAGATCGTTGTGCAGGAGGTGGCATAGCTCATCCAGGGCTTCCTTAGTGAATCAAAGTCCACAAAGGCACAGTTTGAAAGGATTTTCAACCCCACCCCCACCCCCTCCCCCCACCTTGCTGACTGCATGAACTTTGTCTTTGGAAATGCAGGATGTTTCTCATTTTGCCACTAAATTAGTAATTTTAAGATTAAATTAAGCTGCAATTATGTAACAAATCTTTAAATATGTGCCTATTAATTTATTGTGACAGTTACAGAAAGATCTTTGGTGACTTTTCCACAAAATAATTCAATGGATTAGTAATATAAATCAATGTGATTGTCAGTTGTATTTTTTTTTCCCTGTGTACTTATGCAGAACAAAGTGACAGAAGTGGAAACGGTTACAACAGTTTACACCTACTTTTTAACCACTTATAGTTTAGAAAAATGAAAGGGTTACCAAAGTCAGTGAGTGGATATTAAGGGAATAATTTTAAACCAGAAGAGTTAAACAATGGTTTAATCTGTGCCTCTGCATTAAGAGTTCGCTGCAGTAAAGAAAGGTGTGTCCTGTGGTCAAAGTCTGCAACCTAGTGGCAACATTAAAAAGTGACGTATGTCTTTTAGCTTTAAAGCTGCACACACAGAATGGTCATGATGAACAGGAGGGGAAAAACATCATGTAACAATCCTTTCTGTATCTAACAGTTCAATATGTTGGTTTCCTGTATTTTGCAATGAGTGTTACACTTTAATTAACAGCTGGATGACTTAAAAACCAAGTAAACTCTAACAACTAATGAGACAAGCATGTTTGAAGTACGATCTGTGCAATGATCAAGAATACTTTTCTCTCAAATGAGTTACCTTTGTCTTTATCCCTAATCAAGGTATCTTACCTTAATGGTCTTACAGAACTGAGTAACTGAGGGTCTATATCTGTAAAGCTCAAGAATGTCTTCTAGTGGTACATTGTTCTGAAAACAGATGGAAAAGTAGACTGAACCCTTTAAATAGGACTTCAGGAGCATTTCAGAACTATAATAAAAGCATACCTGTTAAGTTCACAACATTCTGGGAATGAACTACGCAACATTCAATGTTTCTATGCATTTCTCTCACTTCACAGTAATGATTTACAGGTGTAGTAAGTATTGACTGCTAAAAATGTTTAGATTACAATAATATAAGAAACAAAGTACCTGCAATATGTCCAGTTATTGCAGTATTATTCTTTCAATAATTGATACCAAAACTGAATTTCCAAAGAAATTGTGGTGCATTATTAACAAAACAGATTGTTGGTTGCTCACGTTAGATTTTTGGCAATTAATCTCACCTTGACTAATTTTGCCCCTCTGATGCTACACAAATACTTTAGTCAAGAGACTTGGATGATCCAAAACAGTGGACTTCTCAGTTGCTCTATATCTCCAGGACAGGAATAATCATTCCAACCTTTTCTCCCCCAAATCCCCACAATGGAGAACTCCATTAATACATCAGCCAAGAACTAGCAAATTTCAAGTGAAATTTGCTAGAGTTCAAACATTTGTAAATTCCACAATTCCGAATCAGGCTCTCGAGCCGGGAGGCCCGCTCTCTCTCGAGCCGGGAGGCCCGCTCTCTCTCTCTCTCGAGCCGGGAGGCCCGCTCTCTCTCTCGCCGGGAGGCCCGCTCTCTCTCTCTCGCCGGGAGGTCCGCTCTCTCTCTCTCTCTCTCGCCGGGAGGTCCGCTCTCTCTCTCTCTCGCCGGGAGGTCCGCTCTCTCTCTCTCTCTCTCACCGGGAGGCCCGCTCTCTCTCTCTCTCTCACCGGGAGGCCCGCTCTCTCTCTCTCGAGCTGGGAGGCCCGCTCTCTCTCTCTCCCTCTTTCTCTCGAGCCGGGAGGCCCGCTCTCTCTCTCTCTCGCCGGGAGGCCCGCTCTCTCTCTCAAGCCGGGAGGCCCGCTCTCTCTCTCTCTCTCTCTCTCTCTCTCTCTCGCCGGGAGGCCCGCTCTCTCTGTCTCTCTCTCGAGCCGGGAGGCTCGCTCTCTCGCTCTCTCTCTCTCTCGCCGGGAGGCCCGCTCTCTCTCTCTCTCGAGCCGGGAGGCCCGCTCTCTCTCTCTCTCGAGCCGGGAGGCCCGCTCTCTCTCTCTCTCGAGCCGGGAGGCCCGCTCTCTCTCTCTCGAGCCGGGAGGCCCGCTCTCTCTCTCTCTCTCTCTCTCGAGCCGGGAGGCCCGCTCTCTCTCTCTCTCTCTCTCTCGAGCCGGGAGGCCCGCTCTCTCTCTCTCTCTCGAGCCGGGAGGCTCGCTCTCTCGCTCTCTCTCTCTCTCTCTCTCGCCGGGAGGCCCGCTCTCTCTCTCTCTCGCCGGGAGGCCCGCTCTCTCTCGAGCCGGGAGGCCCGCTCTCTCTCTCTCGAGCCGGGAGGCTCGCTCTCTCGCTCTCTCTCTCTCGCCGGGAGGCCCGCTCTCTCTCTCTCTCGAGCCGGGAGGCCCGCTCTCTCTCTCTCTCGAGCCGGGAGGCCCGCTCTCTCTCTCTCTCTCTCGAGCCGGGAGGCCCGCTCTCTCTCTCTCTCTCGCCGGGAGGCCCGCTCTCTCTCTCTCTCTCTCTCTCTCGAGCCGGGAGGCCCGCTCTCTCTCTCTCTCTCTCGAGCCGGGAGGCCCGCTCTCTCTCTCTCTCGAGCCGGGAGGCCCGCTCTCTCTCTCTCTCTCTCTCTCTCGAGCCGGGAGGCCCGCTCTCTCTCTCTCGAGCCGGGAGGCCCGCTCTCTCTCTCTCGAGCCGGGAGGCCCGCTCTCTCTCTCTCGAGCCGGGAGGCCCGCTCTCTCTCTCTCGAGCTGGGAGGCCCGCTCTCTGGCTACAGCAATTGGTCCCCAGTTTGCCTTCCTTGTTCAGATCAATGTTCAGGAAAACTATCTTTTACTTCACTGCACAAAGTTCTGTTGTTACTTTTTTTTTTTAAATTTGAAACAGTGATCAATAGATTAGATTAAGTAATTGGCTAAGCAATGGTATTTAATGCACAATAAAAGTCTGCATTCCTAATTAACAATACGGAGTGCTGGCAGGTTTTGTATCGGAATAGGGAACCTTCAACTGATTAATTCATTCAGCTGCATTCTGTGCTATGAGCTACTTCCTGTCACGTGCTGCACCATAAAATGATTGAATATTGATCACGTTTATTAATAATAGTTACAACTTAAAAATACATTTTAGGAAATCTATTTCTCGTTACTCTGATCTTTTGAAATGCACCTTCTCTCTCCAAGCTGCCTTCTTTACTGACACTTTCAGTAGTAACTGCAGTTATTTAATTACATTCTCTATTATTGATGCACAACTTTTGTTTCTCGATGGAGCTGCAATGTATCCAGAACTGTTGAGGAATGCCTCAACTTTGCCCCTGCAAAGCGGTCTATTTCTGTCACTGAACTGGGGAAACTTTTAGCTTGGACAGGTTTGAGACCCCCATTATCAAAGTCACTTTGCTAGCTCCAATTTCTACGTTATAATTTCCTTTGATTAATTTTGAGGTGTCATTACCCTTCAGGGTTTGGGTTCTGCCTGTGTGACTGTGCCTCGGTCTGGTTCTGGTTAGACTGTGGGTTTCCCCGTTTCCTTCCTCTCTGTTCTAGGGGTTGATAAGTCAATATTATTTTGGGGTAGAATTTGGGAGAAGGTTTTACTGGTAGTCTAGGGGGAGTTAACAGTGATGCTGTAGGATCACAGATAGTCTGTTTTAATGTACCCTCTTCCCAGTGTCTCATGCACTTCTACGGTTAATCTGCCTCAGACTTGTGGGATGCCGGTGTAATGGGTGTCTTCAAGGTGGCAGCCATATTAATGCCTTATTTGTTATGGGTCTCTGAATCTGTGATTTTCTGGAGGGTGCACTGACCTGTTCCTGTGCAGCTGCCCTTGTTCCTCAGACCAGTTGGCATATGTGCCTTTTGGTTTCATTTATTGCTTGTATTTTTTATTTCAATTTTCATTTTTTTTTTAATCCAGCCTTAGCAAGCACATCCCCGAGAGGCTCCATCAAACCCCCGAGAGGCTCCATCAAACCCCCGAGAGGCTCCATCAAACCCCCGAGAGGCTCCATCAAACCAACATCAGCCTGGAACAAGGTTTGATATAATGATCAATTCTAAATAAATGCAGGTCTTAGGCTTCATACCAGTTGAAAGTTCATCCTCTTCTGCTACAGCAAATGGTTTTGATGTTTTGTTAAATAATATGGTAAATCGACTCATTTCAATATTTCAAAAATAATTTCTTACCACTTTAATACTGTTGCATCAATATCATTGTAAAAGCAGATAAATAAAATAAGTAAAATTAATCGTACCCACAAAATACACAAACTTACTGCTTCAGCACAAAATGAAATACATATACATTAAAACTTAATTATTAAACTACTTGTTATCATTCTGTTGCTATGGAGTTTCTGCAAGTACTCAGCATTGGGATGGGAGTTAAAATTCATAAGACTTAAAGATGAAAATTGACAGAAGTGTCTTTGTATTGGATACAACTTTAAAATGTCTGAAATTCAGCTTACCAATACTATACAATATACCCAAACAGAGATTAAACCATATTAGGGTTGTATCTATTGGCAAGTTTGTGTCAATTGATTTGTGCTCTAGCTATGTAGTAGGTAATTTATTATGAAAAGAATAAAACTTAATCTCTGTAGCAGGTGATTTATTCTGAAAAGAATAAAGCTTGTATTTTTTTTATTTTGTATTTTTTAATAAAGATATCCCTTTGGAAATAAGGGACAAACACTGAGCACAAAGTATCTTCCCCATAGCATACAGATTTTGTTTCAGATCACTTTAGAACATAGATTATGATGGAGTTGGATGACTGAGACCATTACAAAAGGAACAATTACCTAAACTTCTTTAGTATTGTACATGTAAAAGTAATTTTCAGGCTCAGCACAGTAGAAAATATTATACATCCGTTCACTGAA
Organism: Somniosus microcephalus; assembly: GCF_052327205.1. Lineage (NCBI taxonomy): Eukaryota > Metazoa > Chordata > Chondrichthyes > Squaliformes > Somniosidae > Somniosus > Somniosus microcephalus. The sequence goes on along the minus strand of NC_140990.1, from coordinate 203,954,432 downwards.
TTAAAAGGAAAAAAAATTGACTTGCCATTAGAATTCCAGCAAAAGAAGATAGGATCATTGCTTCTCTTTCCATTTTATTCGGGTATTTAGAACCAGAGTGACTTGAAATTACCCTATAAACATGAGTGGAATTAGGCATAGTTTAGAAACATACCGGGTGTTTCAGAATTGTGTTGTAATATTCTGCACTGAAGAGCGTGCCAAAACAACTTTACAACCTCAGCTGTCCATGCATGGAGTTTATTCGCTGACAGAGGAATGCTGAGAGGAGGCTGGATAACTCCTCACAAGGAAGGAGTGAAAATTGGAGAGCAAGTGGCTCACATTAAATAAATTTCAATTAAACCAGTTTCATGTTTCAATTAAATTTGTACTAACATAATTACTGTATACAAAATAAATTAAAGTGTCTGCCAAGGTGTCTTAACAACGTCCTTCCTAAACATTTTTCCCAGATGATACACTATTTACAGCACCATTTATGTACAAAATACAAATCATCATCTCTGCAGGACTAATAGGGGTCGATTTTCATTAAGCTGTCGGGAAGGAGGCGGGACTACAACTTTCGGGGTTTAGTCCCGCCTACATTGACGTCCGGCCAATCCACGCGATTTTCCCTTGACTGACCTTGTTGAGCCCACCCAATGGGCTCAGCAGGCCAATTAAGGGCCACCCGGCAACAGGCGACATCACAGACTGAAATTTCATCTGTCAAGAGGTCTTGACAGATGAAATATCAGTGTTTCACAGCTGTTTGAAGCTGTCAAACACTGTCTGACTTCTAACCTGAGTCCTTCTACACAGACTCAATTAGAACTCTCACCGGCACTCAAAGCTGAAGGCTGTCACTTTTGACAGTTCGCAGCCATTTTGCTTTCAGTGCCGGCTGAGTGATGGACTCCCGAAACCTAGAGGAAGAAAGGCTGTTAAGCTAAGTACAGGTAATTTAAACTTCTTTACACACTTTAGACACACCAAACACACTTACCTTTGCACTCATGCACCCATCACTCACCTGAACACCGACATCACGACCCCTCCAAGTCCTTCAACCCGACGGCCCGCCTGCTCTAACCTGGCGTGGTTTGGAGCCGTCGGGAATCCCACACGACACCCCTCAAAATAGGGATTAGGCTAAAAACTGCCTGTTAACGGGCAGTTAATTGGCACTAATCCCTTCCCGCCTCGGGTCGGCGGGTCCCAGTGCGGGGCGGGTACCCGCCTCCTGTGAAACTTACGTGGAGGCGGGTTTTGGGCGGGATGGTGTCGGGACCCCCGAATTTGGGATTTCCCCCCCCCACACGCCTGAAACCCCACCTGACGGCTCCAGGAAAATCGACCCCATACATTACAACAGTCGACTAAACTGCAGCAGGTTGAATTATAAAAGCAGCTTAGATTCCAGAAATGTTTTCGTTAGAATGAAAGTTATGTAGGTGTGTTTCACCCTGAAATTCTTAACGCATAAATACAATTTTGAGGCAAACAGGTTATTCACGCAATAGAAATTGGCTGTGGTTAAATAATTAGCAATTAAAAATGATTCCAAACTACATGTCCTTGCTGGTTCTAACAGGTACTCTTTTGGGGGCTATATCCTGCTCTGAATGTTAATTTTAGCAAAGAGTGGTGCACTGCTTTTAGATAACACTAACATTATTAGAGAACTCTTGCCCCTTCAGAAATGGATTAGTGTTTTTCTTCAATTGAGGTAAATACGGCTCTTGTTTGTTTAAAGTAAGTTCCTGGAACATTTGCTTCGGTTGGTAAAAAGTGACTTGGCTGATTAGTAAATTATATTTTACAACCGGTCCTTTATTTGTGACAGGTAGTACTCACATTTTTTCATTTTCAAGAACTTCCTGATCTTCATCTTCATTTAACCAAAGCAAAGCAACATTGATAGCCAAGTCATAATGTGCCTGCAGCAATAAAGTTTACAAGGTTATTTTTCATCTTGTTTAATCTATTGACTAGAATTATTTCTGTATTGTATGTTTATAGAGACACTGCTTGCTGTAACCATGCACATTAGAGTAATTGTTTGTGGAGGGTCATTTCATTGGGAAACAGAACTACTCAGCGAGCATTTGAGTCCAACCGTGCTCAGAAAAAGGTAGACTATAAAACAGCTGCTCTTATAAACATATTTTATACATTTCTTTTCCCTCAGTGATTTATAACTCTGGTGCTGGAACAATGCTGTCACAGCTCTAAATGGCTAAGCCTATGTGAAAGATTTTATATATAATATTTAAGAATAAAAACTCAACACTTTGAAACTTATATTATACAATCACGACAAACTATGGGGGCGAAATTGGGCACCTTAGCACCTCCTGTTATCGCCACCAGGGGGAGGTTTGCTCTTTCTATGTTTTTTTTCATTTCTCCTCGCCAGCGATCGATCAGCCCGGCACTCTGCTGCAGTGCATTGGGCTGATCGGGCCGGATCGCGGCTGCCGTCGGGGACCAGGTAAATTGCTTTCCATTGCAGAGCCTGCAGTGATGGCCCTGCCCTTTAAGGGAGGGAAGGAGCCTTCCAATGCGGCAGTGCTGCACGGCCCATTATGCACACCTACCGTCCTGCCTGCTGTGCTCCAGGAAGGAAGTGGAGCGCTTGATTTAGCGCTCCACTTCCTTCCTGGAGTGTAAACCTTGAATTTTTTTAAGTTGAAAAACATTAGTGCCTGGCGCTAATTTTTTCAACTTTTAAAAGTTAGCGCCCCAAACGGGGCGATACTGAATTTCTCCCATGTGTCTTACGAAAAGTAAGCCCAATGTAACACAGCCGACATAGCTCACTCTCACCTGTAGTACTCAAGTTGTGATGGACATAATTGTTATTTCTTTTTGAACCCACCATTTTCCAACATATGCTTTCTATATAAGTCACAAATCTATTCAGAAGACATAATCTATTTTGGGTGTGTTGTCGTCAAGATATGAACGATATATGTTTTTGGAACACTGGACTTAGTGTGACAGAGAGCCAGCAGGCTGGGAGAACAGAGTGACCAATACTAAAGTAATAACAAGGAGTATCTTCTGTGCAGCAATAGTGTTACGATGAGAAGACTGCTAAGGGCAATGCTCTTGTCCCATTTAGCTCAACACTGGTATCCTCGCACAGTGATGGAATGGGTCTCCATGTGGGAAGCCAAAGTTGAGATGGTAGGGCTATGTATGGGAAACCTGAATGGAACAGGGTTAATAGATAGACTGCTGGTAGAGGAGAGTGCAATGGCAAGGTTTTGTGGCCTTTATTGCCAATCAGTTCATGAACAGTGACTAACTGAATGAATACTGAAGTTTTCTGGAGGCTTGAAGCCATTCTATTTTACAACAGCATGATAGATATTGAATTAGTGACCAGCTCACACTGTTGCGCTATCTAATTAGCCGAATCTTCTGCTTTTAGTTTTTCCAACTACCGTACTATAAGTTATTTGCTGTAAATGCAACATGTATGGTATAAATTCTGTTTCCTAATTATTGCATTCAGTTTTAGTCAGCAACTGTTGTGTACCCTCCTTTGAGTAGAGAACACACTGAATGACGCATGTTACACAACTGACTAGTAGTGGAAGTGTCAATGAGTTATATTGGCTATGTCACAATGAGTTCATTTACTAACATTATTACAATGTGTACTTTGTTTTAGAATGAAAGCCTAAGCGGGTTTGCTGCTAGGGAGGTGAAAAACAATCAGGGCTTGTCTCCTGCTTGTTGTCTTGTGTAGACAAGAAGTGGGGTCAGGATCAGGCTCCACTATGATGGCACCAATGATTTAATAGCCTGCTAACAATCACTGTCTATGTTCGTGAAACCTACCATTTAGACAAGACAACTGAGAGCTTATGGCACTTATGGAACTGTACTCCAGCATGGAATACTGCCTTCAGGAAAGGAGAGGAGAAAAAATAAGTTGCACTTTTTAAAAATTATAGTTTCAGTGGCTTTTCGTGTACAATATAGGTGGTAGTTTAACAATAGTACCGAAGCAGAATGAAATGCTGTTCAGACGTGTAGCTGATATGTTGTTGGATGAAGTGGAGGAAACTTTACCTTGCATTGGACCTGTGTTGTATCTGAAGCTGGGGAATGCATGATTGCTGATACATGGGTATCCAGTGTTTACAACCCTCACATTGATGAATATTACCAAAAAGAAATATACCATCTAGTTACGTGAGTAGTGAGGAAGATAGTGAAAGAGATGGGTAAGAGGAAGCTGGATGTGACCATAAACATACAAAATGACTTCTGCCAGATCTGTAAACTTCAGCTGGCAAGCCAACATAAGAGAAATAAGTAGATAAATACATACTTTGTAGTTTTACAGTAATTTCCACTGAAATGGAGAGTCATGGTATTCATTTACACGCACAATTACTTAGAATTTACAGCACAGAAACAGGCCAGTCGGCCCAACAGGTCTATGCTGGTGTTTATGCTTCACACGAGCCTCCTCCCACCCCTCCTTATCTCACCCTATCAGCATATCCTTCTATTCCTTTCTCCCTCATGTGCTTACCTAGCTTCATCTATGTTATTCACCTTAACTACTCCTTTTGGTAGCAAGTCTAGTCACTCTTTGAGTAAAGGTATTTCTGCTGAATTCCTTATTGGATTTATTAGTGACTATCTTATATTTAAGGACCCTAGTTTTGGGGTTGCCCACAAGTGGAAACATTAATTGAACAAATTAGCTATTAATTTCCACTAATTAACATTATGCCTATGTACGCATTTGACGATTTTCACATTCACCATCAAATAATGAATAATGACTATTAAGTCATTATGACAGTGAAGAGATACCTAGGAGTAATTGTAACCTAACATTGAGAATCAGATAATGGCAAAAAGCACAACTATACAGCTAAAACAATTCATTACGATTACCTGAGTGCTATATTAGATCAGAGATTTAAATTCTATATATGTATGTTTCCATTTTCTGTTGGTTGAGAGGTTGTATAGTTATGCTACTCAATTTCTATGCAGACAGCACTTGGCACGGCAGACGCTGTCTTCTGTATCCTAGGTGCCCAATGCTCTTCATTTAAAAATGATACATTACTGCAGAACTCACTGCCTGAAAGGGTGGTAGAGGCAGGAACCCTCACAACATTCAAGAAACATTTAGATGAGCACTTGAAACACCATAGCATACAAGGCTATGGACCAAGTGCTAGAAAATGGGATTAGAATAGATAGGGCTTGATGGCCGGCATGGACACGATGGGCTGAAGGGCCTCTTTTTGTGTTGTATAACTCTATGACTAATCAAGATATACTCTGCACTGTCCATTGGAAACTAGATACACAATGCGTTTAATATAAAAGTGTTAGCCTTGACTCAGCGGTAGCACTCTCACCTGAGTCAGAAGGTCAGGGATTCAGCCCCACTCCAGAGACAAGCACAAAATCTAGGCTGACACTCCAGTGCAGTACTGAGGGAGTGCTGCACTGTTGGAGGTGCCGTCTTTCTGATGAGACGTTAAACCGAGACCTTGTCTGCCTTCTCAGGTGAATGTAAAAGATCCCATGACACTATTCTAAGAAAAGCAATGGAGTTCTCCTGGAACCCTGGCCAATATTTGTCCCTCAACCAACGTCCGTAAAACAGATTATTTGGTCATTTATCTCACTGCTGTTTGTGGAACCTTGCTGTGCATAAATTGGCTGCCGCGTTTCCTACATTATAATAGACACTACGGGGGTGATTTTGCCAGCCCTAGGAAGGCGAGACTGCTGGGAAAATGGCAGAATTTGGGGGCGGGTGCCCAATACGCCCCGAACCCGCCTCCATGCCATCTTCCCAGGAGGCGGGTAGCCATCCTGCGCCGGGTCCCGTCTCCTTGGAGGCGGGAAGGGATTAAAGCCTATTAACTGCCTGTTAACAGGTAGTTAACAGGCAGAAAATAGGATTATCCCCTTTTTGTCCTCAAGTGCAGGCTTCCCAAAGGCTCCAAAACCCGCCAGCTCAGCGAGGCAAGTACTGGGTCTGCGGGGTGCAAAAGTGTGGTGTGAAGGTAAGTGATGGGTGCAAAAGTGCAGAGGTGAGTATCTGAGGTAAGTGCAAAGTGTTTTTAAAAGTGTACTTACCTTTGTTTCTTCCTGCAGGCTTCAGTCGGTTTGTATGCGGAGACTCTTGGACCTCTGTGTTGCAGATGAGAGAAGGCCGTTGCATTCTCATATGCAACAACCATCTAATTTCTGTAAAAGAAAGAAGGTTGATGAGGTCTTGTGTGCAAGACCTCATCAAACTGCAGAGAATGTCACTGTTTGACAGCTTCGCAGATCTGTCAAACGATGACAATTCATCCGTCAAAAATGTTTGACAGATGAAGCGTCATATGTTGACGTGCTCTGCAACCGGCTTCCCCTTAATTGGCCTGTTAAGACTGCTGGGCGGGCTTAACAAGGTCAATCAAGGGAAAATAGCATGGATTGGCCAGAAGTTGATGGAGGCGGGACATCGACCCGACAAGCAGCAGTCCCGCCTCCAACGTGCCCCCATTCACAAAATCGTCCCCTGCTCTACAAAAAGTACTTAATTGGCTGTAAATCACTTTGGGACATTGTGAAATGCGCTATATAAATGCAAATTCTTTCTTTAATAAATCACAAATCAATTGAAAAGACAGTTGAAAATGCAGAACATTTGGGACGACAAGGTCACAACACAATGCAGCCCTCATACCATCATACCCAATATTCCTGCCTAAAATTAAGAATTCAGAAGGGAGAAACATAGAACTAAAAGTGAAATAAAAGTGAAACAAATCAAAATAAATGGGATTAGATAACAGTAATGTTGTACTGTATCTAAAAAAGTAAAAAACATCCACAAGAGGGGAATAAAGTAAATCCAAAGGCCAAGGCTAATGCTAGACTGCTAATATGTTTATACACCTACTATGGTGACAGTGCCACTCATATTTAGACCAGTGGAAGTATGTTTTATTCCATGTGTGAGTTAAATGAAGTTAGGATGAAGTAATGTGGGAAGAGGCCCATGTGGAGCATAAACACTAACATGGAGCTGTTGAGCCAAACGGACTGTTTGTGTTCTAGAAATTCTATATAATTCTATGTAGGTCGATGTAAAAGGGAAAAAATTACTAAACTGGGGAGGTTATAATGACAGAAAAATACCTCCAGATAAGAAAAAAATTGAGTGTTGGAAGGTAAAATTAAGATTAGCTGTGTCTAAATAAAAAGGGCTAATAGAAAAATCTGATACTAAATAAAAACATAAGAAATAGGAGCAGGAGTAGGCCATTTGGCCCCTCGAGCCTGCTCCACCATTCAATAAGATCATGGCTGATCTTCTACCACAACTCCACTTTCCTGCACTATCCTCATATCCCTTGATTCCATTAATATACAAAAATCTATCGATCTCTGTCTTGAATATACTCAACGACTGAGCCTCCACAGCCCTCTGGGGTAGAGAATGCCAAAGATTCACCACCATCTGAGTGAAGAAATTACTCCTCATCTCAGTCGTAAATGGCCAGCCCCTTATTCTGAGACTGTGTTCGAGACTCCCCAGCCAGGGGAAACATCCTCCGGCATCTACCCAGTCAAGCCCTGTAAGAATTTTGTATGTTACAATGAGATCACCTCTCATTCTTCTAAACTCTAGAGAATATATGCCTAGTCTAATCAATCTCTCCTCATAGGACAATCCCCCCATCCCAGGAATCAGTCTGGTGAACCTTTGTTGCACTCTCTCTATGGCAAGTATATCCTTCATTAGGTAAGGAGACCAAAACTGTACACAATACTCCAGGTGTGATCTCACCAGGGCCCTATATAATTGCAGGAAGACATCTTTACTCTTATACTCAAATCCTCTTGTAATAAAGGCCAACATACTATTTGCTTTCCTAATTGCTTGCTGTACCTACATGTTAACTTTGAGTGATTCGTGTACAAGGACACCCAGGTCCCTCTGAACACCAACATTTCCCAGTCTCTCACCATTTAAAAAATACTCTGCTTTTCTATTTTTCCTACCAAAGTGGATAACTTCACATTTCTCCACATTATAAATGGATGAATTATTAGGATAGAATTTAATGCTGTTTCACGGTTTGGTATTCTGTGAGAAGAATGCTAGAAAAGGAATGGTCAATGCTATTTAAACCATTAATAATAATAATAATAATAAATAATAATCAACTTTATTGTCATTGTTAGTGCACAAGTGCAGTACAACGAAATGTACTAGTAAAAAATTACTTACTAGTGCTAGAAGACAAGCCATCGAGACCACAGGCTCGGAGATGGCTCATTAAGGGCGATAGTAAGATGTCCTACCTTATCTGGGCCAGTCTGAGGCTCTTTGCCAAGAAAGACCCGAGAAGCTATGGAGGAAACAAGCAACCTGGCATGTCTAGATACTGGGGCTCCATTGATTTGGACGGCACCAAGGGTACCAGCAGGCCTGTGTGAGGTGATTGACACCAGAAGGGCTGAACTCTAACACATCACTTAGATTGGCCAATAGAATTGAGAAGGTTACTTTAGAAATATATATATTTGTGTGTATGTATGGTGTTTTAGATACTAAAGTGCTCAGTCCTGACTCAATGGGCCAAAGGCCTCTTTCTGTGCTGTACTATTCTATGATCTTTTAGTAGTTCTCAGTCTTTGTAGTAGAAGGTGTAGGAGTTCTTTGTCTAGTATATGCAGAAGGGTGTCTCTGTATAATCAGAAAGTGCATCTCCAACAGAGTGAAAGAAAGATTACAGAAGTTAAGATTGTATGGCTATACCAGCCAGATGCAGGCAGATAAAAGTGTGCCACTTTGAGGTGTAAGTTTCCCCACGATCAAGAGAGGCGAGATTTAAACCAGCTAGTCCAAATACAGCTAGCAGCGCAGAAGATGAATTTATCCTGGAGGTTCCAGGAGGAATGGATAGCACCTCTAAAGACTGAGGTTCATCTCCAACGTCTCAGAAGGCTAACATCATCCTCCCAGAGGAAAACAAGGCAACACCTTCATCCATGCCAACTGATAAGTAGTAACAGTTCTGGACACATGGCTAACTACAAGCATATAGACATGAATCTATTTGCTAGATTGGCTATGTAATATACTGTTAATTTGTCAGTAATCTAGGGAGTCTAATCCCACATTAATTTCACCAATTATATCAATCTCAGCAAGCAGTTAATGCTGAATTACTGTGACATAACTGAACTACCTTTGTAATCTGTCATTTAGTTCATCAGTTAACCCTATCTACTAAGTTTAAGTGCTGCTAACTATGATTCTAAGGTGAATAAACAATTGTTAGCTACTAACTTTGTCTTCTTTAATAATTGGCAAGAAAGAGTGAATTCATTCACTCAGTACCTTCTGCCGATCTTAATGGAAGGTTGCTAGTGTAAATGCTAATATAATCTGAACTGGTTGACGGAAGTCAGTTCAGCAAGCCAAATTTAGGCACCATTAACTCCTAAGCATAGACTGACTGGCAAACCCCAGACAGTTCCTTGGGGATTGATCCCAGCATTCTTACAAGGGAAAGAAATGGTAAAACAAACAGGTTTCCTTATGTGAATTCCTGATAAAGGAATATTCCTAACAAGTGAACATTTATTTCAGATTATCCAGTTAACAAGAATTATATGTACTGTTTATAGTCTTACCAAATCATTGAGGTAGGTTGACTCCATTTTTCCCTTGGGATCGAAGCTGTTTTCACGAAGTCTGATGCCAACATAATTTCTCCTTTATACAGAAATAGATGCTGGTTACATGCAAGAAGTACAACAGGTGACAATAACAACTCTGATGCTGATCTTATTAAAAGTACAGTTTCCTACCGGTAACAGATCATTGAGCTTCCCCGTGTGGGTAAAAGCACTGCCCTATGTAATTTTAAGCCATACAGACCAGAAGATTCTGGGTTTGATTCTTGGTCTATGCTGCAATAGCTGATAGCTGTGGTACCATAATTGGCCTCAGTGTTCCTGGGCTAAAGAGAGGGGAAATTACATGTAAATAATCATACAAGGTTCCCACCAACATTCCCTATAAGCGCTTTTTCAATGTTAAGTTTTGCGAATGGGCCACGCAGCCTCTTAAAGGGGTCGCTCACCTGAAAAAAAATAAGAGGGAACATTGCTTCCCACCCGATTGCTATTCAGGGATCTCTGGTGAAAAGTGCGCATGACAGACTTTGGGTGAGGGCAAGAGTGGGTTCAGCTGTTACGCCCACAATGGTCAAATAGTGTGCCAACACTCATGTCAGACCTCATACAGGAAGAATGACCACTTTCATTAAGCACCAGAAAGCTGCCAGCATCTGTGGGATAGTGCCCCAGCCAGCACATTTAGGAAAGAAGGAGTGAAAAATAGAACTGATTGACCATTCTGGTTATCTTTCAAATTAAGAGTATTTTTTTCTCTCTCTCATATCCTTAAGATGTTGTTTAAGCACACACATATAACACAACAGTTAGAGGGGGAAATTATTACCATCTGATACATACAATAATTTTTCAATTTCTTTCTTGATTCGCCTTTTTTCCACTTTCAGCGCCATTCTTCTTCTTCAAAAATCACTTTGGGTATAAAGCCCAGAGACTGTATTCCTTAGTTTATCCTCTGCAATGAAGGTCAAGTTTCTTTACTTACAGAGTAACACTACGAAGCTTACTTCAACTGTGTTTACTGATGAAACACTTTTGAGGATTAAATAGTTGGAAGCCATTTCAAATGTTTTCAAATGCATGGAAATTTCTCTTAAAAGTGTAAATCTTGCAAATAAGTGTACAGTACCTGAATAATATGTCTCTCAAATGAAGTGCTGTCCTGGGGAGTACAGGAGTTCTATCCTTAAAAATTAAAATGCAATATACTCTAATTTAAAAAATAATAATAATTTAGAATCACTGATAAGATATCAGAATGTGTTCACAGAAGTAATTCTAAGAGGATGCCTTTCTCGGTGTGTCTGTAATTTCTTCGCTGCTGAAAGACAATACTCTGGTTTCTGGACTCAATCCAAAAGACCAAAGTACTTTTCTGTTGCTAGGAGACCTTGGGGTAAACACTAATGGCAACGGGTGCCCTGGGCTTGTTATCCTGGTATTAAATTACATGCGTGGTTCTGATGGTTAGTTAGCCAAGTTACCTTACTCTTATTTTATAAATGTAGGGTAGCTTTCAAAACATTCTGACCGAACGTTTGTAGGACATTCAAGTGCCTTGATAGAATATAGATAACATTGTGGCTCAGTTTTGTGCAAATATAATTAGATTTGCTTACTTTAATAGTGCTTCATGGAATACTCTTGTATCAATATTGACACCAAGTCTATCTGTAAATCGGCTAAACAGGATGTTTATCATTTTATACACTACATAGAAAACAGACTATACATAGTATTGGATTAACAGTGATACAATTTGTATTTATTTGATAAGGTGAAATTTCCAGATGACTCCATACAAATCTCTACTTCAGACAACAATCAGCAGTTGGGAATCCTGCCCAGATGCCTTCTCAAGGTATTGAATTCTCACCCTTCCTGGTCTCTATGGCTCAATGCCATGTCATTCACCCTTTCCTGGAATTTCCAAGTCTCAAAAGCAATTTCCCTTTACTAGCTGCAGTACTCTTGCAGAGAGCCAGCACGGGCTCGATGGGCCAAATGACCCCCTTCTGTGCTGTAACCATTCTATGATTCCAAGGACCAAGTCACCTGAAGCTTGGCATTTTATAATGACTCCTCTTTATTCTTTGCCTGATTCTCCTCTTGATGGTACCATGTACATTCTCCTATCATTTCATTATTTAATTTAAAATGTAACTATTATTTTTTCAATAAGTGGAAATAACAAAGAAAAGCAACTAAATATTCTGAAGGAGAACCGGATTAATTACAGAGTTACACGCCATCTCTCACTGCCCTTGAAGTGGGGAAAGATGCAAAGTAAATCAATGGCAACTATCTGATAGGGGTAGATGAAGAGGAGTGGGAGGAGGCTCACAAGGAGCACAAACACTGGCATGGACCAGTTGGGCTGATGGTCTGTTTCTGTGCTGTACAATCCATGTAATTCTATGTAATCTGTAAAATTCTCTAAGAAGTGTATACGGATGTTGTCAGTAACAAAAAAGGTACAAGAAAACAGCACGAAAAATCACTGCAGGAAAATCTACTTTTCAGATCGTTAAGAATTGAAAAATCCAGAATCTAATCTGATCTAAAAGGCAATTTATGGCAGTGCACACCCCTCCCTGCATCCTCAGTTAGGATCAAGATTAGTCAGTCTCCTATTTTAAATGATTTCACACGACCTCACAATTGTCTCTGTCCTCACACCACCAGCTGGCTTCTCTTACTTCATCTGCAGGTTTTTTTAATGCTCAAGCCTGGGATCACCGAACCAGGGTAACCTCCATTCCTCGGTTTACCCTATCTCCATTTTTCACCCTTGCTGGTGCCCTGGCCCAGCTCGACAGGCCGTAAAAACCTTTGTTCCGGCTGCCCAATTTAAAATTTGAATACAAAAGCAAAATACTATGGATGCTGGAAATTGGAAATAAAAACAGAAAATGCTGGAAATACTCAGCAGGTCGGGCAGCATCTGTAGAGAAACAGAGTTAACGTTTCAGGTCGATGACCCTTCGTCGGAACTGGAAAAAGTTGGAGATATAACAGATTTTTAAGCAAGTGATGGGGCAGGGAAAGGGAGGAAAGAGCAAAAGGGAAGGTCTGTGATAGGTTGGAAGGCAGGAGAGATTAAAAGACAAAAGGAATGATGGCGCAAAGCAAAACGCATAAAAATTTGAATATCTAGATTATAAAATCAGAGAAACTCCTCAATGCTGACAGTGGGCCTACCAATCCCGCCCCTCATTAGCCAACCAATAGGCCCAGTAGGTTAAAGCCTACTGCAAGTACATCACCACAACCGCCCTTATTCACTGGTCACCAGCGGCTGAGAGCATCACCTGACCTCACAGAACCGCGCAAGGCGTCACCTGCCCGCCGCGAGCTGCTCGATGCCTCACGTGACCAGTCCGAGACGCAGGAAGCAGAAAGCGGTTGTCTCGGCTACAGCCTCTCGCCCACGTGAACAAATGTACCCAATTGAAAGCGTCTGTCCATTTCGCGTGTTCCGCCCCTCCCTGTTCACGTGCGACAGTTCTCCAACAGAAACGGAGGACCGGTCGCAGCGCCGCTTGCCTCTCGACCGCATGAGCCAATGAACGTGCCTCCTTCCGTCTGCCCGCTTGAGCGTGCGCTTGTCGCTCGACCAATCAGGACCGTTGCTATTTGTTTAATTTTGGATTTTTTTTTGTGTGGTGCATGGAAGGCGAGTTCTAACGGCCCTGGGCGGTGGAGAGTAGCTGGAGTCTGTGTGTGAGGGGTACCCAGCCACACCGAGTACTCGTTCACAGAGTGTTTAACTGTAGCTTTACACCGGCAAACGGCACTTTCCAGGTTAGTCTGCGATTACATTCGCGTGGTGACAGTCCGATGTGGCTGGCCCGGGGAGTAATAGGACAAGATGGGATGGCGGAACTCCCCGGGGGGGGATTAAAAATTGCTGGTGTAATGTTCAAAGATGTGATTTTCTGTTGGATAAGTAGAATTCTGCTAATTTTTGGAAGGGCTTTAAATATTTCTGATATTTGCATTTATTGGAGCATTTGATTGGGTGACAAAAGCGGCGAATGAAGGATTGCATGCTATTAAAGTGTAATGTGTCATTTTTTTAAGGTGCGCAAAGTGGTAACGTTTGAATTGTGGAAAGAGGAGTGATGTGTGCAACTGTATCTACCAGCAATTCGGAGTTCTCTGATAAAATGAAGGAGCGAAGGAATGGTATTTTGAAAAAGACAAAATACAATGCATCTCTGATCTCTAAGATTAAGACCAAGATTCTAAGTAAGTGTGATAGCAAAATACTGCGGATGCTGGAAATCCGAAATAACAGAAAATGCTGGAAAAACTCAGCAGGCCAGGCTCGACCTGAAACGTTGACTCTTTCTCTCTCCACAGATGTTGCCTGCCCTGAGTTTTTCCAGCATTTTCTGTTGTTATTTTTAAGTGTTCTATTTTCCCCCCACCCTGATGCAAATCTTACAGACCTTGTATTCAATCTGTCACTGCTCAACCTGTCACTAAATCAATTTTTGCAACAATTTATTGATGTTGGAATTAAAGTTGTAAATTCTGATTTAAAGAAAAATAGACTTGCTGTAGCACCTTTTTTATATATAGCACCTTTCACAACCACTGGATGTCTCAATGTGCTTTACAGCCGATTTACTTTTTTTGAAGTGTCTTCACTGTTCTAATGTTGGAACTTAATTTAAGTATTGTGTCTAAGTAAACCAAATTATTAAAATTGTCATTTGTTTTGCGTCATCTATGTTCATAAAACTGACTAAAATATAAGTACGGGTTGCAATCATTAATTCATAACAATTGTCCTGGCTAGTCACCATCGAGACACTTTAACCTGCTGAGATATTAACTACTAAACAGCTAAGTTATGTAAAATTATAAACTGAATTAGCAAATGTCCTGTGGTATTGCTCAGTGAATCAGAAACACTAAAGCGACATCTCGAGTGTGGTGGCTCAATTGTGATCAGCGGTAAATACGCTTAGAGGAAGTTTTAAAAAAAATTCATTCTTGTGATGTGGCTGTCTCTAGTAAGGCCAGCATTTATTGCCCGTTCTTAGTTGCCCTCGAAGGTGGTGGTGGGCCTTCCTGCACTACTGCAGTCTGTGGATTTTGACCCAGTGTCGATGAAGGAACGGTGATATATGTCCAAGTCAGGATGAAGCCTTGGCAAGTTCCTGCAGTGCATCCTATAGGTAGTACACACTGCAGCCATGGTCAGTGGATGTTTGGGGTGGTGGATAGGCTGGCAATCAAGCGGACTGCTTTGTCCTGGATGGTGTCGAGCTTCTCGAGTGTTGTTGCACCTGCACCCATCCAAGCAAGTGGAGATAATTCCATCACACTTCTGATTTGTACCTTTTTTGTAGGTGGTGGAGCGTCTTTGGAGAATCAGGAGATGAGTCACTTGTTGCAAAATACCAGGCCTCTGAACTGCTCTAATAGCTGTGGCATTTATGTGGCTGGTCCAGTTGAGTTTCTGGTCAGTGGCAACCCCAGGATGTTGACAGTGGAGGATTTGCTAATGGTGATGCAATTGAATGTCATGGGGAAGTGTTTGGATACACTCATTGGAAATGTTCACTGCCTGACACTTGTGGCATGAATGTTACTTGCCACTTATCAGCTCAAGCTTGGATGTTTGTGTGTGGACTGTTTCATTATCTGAAGAATTGCGAATGGAGCTGAAGACTGCGTGCAATCATCAGCGACCATCCCCACTTCCAAAATTCCCTAGATTCTGGAATGGTCCTAGTGGATTGGATGGTAGCAAGTGTAACCCTGCTATTCAAGAAAGGAGGGAGAGAGAAAATGGGGACCTACAGGCCAGATAGCCTGACATCAGTCGACTGGAAAATGCTAGAATCCATTATTAAGGAAGTGCTAACAGGGCACTTAGAAAATCATCATACGGTTAGGCAGTGTCGGCATGGTTTTATGAAAGGGAAATAGTGTATGATTTTTTTTGAGGATGTAACTAGCAGGGTAGATAAAGGGGAACTAGTGGATGTAGTATATTTGCATTTTCAAAAGGCATTCGATAAGGAGCCACAAGGTTGTTGTATAAGATAAGGGCTCATGGGGTTGGGGTAATATTTTAGCATGGATAGAGGATTGGTTAAAGGACAGAAAACAGTAGGAATAAACGGGTCATTTTCAGTTTGGCAGGCTGTTGCTAGTGGGGTACCGCAAGGATCGGTACTTGGGCCTCAGCTATTTACAATTTATATTAATGACTTGGATGAAGGGACCGAGTGTGACGTATCCAAGTTTGCTGATGATACAAAGCTAGGTGGGAAAGTGAGCTGTGTGGAGGGCACAGAGTCTGCAAAGGGATATAGACAGGTTAAGTGAGTGGGCAAGAAGGTGGCAGATGCTGTATAATGTGGGGAAATGTGAGGTTATTCACTTTTTGGTAGGAAAAATAGAAAAACAGAATTTTTTTTAAATGGTGAGAAACGATTAAATGTTGGCTTTCTGAGGGATTTGTGTGTCCTTGTACACAAAACACAAAGTTAACATGCAGGTACAGCAAGCAATTAGGAAGGCAAATGGTATGTTGGCATTTATCGCAAGAGGGTTGGAGTATAAGAGTAAGGAAGTCTTGCTGCATTGTACAGGGCTTTGGTGAGACCATATCTGGAGTACTGTCTACAGTTTTGGTCTCCATACCTCAGGAAGGATATACCTACCTTTTAGAGTGGGTGCACTAGAATGATTCCTGGGATGTGAGGATTGTCCTATGTGCCTCTATATCCTTCTTACAATATGACAATTAGAATTGTACACCATATTCCAAGTGTGGTCTAACCAAGGTTCAATACAAGTTTACTATAACTTCACTACTATTCAATCCTATCCCTCTAGAAATAAACCCTAGTGCTTGGTTTGCTTTTTTGGCCTTGGTAACCTATGTCGCTACTTTTAGTGATTTGTGTATTTGTACTCCGAAATCCCTTTGCTCTTCTACCCCATTTAGATTCTTATTTTCCAAGTAATATGTGACCTTATTTTTCTTACCAAAATGTAATACAGGTACCCCTCATTTTTCTGTGTTGAAATTCATTTGCCAATTATATGCCTGTTCTGCAAGTTTATTAATGTCGTCTTGTAATTTGTTGCAGTCCGCCTCGGTGTTTATTTCCCCGCGCCCCCCACCCCCCAAAAAAAAATTGGTGTCATTGGTCCCAGCACTGATCCTTGTGGGACTCCACTGTCCACCTTCTGCCACTCTGAATAGCTACCCTTTACCCCTACTCTCTGCTTTCTGTCTTGAAGCCAGCAAGCTATCCATTCTGCTACTTGTCCCCTGACTCCGCATTCTCTGACCTTATTTATTAGTCTTGTGGTATCTTATCGAAGGCCTTTTGGAAATCTAGATAAATTACATCTACTGCATTAATCTTGTTTACTCTCTGTTACCTCTTCAAATAATTCAATGAGGTTGGTTAAGCAAGACTTTCCCATTTGAAATCTGTGCTAACTATTCATTATATTTTTGCTTTCTAGATATACTTTTCTTTCAGTAGGGATTCCATTATTTTTCCTACCACCAATGTTAAGCTGACTGGTCTATAGTTCCCTGGACATGTTCTATCGCCCTCCTTAAATGTAGGTATTGCGTTAGCTATCCGCCAGTCCTCTGGCACTACACCTTTTTCTAACGAATTATTAAATGTGTAATAGTGCCTCTGCTATCTCTTTCCTAGATTCTTTTAAAATGCGTGAATGTAACCTGTCGGGACCAGGGGTTTATCCTGAGTTTGATTGAATTTAAAATAAAAAGGAGAAATATTAAATAAACTAGTTATATCATTTCTAATCTCTTCTGATGTCCACCTGTTCAGTCTCCCTGGTAAATATTGAAGCAAAGTAATTATTTAATATTTCTGCCATTTCAGTATCGCTGCCTGTGATTTTTATCCTGACCATCCCTTAGTGGCCCTATTCCCATCCTGACTTTCCTTTTTGTCTTTGTGCCTGTAGAATATTTTACTATTTTGTTTTATGTTCTTTGATAATTTAATTTCATAGTTTCTCTTTGCCTTCTAATTGTTTTTTTGACTTCTCTCCTAATCTCTTCATATTCTCCCTTGTCATGCTCTCCCCTGCTGTCCATGTACTTGCCCTCAATTTTTCCCTTGTGTCTTTATTCATTCATGGTGTCTCATTAAGGTTTAGCTTGTTCTTGTTTATTAGCGGAATATATTTTTCCTGGACGCTTTTGAACACCGTTTTAATTGTTTCCCATTGCTGTTCTACATCACTGTTTGCCAATATTGTTGTCCATTTTACTTTCCCAAGTTCTATTCTTAGCCCCTCAAAATTGGCTTTTCTCCAGTCTATTACCCTAGTCTTTGTCATACTTCTATCCTTCTCAATCATTATCTTAAAGCGTATTATATTATAGTCACTATTGTCTAGATGTTCCCCTACTTTTACTTCTCATCTGATCTGTTTCATTCCCCATTACTAGATTTTATTTAATAAAAAAAATTTTTTTTTTTAATTTGCTTATGGGATGTGGGCGTCGCTGGCAAGGCCAGCATTTATTGCCCATCCCTAATTGCCCTTGAGAAGGTGGTGGTGAGCTGCCTGCTTGAACCGCTGCAGTCCGTGTGGTGAAGGTACTCCCACAGTGCTGTTAGGGAGGAAGTTCCAGGATTTTGACCCAGTGACGATGAAGGATTGACGATATACCTCTAAGTCAGGATGGTGTGTGACTTGGAGGGGAACTTTGAGGTGGTGGTGTTCCCATGCGCCTGCTGCCCTTGTACTTCTAGGTGGAAGAGGTCGTGGGTTTGGGAGGTTCTGCCGAAGAAGCCTTGGTGAGTTGCTGCAGTGCATCTTGTAGATGGTGCACATTGCAGCCACGGTATGCCGGTGGTGGAGGGGGTGAATGTTTAAGGTGGTGGATGGGGTGCCAATGAAGCGGGCTGCTTTGTCCTGGATGGTGTCAAGCTTCTTGAGTGTTGTTGGAGCTGCACTCATCCAGGCAAGTGGAGAGGATCCCATCATGCTCCTTGTGCCTTGTAGATGGTGGAAAGGCTTTGGGGAGTCGGGAGGTGAGACACTCGCCACAGAGTACCCAGCCTCTGACCTGTTGTGGCCACAGTATTTTGTGGCTGGTCCAGTTAAGTTTCTGGTCAATGGTGACCCCAGGATGTTGATGGTGGGGGATTCGGCGATGGTAATGCCGTTGAATGTCAAGGGGCGGTGGTTAGACACTCGCTTGTTGGAGATAGTCATTGCCTGGCACTTCTGTGGCGCGAATGTTACCTGCCACTTATCAGCCCAAGCCTGAACATCGTCCAGGTCTTGTTGCATGTGGGCATGGACTGCTTCATTATCTGAGGAGTTGTGAATGACGCTGAACACTGTGCAGTCATCAGCGAACATCCCCATTTCTGACCTTATGTTGAAGGGAAGGTCATTGATGAAGCGGCTGAAGATGGTTGGGCCTAGGACACTGCCCTGAGATCCAGTAGTGAATCCTCCCTTGTCAGGCCTCTTGCGTATTGGGTTAGAAAGGAGTCCTGTACACACTGTAGGAACTCCATTCCCTTATCTTCTAGCCAATTAATTTTGGGGTAGTTGAAATCCCCCATGATTATTATTCAATGTTTTTTGCTCATTTCCCCAATTTGTTTGCATATTTTTTCCTCCACCTCCATTCCACTATTGGGTGGTCTGTAGACTACACCTATTGGTGTGATTGATCCTTTATTATCTGGTTGTGGTGGAATACAGTTCTGCTGCTGCTGTTGGCATTTAGCATCTCATGGATGCCCAGTTTTGAGCTGCTAGATCTGTCCTTAAACTTTCCCAGTTAGCATGGTGGTGTCACATGACACAATGGAGGGTATCCTCAGTGTGAAGACTGGGGTGGTCACTCCTACCACTACTGTCATGAACAGATGCATCTACGACAGGTAGATTGGTGAGGACGAGGTTAAGTATGTTATTTCGTTGTGTTGGTTCTCTTGCCCGTTGCCACAAGCCCAGTCTGTCCTTCACTGTCCAGCTTGGTCAATGGTGGACCTACCAAACCACTCTGATGGGCATTGTAGTCCCCCACCTAAAGTATATTCTGTGCCCTTGCCACACCTCGATGTTTCCTCTAAGTGGTGTTCAACATAGATTATAGAATCATAGAATGATACAGCACAGAAACAGGCCTGTGCCAGCTCTTTGAAAGAACTGTTCAATTAGTCCCCTTCCCCTGCTCTTTCCCCATAGCTCTGCACATTTTTCCCCTTCAAGTATTTATCCAATTTCCTTTTTGAAAATTGTTATTGAATCTACTTCCACCACCCTTTCAGGCAGTGCATTCCAGATCGTAACAACTTACTGCGTAAATTTCTTTTCTTTTCCTCTGGTTCTTTTGCCAATTAACCTTAAATCTGTGTCCCCTGGTTACTAACCCTCCTGCCACTAGAAACAGTTTCTCCTTATTTACTCTCTCTCAATTTTGAACGACTTCTTTCAGATCTTTCCTTAACTTTCTCTGCTAGGGAGAATAACCTTATTTTCTCTCGTCCAGTGTTTCTCAAACTGTAGAGACTTTCTGGGCGTCTGTGCCGGAGGTAATTTCGAGCCTGCTTCTCTTT
The DNA here is from genome assembly GCF_052327205.1 of Somniosus microcephalus. Classification (NCBI taxonomy): domain Eukaryota; kingdom Metazoa; phylum Chordata; class Chondrichthyes; order Squaliformes; family Somniosidae; genus Somniosus; species Somniosus microcephalus. Next base: position 203,934,144 of record NC_140990.1, on the reverse strand, counting down.
ATTAAAAACTGACAGGCATTCAGTTCTTGCGAGTTATTCTCAACGGCTGGGCCTGCCTCCTTTGCAATGAGCGCTTCCTGCCGATCAAGTGGATTCCTCTCCTTGGCGCTGCAACCAGTGTTCCCTTTAAGCTGCTGGCTGTGCAGCTGTCTGTTGCTCCTGTGCAGACCGCTTGCCGGCTTTGTAATAGGAAAAACCCGCATTAACGGGAATTTGAATGGGCTGCGCAGCCCGTTAAAGGGGCCATGCACCAAAAAAAAATTAGAACATTAGACGCGACCCTATGCCATCCTCTCTTCCCAAACGTGCGATTGCAATCTTCCTGCAAAAGTTTGCAACTGTATCTAAATATTCAATTCAATGTCCGTATTACCAGCTCCGGATTAATAAATATGCAAATGAACTGCTAGCCTCCAGGACTACAGTGCCGTAAAACTGAAGTTTACTTAAACTCTGAAGGAATCAAGCCCCCTACTATTCTCGGCATACTGGATGCATCAGGTACCTCGGAGTTTTACGCAGCGCTCCTGGGCTCCATGATGCACTACGCTGCACACAACTCTGCAGCGTCTTGACAGAATGTTTACGTGTGGGGCCTCGCACCAGGTTCATGCAAATTCCTTTCAGATGATGGCAATTTTAGAGTCATAATGTTTCAATGAGATCACCTCTCATTCTTCTAAACGCTAAGGAATATAGACCTAGTCTACACAATCTCTCCTCATAGGACAATAATCTCATTCCAGTGAATCTTTGCACTCTAAGGCAAGTATATCCTTCCTTAGGTAAGGAGACCAAAACTGTACACCATACCCCAGATATGATCTCACCAAGGCCCTATATAATTGTAGAAAGACTTCTTTACACTTAGCCTTATTACAAAGGGATTGGAGTATAACATTCCATTTGCTTTCCAAATTACTTGCTGTACCTGCATGTTAACTTGCTGTGATTCATGTACAAGGACACCCAAGTCCCTCTGAACACCAATATTTCCCAGACTCTGTTTTTAAAAAAAAATTCTGCTTTTCTATTTTTTTCCTACCAAAGTGGGTGGATAACTTCACACCTCTCCATTCTATTCCATCTGCCATGTTCTTGCCCACTCACTTAACCTGTCTATATCCCATTGCAGCATCTTTGCATCCTCCTCACAGCTTTCTTTCCCCCCTAACTTTGTATTCTCAGCAAATTTGGATACATTGCACTCAGTCCCCTCATCTATGTCATTGATAGATTATAAATAACAGCCCCCAGCACTGATCCTTGTGGTACCCAACTAGTTACAACCTGCCAGCCTGAAATTACCTGTTTATTCCAACTCTCTGTTCTTTCCGTTAACCAATCCTCAATCCTAATATATTGCCTCCAATCCCGTGAACTCTAATTTTGTGCATCAACCTCTTCTGTGGCACCTTATTGAATGCTTTATGAAAATCCAAATACACCACATCTGCTGGTTTTCCCCCTTCTCTATTCTGCTAGTTACAACCTCAAAACTAATAGGTTTGTCAAACATGATTTCCCTTTCATAAATCTGTGTTGACTCTGCCCAATCATATGATTTTCTAAGAGCTGTGTAATCACATCCCTAATAATAGATTCTAGCATTTATTTACTACTGATGTCAGGCTAACTGGTCTATAGTTCCCTGTTTTCTCTCCCTCTTGAATAGTGAGGTTGCATTTGCTACCTTTCAATACATGGGGACAGTTCTAGAATCTAGGGAATTCTGGAAGATCTAAACCAATGCATCCACTCTGCAGCCACCTCTTTTAAAACCCTAGGATGTAGGCCATCAGGTCGAGGGGCTTTGTCGACTTTCAGTCCCATTAATTTCTCCAGTACTGTTTCTTTACTAATACTAATTTCTTTAAGTTCCTTATTCCCACTAGACCCTCGGTTCCCCACTATTTCCAGAATGTTATTTGTGCCTTCTATCATGAAGACAGATCCAAAGTATTCATATATAATGTCTCTGCCATTTCCTTATTCCCCATTATCATTTCTCCTGTCTCCTTTTTACATACCTAATAATAAGCTTTTATAATCTGTTTTTATGTATCTTGCTGGTCAATCTTTTACCTGTCTGATGTCTTTCTGTTTAACAATTTGTCTCTCCTCTGGTTCTATCTCTATCTCTTCTACCTTGCAACCCTTAACTTTTTTTTTGTCTCTCTCTTCGCCTTTTTCTTTAATTTCAGGTGGGAGGTTGTGGGTGACATGATGTGATAGGGAAAGGAACCATCAATGGTTACAGACTGCATCTAGGGTGGGGTTGTAGGACAAATGTGGCCCACAGCAGCGACTCGCTTACCATCTCCGCAATCGCTAGTGTTTCCCACTGCGCCCCCCCCTCACATATTGTGTTCCTTACATTTTCATGCTGTCCTGCCACAGTCACACTCTCATCACGACCGTGCTATCAAACAGCACTTGCTCACCAATAACCTGCTCACCGATGCTCAGTTTGGGTTCTGCCACGACTCCTTACAACCTTGGTCCAAACATGGACAAAAGAGCTGAATTCCTGAGGTGAGGTGCGAGTGACTGCACTTGACATCAAGGCAACATTTGACTGAGTGTGGCATCAAGGAGCCCTCGTAAAATTGAAGTCAATGGGAATCGGGGAAAACTCTCCACTGGCTGGAGTCATACCTACCACAAAGGAAGGTGGTTGTTGGAAGGCCAATCAACTCCGCCCCAGGACACTGCCGCAGGAGTTCCTCAGGGCAGTGTCCGCGTGCAGCAAGACCTGGACAACATTCAGGCTTTGGGTGATAAGTGGCAACTAACATTCGTGCTGCACAAGTGCCAGGCAATGACTATCTCCAAGAGAGAATCTAACCACTTGAAGTTCAACGGCATTACCATCATCTAATTCCCCACCATCAACATTCTGAGGGGGTCACAGAAACTTAACTGAACCAGCCACATAAATATGGTGGCAACAAGAGCAGGTCAGAAGCTGGGTTCTGCAGTGAGTGTCTCACCACCTGATTCCTCAAAGCCATCTACAAGGCACAAGTCATGAGTGTGATGCAAGACTCTCCACTTGCCTGGATGAGTGCAGCTCCAGCAACACACAAGAAGCATGACACCATCCAGGACAAAGCAGCCTGCTTGATTGGCACTCCCTCCACCACCGGTGCACCGTGGCTGCAGTGTATACCATCTACAAGATGCACTGCAGCAACTCGCCAAGGCTTCTTTGACTGCACCTCCCAAACCCATGACTTCTACCACCTAGAAGGACGAGGGCAGCAGGCACATGGGAACACCACCACATCCAAGTCACACACCATCCTGGCTTGAAATATACAGTACTGCCATTCATTCATTCATTGTCCTGGATCAAAATCCTGGAACTCCCTCCCTAACAGCACTGCGAGTACCTTCACCACATAAACTGCAGCGGTTCAAGAAGGCGGCTCACCACCACCTTCTCGAGGGCAATTGGGGATGGGCAATAAATGCTGGCCTTGCCAGCAACGCCCACATCCCATGAATGAATATAATAAAGCTTCCCCCTTTGAACTACCTGGTCAATCCTTTTATCCTCCCCACCCTCTTGCTCTATTATCAGTCGCATACCTTGTAACCTGCTATTGACTCTTCTTCCCTTCCCTCCACCCATTCTGACTCGCTTCCCCAAGGGCAGGTGGTGAGAGGTCAGAGACCCCCTTTACCATCAAGGTATTCCTTTTCCCTCCTCCTCCTGACATAATTCCACATGTCCCTCAGAGATTTTGTTTGCTTCCAAAATTCAACTTTTTAAAAAGAAATCAAATAGGAATGGGTAGAGATTCTGACTCTACTTCCACCCCTCCCTTTTATCCAGTTCTGCTCCCCCTCCTTTTATTAGGTCCTTCACCTGGTCTATAAATGTTTTAATTTATGCTCCTGCTTTGGCTTTCCCTCCCTCCCTTCAAGATCTCCAGCCTCCGCTTGCTCTGCTTCATGAATTTGTTACTGCAATCATTTATTGATTGGCTGGTACCTCCTGCTCTTTTTTTTTTCAATTTGCTGCTGTATTAAGCCAATGTTCTATTTTTAGTGATCTGTTAACTTATTAATTCACTGGTCCCTGCTTAGCAATGCTCCGGTGTTCATCAGTAACTATTTCTAGTGGTCAGTGAGTGGTGATGCATATGGTTTTTGTGTGTTAAAGTTTTCCTGTTGCAGTGTATATAACATCAAAACAGTAACCCAGTTTATTGTAATTTAAGTTCGTCATTTTATTACATTTAATTTTTCTTCTCCGTGTTAGCAGCTTCATTCATCCAGTTTTAAAGAGCATTGTAATCACATTCTTTGGAAACATCAAACTAAAACTTTTCAACACAGTACAGCTTTGACTACGTGAGACACCACAAGAGATTGATTATAATATCCATAACAAGACTCGAGTCTGTCACATACTTCCTGTCTTATATTAAAATTTATTGTGATCATCCCAATTTAATCTAGTCAAATGTTACTGGGCAGATTTTTTTTCTACAGCTGATTGGGCCATTCTTCCCATGCCTATTTTAATAAACCAATAAAGGTGATGCTCTGAAAGACCAGCACCACACGTGCCCACTCATAAGGCACCACTAATATAATTTAGACACAAAGTCTATTTAACTAAAGTACCTTATCATTCTAAATCATGTTGTCAGTTAGACACTATACCTTGCGGTGCTTACTGGTCATTCTTCCCATGTGACTGGCTCCCAACCCTGACTTCCATTTTCTCTAGAACTGCAGCAAACCATGGAGAAGTAAGTTGAAACAAACTAAAATGAATTGAATAACTCCAAGATAGGTGCAAATGCAGCAAGATTTACAAACTATTCTCATTATCGGGATAGATTACTTTTTTTTTCTTCCTTGATTTTGCTTTCTCTTTCTTACAAATACACAGCCTTTCAAATCTGTTCTGAAACATATCCAACTTCTTAATTGAGCTGAATTAATCACATTGCCTTCTTGCAAGCAGTTATTGAACAGCTGGTACTGAAGTGAGCAACTTTGACACTGTTGTGTATGTAATATGTGTGCTACTTTGAACCTATGGACAGGACTGCACTACTTGTTGGGCGTAGTGATACGCAGTACCACTCCTGGCCATAGGGGTATAAATAGTACTGTGGGTACTGATTCCCCTCAGTTCCCGCCTGTGGGCATGAAGTAAAGACCTAATGTATAGTCCCTACCTCCAACCAGTAAAGACCTGTTTGAGTCATACGTTTAAGTCTTTGTGTTAATTGTTCAATACAATACACATACTTAACACTGGCGACGAGTCAGGCTCTTACCCTGCGGCAGTTATTCCAGGCGGCTTCGTCCAAAGACAGGACGTTGAAGAGAGGTTTCAATCCTCAACACCCCACTCAAAACTGAAGGGCAGCAGAAATCCTGACAGCTTCCAGCGACTGGAAGAGACAGGCATTAGGACCCTGAAGCCTCCATCAGCTTGTGAACCGGAGTAAAGACAGGACTGGGGAAGAGAGAGAGGTAGGGCGATAGCGATCGGCAGATAAGGGCCGGGCCGCTTTGAAGTGAGGGGCGCAGCCGGGCCAGCGATCGGGACCAAAGATAAGAGCCGCACTCGGACTGAAAGGCGCGGCGGCTGCAGAAGCTCAAGGTGCGAGAGTCGCGGTGCACAGCGCGGGCTATCGATCGCGGCGAAGATAAGGGCCGCACTCGAGGGCTGAAGGGAGACGGCGTCGGGGGACGGGTGAAGACCGCCAAGCGCGGGAAAACCGCCATTTTGTGGGCGGAGGACGACGGCAAGAGCGGGAAGCCGCCATCTTTGATAACAAGTAAAGAAAATAAAATCTGAGAAATTGCAAATCTACAATGCCTAAACACGGGAATATTAGCACCTTTGATAGTGACCTCGAAGATTGGGCCATATATGTTGAAAGAGTAAAAAATTATTGTAAGGCCAATAAAATTCGTGACCAAGATAAAGCTCTAACATTATTAAATTTAATGGGTGCGAAGACGTACGGGCAATTGAAACACCTGTTATCACCAGATGAACCGGCGGATAAGACGTTCGATGAGATTGTTACTGTCCTGAAAGATCATCTAAACCCCACGCCGCTGATGCTAGCGGAACGATTTAAATTTTACGACAGAAGGCAGCTACAGCATGAAAGCAATGCTGAATATTTGCTGGAATTGCGTAAATTAGCGAAATATTGCCAGTTTGGAACGGGATTGACAGATGCACTACGAGACAAATTTGTGTGTGGTTTATTTAAACAGGATACACAAAAGCGACTGCTCGAGGAGAATGAGCTGACGCTTGAGAAGGCGGTCACTATGGCAGCAGCACACGAAGCCGCAGCGAGAGGCACGGCAGTAATGCAGCTACGGTCACCGGAGCTCAGTGCACACAAATTGGGTGTGAGTTCTGGCAAATGTTATCGTTGTGGAAAGACAACGCATGATCAGAACCAGTGTTGGTTTAAAAACCAAGAATGTAGAACTTGTGGTAGGCTTGGACATATAGCTAGAGTATGCAGGTCAGGGAAGAAGACCAGCAACAAGAAGTCACCGCAAGGAAAATACGCAAAGGTACACAAGGTGACCGAACAGGAGTCCGATTCAGACGCTAGCAGTAATGAACTGGCTAGCTTAAGCTGTAATGAACTGGCTAGCTTAAGAGTACTCAACGCTGGTAAGGGTGCAGACCTCCAGACAATTTGGGTCACTCTTCAGATAGAAGGAGTCCAAGTAAAACTGGAATTGGACACTGGATCGGCATTGACGGTCATAAATAAGAAAGATTACGGAAAGTTATTCCAACATATTCCCCTACAGGATACGGGGATTATATTGAAAACATACACGGGGCAAAGAGTGTACCCCATCGGGAAAATAGAGGTTGCAGTGGTCCACAAGGGCGAAGACAGTCAAATAATGGACTTATATGTGATATCTGAAGGAGGTCCTCCACTACTAGGACGGGAGTGGATTAGGAAAATGAATATGGACTGGCATTTCCTACAAACAATAACGAGTGAGAACTCGGTGAAGATAGTCGGCCCAGACTCTGGAACGGATGATGGTAAGCCCAACTCAGGTGCAAAAGACAAAGTTTCAGCACAGAATTCCACTGAGCAACAACAACATAGTTTAACTGTGGATTCTGAGTCTGGCAAGTCTACTGATGTGCCCATTTCTGAGGGACACCGGGCTCGAACTCAACTCCATTTCAAACTACAACAGCAATTAGAACAAATGCTTCGCCGTTTTGAGCAAGAGTTGAATGCAACGAAAGAGTTCTTTGATATAGAGTTGGAGAATCTGGAAAGACAACAGAAGCAGCTGATGGAGAAAATGGAGCAGGAGCACACAAAACGTCTGATGTCAGAGGAGTTAACGGTCAGCCAACTCCTGCATATGCTGAAGGACAGGACTCTGAAATGGGAAAAACTTGAACACGAACTTCAATATTCAAACGAAAGGGGTTCGGAGCTCTCAAAGGTTATTGGAAGAGCTGAGGTGGCAACACAGACTGAGATGACTGCAACAGAGCAGCCCTTGGATGCCAAAAGTACGCTGACTCGCGTCAACGTAGAACAACAGACCGCTGAAACAGCTGCTCCGGTAGAGGGATTGCATAGTCCGATCAATCAATCTCCAAAGGAAGTTGAAGTATTAAAATCACAAATGAGGTCACTAGTAAACGACTTGCTGAAAGCCCAGAAAAAGCTGGATGCAGAGGTACACATGAAGAAGTCTCTTCAGGAAAGATGTCTGGATTTGGAACAAGAGCTGGCTAACGTCCAGCTGGATATGGAGGAAATAGACGACCCTCTCACTGGTCTAGCTCAGGACGACACCGCATATTACGATGTCCTGTCCTGCCCAGCTTGTAACTTCGACTCCCAAAGTGCAGAAATCATGGAGGAGCAACAAAAGTCTACGGAACATCGGGAGAAGCTGGCTCTACGACGGAAACAGGAGGAAGAGAAGGAGGAACTGCGCATGCAGCTGGCAGCTGTGGCAGCTGACAATGGAGCCCAGAGAGTCTCCAAGAAGCAGAAAAGGAAAAGTAAAAACAGAAGATGACCCATCTGAACCATTATCACCTCTACCAGATCACACACGTGGTCCCTCCGAACGGAGCCAATTCAGTTCGGAAGTTCAAACTGTTAAATCCATGGAAGGACTATTGAATGAGTCACTCCAGCAACGTGAACCGACTACACCACAGAGATTGAATCTGTGAACTGTTTTCCGCAGAGACTGAATCTGTGATCTGTTTTGACATGAAGTTATCTATGTATCTATGTTATTCTGTTATGTAAACCTGAAGTTATATATGTATATATGTTATTACGTTATGTTAAATGGGGAGATGACTGTAAAGCTAGGAAGGGAGGAATGTTGTGTATGTAATATGTGTGCTACTTTGAACCTATGGACAGGACTGCACTACTTGTTGGGCGTAGTGATACGCAGTACCACTCCTGGCCATAGGGGTATAAATAGTACTGTGGGTACTGATTCCCCTCAGTTCCCGCCTGTGGGCATGAAGTAAAGACCTATGTATAGTCCCTACCTCCAACCAGTAAAGACCTGTTTGAGTCATACGTTTAAGTCTTTGTGTTAATTGTTCAATACAATACACATACTTAACAGACACCAAAAAAGAATAATTTCCAAACTTTGTTCTGAATTTAGTCCAATGCAACTTGTTTTTCTTTCAGACAACTCATCCATGATAAAGATCTCACTTAAAAATAACAACAAAGCTTTGGCATTAGCTCTTGCTGAAGAGAAGAAAAAATACAGAATGGTTGAACAGGAAAAAGTAATTCTTCAAAAAGAAATATGCACTCAAAATTATGACATGGTTATGCTCCAGCAAAGGCTGACTTTTCAGGTAATAAGGACAGATTTCTGATTTCCTCTGGATGTCAATCAGCCTTATTTAATTTGGCATTGCAATTGAGCAGTTTTTGAGATCTATCTGAGTTTCATTTTCTGATTTAGATAAGAATATTATAGTTTATTTTGGCTCCTCATAAGTTGGAATCAGAATGCCACCTTGGAAGTTCATAGAGCATTGGCTTTTTGTATGAGCTTAGAAAGTCATTCTGCAAGGTACTTGATGAAGGTGTGGTTGGACATGCCAGATTAGGACTGAGGGATAAGCTTTAAGCTGGCGAGAGGTTTGTGTAAATTTAGTCAGTCTGAACTTTCAGTATGGATTTAATATATACTTGAATACTGTCAATACAACATCTGAATTTTATTTCTTTTGATAAACAGAATGCTAAAATTTCGACCTTGGAAGAATCCTTGATGAAGATAAAAAGCTGTATCATGGATGCTACTGATCACTTGTCAACTGTAATCAGGACCTGTGAATGTGATGTAAGGATTTGTTTTTGTCCAGTTTCTTTATGACCTGCTCTTGTGGTATTGAATTGACTGTTGCAGGTTTTTAATAGAATCTAGACACCACATCAAAAAACATGTGCAACAGCCTGATTATTTTAAGTGAAATCTAGAATATTACAATAATGATAGTGGCCTGTTATTCTTTAGTGCATAAGTGAAGTTACAATAATTGGCAAAAGAACCAGAGGGGAGAAGAGGAGAGAAAGATTTATGCAGTGAGTTATGATCTGGGATGCAGTACCAGAGAGGGTGATGGAAGCAAATTCAATAGTAACTTTACAAAGGGACTTGATGTATATATTTGAAAAGGAAATATCTGTGTAGCTTTAGGGAAAGAGCGGGGGTAAGTGGAACTAATGCTCTTTCAAAGAGCTGGTACGGACACAATGGGCTGAATATCCTCCTTCTGCGCTGTAAGATTCTGTAAGTTTTTAATCTTAAAGAATGGTGGCAATGTCAAGTAACCTCATTTGAGAGATATATATATCTCTATCACATGCTACTTAGTCATATACATTGGCACGTTCTAGATACTACATAGAGTTTAGTCCACAAATTCCACCCCTCCCTGGAGGTCAGATAATAGAAGGGGTCTGGTGAGATGGGTACAGTATTACATACATTCTGACCCTGCCCCTTCATTCACCCTTTCTGGGCAGCAATTTGGAAGAGCATGGCTAACCTTGTATTCCCTCTTGATTGAGCCTATGTTTGCTGGCCTTGCCTACTGGGGAGCCAGCTCCTCTCCTCCTGCTGCCTGTGGGGTACATCTAGACTTCTGTCAGTCTTTTTTGGAGGGTAGCCTGTACAGAGGATGATTGTTGGAGAGACCACAGTCTCCATTTCCAACTGTGTTTTTGCTGAGAATCCAGAAGCCAGGCTACAGTCCCTTGTATCTGTACTGCCCGCTAGTGGTTGCCTGAGTTTGGGAAGCTTGACCATTTGACCATGTTCTGCATGTTTGTTTTTACAGTGAATAAGTACACAATACAAAACTCCTTTATAGTTTGGTGTAATTTAGGATTTAATTGGCTGAAACTCTGGCCACAATAATGGCTGTTGTTGAAAATGGAAAAGATTTATGCTAATGCTGAAAACTGCTGCTATGAGTTAAGTATCAAGGTGCATGATTTGGGCAGAGTAGAGGCAACTTTGCTTTGTATTACATAGAATGTACAATACAGAAATCGGCCATTCAGCTCAACTGGTTCGTACCAGTGTTTATACTCTACACGAGCCTCCTCCCACCTTACTTCATCTAACCCTATTAACATATCCTTCTATTCCTTTCTCCTTCCTGTGTTTATCTAGCTTCCTCTTGTATGCATCTATGCTATTCACCTCAACCATTCCATGTGATGGCGAGTTCCACATTTAACCTCTCTGGATAAAGACGTTTCTCCTGCATTCCCTATTGGATTTATTAATCACTATCTTCTATTTATGGCCGCAAGCTTTGGTCTCTCCTAAAAGATAGCTATAGAGAAGATGTTTCCACATAAAACCTTTTTATAATCTTAAGACCTCTATCAGGTCACCCCTGAGCTGTCTCTTTTCTGGATGAAGGAGCTCCAGTCTGTTAATAGAAACATAGAAGATAGGAGCAGGAGTAGGCCATTCAGCCCCTCGAGCCTGCTCTGCCATTCAATGAGATCATGGCTGATCATCCAAACTCAGTACCCTGTCCCTGCCTTCTCCCCATATCCCTTGATCCCTTTAGCCTTAAGAAATATATCTAACTCCTTGAATATATTTAATGAATTGGCCTCAACCTTTCTGGCCAGTTATAACCTCTCAGTTCTGGTATCATCCTTGTAAATCTTTCTTTGCCCCATCTCCAGTCCCTCTGGCCCAGATTTTGCGGTTGTAATGACAGCGAAACTGTCAGCATTTACCATTACTCTGACACTGACAGCAACTTCTGGCTTCAGCACATGTGCAGTTAAGTGCGAAAATCCAGAAGTTGTTGTCGGTGCTTCCCACTCCTCCACGGTGCGCTGTTGAAGTCCTTACAGATGGAAATCTTAGAAATCATTGTAAAATCCCCCCCAAAAAGTTTAGCCTCGTTGAATGAGGTGTAACTGGGTTTTTAACGGCGTATTAAGTCATAATTGCTGCTGAACAACCTCTCTGGACCTGAAAAACTAATTTTATATTTGTGGAATGTCAAATTTTTCCATTCCAGAATAATTCTGTAGATTTTTTTAAATTTAGTTTTTGATATTTCAGCTTCTACCTTAATCCCATGTGTATGTCCCAATCTTTATTTCGCTTTCTGTAAAATTTACAAAAAAGTGAATGATAAAACCTGCTTGTTACTTCCTGGTTTCCTGTTTGAGAATTCTTCAGTGTGATTGCTGCTTAGCCTGCTTGATGACATCACTGTTGCTGGATGCCAGAGATCCCCTATAGTTGGTGCCAGAATGAAATTAACGTCTGGAAAAGTGAAATCCGCACCACAGATCACTAGATCTCTGGGCAGCTTTCTTTGAGGTCAGTGGCGAGCACCATCGCCATCACTGGCCGCAAAATCCGGGCCATTATCCTTGTTATATTATGGAGACCAGAACTCTGCACAGTACTCCCAAGTGTGGTCTAATCAATGTTCTATACAAGTTAACATAACTACTGTTTTTTAATTCTATTCCTCTAGAAATGAACCCCAGTGCTTTGTTTGCTTTTTTTTATGGCCTTATTAACCTGTGTCGCAATTTTAATGATTTGCGCATCTCTACTCCTAGATCCCTTTTGCTCCAACCATATTTAGCCGCTTATTTTCCAGGAGTATGTGGCCTCTTTATTTTTCCTACAAAAAGGCACCATCTTACACTTGTATATATTGAAATTCATTTGCCAATTACATTCCCATCTGTAAGCTTATTAATGTGATCCCATATTTCAGTTCAGTTCAATTTTATTTGCCATATGTAACCAGTACAATTACAATGGAATGCTTACTCCCCGTAGGGACGCGTCAGCTATAACCTGAATTTGGTGTATATTGACCCATGTTGTATTTGACATGCAGGTGCTTCACATCGAGTGGAGGTTACCTGAAGATAGTTGGCTCAGCTTTTATTGCCGTGCTTCATGGTGGGGTGTTGACTCCTTCCACCCACCCCCCCCCCCCCCCCCAAACACACACACAATTGTGTACTTGTTGGTTACTTTTTTATTTTAGATCTTCTAAAATACCTTTTACATAATATTTTGGTTAAAGTAGTGAAAATTAGACTGACTGCTTACTGTATACTTGTTTACTTCTTGATGAAGTATTTAATTTTTTTTTTTTTTATCTAGTTTCAAGAACATCAGTGGAGCAGTATGTTATTCCAAAGAAGTAGTAGTGTAAGTCAAGGTCGCAGCTCTAACTTGTAAGTAATCAACAAAATTATATAATACTTTAAAATAAGTAAAATCTTCTAATTATATTGATTCAAAGTAAAAAATAAATAAATCAACTTTATTTAATGGACAGACTGCATGAACTGCATACTACTAAATTCAGGGTAGGAGTTAACTTGAGATTCAGCTACAGTAGAATTAATGAAATTTTAATAATTGATGGAAGTAGTTTAAATATACCATTCCCGTTGTAAAGAATTCTGTAGTGAAGACTATGGCCGCGATTTTTCCGGTCAATGCGGCTTGGGGGCGGGACAGCTGCCTTCCGGGTTCCACTCCTGCCCCCAATGACGTCCAGTGCACAGATGCGATTTTGCATTAATTGGCCCTGTTAATTGGAGGATAGCTAATGTAACCCCACTATTTAAAAAAGGTGGTAGAGAGAAAATGGGGAATTATAGATCGGTAAGCCTGACATCGGTAGTGGGGAAAATGCTGGAGTCCATTATAAAAGATGTAATAGCAGAGCACTTGGAAAACAGTGACCGGATCGGACAAAGTCAGCATGGATTTACAAAAGGTAAATCATGCTTGACTAATCTATTGGATTTTTTGAGGATGTAACTGGTAGAATAGATTAAAGGAGAACCAGTGGATGTGTATTTGGACTTTCGGAAGGCTTTCGATAAGGTCCCGCATAAGAGATTAGCGTGCAAAGTTAAAGCACATGGGATTGGGGGTAAGGTACTGACTTGGATAGAGAACTGGTTGGCAGACAGGAAGTAAAGAGTTGGAATAAACGGGTCTTTTTCCGAGTGGCAGGCAGTGACTAGTGGGGTACTGCAGGGATCGGTGCTAGGACCCCAGCTATTCACAAAATATATTAATCTAGATGAGGGAACTAAATGTAATATCTCCAAGCTTGCAGACGAGACAAAGCTGGGTGGGCGTGTGTGCTGTGAGGAGGATGAAGAGAAACTCAGTATGATTTGGACAGGTTGGGTGATTGGGCAGATGCAGTATAATGTGGGTAAATGCGAGGTTATCCACTTTGGTGGCAAAAACAGGAAGACAGATTATTATCTGAATGGCAATAGATTGGGAGGAGGGGAAGTGCAACGAGACCTGGGCGTCCTTGTGCACCAGTCGCTGAAAGTAAGCATGCAGGTGCAGCAGGCGGTTAAGAAGGCAAATGGTATGTTGGCCTTCATAGCGAGAGGATTAGAGTACAGGAGCAAGGATGTCTTGCTGCAGTTGTACAGGGCCTTGGTGAGACCACACCTTGAGTACTGTGTGCAGTTTTGGTCGCCTTATCTGAGGAAGGATGTTCTTGCCGTAGAGGGAGTGCAGCGAAGATTCACCAGACTGATACCTGGGATGGCAGGAATGACGTATGAAGAGAGATTGGGTCGATTGGGCTTGTATTCGCTAGAGTTTAGAAGAATGAGAGGGGATCTCATTGAAACTTATAAAATTCTGACAGGACTAGACAGACTAGATGCAGGAAGGATGTTCCCGATGGCGGGGAAGTCCAGAACCAGGAGTCACAGTCTAAAGATAAAGGGTAAGCCATTTAGGACAGAGATGAGGAGGAATTTCTTCACCCAGAGAGTGGTGGACTTGTGGAATTCTCTACCACAGAAGGCAGTTGAGGCCAATTCATTAAATATATTCAAGAAGGAGTTAGATATATTTCTTAAGGCTAAAGGGATCACGGGTATGGGGAGAAAGCAGGGACAGGGTACTGAATTTGGATGATCAGCCATGATCTCATTAAATGGCTGAACAGGCTCGAGGGGCCGAATGGCCTACTCCTGCTCCTATCTTCTATGTTAAGCCCGCCCTGCAGGCTTGCCGGACAATTAAGAGGAAGCTAGTGTCAGATGGTGTCAGTTGATGACGCATCATCTGCCGGTTTTCTTAAAGGGGCCAAACACTTTTTGACAACTGATTTTTCAGTGTTTGACAGCATTGAGGTGTTACAATCACTGTACAAAGGTGAGCCCTTGCACCCAGGCTCTCCAGTGATTCCCTCCTTAGGCTAGAACAGATGGCAGCTGCAGGTGAGGTTATAGAAGCGATCTGTCGCTGGTGAGAGAGGTTCTCCCAATGAGGTGGGACTACACAAACAATTCAAAACTTACAGAAAAGTCTAAATACATGAAAAATGATTTTCCCAATATTTCCTTACCTCTGAAACTCACCAGTGTACCATTGGATCTTTCACACCACTTCTGCAGCTGTCATCAATGCACAAACATTACATTAGACCCACAGCACGCCACACTTACCTGGCGTGGTGTCCGGACGTCTGGAAGCCTGCAGTAGACCTGTCAGAATTGCAAAAAGCCTCTTAACTGTCTGTTAACAACCAGTTACATGCCTATAATCCTCTTCTCGCCGCTAGGTGTCTGGTCTATGCGCAAATTGGGGACCCGACATCTGGAAAGATTGATTGGAGGCGGGTTGACAGTGGGTTTCCGACCCACTATCAGTCTTTGCGATTTTGCCGGATGTCCCGCCTCCAAACCTGCCCCCTGAGTGCTGGCAAAATTCTGTCTTGTGAAATGAGCTGCATTTTTTGATTCAACTGATCCTTACTCTTGGTTTATGTTTAATGTAATGCTTGGTAATTCCATAGGAAGCTGCAATTAAGCTTTCTCTCTTGTCCCACACCATCCCTCGGCCAAGAGGACAAGCATCTAACCTGTTTCCAAGTTTTGGCCAGTGTCTTAACTGGTTCTGGGTGATGGCCTAGTTTTACTCCCATCTAGTCTAGGTCAGCAGTTCCCCTGGGATTTCTATGGTCAGTAGGTTACAGACTGGCTTTTCGGCTAATCTGATCAAAAATTCATTTGAATTCATCTGCAATTTAGTTACATAGAGTAATCTCTTTTCCTTCATGAAATATTCATTTCTGCAGCAAAAACTGATCTCCAATTAGACAAATCTGTCCTGATAATCTCTTGGAAGGTTAAAGAAATCTACGTATAGTCTTAGGGGTCAAAATTGGGTCGTGCCCCGTTTAGCGTCCCGAAAAAGTTAGCGCCCCCATGCCCGAAATTCACTGGTAGCGCCCAAGAGGGAGACGGGGCGCTACTGGCTCCCTCTTGGGGCGCTGCGAGTGAATATCGCAGTGGGCGCTGGTGGCACGTTGCGCCGTGGTACTGCAAGCTTTTCCCCCCCCCCCCCCCTTATTAAAGGGGAGGGGCCTAGCGCAGTGCAACCCGGGGCCCAGCTGGGCCACCAGGGATTGGAGTGCTGGCAAAAAAGTCTGGCACTCGGAGTGCCGGGCTCACGGAGTGCAGCCGGTACCCCGCGGGGGGGCTTCACGGGAGGCCGGGGGCAGGTGCTGGCAGGTGGCCAGTAACAAAAATGGCCACCCAGCACCTCCCCTTTAATTTGCACCGCCCTGGCTGCACGTACGCCCCCCTGACCCTGTCAGACATAGCGTCCGGCGGTAAATCAGGAGGCACTACCGAAGATCGCGAGCGGGGCGCTGCGCATGGCAGTGACTTCATCGCCGGAGGCACAGCGCCGCGGGGCATTAACAGTTACTGCCGCCGCTACCCTCCTGCTGAATTTCGCGGGAGGCGTTAGCGGCGGCGCGCCCAGGCGCTAGTTGCTTTGCGCCCCATTAGCGCCAACGGGAGGTGCAAATCAACCGAATTTTTCCCCCTTCGACTATTAAGTTTAGTGTTAAGAGCCATGAACTTTCTTGGAATGTACATTGAAAAGCAAATACAAAAGAAAAACTGCTCGTGAAAGAAATTGATCTCGTGAATGACTGGCTATTTTGATTACAGAAACACTAGATTACCATTGAGTGTCCCACAAAAGCTTAGAGTTGAAGAAAGATACCAGGCCAATGACATCAAGGATGACCAGATCGGTTCCTTTAAAGAAGCTGTAGAAATTCCATTAGAGGGTTCTACATCTTCAACTGTTGCACCTACATGTCAAGCCTTTACTGTGAATTTGCATGAAAATGTTTCTGTAAATGATCCAAATAATCAAGAGCAGATGGAGGTTGGACAACCTATTCGCGGTAAGTACAGTTAAGAAAGTAATGTTTTGTTAAATCTCAATGCTCCTATTGCTGATGCTCATTTATTACACTGTCTATATAAATTTTAAGCAAGTATTAAGACCAAACTAGAATGTGAATAATTGTTCAGTAAATTAATGTAGTTCTGGGAAATGAAATGGGGTAAATAGCTGATGAGAGTAAGTGATCCACCCTACAGTCACCCATTACAAGGTTTTAAGAGAGTGGTTTGGGGATGACTGGCTAGCTCTTGCTTCCCTCTCTTGGTTTTCTGTTTTGGCCTTAACTTGGTGCCTCTCCAAAGTACCTGACTCAAATGAGAAACTCACTGTGGAGAATAGTGAGTGAATCCATCTCCTATAGTGTGCACTGGGAAAGCTACTCAACATGGAAACTGTTGGACACCAGCTACTGGAAACTGTTGGACACCAAAACAGCCACCGTATTTTCTCTAGAAATTGTATGTGGGAGCTTTGAATAAATGCATCCTCATTTGTTTTTATTTGTTCCTGGGATACAGGCGTCACTGGCAAGGCCAGCATTTATTGACCTCCACAGGGTGAGGTACTCCCACGGTGCTGTTAAGGATGGAGTTCCAGGA
Organism: Somniosus microcephalus; assembly: GCF_052327205.1. Lineage (NCBI taxonomy): Eukaryota > Metazoa > Chordata > Chondrichthyes > Squaliformes > Somniosidae > Somniosus > Somniosus microcephalus. The sequence goes on along the minus strand of NC_140990.1, from coordinate 203,916,739 downwards.
TGTTGATCCAGCGACTATGAAGGAACGGTGATATATTTTCAAGTTAGGATGGTCTGTCACTTGGAGAGGAACTTGGAGGTGGTGGTGTTCTCATGTGCCTGCTGCCCTTGTCCTTCTAGGTGGTAGTGGTTGGGGGTTTGGGAGGTGCAGTTGAAGCCTTGGCGAGTTGCTGCAGTGCATCTTGCAGATGGTACACACTGCAGCCACGGTGTGCCGATGGTGGAGGGAGTGAATGTTTAAGGTGATTGATGGAGTGCCAATGAAGCGGGCAGTTTTTTTCTGGATGGTGTCGAGCTTCGAGTGTGTTGGAGCTGCACTTATCCAGGCAAGTGGTGAGTATTCCATCACACTCCTTACTTGTGCCTTGTAGATGGTGGAAAGGCTTTGGGGAGTCGGGAGGTGAGACACTTGTTGCAGAATACCCAGCCTCTGACCTGCTTTTGTGGCCACAGTAATTGTGACTAATCCAGTTAAGTTTCTGGTCAGTGGTGACCCCCATGTTGATGGTGGGGGATTTGGCAATGGTAATGCCATTGAATGTCATGGGGGGGTGGCGGTTAGACTCTCGTTGGAGATGGTCATTGCCTGGCACTTGTGTGGCACAAATGGCGCTTGCCACTTATCAGCCCAAGCCTGACTGTCGTCCAGGTCTTGTTGCATGTAGGCATGGACTACTTCATTATCTGAGGATTTGCGAATGGAACACTGCAATCATCCGCAAACATCCCACACTTATGATGGAGGGATGGCTAGTGATGAAGCAGCTGAAGATGGTTAGGCCTAAAACATGACTCTGAGGAACACTTGCAGCAATGTCCTGGGGCTAAGATGATTGACCTCTGACAACCACAACCAACTTCCTTTGTGCTAGGTATGACTCCAGCCAGTGGAGAGTTTCCCCCCTGATTCCCATCTTACTCTGGCACCTTTGATGCCCCACTCGGTCAAATGCTGCCTTGATGTCAAGGGCAGTCACTCTCTCCTCACCTCTAGAATTCATATCTTTTTTGTCCATGTTTGGACCAAGGCTGCAATGAGATCTGGAGCTGAGTGGTCCTGGTGGAACCCAAACTGAGCATTGATGAGCAGGTTATTGGTGAGTGCTGCTTGATAGCACTGTTGACGACACCTTCCATCACTTTGCTGATGATTGCGAGTAGACTGATGTGGCAGTAATTGGCCGGATTGGATTTGTCCTGCTTTTTGTGAACAAGACGTACTTGGGCAGTTTTACACATTGTTGGGTAGATGCTAGTGTTGTAGCTGTACTGGAACAGCTTGGCTAGAGGTGTGGCTAGTTCTGGAGCACAAGTCTTCAGCATGACAGCCAGGATATTGTCTGGGCCCCCATAGCCTTTGCTGTATCCAGTGCGCTCAGCTGTTTCTTGATATCACGTGGAGTGAATCGTATTGGCTGAAGACTGACATCTGGGATTGTGTGGACCTTAGGAGGAGGCCGAGCTGGAGCTTGGCACTTCTGGCTGAAGATGGTTGCAAATGCTTCAGCCTTGTCTTTTGCACTCGAGGACTGGGCTCTGCCATCATTGAGGATGGGGATATTCATGGAGCCTCCTCCTCCCGTTTAGTTGTTTAATTGTCCACCACCATTCACGACTGGCTGTGGCAGGACTGCAGAGCTCTGATATGATTGTGGGATCACTTACCTCTGTCTATAGCATGCTGCTTCCACTGTTTAGCATGCATGTACTCCTGTGTTGCAGCTTCCTCAGGCTGGCACCTCAGATTTTAGGTATGGCTGGGGCTGCTCCTGGCATGCTCTTCTACACTCCTTATTGAACCAGGGTTGGCCCCCTGGCTTGGTGGTAATGGTAGAGTGAGATATGCTGGGCCACGAGGTTACAGATTGTGGTGGAATACAATTCTGCTGCTGATGGCCCACAGCACCTCATGGATGCCCAGTTTTCAGCTGCTAGATCTGTTCTGAATCTTTCTCATTTTAGCAAGGTGATAGTGCCACACAGCACGATGGAGGGTGTCCTTAATGTGAAGATGGGACTTTTTCTCCACAATGACTTTGCGGTGGTCACTGCTACCAGTACTATCATGGACAGATGCATCTGTGACAGGTAGATTGGTGAGGGCGAGGTCAAGTAGGTTTTTACCTCATGTTAGTTCTCTCCCCACCTGCCGCAGGGCCCAGCCTGGCAGCTATGTCCTTCAGGACTTGGTCAGTAGTGGTGCTACCGAGCCACTCTTGGTAATGGTCATTGAAGGCCCCCATCCAGAGAACATGCTGTGCCCTTGCTACCCTCAGTGTTTCTTCCAAGTAGTGTTCAACATGGAGTACTGATTTCAGGTGGTAATCAGCAGGCGTTTTCCTTGCCCATGCTTGACCTGAAGTCATGAGACTTCATGGGGTCGTGAGTCAGTGTTGAGGACTTGTAGGGCCACTGCATTAGGACTGTATACTACTGTCGCCACCTCTGGTTCTGTACTGCCGGTGGGACAGGACATACCCAGGGATGATGGTGGAGGAGTCTGGGACATTGGCGGAAAGGTATGATTCTATGAGTATGTTGGGCTGTTCCTTAAATAGTCTGCGACAGCTCTCCCAATTTTGGCAAAAGTCCCCAGATGTTAGTGAGGAGGGTCAACTGGGCTGGCTGTACCGTTATGTCCGAAGCCAGTGCCTAGGTGGGTGGTCCGTCTGGTTTTATTGTGTTTAGTAGCAGTTTTGTAGAACTGAGTGGCTTATTAGACCATTTCGGAGGGCAGTTAAGAGTCAACCACATTGGCCAGACCAGGTAAGGATGGCAGATTTCCTTCCCTAAAGGACATTAGTGAACCAGATGGGTTTTTACGACAATCCGGTAGTTTCATGGTCGCCATTACTGATGCTAACTTTTATGTGTGGAATGTTGTTGCTCTGTTCATTTAAGCTATAGTGAGATAGAGACTTTATATCTCCCCAAAAAATATGAACCAACCTCTTCAAGTACTGATGAATAATTATTGAAGTGTCTTGAGTGTGAAAGATGTGACTAATGTAAAAAGCTGGTTAGCATTTTTTTTGTACTCTGATTTGTGATGCTCTATATTTTGAGCCTATTCACTGGGATACAGTACATATATTGTACTTAACAGGATAAAGGAACAATGTTTAACTCCTTGTAATTCTTCATTTTACTGTACCAGAGCTGGTGCTGTTAAGATTAAGGAATCCAGCAACTAAAACTACTCTAAGTATACCTTTGCCTCTATCTGCACTGTGGGGTTTCTGTGATTCTGTGATAATGAATAAATGGTGTTATATAGTTTCTATAATAGTGTGGATAATTCCAGATTTGTGTTTTGTTACAACAGTTCCAAATATACTAAAATATACAGTTTTGAAAATTGTGCAAGTCATTCATTATTTCACATCTGCATATGAATGAAATCTCCAATGATGTCTGCTCTTCCTACCCCTACACTGTTGCCTCCAGAATCCTGAGGATCTATCCTTGGCCCCCTTCTCTTCCTCATCTGCAATGATGCCCCTTGGTGACATTGTTGGCCATGGGGTTACTTTTCACATGTACTCTGACGACACCCAGCTGTGCCTCTCCACTGTATCTGTGTTGTCAGACTTTTTCCAACATCTAGGGTTGAATCCACTGCAACTTACTTCAGTTAAACATTGGTTGGAGTGAAGCCATTGTCTTTCGCCCCAACCACAAACTCTGTACCCTTGACACCAATTTCACCCCCCTCCCTGGCCATTGTATCAGGCTGAACTAGACTGTTTGCATCCTCTGTCTTTGATTCCAAGCTGAGCTTTTCATCTCTGTAACATTGCCCACCTCCACCCCTCCCTCCGCTGCTGCTGAAATCTTCAAACTTGCCTTTGTGAACTCCAGACCAATGCTCCCCTGGCCAATTTCCCATCTGCCACTTTCCGTAAACTTGAATCTCATCCAAAGCTTTGCTGACCATATCCTATCCCGCAGCAAGTCCCACTCGCCTATCTCCCTTGTCCTTGTTGACCTACATTGGCTCCTGTTCCTGTACCGCCCCCATGCCTCCAGTTTTAAAATTCTTATCTTTGTTTTTAAATTCCATCATGGCCCGCCCCTTCCTATCTCTAACCAGCTCCAGCTTTACAATCATCCCCGAACCTGACTCCTATGATTCTAACCTTTTATTCTCCTTCACCCCAGCATTGGCGACCATGTCTTCAGCTGCTTAGGACTCTCTTCATTTAAGCTATAGTGAGCTTACCTAGGAATTCCCTACCTAAGGCCCTCTGACTCTCCGCCAATGTTACCGTTAAGCTGTGCGGCCATGCAGCCATCTGGAGGTCCCATGCAGCTGGCTCACTGGGTTTTCAATTAAAAAACCACGCATGTGCGGAAATTTGAATGGGCCATGCAGCCCAGAAAAGTTGGCAAGAACATTGCTCTCCTCCTGCCTCTGCTTTTAAAGCCCTCCTTAAACTCATGTTTGACCAAGCTTTTGGTCACCACTCCTGATATTTCCTCATTTGGCTTGGTGTTGATTTATTTTTGATTTCTGCCTCTGAGAAGTGTCTTGACATTTTTCCAGCTTAAAGGTTGTGGTAAACCACTGTTATTGTTCACCGTTGTTGTTGTTGCACACTGTTGTATCTATGCATGCCTCAGCTGGCTCCGCCCCTGACTCCACCCACATGCCCAGGCATAAAGGTGACTGCTCTGCAGCCCCCTGCCTTCTTGGAAACCAGTCAACCACGAGAGGCATGCTCTGTTCTTTGTTAATAAAAGCCTTTTAGTTACTCTCCGTCTTTTATGAGTAATTGATAGCGCATCAATTTTATTAACAAAAACAAAATGTCGGCACCAAACGCCGAGCAGCAGGCGCTGCAGCAAAGGACGGCACCAAACGCTGAGCAGCAGGCGCTGCTGCATGCCCTCAGACCAACATGCCTGGACCTAGACCCTCAAGAGACGGGTTCGCCTACCAAGTTCGCACAATGGCTGCGTTGCTTCGAAGCTTACCTGGAAGCCTCAGCCGTGACACTAGATGGAAACAAACTAAAAATCCTGGCCTCCAAGGTGGGCCACCAAGTCTACACGCTCATCCAGGACGCGACTACCTACGCGGCGGCTATCGATCTGCTAAAAGGACAATACACACGCCCGGTAAATACGGTTTATGCCAGACACCTCCTGAGATCCCGCAAACAGCAGTCCGGGGAATCGGTGGAGGCATTCCTACGGGCACTACAGATACTCGGCCGAGCCTGCGATTGTAAAGAGGTATCGGCCACGACACACACGGAGGGACTTATCCGAGATGCTTTCGTTGCGGGCCTCAAGTCCGACTACTCCCGGCAGAGACTGCTGGAGAAGGGCGAAATTGACCTGAAGAAGGCAGTGTCCCTCGCGCTCTCACTAGACGCGGCCCACCGGAATATGGACGCATTCTCCCCTAACCGCTCCGCACCGTGGACGCCGCAACCTTGGGTCATGGGACCGCCACCCCCGGCACCAACTGCTGCAGCGATGTCCAAGGGCCCGAAATGTTACTTTTGTGGCCAGGCAAAACACCCCAGAGCACGCTGCCCGGCGAAAAACGCTGGCTGCGGGAAGAAAGGACACTACGTCAGCGCCTGCAAAGGTAAAACCGCTAACGCCAGCAGCGCTGTGTGAACCGTGGGGGCAGCCATCTTGGACACCTCCAGCCGCGTGGGGATCGGGATCATGGGCGCAGCCATTTTGTCCGCCATCTTGGACGCCTCCAACTCCAATCGCGGGTGACCCGGACTCGACCACCGCCTCGTCTTACGACCACAGCGACTCGCTCGACCATACGCTGGCCTCCATGACGCTGGACCAATCTCTCCCTCACCAACTGTCCAGGTCCATGATGGACATTACGGTAAACGGCCGCGCCACTACCTGCCTTTTCGACAGCGGGAGCACGGAGAGCTTTATCCACCCCGACACGGTGCGCAGTTACTCTCCCGGTCCTGCCAACGCGCCATCGGATCTCTATGGCTTCCAAATCCCATTCAGCAGACGTCGGTGGCTACTGTGTAGTGACCCCTTCAGTAAGGAGCACAGAATACAAAAATTTTAAACTTCTTGTCCTGCCCCAGCTCTGCGCTGCTGTTCTACTGGGGTTGGATTTTCAGTGCCACCTTAAAAGTGTCACATTAGTGTACGGCGGACCCCTCCCCCCACTCAGTCCGCAGCCAGCAGCTTTTAAATCGCCTGCCGCGCACCATTTGCAGCCTCTCCACGCTTAAAGTCTCCCCCCCCCCCCCCCCCCCCCGTTCGCTAACCTCACCCGCGACTGTAAGCCCATCGCTACCAAAAGCAGGCGGTACAGTGCCGGGGATAGGAGCTTCATTAAATCCGAAGTAGCAAGACTCCTGAAGGAAGGGATTATTGAGGGTAGCACTAGCCCATGGCGAGCACAAGTGGTGGTACTGAAGACTGGCGAAAAACAGCGCCTAGTTATTGACTACAGCCAGACGATCAATCGCTACACCCAGTTAGATGCATACCCACTCCCCCGCATATCTGACATGGTCAATCAGATAGCACAATACCGGGTGCTCTCGACGATTGATCTGAAGTCGGCATACCACCAGCTCCCCATCAGGGCTGAGGACCGCCAGTACACAGCTTTTGAAGCTGACTGTCGTCTCTACCACTTCCTCCGAGTCCCCTTCGGCGTCACCAACGGGGTTTCGGTCTTCCAAAGGGAGATGGACCGAATGGTTGACCAGAACGCGCTGCAGGCCACCTTCCCCTATCTAGACAACGTCACCATCTGCGGCCACGACCAGCAGGACCATGACGTTAACCTAGAGAAATTCCTCCGTACGGCCCAGCGGCTGAATCTAACATACAACAAGGACAAATGTATGTTTCGCACCACGCGCCTCGCCATTCTTGGCTGCGTAGTGGAGAACGGAGTCATCGGCCCCGACCCCGACAGAATGCGCCCCCTTATGGAGCTCCCCCTCCCCCACTGCCAAAAAGCACTGAAGAGATGCCTAGGGTTTTTCTCTTACTATGCTCAATGGGTGCCCAACTATGCGGACAAAGCCAGACCCCTCATCAAGTCCACCTCCTTCCCCCTGACAGCAGAGGCATGTGTAGCCTTCACTCATAAAAAGAGATATTGCGAAGGCCACAATGCACGCAGTGGATGAGTCCATCCCTTTCCAAGTGGAGAGCGACGCATCCGACTTCGCCCTAGCTGCAACCCTTAACCAGGCGGGGAGACCCGTGGCCTTTTTCTCAAGGACCCTCCAGGGCCCCGAGATTCGACACTCCTCTGTCGAAAAGGAGGCCCAGGCCATTGTGGAAGCGGTGCGACATTGGAGGCATTACCTGGCCGGAAAACGATTTACCCTGCTCACTGACCAGCGTTCAGTAGCTTTTATGTTTAACAATAAGCAGAGGGGCAAAATCAAGAACGACAAGATCTTGAGGTGGAGAATTGAACTCTCCACCTACAATTACGATATCTTGTACTGGCCCGGGAAACTCAATGAGCCCCCAGATGCCCTATCACGTGATACATGCGCCAACACGCAGGTTGATAGACTGCAGACCCTCCACAATGACCTCTGCCACCCGGGGGTCACCAGGTTCTTCCATTTCATCAAATCCCGTAACCTGCCCTACTCCATCGAGGAGGTCAGGACCATGACCAGGAACTGCCAAATCTGTGCCGAGTGCAAACCGCATTTTTATATGCCAGACGGAGCAAGCCTGATCAAGGCCACGAGCGCCTGAGCGTCGATTTTAAAGGGCCCCTCCCCTCCTCTGACCGCAACGTGTACTTCCTCAACATAATTGATGAGTACTCCCGTTTCCCGTTTGCCATCCCTTGCCCAGACATGACCAGTACCACGGTCATTAAAGGCCTGAATGACCTTTTTCGCCTTGTTCGGCTTCCCTAGCTATATCCATAGCGACCGGGGCTCATCCTTTATGAGCGACGAACTCCGTCAGTACCTGCTCACGAGAGGTATTGCTACAAGCAGAACCACCAGCTACAACCCCCGGGGGAACGGCCAGGTGGAAAGAGAGAACGCGACGGTTTGGAAGGCCGTCCTCTTAAACTTAAAATCTAAGGGCCTTCCGACCTCTCGCTGGCAGGAGGTCCTCCCTGCGGCGCTCCACTCCATTCGGTCACTGCTTTGTACGGCCACCAATGCCACCCCCCCATGAAAAAATGTTCACTTTCCCCAGGAAGTCCACATCGGAGACCTCGCTACCGACATGGCTGACGTCTCCAGGACCCGTCCTACTGCGGAAGCACGTGAGGTCCCATAAAACGGACCCCCTGGTCGAGAGGGTGAGCCTCCTCCACGCCAACCCCCAGTATGCTTACGTGGCGTACCCGGACGGGCGGGAGGACACCGTCTCCATACGAGACCTCGCACCTTCGGGTGCCCCTGAAACACTACCATTGCCATCCACCACTACCCACAACCCAACCCCGGTAGACGGCATGCCGCAGCACCAGGACCCGTCATTGACCACCCAACCACTCAATGAGACGCCAGATTCAACGTTGGATGCTGCACCATCGCCGCCGCCACCACGACGATCAGGACGGCATACAAGGCCACCTGATAGACTTACTTACACGAACCTTTAGTACACTTCACCCCGCCAGACTCAATTTTAAACAAGGGGTGAATGTGGTAAACCACTGTTATTGTTGTTCACCGTTGTTGTTGTTGTACACTGTTGTATCTATGCATGCCTCAGCTGGCTCTGCCCCTGGCTCCACCCACATGCCCAGGTATAAAGGTGACTGCTCTGCAGCCCCCTGCCTTCTTGGAAACCAGTCAACCATGAGAGGCATGCTCTGTTCTTTGTTAATAAAAGCCTTTTAGTTACCCTCCTAACTCTCCGTCTTTTATGAGTAATTGATAGCGCATCAAAGGTGCAATATAGATGCAAGTTGTTGAAATAAATAAGTCTTGCCTTTTATATAGCGCCTCTTACGACCGCCGCACGTCACAAAGTGCTTTACAGCCAATGAAGTACTTTTGAAGTGTAGTCACTGTTGTAACATAGGAAAAACTGTAGCCAATTTGCAAACAAATCCCACAAACAACAATGTGATATTGACCAGATAATCTGTGTTTAGTAATTTTTGAGGAATAAATATTGGGGATAACTTCCCTGCTCGTCTTCAGAATAGTGCCATCGGATCTTTTACATCCACCCGAGAGCAGACGGGGCCTCAGTTTAACATCTCATCTGAAAGATGGCACCTCCGGCAGCACACCCTCAATGCTGCGCTGTACTGTCTGCCTAGATTTTTTTTGTGTTCTTAAGTCTCTGGAGTGGGACTTGAACCCACAACCTTCTGACTGAGGTGAGAGTGCTACCAACTGAGCCAAGGCTGACAGTACAATTTACAGCTTCAGGCTTTTTTGTCAATGTTTCCATAAGTGATAGCATTGCAAATTGATTGGAGAATGACGAGAAAAGTAAAAGTTACTAGAAAATGAATTTTCATTTTTGCAGTTCCATTAAGTTAATTAATTTGGAGCCTTAGTCTTGTCCATCAGTATGCAGCCAGGTAGAAAGTGACTTTTAAATTTTCCCCTTTCAAAGAAAAAAAAATTGTACCTGTGTTTTTATGTATTTCAGAGAGTGTTTCAAAACATCAGAATTCCAGAAAATCTACCATGAATAGTGTTCATATTCCACTAACACCATTTATTGAGCAAATGCCTGGAACTCAGCTGAGCGAACCTATGTTTGCAAATCAAAATATTACCATAAGAAAGAAAAATTCACGGTCTCGAAGTTCCAAAATGTCTATGGAATTAAACATGAGAAACAGTACTTCCTTGGCAAGAAATTCTATGACCAGTGAGACCTGTGAGTTTAGCAGGACGAGTTTGGTTGTGCCACAAGTTGTAATTACTCCAGTATGGTACAAGTCACCGCTTTTTGACCTAAAGTGTAGTACAGATCTGTTAACTGAGGAACCGTCAGATGAGCTGCGGAAATCTGAAGAGACTGTCTTTGACGCAGAAATGGATCTAACTTCCAGTGAAGTGCTAGAAATTGTTACTGTTGCAACTAAATCCACAAAAGGCAGAATGGAAAAGGCTGAAGGAGATAATGTGGAAATTGAAACACCCTCGGAGAATGTGGATATGCTGCGAAAAGTAAAACCGACTAAGAGAAAGAATTCCAACAATGCTAAAAGGAATTGCAACACTGATTCTCTGGTATGTGAAAAGAAACAAAGAAAGTGTTCTCAGAAATTTTCTGTCTTTGACCAAGGATTTATAAATAATGAGGAGCCAAATATTGGTATTTCAAACAATGGACTGAATGAATGGCTAGTGCATAAGAATATCCACACAAACAGTGATGAGAAGTATAGCCAGGTTATAAATACTTCAGTAGGAACTCTTAATATAAAGGAAAAGGCTGAGAAAAAGACTTGTAGAGTTCATAAAGGGAAAAAGAGCATTAAAGAAAGTTCATCTAATTTAAATGTACAGTGGACTAGTGGAGATTATCATGAAGTGACGATAAATGACCATCTAAACAATGTGGAAGAGAGCAGTGGAATTTCAAATGCTTTGCGAGAAAATCTTTGTAATGTAGAAGAAAAGATTGGCCGAAGAACATTTATTCAGATGAAAAAGCACAAAAGGATTAAAGAAAGTACATCTAATCCAGTTATACAGAAAATTGCAGAAGTGGAGATGGATGAACATCTAGGTAGGGAAGGTTATGGGAATTTAAATAACAAAAAGGCTAAAACATTTGTGGTGGCAGAAGAGGATAAGAGCATTAAAGAAAGCTCATCTAAACCAACTGGACAGGAGAAACTTAGAAAGCAGCGTTTAATAGTAATGGGTGAATATCCAGGTAGTCCGGAAGAGGGTAACGGGACCTGTAATGCTTCAGAAGAAAATATTGGTAATAAAGGCAAGGCTAGCCGAAGGACATTTATGGTGTGTAAACAGCACAAGACTGTTGAAGAATGCTCACCAAAATCAGTATTGCAGCAGAAAGGCAGAGAACATGAAGTGGAAGTGGCTGAGCATATAGATAACCTAGAAGTTGGCAATGCAAATGATAAAGGTAGCCGAAGGATAATTGTAGTGTCTACAAGGCACAAAAATTCATCCAAGCAGGAGGAATGTAGAGAGCAGCATGGAATGGTGATGGGTGAATGCCTGGGTAGTCTGGAAGAGGGCAACAAGAGTTGTAATGCCTCAGAAAAAGACATCAGCAATAAAAAGAGCAAGGCTGACCGAAGAAAGTTTGTGGTTTGTAAACCGCATAATAATGTTAAAGAAAGTTTCTCTAAACTAATTAAAGAGGGAAAAGATGAAGAACCGTACATGATAGCTGAACAAGATAACGAACAGTATCCAGTGGAGATTGATCAGCACTTGAATAGTTTAGTGGGGAGGAACCAGAAAAGCTGCAACCACAATGCAGGTATTTCTCCAGACAACCTTGGCAATATAAAGGAAAAGTTGGATAAAACAGCTGTTTTTTGTAAAAGTATTGAATGCCCAACTCATTCAATTGTGCCAGAGAAAAATGCATTGCAGTATAAAGTGAAGAATGAACAAGTAGAGTATGAACAGAATACCTGCGTAAAGAGTGATGGGATGGCTGTTCCAAAAAAACAAAGCAAACTTGCGGGGAAAATCTGCAAAAACAACTCCGGTGAATCTGTCATGCAGCTAGCCAGAGAGGACAATATTGCCGTGGATCTTTCAACTGCAGAGTGTTCAAAAGTTCAAGGTATGCCTTTATCTTTGGTCAAACAATTAACTAATACGTACTTGCATAGTATATACTATATGGAAGTTAAACTATACGTTTTGCATCCTCAAGATGTCCCAAAGCACTTCACGATGAATTATTTCTGTAGGAAAGTGTGGCAACAATGAGTTGGGGCTCTTTTCTCTGGAAAAGTGGAGATCTGTAAAAGGTCTTCAAAAATTAAAGGGATTTGATGGGATGGATGTGGAGAAACTTTCCACTTTAATAAAATATAGCCACTAAATGATCAAAAAGAATTTAGGAGGAATTTCTTTACACAGAGAATGTGGAACTTGCTGCCACATGGGAGTGGTTGAAGCAGAATAACATTGATTCATTTAAAAAGAGGCATGGTGCATACATACATGAGGGAGAAGAGACTAGAGGGATATGGGGGCATATTGGCAAGAGGTAATTAGAGTGGAAGGAGGTTTATGTAGCATATCACACTGACAGAACTCCCCATTCTTAAGTTTTGGGGAGATTTTCCTGGGTCTGCACCCACATACTGCTGGATTATCGGAGTGCAGTGAATGTCGGAAAATCATGGGAATCAGTGCATGCCTTTAAATTATTTTTTCTTTTAATTTAAATGCGCTCTGACCCATCCAATTTTCTGATTCATTGTGCTCAAATAATCATGGGTGTCTGGGTGCAGACCCAGGAAAATGTACACTATTACATCCATCTGAACAGGCAGACATGGCCTCTGTTTAATGTCTCCTCTAATAGATCGTATCCATAACAATGCAGCATTTACACAGAAATTGTCATATGGCACAGAAGGAGGCCATTCGGACCATCGGGTCCGTGCCGGATCGCTGTAGAGCAATCCAGTCAGTCCCATTCCCCGCTCTACCCCCGTAGCCCTGCAAGTTTATTTCCCTCAAGTGCCTATCCAGTCTCCCCTTGAAAACATTCAGTTTCTCCGCTTCCACCACTTCTGTCGGCAGCGAATTCCATGTCCTCACCACTCACCGCGTAAACAATTTTTTCCTCGCATCCCCCCTGTATCCCTTGCCCAAAACCTTAAATCTGTGTCCCCCCGAGTCCTTGTGCCATCAACTAGTGGGAACAGCCTTTCCCTGTCTAGCCTATCCAAACCTGTCAATCTTGTACACCTGTCAAATCACCCCTCAACCTCCTTTGCTCCAGTGAAAACAAATCCAGCTTCTCCAACCTGTCCTTGTAGTTAAGATCCCCTATCCCTGGAACCATTCTGGTAAATCTCCTCTGCACCCTCTTGAGGGCCTTCACATCCTTCCTAAAGTGTTGTGACCAGAACTGGACACAATACTCCAGTTGTGGCCTAACCAGCGCTTTATAAAGGCTCAGCATAACTTCTCTACTTTTGTACTCCATACCTCTTTATGAAGCCCAAGATCCCATATGCTTTGCTAACCACTCTTTCAATATGCCCTGCCACTGTCTGGGACCTATGCACATTAACTCCCAAGTCTCTCTGTCCCTGCACTCTCTTTAAAACTGTGCCATTAAGTGTATATTGCCCCTCTCTGTTCCTTCTGCCAAAATGCATCACCTCACACTTCTCTGTATTAAATTCCATCTGCCACTTGTCTGCCCATTCTGCTAGCCTTTCTATGTCCTGTTACAGTCGATTGGTATCATCCTCGCTCTTTTCCACAACCACAAGTTTGGCGTCATTGGCAAATTTAGAAATTCTACTCTGTATTCCAATATCCAGGTTATTTATATATACTACCATCCTCCAGTCTGAAAAACAGCCATTTACCACAACTTGCTGTTTTCTGTCCTTAAGCCAATTCCTTATCCAAGCTGCCACTGACCCACCTATTCCATGAGCCTCAACTTTGTTAACCAGCCTTCTATGTGGTACTTTGTCAAACGCCTTCTGAAAATCCATGTAGACAAAATCAATTGCATTCCCTTCATCAGTCCTCCGTTACTTCATCAAAAAATTCAATTAGATTAGTCAAACACGATCTGCCTTTTACAAATCCATGTTGGCACGCCTTCATTAGCTTAAACCTCTCCAGGTGCCTGTTAATTTTTTTCTTGATTATTGTTTCTAAAACTTTACCCACCACTGATGTTAAACTGACAGGCCTGTAGTTACTAGGAATATCCTTACACCCTTTCTTGAACAATGGTGTCACATTTGCCACTTTCCAATCCTCAGGCACCTCCCCCGCATCTAGGGACGATTGGAAAATGATGGCAAGCCCTTCCGCTCAATCCTCCCCCAATTCCCATAGCAACCTGGGATGCAAGCCATCTGGACCAGATGACTTATCCACTCTAAGCATACCCAGCTTTTCTAGTACATCCTGTCTATCACTTTTCACCCTTTCCATTGCTTCTGCCATTTCCACTTCTACCAATATTTTGTCAGCATCCACCACCTTAGTAAACACCGATACAAAGTACTCATTGAGTATTGTAGCCTTGCCCTGTGCCTCTAAGCATATATCACCTTCATTGTCTCTAATAGGCCCCACCCCGCCTCTTACTACCCGCTTACTGTTTACATGCCGGTAGAAGATTTTTGGGTTCCCTTTTATGTTACCTGCCATTCTACTCTCATAATCTCTCTGCCAATTTTATTTTCATCTTCACTTCCCCTCTCAACTTATTGTATTTGGTCTGGTTCTCCTTTGAAGAATTCACCTGAAATGCATCATACACCTTTTTTTGTTCCATCTTCTCTATCTCCCTCGTCATCCAAGGAGCCCTTGCTTTGGTTTCCTTACCCTTCCCTCTTGTTGGAATGTACCTAGCCTGTGCTTGGAACATCTCCTCCTTAAAGATCACCCATTATTCCGTTAGTTTTTCCTGTCAGTCTTTGGTTCCATTTTACCCTGGCTAGATCCTTTTGCATCCCATTGAAGTTAGCCTTATTCCAGTTTAGAAGTTCCACTCTAGATTGTTTCTTGCTCCTCTCCATTGCTAATCTAAATCTTATGATACGATGATCACTCGTACCCAAATGTTCTCCCACAGGCACTTGGTCGACCTGTCCCACCTCACTCCCCAGCACCAGATCCAGCAATTGCCTCCTTCCTAGTTGGGCCAAGAACATACTGGTCAAAATTAATTAAATTTAATTTTTTTTTAAATCTCCAACAATAATTAAAATCTGCTGCTGGTGATGAGGGTATTTAACTCTTGATCATAACTGAACTGAGAAGAACCAAGTGGTCTATCAATGCAGTAAGGTGTAACAGTAAAGTATGAGTCACATGACTAAATTGTGGTCAGCCATTGCAGAAGGATGTTAGGGGACTTGTCAGTTGAGACGTCCAAACCACAAATTAATAGTCCAAATAATGCTCTAGAGAGTACTGGGCCCTCTACGGTGGCTCCACAGACTACAAACCGATATGGTAGGGAAAAGTTTCTTGTGGGAAGAAAGTTTACATGTGACTTGGTGGTTTTTTGTATGGTAGTAGCAAAAACTAAATTAAATATAAATACCTAAGTAAAATATCATGGCCAAAGCTTCTAGTGTAACAGCATGGATATCTTGTAGGCAGCCTGCAAATTTCCTCTAAGGGCAGTGTTCGATGAGCTCCGCAGTCGCATGATGGGGATGCTTTAATTTTCCATCTATGGAGAAGGTGGTAGCATTTGCCATGACTGGTTCTGAGATGGTTGATGGTTGTCCACTTTGTGAGAAATGTTTGATCCTTCAGGTTGTATTGTGGGGTCCTCTATGGAATCCATTGGTATGTCACAATTCTTCCAAGCATTTCGCCATCAGCCATTAAGGCTTTAGCGATGGTCCAAACTGGCCGCCTAGATTTGAGAAAGGCTGGTCAAGTTCTTTTCCTTTATTCTTTCCTGGGATCTGGGCATTGCTGGCAAGGCCAGTACTTATTGCCCACCCCTAATTGCCCTCGAAGGTGGTGGTGAGCTGCCGCCTTGAACCACAGCAATCCATGTGGTGAAGGTACTCCCATAGTGCTGTTAGGGAGAGTTCCAGGATTTTGACCCAGTGATGATGAAGGAACAGCAATATATTTCCAAGTCACGATGTCTGACGTAATGGTGTTCCCATGCACCTGCTGCCCTTGTCCTTCTAGGTGGTAGCGGTCGCAGGTTTGGGAGGTGCTGTCTAAGAAGCCTTGGCGAGTTGCTGCAGTGCATCTTGTAGATAGTACACACTGCAGCCACAGTGCGCTGGTGGTGGAGGGAGTGCATGTTTAAGGTGGTGGAAGGGGTGCCAGTCAAGCAGGCTGCTTTGTGCTGGGTAGTGTCCAGCTTGTGTGTTGTTGGAGTTGCACTCATCCAGGCAAGTGGAGAGTATTCCATCATACTCCTGACTTGTGCCTTTGTAGATGGTGGAAAGGCTTTGAGGAGTCAAGAGGTGAGACGGTCTCTGCAGCATACCTGCTCTTGTAGCCACGGTATTTATGTAGCTGGTCCAGTTAAGTTTCTGGTAAATGGTGACCCATAAGAATTAGGAGTAGGCCTTACGGCCCTTCGAGCCTGCTCTGCCATTCAATAAGATCATGGCTGATCTTCGACCTCAATTCCACTTTCCCACCCGATCCCCATATTCCTTGATTCCCTTAGAGTCCAAAAATCAATCTATCTCTCCGCCTTGAATATACTCAACGACTCTGCATTCACAGCCCTTTCAGGTAGAGAATTCCAAAGATTCACAACCCTGAGTGAAGAAATTCCTCCTCTTAGTCTTAAATGGTTGACCCCTTTTCCTGAGACTATGCCCCCTAGTTCTAGACTCGGGCAGTTAAGAAGGCAAATGGTATGTTGGCCTTCGTAGCGAGAGGAACAAGGATGTCTTGCTGCAGTTGTACAGGGCCTTGGTGAGACCACATCTTGAGTACTGTATGCAGTTTTGGTCGCCTTATCTGAGGAAGGATGTTCTTGCCATGGAGGGAGTGCAGCGAAGATTCACCAGGCTGATACCTGGGATGGCAGGAATGACATATGAGGAGAGATTGGGCTTGTACTCGCTGGAGTTTAGAAGAATGAGGGGATCTCATTGAAACTTATAAAATTCTGACAGGACTGGACAGACTAGATGCAGGAAGGATGTTCCCGATGGTCGGGGAGTCCAGAACCAGGGGTCACAGTCTAAGGATAAGGGGTAGGCCATTTAGGACAGAAATGAGGAGGAATTTCTTCACCCAGAGAGTGGTGAACCTGTGGAATTCTCTACCACAGAAGGCAGTAGAGGCCAATTCATTAAATATATTCAAGGAGTTGGATATATTTCTTAAGGCTAAAGGGATCAAGGGGTATGGGGAGAAAGCAGGGACAAGGTACTGAATTTGGATGATCAGCCATGATCGCATTGGGTGGCGGGGCAGGCTCGAGGGGCCGAATGGCCTAATCCTGCTCCTATCTTCTATGTTTCTATGACTCTTCAGCCAGGGGGAAAGAACCTCTCAGCATCTGGACCATGACCCCACTAGCAAGACTGTCACTGACCTCCTCTCCTCTGGAGATCTTCCCTCCATGGCCGCCAACCTCATAGTCCCCCAACCCCGCACAGCCCGCTTCTACCTCCTTCCCAAGATCCACAAACAGGACTGCCATGGTAGACCCATCGTTTCAGCCTGTTCTTGCCCTACGGAACTTATCTCTTCCTATCTTGACTCTCTTTTCCACTTGTCCAGTCTCTTCCCACCTACATTCGCGACTCTTCAGACGCCCTTCGTCACTAACAGTTTCCAGTTTCCTGGCCCCAACCGTCTCCTTTTCACTGGACATCCAATCCCTCTACACCTCCATCCCCCACCTGGACTGCCTGAGGGTGCTCCATTTCTTCCTTGAACAGAGGCCCATCCACCACCACCCTCCTCTGCCTAGCTGAACTTGTTTTCGCATTGAACAACTTCTCCTCTGACTCCACTCACTTCCTCCAAATTAAAGGTGTTGCTATGGGAACTCATAGAAACATAGAAGATAGGAGCAGGAGTAGGCCATTCGGCCCCTCGAGCCTGCTCCGCCATTCAATGAGATCATGGCTGATCATCCAAATTCAGTACCCTGTCACTGCTTTCTCCCCATATCCCTTGATCCCTTTAACCTTAAGAAATATATCTAACTCCTTCTTGAATACATTTAATGAATTGGCCTCCACCACCCTCTGTGGCAGAGAATTCTACAGGTTCACCACTCTCTGGGTGAAGAAATTCCTCCTCATCTCAGTCCTAAATGGCTTACCCCTTATCCTTAGACTATGACCCCTGGTTCTGGACTCCCCGGCCATCGGGAACATCCTTCCTGCATCTAGTCTGTCCAGGCCTGAGAGAATTTTATAGGTTTCGATGAGATCCCCTCTTAATCTTCTAAACTCCAGTGAGTATAAGCCCAATTGACACAATCTCTCCTCATATGTCATTCCTGCCATCCCAGGTATCAGCCTGGTGAATCTTCGCTGCACTCCTTCCATGGCAAGAACATCCTTCCTCAGATAAGGCGACCAAAACTGCACACAATACTCAAGGGTGGTCTCACCAAGGCCCTGTACAACTGCAGCAAGACATCTTTGTTCCTGTACTCGAACCCTCTTGCTACGAAGGCCAACATACCATTTGCCGCCTTAACCGCCTGCTGCACCTGCATGCTTACCTTCAGCGACTGTTGCACAAGAACACCCAGGTCTCTTTGTACTTCCCCTTCTCCCAATCTATTGCCATTCAAATAATCTGCCTTCCTGTTTTTGCCACCAAAGTGGATAACCTCACATTTATCCACATTATAGTGCATTTGCCATGTTTCTGCCCAATCACCCAACCTGTCCAAATCGTACTGGAGTTTCACGACATCCTCATCTCAGCATACCCTCCCACCCAGCTTTGTGTCGTCTGCAAATTTGGAGATATTACATCCAATTCCCTCGTCCAGATCATTAATATATATTGTGAACAGCTGGGGTCCTAGGACCGATCCTTGCGGTACCCCACTAGTCACTGCCTGCCACTTGGAAAACGACCCGTTTATTCCAACTCTTTGCTTTCTATCTGTCAACCAGTTCTCTATCCAAGTCAATAGCTTGCCCCCAATCCCATGTGCCTTAATTTTGCACACTAATCTCTTATGCGGGACCTTATCGAAAGCCTTCTCAAAGTCCAATTACACCACATCCACTGGTTCTCCCTTATCTATTTTACCAGTTACATCTTCAAAAAATTCCAGTAGTCAAGCACGATTTACCTTTTGTAAATCCATGTTGACTTTGTCCGATCCTGTCACTGCTTTCCAAGTGCTCTGCTATTACATCTTTTATAATGGACTCTAGCATTTTCCCCACTACCGATGTCAGGCTTACCAGTCTATAGTTCCCTGCTTTTTCTCTACCACCTTTTTTGAATAGTGGGGTAACATTAGCTACCCTCCAATCCATGGGTACTGTACCAGAGTCTATCGAGTTCTGGAAGATGACCAGCAATGCGTCTACTATCTCCAGGGCCACTTCCTTAAGTACCCTAGGATGTAGATTATCAGGCCCTGGGGATTTATCGGCCTTCAATCCCGTCAACTTCCCCAACACCATTTCCCTACAAATACTGATTTCTTTCAGTTCCTCCCTCTCATTAGTTCCTATGTTCCCCGACATCTCTGGGAGGTTATTTGTGTCCTCCTTTGAGAAGACAGAACCAAAATATGTATTTTAATTGGTCTGCCATTTCTTTGTTCCCCATTATAAATTCCCCTGATTCTGACTAAGGGACCTACGTTTGACTTCACCAATCTTTTTCTCTTCACATATATCTATAAAAGCTTTTACAGTCAGTTTTTATGTTCCCTGCAAGCTTACTTTCATAATCTATTTCCCCCCTCTTAATTAATCCCTTCGTCCTCCTTTGCTGAATCCTAAACTGCTTCCAATCCTCAAGTTTGCTGCTTTTTTTGGCCAATTTATATGTCCTCTCTTTGGATCTTATGTTATCCCTAATTTCCCTTGTTAGCCACGGTTGAGTCACCTTTTTTGATTTATTTTTATGCCAAACTGGGATAAACAAATTCTGTAGTTCATCCATGCGATCTTTAAATGTTTGCCATTGCCTGTCCACCATCAACCCTTTGAGTGACATTACCCAATCAATCCTACCCAACTCGCGTCTCATACCATCATAGTTCCCTTTATTTAAATTCAGGACCTTAGTCTCCGAGTCAACTACTTCTCTCTCCATCTTAATGAAGAATTCTATCACATTATGATCGCTCTGACCCAAGGGGCCTCGCACAACAAGATTGCTAATTAATCCTTTCTCATTGCATAATACCCAGTCTAAGATGGCCTGATCCCTAGTTGGTTCCTCGACATATTGGTCCAAGAAACCATCCCGTATACACTCCAGGAATTCCTCCTCCACAGTATTGTTACTAATTTGGTTAGCCCAATCTATATGTAGATTAAAGTCACCCATGATGACTGCTGTGCCCTTATTGCACGCTTCTCTAATTTCCCTTTTAATGCCATCCCCAACCTCTGCATTACTGTTTGGGGGTCTATACACCACTCCCACTAATGTTTTCTGCCCTTTGGTATTTCTCAGTTCTACCCATAGATTCCACATCATCAGAGCTAATCACAGAAACCCACACAGTGCAGATAGAGGCCATTTCGGCCCATCGAGCCTGCACCGACACATATCCCACCTGATCCCCGTAACCCCTACACCAACACATATCCCACCATATCCCTGTAACCCCACGTATTTAATCCCCCTAACACTAAGGGTCAATTTATCATAGCCAATCTTAATATCTTTCCTTACAATTGTTAATCCCCTCTTTAACCAGCAATGCTACCCCACCTCCTTTTCCTTTTTGCCTATCTTTCCTGAATATTGAATACCCCTGGATGTTGAGTTCCCAGCCTTGGTCCCCCTGGAGCCATGTTTCTGTAATCCCAATCATATCGTATTCATTTACCTCTATTTGCGCTGCTAATTCATCCACCTTATTACAAATGCGCCTTGCATTAAGACACAAAGCCTTCAGGCTTGTTTTTTTAACGCTCTTGGACCTTTTAGAATTATTAGTTACTGTGGCCATGTTTGTTTTAAACCCTTGATTTCTCTGATTGCCACCTTTTTTTCCTTCCTGTCTTTTGCTTCTATCCTTGTCTCCCTGCTCAGGTTCCCAACCCCCTGCCATTTTAGTTTAAACCCTCCCCCACAGCACTAGCAAACACTCCCCCACAGCACTAGCAAACACTCCCCCCAAGGACATTGGTCCTAGCTATGCCTGCCTGTTCATGGGATATGTGGAACATTTTGTTCCAGACCTACTCCGGTCCCCTCCCTCACCTCTTTTTCCGGTACATCGATGACTGTATCGCTGCAGTTTCCTGCTCTCGCCCTGAACTAGATAAGTTCATTCACTTTACTTCCAATTTCCACCCTTCCCTCACCTTCACATGGTCCATCTCCGACTCTTCCCTTCCTTGACTTCTCCGTCTCTCCATTTCTGGCGATTGGCTTTCGACAAACATCCACTACAAGCCCACAGCTACCTGGACTACACTTCCTCCCACTCCACTTCCTGTAAGGACTCTATTCCATTCTCCCAGTTTCTCCATCTCTGCTGCGTCTGTTCTGACGATGCCACCTTCCATACCAGTGCTTCTGACATGTCTTCCTTTTTCCTCAACCGTGGATTCCCCTTGACTGTGTCCATTCCCCGCACTTCTGCTCTCACCCCTTTCCCCTCCTTCCCAGAACCACAATAGGGTTCCCCTTGTCCTCACCTTTTACCCCACCAGCCTCCACATTCAACAGATCATTTTCCACAACCTCCAACATGATCCCACCACCAAACACATCTTCCCCTCACCTGCCCTGTCAGCATTCCGAAGGGACCGCTCCCTCCGTGACACCCTGGTCCACTCCTCAATCACTCCTACCAGCCCTTCTCCTTCCCACTGTCCAGGGCCCCAAATACCCCTTCCAGGTGAAACAGCGATTTACTTGTACTTCTTGCAATTTAATATACTGTATTTGCTGCTCACGATGCGGTCTCCTCTACATTGGGGAGACCAAATGCAGATTGGGCGACCGCTTGTGGAACACCTCCGTTCAGTCCATAAGGGTGACCCTGAGCTTCCGGTCGCCTGTCTCTTTAATTCACCGCTTCACTCCCACTCTGATCTCTCTGTCCTCGGCCTATTGCATTGTTCCAATGAAGCTCAACGTAAGCTCGAGGAACAGCACCTCATCTTTCGATTGGGCACTTTACAGCCTTTCGGACTCAACATCAAGTTCAACAATTTCAGATAATAATCCCTGCCCCCATTTTTCATGCTGTATGATCTTGCCATTCCCATTTGCAACATTTTATTTTTCCTGCCTCTTACATAAGCAAAATATGTTCTTTCAATTCCTTACTCCCCTCCTAAACCGCAACCCCCCCTCCCTCTGCACCTGCTTAATCTGTTACATCTCCAGCTTTTTCCAGTTCTGATGAAGGGTCCCAGACCTGAAAAGTTAACTCTGTTTCTCTCTCCACGGATGCTGCCTGGCCTGAGTATATCCAGCATTTTCTGTTCTCTCCGCATCTACCTTGTCAATCCCCCTTAGAATCTTATGTTTCAATGAGATCACCTCTTATTCTTCTAAATTCAAGAGTATTGGTGCAATCTCTCCTCATAGGACTACCCTCTCATCCCAGGGATCAATCTAGTGAACCTTGGTTGCTCCGCCTCTAAGGCAGGTATGTCCTGTCTCCAATAAGGAGACCAAAACTGTACACAGTTCTGATTTTAAACATCTCAGCTTGAAATGCATTTTGGGGGTGAAATTGTTTTCTCCATAATTAACTTGCTAATAATTCCAAAACTGTATATAGTACTCCAGGTGTGGTCTCACCAAAGCTCTGTACAATTGTAATTCATCCTTACTCTTGTACTCCAACTCCCCTTGCAGTAAAGGCCAAAAGGCCATTTGCCTTCCTAATTGTAAGAAAGGAAAGTTGAGGTTTGATGGGACCAAACATACCTGCTACAGAAAAGAGGAATCAGACTAAATTCTGTCAAAAGTACAATTTTGTTGTGATGGATGTTTGGTTTATACAAATGCATAGGACCAAAAGGCATTGAAGAGCAAATCGTAAGTAATCAAGTGGACTACATTGTAATAGGAAAGTATCTATAAAATGCAGTCAAGAAAATGAAAAAAAAATACTTGATACAGACAGCACAACCATTGTTTGCAGAGATAATCATTAACAAAGCTGTTAATTGGCATTTATAGTTTAAAAAGTCAAATTGCAAAAAATATGCTGTTTGTGAATTACAGAATTGAGCTGGAAATTGATACAGAAGTATAAGAGTGTATTATATGCAAACATACTTTAATTCGTTTTTGACAAAGCTGATTTTAAACATCTCTGCTTGAAATGCACTTTGGGGTGAAATTGCTCTTTACAAAAAACGATGCTGTTTTCTCCATAACCAACTTGCTAACAATTGCAAGACTTGTGTATTTGGAAAGGTGTACTTTCTGAAAATGCTGTTCCAGTGGGTCATTAATTGAAGGGCGAAAACAAGACGTTCTCCAAATTTCTGTTAGGTCATTTCACACTTTTTATTCGTACCTCTGTTGGTGTACCAAGGCCCACCTCAGGCAGATCACTTTCAGTTGGCACTGGGCTCTAATTAACACTAGCTTCTGGTTTCAAGATGTATACTCCATGTAGCAGACCTTTCCTAGTGATCAATGGCCGAAACACATGCTTGCAACATTGAACAATTTTAAGAACTGTGAAACAAGCTCTAAACTCAGCAAAAAGGCTCATTGTGACCATTGTTTGCTACAAAATCTGCAAACTCTGTTCCAAATGCAAAGAGTACATTCAGCTCCTCCACCTTCATATGAAGAAGCTCTGGGGAAAAAATTGAGTGGGGTAGAGTGGTATCAGGAGTGTTCAACAAAACCTAGTACTTGGACAACTGTTCCACACTAATCCATGTAGCAGGGACAGTATTTCAGAAGCTCCGACAATTTCCTCCAGCATAATTGCAAATTTACTCAGTCTCCGAACTCTGCAGCTGCTTTGTTGTCATCACTGATGAGCAGGAGCTATCATCAAAAACTTCAGCGCTATCATAGTATCTATCAAGATTCCCATTTTGATTGACACAACCTTGCAGGACAGGAAGAATCAAATGTAAGACATCACACAACACCAGGTTATAGTCCAACAGCTTTATTTGAAATCACAAGCTTTCGGAGCGCTGCTCCTTCGTCAGGTGAAGTGGAGAAATGCATAAAGACACAGCTTATATAGTCAGAGAATAATGTCAGATGTTTACAGGTAATCTTGCCAACTGCCATTTATCATGAAATTATCAAATAATTCCATGGGCTTCAACTTTGCTGACAAGCCTATTATGTGGCACGTTATCAAACACCTTTTGGAAGTCCATGAATACCACATCAACCGCATTGCCCTCATCAACTCTTTGTTGTCTCATCAAAAAACTCAATCAAGTTAGTTAAACACTATTTGCCTTTAACAAATCCATGCTGGCTTTCCTTAATTAATTCGCACTTGTCCAAGTGACTGTTAACTTTGTCCTGGATTATCATTTTTAAAAGCTTCCCCACTACCGAGGTTAAACTGACTGGCCTGTAGTTGCTGGGTTTATCCTTGCACCCTTTTTTGAACAAGGGTGTAACATTTGCAATTCTCCAGTCCTCTAGCACCACCCCCCTATCTAAGGAGGATTGGAAGATTATGGTCAGTACCTCTGCAATTTCCACCTTTTACTTCCCTCAGCATCCTAGGATGCATCCCATCTAGTCCTGGTGACTTATCTACTTTAAGTACAGCCAGCCTTTCTAGTATCTCCTCTATCAATTTTTATCCCATCCAGTATCTCAACTACCTACTCTTTCACTATGACTTTGGCAGCATCTTCTTCCTTGGTAAAGACAGATGCGGAGTACTCATTTAGTACCTCAGCTATGCCCTCTGCCTCCATGCATAGGTCTCCTTTTTGGTCCCTAATCGGCCCCACCCCTCCTCTTACTACCTGTTTACTATTTAGATGCCTATAGAAGACTTTTGGATTCCCTTTTGTTAGCTGCCAAGCTATTCATGCTCTCTTATTTCCTTTTTCTATATTCAACCCGATTCTCACTTGTATTCTCAACCTGACCTCTGTCATACACCCCCTTTTTCTGCTTCATCTTACTCACTCTCTCTCTCTTTCATCATCCAGGGAGCTCTGACTTTGGTTGCCTACCTTTCCCCCTTGTGGGAATGTACCTCAACTGTACCCGAACCATCTCCTCTTTAAAGGCAGCCCATTGTTCAATTACAGTTTTGCCTGCCAATCTTTGATATTTCAATTTACCTGGGCCAGATCCATTCTCAACCCACTGAAATTGGCCTTCCTCCAATTAAGTATTTTTACTCTAGATTGCTCCCTGTCCTTTTCCATAGCTAATCTAAACATTGATACTATGATCACTGTTCCCTAAATGTTCCCCAACTGACAGTTGCTCCACGTGACCCACTTCATTTCCCAGAACCAGATCCAGCAATGCCTCCTTCCTCATTGGGCCGGAAACATACTGATCAAGAAAGTTCTCTTGAGCACATTTTAGAAATTCTTTCCCCTCTCTGCCCTCTACACTATTACTATCCTGTCTATATTTGGATAGTTGAAGTCCCCCATTTTCACTACTCTATAGTTCTTGCACCTCTAATTTCCCTGCAAATTTGCTCCTCTATCTAGTTGGTGACCTATAGAATACATCTAGTAGTGTAACGGCACCTCTATTGTTTCTACACTCTAACCAATAGATTCTGACCTTGACCCCTCCAGGACATCCTCTCTCTCTATCACTGATATTCTCAATCAGTACTGCCACCCCACCTCCTTTCTTTCCTTCCCTATCTTTCCTGAACATCTTCTATCCAGGAGAATTTAGAACAGTCTTTTGCTGACAAATTCCATGCTCTCAATTCAGGGAAGGCTGCAACCAAATTTCAGGTTCTCTCTCCAGACCTTGCACTTGCTGCTTGTTTTTCATCCATTATCCTGGTACTGATGCATACTTCCTTAGTTGCCTACTTTTTTTTTTAACAATGTCACTACTCTCTCATCTAGCTTGAAATACACTTTTACACTTTCAAGAATTCCTGACTTTATCTAATGTGAAGCTTTGAGACCATACACTTTTGTCAATTCACCAATTTTTTTCTGTTCATTAATCTCTTAAACTAAAGCTACACTGCAATGTGCTCTTCTCCCACAGCACACTGCATGGGAACTGAGCTGTCAACTCATTGAATAAAGTATGAATTACTGGACTATTGTTTAATATGTTGACTGAGTACATGAACTTGAGACCAGTGTTTTCCATGATAGTCAAGGCAATTGCTGCCTTAATTTTTCCCCAACGAATACCCTTTTTCTTCATTGCAATTGAGCTTGCTCTGCAATTACTAATGTTTTGTGGCTTTGTTTACACTGCCAGAGCTTGTGACCAAGCTTGATATTGCTGACATCTATCAGCTGTTTCTCTTTGCATTTTTCTTTGAAACAAAAACTCCACTCCCTGTTTGTGGTCTGCCAACAAGTCTTCTGTCTTTCCCATAAAGTATTGTTAGATCTTTAATCTACAGCAGTAGTGTTCTAGTGGAATCAATTAGCAACTCGCTACCTTTTGGAAGGGAAGATCATATGGGTAATGTCATGCCAATGGTCTTGAATGGCTTGTATCCTTCATGATTTTCTCTTGTCCCTTTACACTGTCTACTGGAGTAAAATAACAGACAAGTCATTTCCCATTACATATATTTAAAATGCTACATGTAAAGGTGAGTAACCTATCTCTTTCCCTAATCTGTACTAGATTGCATCATTAACTAAATATTTTATAGACCTACTTGTGTTGTAACTTGTACCTATAGCAACCTTAAAATTAGAATTTCCCCCCCCCCGTTTCCCATTTCTTTAACAGGGAAGAAAGTCCTAAAAGATGTGACAAATTTAACTCCTAGCAAACTTGATGGTCAGTCACAACTCATTGAAGGGAAACAAAAAGGGCTTCTCTGTATACACAGCAAACGTCGAACTACTGCAACATTAAATTACAAAGAACCACCACTCCACAGGTATGTGAATTAATTTTGTTAATCACTTCTGTTTGCTACTTCAAAAGCCAAATTCTCTCATAGTATATTCAATCAAATTCAGATCAAGAATTAGATTTTTTCTTCCAAACTTGGGGATCGTGTTTGTAAATCTCAAACAGATCCTTTTATACTAAGATTCCAACTCTGGTTGAAAATAAAATGCCTAGGCAAAGGATCAGTCTTTTACAGATACTGTAGTGAAAGATTGCATGGTTTCTGCAAGAAAGGTCACTTTTTTTTTTAAGTTTAAAAAAAAAAAAAAAAAAAAAAAAAAATTGGAGTGGCAAATGTAACCCCACTATTTAAAAGAGGGAGAGAAAACAGGGAACTACAGAGCGGTTAGCCTAACATCAGTAGTGAGGAAAATGCTAGAGTCTTATAAAGGATGTGATAACAGGACACTTAGAAAATATCAATGGGATTAGACAAAGTCAACATGGATTTATGAAAGGGAAATAGTGTTTGACAAACCTACTGGAGTTTTTTGAGGATATAACTGGTAGAATATAGATAAGGGCGAGCCAGTGGATGTGGTGTATTTGGATTTTCAGAAGGCCTTTGATAAAGTCCCACATAAAAGGTTAGTGTGCAAATTTAAAGCACATGGGATTGGGGGTAATACACAGGTATGGATTGAAAATTGATTAACTGACAGGAAACAGATAGTAGTAGGAATAAATGGGTCTTTTTCAGGGTGGCAGGTGGTGACTAGTGGGGTACCACAGGGATCAGTGCTTGGGCCCCAGCTATTCACAATATATATCAATGATTTGGATGAGGGAACCAAATGTAATATTTCCAAGTTTGCTGATGACACACAACTAGGTGGGGTTGTGAGGAGGCTGCAAAGAGGCTTCAAGGCGATTTAGACAAGTTGAGTGAGTAGGCAAATACATAGCAGATGCAGTATAACGTGGATAAATGTGAAGTTATCCACCTCGGTAGGAAAAACAAAGGCAGAGTATTATTTAAATAGTGATAGATTGGGAAATGTTGATGTACAAAGGGACCTGGGTGTCCTTGTACACCAGTCACTGAAAGCAAACATGCAGGTGCAGCAAGCAGTTAGGAAGGCAAATGGTATGTTGGCCTTCATTGCAAGAGGATTTGAGTACAGGAGCAAGGATGTCTTACTACAGTTATACAGGGCCTTGGTGAGACCACACCTGGAGTACTGTGTGCAGTTTTGGTCTCCTTACCGAAGAAAGGATATACTTGCCATAGAGGGAGTGCAGCGAATGTTCACCAGACTGATTCCTGGGATGACAGGACTGTCGTAAGAAGAGAGATTGGGTCGACGAGGCCTCTATTCACTGGAGTTTAGAAGAATGAGAGGGGATCTCATTGAAATATATAAAATTCTGACAGGGCTAAACAGACTGGATGCAGGGAGAATGTTTCCCCTGGCTGGGGGCTCTAGAATGAGGGGTCACAGTCTCGGGATATGAGGTCGGACATTTAGGACTGAGTGAGGAGAAATTTCTTCACTCAGGGTGGTGAACCTATGGAATTCTCTACCACAGAAGGCTGTGGAGGCCAAGTCACTGAATATATTTAAGAAGGAGATAGATTTCTAGACACAAAAGGCATCAAGGGGTATGGGGAGAGAGCAGGAATATGGTATTGAGATAGAGGATCAGCCATGATCATATTGAATGGCGGAGCAGGCTTGAATGGCCGAATGGCCTACTCCTGCTCCTATTTTTCTATGTTCTAAAAAAAGATTTCTGATTGCAGATGTTGCCTCATCAATGGTAGATAGGGTCTAACTTTGAAGATTTTCTTTGGAGACCAAACACTTTAAAAGTGCAATGCCAAGTGGTTCAAGGCATTGTTACCTGTAGATAATCCTGATGGAACCATTTTTGTTCCTGATGCTGATTGGTGCACTCTAAGGTTAAAGCTTTTGAGATTAAATAAATCAACCAGAAAAGGTATGGCTCAAAAGACCCAGTCCATCCGATTGCTTTAACTTGCTATTATCTCATCCATGTCGAGGAGAGACCTATGTTTGGAAAGATCAAGCATTGGGAGAGGTAGTGTTTGCTAGCACTGGATTTCAGTTCCCTACTGCAAGAATTAGCTCTTGTAAAATAGCAGTGATTTGGTCAAATGCAGAACCTTGCAGGGTCGTGCAGAGAATTATAGAAATTTTATCAACGTGGAACCAGGCCGTTCAGCCCATGTTCGTTTTTATCCCTCACCCTGGTGCCAGGGTCAAGGATATCACTGAGCGGCTGCAGGGCATTCTGGAGGGGGAGGGTGAACAGCCAGAGGTCGTGGTCCACATTGGTACCAACGACATAGGTAAAAAGAGGGATGAGGTCCTGCAGCAAGAATTTAGGGAGCTAGGTGAAGGATTAAAGAGCAGGACCTCAAAGGTTGTAATCTCTGGATTACTCCCGGTGCCACGTGCTAGTGAGTATAGGAATGGGAAGATAGAACAGATGAATGCGTGGCTAAAGGGATGGTGCAGGAGGGAGGGCTTTAGTTTCCTGGATCACTGGGTCTGCTTCTGGGAAAGGTGGGACTTGTACAAGTCGGACGGTTTACACCTGAACCAGAGGGGAACCAATATCCTTGCGGGGAGGTTTGCTAGCACTGCTGGGGGGGGTTTAAACTAACTTGGCAGGGGGATGGGGTACAGAGTGGAGCTATAGCAGGGGGTGATTTACAGCCAAATACAGAGAAAAAAACAAGGCAGAGCAAATACGCGAAGGCAAAAGGGAATATGGCAGGGCTGGAAGGCATTTATTTTAATGCAAGGAGTCTTGCAAATAAGGTGGACGAACTGAAGTTGTTGAATACATGGGAGTACGATATTGTTGCTATCACGGAGACATGGTTGAGGGAGGGTCAGGACTGGCAGCTCAATATTCCGGGGTATAGAATCTTCAGGCGAGACAGAGGGGGGTGTAAAAGGGGAGGGGGTGTTGCAATATTAATTAAGGAGTCAATTACTGCTGTAAGGAGGGATGATATATTAGCGGGTTCCTCTGATGAGGCCATATGGGTAGAACTTAAAAACAAAAAGGGGGCAAGCACTTTGCTGGGAGTGTACTATAGGCCCCCAAACAGTCAGGGGGAGATAGAGGAACAGATATGTAGGCAAATCTCAGAAAAGTGTGAAAATAATAGGGTAATAATAGTGGGGGATTTCAACTTCCCCAATATAAATTGGGATAGTCAGAGTGTGAAAGGCTTAGAGGGTGCAGAATTCTTAAAGTGCATCCAGGAGAGCTTTTTGAGCCAACATGTAGAAAGTCCTACAAGAGAGGGGGCGATACTGGACCTAATTCTGGGGAATGTAGCCGGGCAAGTGGTGGAAGTGTCAGTAGGAGAGCATTTTGGCGATAGTGACCATAATTCGGTGAGATTTAAGGTGGTCATGGAAAAAGACAAAGACGGCCCGGAAATAAGGGTTCTAAATTGGGGGAAGGCCGATTTTAATATGATAAGGCAGGATCTGGCCAAAGTGGACTGGGAGCAGCTACTTATATGAAAATCCACATCAAGACAGTGGGAGACTTTCAGAAGGGAAATAGAGAGAGTACAACGCCAACATGTTCCTGTAAAGGTCAAGGGTGGGACCAACAAGCAAAGGGAACCTTGGATGACAAGGGATATACAAAAATGCATTAGAAATAAAAGGGGGGCTTTTGGCAGTTACAAAAGACTAAAGAAGCCCTAGAGGAGTATAAAAAGTGCAGGGGCATACTTAAAAAAGAAATTAGGAGGGCAAGGAGGGGCCATGAAATAACACTGGCGAGCAAAATAAAGGAAAATCCTAAGATGTTTTATAAGTATATTAAGGGCAAGAGGATAACCAGGGAAAGGGTAGGGCCCATTAGGGACCAAAGTGGCAATCTGTGTAGAGCCAGATGATGTAGGCGGGGTTTTAAATGAATTTTTTGCATCTGTGTTCACTATGGAGAGAGACGATGCAGACATAGAAATCGGGCAAGGGGACTGTGACATACTTGAACATATTAGCATCGAGAGGGAGGAGGTGCTAGCGGTTTTAGCAGGCCAAAAAGTGGATAAATCCCCAGGCCCGGACGAGATGTATCCCAGGCTGCTGTGGGAGGCAAAGGAGGAGATTGCAGGGGCTCTGACACAAATTTTCAGAACCTCTCTGGCCACAGGGGATGTACCAGAGGACTGGAGAACAGCTAATGTAGTACCACTATACAAGAAGGGTAGCAGGGATAAACCAGGGAATTACAGGCCAGTGAGCCTAACATCTGTGGTGGGGAAATTATTGGAAAAAATTCTGAGGGACAAAATTAATCTCCACTTGGAGAGGCAAGGATTAATCGGGGATAGTCAGCATGGCTTTGTCAAGGGTAAATCATATCTGACAAATCTGATTGAATTTTTCGAGGGGGTGACGAGGGGGGTGGATGAGGGAAATGCTGTGGATGTGGTTTACATGGACTTCAGTAAAGCTTTTGACAAAGTCCCGCATAGGAGACTGGTCAAGAAGGTAAGAGCCCATGGGATCCAGGGTGCCTTGGCGCGTTGGATCCTAAACTGGCTGAGTGGCAGGAGGCAGAGGGTGATGGTCGAAGGATGCTTTTGTGACTGGAAGCCTGTGTCCAGTGGGGTACCTCAGGGATCGGTGCTGGGTCCCTTGTTGTTTGTGATCTACATAAATGATTTGGATGAGAATGTAAAGGGTATGATCAGTAAGTTCGCAGATGACCCGAAAATTGGTGGGGTGGTAAATTGCGAGGAGGAAAGCCTCAGGCTACAGGACGATATAAACGGGTTGGTCAGATGGGCGGAAAAGTGGCAAATGGAATTTAACCCTGAAAAGTGCGAGGTGATGCATTTTGGACGGACAAATAAGGCAAGGGAATACACAATGAGTGGTAGGACCCTAGGAAGTACAGAGGGTCAGAGGGACCTTGGTGTACATGTACATAGATCTCTGAAGGCAGCGGAACAGGTAGATAAGGTGGTTAAAAAGGCATATGGGATACTTGCCTTCATTAGCCGAGGCATAGAATATAAGAGCAGGGAGGTTATGATGGAGCTGTACAAAACGCTGGTGAGGCCACAGCTGGAGTACTGTGTGCAGTTCTGGTCGCCTCACTATAGGAAGGATGTGATTGCGTTGGAGAGGGTGCAGAGAAGATTCACCAGGATGTTACCTGGGATGGAGCGCCTCAGCTATGAAGAAAGACTAAACAGGCTGGGGTTGTTTTCCTTGGAGCAAAGAAGGCTGAGGGGGGACCTGATTGAGGTGTACAAAATGATGAGGGGCATAGATAGGGTAGATAAAGAGGAACTTTTCCCCTTAGTAGGGGGGTCAATAACAAGGGGGCATAGATTCAGGGTAAGGGGCAGGAGATTTAGAGGGGATTTGAGGAGGAACTTTTTCACCCAGAGGGTGGTTGGAATCTGGAACTCACTGCCTGAAAGGGTGGTAGAGGCAGGAACCCTCACAACATTCAAGAAGCATTTGGATGAGCACTTGAAATGCCATTGCATACAAGGCTATGGACCAAATGCTGGAAAATGGGATTAGACAGGACAGGGGTGGATGGGCGGCGCGGACACGATGGGCCGAAGGGCCTCTTTCTGTGCTGTAAAACTCTATGACTCTATGAGCAGTAGTCCTAATTTCTTGTGCCCACCCTTTATCCCCTTTCCTCAGCCACCAATCCAAACTATTCTGAAGAGATGACATGTTCTCTGCTTTAATCCATAACTCTAGTAATGCATTCCACAGCCTCACAATCCTGTTATGTAAAAAAAAAGTTACTCCTTTCTGTTACAAACATGCAAACAATGACTGATGGGTAAAGATCATCTGGTCCATCGACCCTGTCCCACATAATTGTGATACCTTGTGTATCGCAACGTATTCACTCCACCCCACCCGAAACCATGTGATCTCCTGGTTTTTTGCCTCTTCCAGATGATAAACCCAGGCCAATTTGGAGGGGGGGGGGGGGGGGGAGGAAACCTGGGAAATTCCCCTCCAACCCAGCTAGGTGATCAAAACTGGTACAGGAGATCACACTGGCCCCAAATTCTCTGCAGTACCTACCTTCTGTAAGAGATGATCTCCGCCTCAGCCAGAAACAAATGCAGCTCTCGCACGAAGGAATTCAGTGAGTCCACGTCCACCACATGAGATGGCAGCCTGTTTGAGGTCCTCAATTTTCTGGAAAAAGAACTAACCTCCTGACAACTAACCTAGATCTAGCCTTGTACAACTTAAATTTGTGAACCCCGATTCCCCCTAACCTATTTA
The DNA here is from genome assembly GCF_052327205.1 of Somniosus microcephalus. Lineage (NCBI taxonomy): Eukaryota > Metazoa > Chordata > Chondrichthyes > Squaliformes > Somniosidae > Somniosus > Somniosus microcephalus. The sequence continues at coordinate 203,883,598 of NC_140990.1, read as the reverse complement.
ATTGAAATAGACTCAGCTAGAACACAATTTATTCCCTTCATTATCTTAACCCCAATCAAATCCCCCCCCCCCCCCTCCCCCTCCCAAAGCTTACACTTCTTTAGCCTATCTTGATCATTAAGATGCTTTAGACTGGGAATTAGTCTAGTGGCCCTCCTGCACCCTCTCCAGTCTCTATCACCCACCATGTGAGACCTAAACTGGACACAGTATTCCAAATGTGGCCTGACTCAGGTCTTGTACAAGGACAAAACAGAGTGCCTCGTCTTGTACTCGATTGTCCTTTGGATACACCCAAGCACCCGATTTGCTCTAGGTATCACTACAAAGCCTTGCTCATGTACTTTTAAGGATGTATGCACTAGAATGTCCAAATCTTGTTTTCTGTCTCCATCTTTAATGCCTTTCCCTGAAGGGTGTCTGAATGTTGAGCATTTGCCGTGCCCACATGCATAACACTGCACTTCTAAGTTATATATCATTTTCCAGTCTTAAGCCCAATCTCCCATCATCCAACACATTATGATCTGCCTGAAGCAGACGAGCATCATCTACAGTTCTAACACTTGCACAGATCTTGGTATCCTCTGCAAATTTGCAGATAATGCCCCCAACCCCTACAGCTAGATTATTAAGAATAGTAGAGGTTCTAAATCTTGTATTTATGACCCCTTGTTACTGGAAAAAGTCTGTTTCTATCTACTCTGTCCCACCCCTTCATGATTTTAAACACCTCCACCAAATCACCCTGGAATTTCCTCTGTTCTAATGAAAATTGCCCCAATTTTACACATTCTTATTTATATTTCCTATCATCCTCCCTATTGCCTCGATGTCTTTCCAATGGTGAGAGGCTCAAAACTGCACACAATACTTTAACTGTGGTCTTATGGTTTCATATAAATTTGTCATTGCATCTGCAATTTATATTCCATTCCTCTTGCCATAAAACCCAGTATTCCATTTGGATTTTATTTTGGCCTTATCCACTTCAGATGCTGCTTTTAATGTTTTGTGAACCCCAAATCTCTACTCTTCTACATCATACAGCCTTCCTCCATTCAAAGTATACTTCTTACTTTTTTTAAAAACCAAAATTTACCACCATATAACTTAACTAACATCAAATTACATCTAGCATTTTTTAGTATTGTCTGAAAATTTAAATATCAACTGTTTTGAGAGGGGGTAAAAAAAGCAAATATTTCATGTAAGCATTCCATGTTGGCATCACCTAGTGTGGTGTAGGTGATAAGACCATTGAGATAAGAATGACATGAAGTGGGGGGGGAAACTTTTTTAAATTATAGACTAAATCAGATTGGGGTATTGTAAGTAAAATCTCTATTTTCACAGGTGCTATCAACCAGAGGCAGAGTAAATAAGAATGCATTCAGATCAGAAGGTTTTAGATCTTTTATGTAACTGGGCAGCTACAGTTCAATGTCCATAAATTAGGAAGTTAAATAAAATTAGAATAAACATTTTTACCTGACTTAAAAGGGAATTGGATAGTTGTTTGAAAAAGAGGAATATTATAATATGGGGAGTGACCAGGAGAGTGGGATTATACTCTGTCCTGTATGGAGAAAAACACTGACTCAGACTTAGTCAAATGACTTTTTTTGCTGTAACATTCTATGACTTGTGGAATAAGTTGCTGTGGAAGACCACTCCGGCATACAGTATAAATGTGTTTGGGAATATTGAATACATGTTTGAGGGAAGAGCAAGCTAGAGAGATGGAATTGAGAAAGCGAATAGGTGGATTTATCTCTAGATTTGCTGTGCTGGGCCCAGTGACCTTTACCTAATCATAGAAAATATGTTCTCATCAGTTAAGGCCAGTTGTAAGAAGCTTCCTAGAAGCATTTATGAATTTACACCAGAAGATAAGCTGCACTGAATCCAATTGTCTTTATGAACAAATTTATGAATTTCCTACTGAGTATAATTCCAGAGAAAACAACACTATAAAAAGTTAGTTTATAATATAGACACCATGCATGTCTGCATCAACAGCTATGCAATATACTTGGCACATTTATCTACCACCAGATGGGACAGTATCTAGTTCGTATCTGCTTCAAATAAAATGTACACATGGGAGGCTCATCTGCAGAAATCAATTTTTATAGAACCCAAAATGGAAAGCACCATTTCAAAATTTGAAAACTTACATCAATATTTCTGTCTAGGTTCCACACAGCCCCAATACTGTCACCAAGAAGCAGTTCTCACCGACCAGAATTTGTATTTCTATAGCATCTAACATAGAAAACATACAAGATTTTTTGATGGGAGCGGAGCAAAAATAGATGAAAGGAAAGGATGCTGAGCCATGGTGAAGGGCGTTAGAAAAGGTGATCGAAGTTTGTGGCCCAGAAGTCTGATGTTTGTGGGTTCCACTGCAGGGATTTGAGCACATAAGCAGACTGAGACTCCAGTGCAGTATTGAGGTGTGCTACTCTGTCATAGGTGCCATCTTTCGAATGATATTAAACTGAGGCCCCGTCTGCCACCTCTGGTGGATGAAAAAGATCCCATGGCACTACTCGAAGAGGAGCAGAGAGTTCTCAGTGTCTTGGACAACATTTATCCCTCGAGCAATACCACTTTAAAAAACATTATCTGGTCATTATAACATTGCTGTTTGTGGGACCTTAACTATGCACAAAATGTTTCCTACATTAGAGACTACATGCCAAAATTTCTTTACTACAGCTAATTAAGTGCTTTGGGATGTCCTGAGGTCATGAAATATGCATGTTTTTATTGACTGAAAAATGAATTTTGAGAAGGTGGATCAGTTTAAACAGGTAATTTTGGAAAATAGGACTGAGGTGGCAAAAGGTTGTCACTAGTGATGGGGGCAAAGCGAGTGTCCAAAAAGCTAGAGTTGGAGAACCAGAGGGTACAGAAGGCTGGAGGAGGTTGCAAACATGGTGTGTTGTGAAATAGTGGAGGAATTTGAAGAGTAATTTAAATTCAGTTCACTGTGGCAGGGTATCAATGCAAGTCATATTGAAGAACTTTACAATGAATTACTTTAAGGCACAATGACAATTTTATAGGCAATTGTAGCAGCCATTTGTGTACAAGATCCCACAAACAGCAATGACTAGTCACTTTTTTTGGTGGTGCTGATTAAGGGATAAGGTTGGCCAAGACTCTCAACTATTGCATTGGTCCAGCAACAGATATGAGGGATGCAGGGAGGCCAGGATAGTGTTCAGTGTTGTACAGTTTACTATAATCCTCTGACCATGAAATGCATCATAGCAGTGTTATGGCATCTTTTTGGGTTAGGGACCTATGTACAGTTCAGTTTTACACTTCTGTTTTTGTTGTCTCACTTGGTGCTTTAGGTATAAATGGCTGTCTTCTCCCAGTCAGTACAACTACATCATTCTCTATCACTTGATTTCCTATCTCGTGTGCTGCAGCAGTGAAACTTTTGATTACGGTGTATTGTGTTGCCATGGATTTGTGATCATTGTAATTGTTTCCTTTTAACTTATTTAAAAACTGTCCTACAAAACTCCAGTGTTAAAAAATTAAAGGGAATTTTATATGCTGATTTATCCTATTTAGTGCTACAATAACCTGACAATTATGTAATGTGTAAAACTTGCTTTTTCTTTTGCAGAAAACTGCGTCGAGGGGATGATTTCACAGACTCAAAGTTTCTGCATTCACCTGTGTTTAAAACTGGAAAGAAAAAAAACAAAAGGTGCAGTGTACCAAAAGTGCACAAGTAAGCATGTGGGAAGAAGAAAAGGCAACTTAGTTGATTTTCTTATGACCTCAATTTCCAACTAAAATTTCAGAGATCAAGTACTTTACTGTATTTATCATTTCTCTGAAATTTTATTGTCATGGCTACCCAAATAAAGAATGTACCTCAATGTATTGTGATAGTTATTGCAATGTCAATTTATATAACTTTACACAGGAGAGTTTAAGTAGTTATCAGGAGATACCTAAAACTGTCTTAATTCTGCAATAGGTTAGAATGTTAGAGGTGCATCATGGGTTTGGTATATAGCTAAATGACAATGGAACAAAGTTACCATATTCATGGTGGAAATATCTCAACCAGTGTAAAAATGCTAATATCAAAACTATGTTAGTATATAATTGTGCAGTATAAAGTTCATGCACACTGTATAAAAATGAGTAGCTGTACAGACAGGCAAAGCTTCATGTTGGGTAGGATAACTAAGTATCTGTAGAGACTGAGGTAGCAGAGCATGCCCGATGGTCACCTGATGGTTGTGGCAGGACACCTGGTCCATTTTGAGGGATGGGCCTCATGAGCATTAGGCCTACGGACAGAAAATATGCACCCTGGGGCAGCCTGTCTGCTGAGTCACTGCAATATCGGGCAGCCTCTTGGCTGGAAGAAGGTAAGTCTGTGTGGAGGATCTAGTGCAGCAGCGGCCAGGTGCTTCGCCTGCCTAGCGCTAGTACCAGGGGACGATTGCAGCAGCCATAGCGACAGCAGGAATGGGAGAGTAATCGTTCGCCACCATTTCTGCCAGGCAGGCGACCTCAATCTCTGCCTATTTGTCTCTAGTTGAATTGTTAACATTTTGGAAGCAGAAAGTACATAATTAAAAATAGCTGCAAAAAAACTTTTGCAATTCTGCCACTTAAGCCTGTTGCTTATCTGCTATGGCAACTAAGTTTTGTATACATTCAATAAATTTCCACTTAGATGTGTATGTATTGGCCAGTTTATTTAATTGTTCATTGATCTTTGAGTTCTTATTTAACCATTCATTGTCATGGATTTTTTAAAGTATGTTTTGACTCTACAATGTAGCTATTGCAAAGTTCTGCTTTAGTAACAATAAAAACCTTTATGGTACAATACAATTTATGGCTGAATTTTTCTTAGAGGAAATACATTGAATCATTACTACAATATATTATAGGATCTTTGTTTCATACCAGCAATGGACTGGAAAGTTAGGAAAACTTTCACCCAAAATGAAGGATTATTTTGGAATTACAAGTTCTTACTGTCTTAATTGGAATTCTTTCCAAAGCGGTTTGATTAGAAAGTTATATTACTGTTTTGAAAACTGAACTTTTCATACTCCACTGTAAATAATAGCCAGCCTGAGTGTATATTGTTTTTCCATACTAGATTTTTACTTCCATCTGCTATAGCTAGACTGAGGGCAAAATAATTTACAACAAACTTTGTCGTGACTATTTTAAAATCTGTTTTGGATGTAAGTTGCAATCAAGACTTTACTAGCTTTCAAAAATAGCTGTTTATTTTTTGAATTTATGCACGCTTAAAAATAGCTGAAATGGTTTTCAGTCTATGGTTTCACTTGTTCTCACCATCCTTATAGGAACTGCTGCAGCATTACCAAAAGGTAATTTAAAAAAAAACTTGCTTACCTGAATGTGGAGCTGGGAAGTGCTCCTCCCAGCTCCACATTAAAACCACAGGTTGCTCTCCCTCTCACTGCTTCCCACCCCACTCTTCCGGTTGCTCCCGTCTCCCAGTAACTACCCAAGGGCTTCTGCTGGTGATAAAAAATTAAAATCGTTGCCAGTGAGCTACCTGGGGATGCCTAACGGGCTAGTGTACAGAAGGCCCTCTTGGGGCAGGGATCGTCGGCACAAACCAATTTCTAGGCTTTAAAAAATGTATTGCTTTTTAAAATTCAACTAATTTATTTGTGCTTTAAAAATCCATCATTGACTGAGGAAAGATACTGATAAAATGTAAATATAATTAAAATACAAGCTAGGTTTGCTTCCAACTTCAACTCTGAATTGAACTTAAGATGCTGTTTAATCTACATATATAAATCGGTACTTCTGTCATTCTGTCTATCTGTCTGTCTGTCATCGCGTGTGCGTTGCGGGTATGCACTGAAATGAAAGTTACAGGGCGTACCTACGCGCGCGTTACCTCCAAGAAAGCTTACGCTTCCGAGACGGTCGCGCTCTCTTTCTCTTCCCCCCCCCCCGGTCGCGCTCTCTTCCCCCCCCCCCCCCCCGGTCGCGGCGCTTCTTTTTTCTCCCCCCCCCCCCCCCCCCCGGTCGCGCTCTTCTTTTTTCTCTCCCCCCCCCCCCCCCCCCCCGGTCGCGCTCATCTTTTTCTCTCTCCTCCCCCTCCCCCCCCCCCCCCGGTCGCGCTCTTTCTCTCTCTCCTCCCGGTCGCGCGCTCTCTTTTTCTCTCTCTCTCCTCTCCCCCCCCCCCCCCCCCCCCCCCCCCGGTCGCGCTCTCTTTTTCTCTCTCCCCTCCCCTCCGGTCGCGCGCTCTCTCTCTCTCTCTCTCTCTCTCTCTCTCTCTCTCCTCCTTCTCCCCCCCCCCTCCTCCCTCCCTCCCCCCCCCCTCTCCTCCCTTCCCCCTCCTCCCTCCCCCCCCCTCTTCCTCCCCCTCCCTTCCCCCTCCTCCCTCCCCCCCCCTCTTCCTCCCCCTCCCTTCCCTCCCTCCCTCCCCCCCCTCTTCCTCCCCCTCCCTTCCTCCCCCCGGTCTCTCTCCTCCCTCCCTTCCTCCCCCCCCCCCCCTTCCTCCCCCCCCCCCCCCCTTCCTCCCCCCCCCCCCCTTCCTCCCCCCCTCCCTCCCCCCCTTCCTCCCCCCCCTCCCTCCCCCCGGTCTCTCTCCTCCCTCCCTTCCTCCCTCCCCCCCCCCCCCCCTCCTTCCTCCCTCCCTCCCTCCCCCCGGTCTCTCTCCTCCCTCCCTCCCTCTCCCCCCCCCTCCCCCCCCCTTCCTTCCTCCCTCCCCCCGGTCTCTCTCTCTCTCTCTCTCTTCCAACAACAACATGCCCTCGAAAAAGCCTCGGCACCGCCGGGCACTTCAGCTAGTATGCTATAAATTTATAGAATACTCAACTGCCATGTAATCAGTTTGTCAATTCTTTCTTGCTCACAAACCCATTTTAAAGAAAATATTTTAAATAAACTTAGCTGAAAAAGCTTCTAAAATTTGTCCGAGCTTTTCTTAATTTTGAAAACTCAGCACAAACTAAAAGCTGAAGAAAAATATCCTGTTTGGCTGACTAAATGGTACTAATGGTTCCTGAGGATGAGTAACCTGCAGATGCTTGGACTACACACACTTCCTTCAGCTAACGGTATCACAGCTCTGAGCAAAAATACGTCTAAACTCAACTTTGAGAGGTTGGGCCTTAAAGTAAAAATTAAGGCATTAAAAGATAATTCAATTGAAATGTTACTGAAAGATGTCTGTCATTTAACATTGGAACTCCTTCTTAAGTACTACTGAGCAGAGTTAGAAGTATTAAAAGGTAAGTGCTGTAAATTTCACATTGGACTTCCTATTGACATTTAAGATTTTAAAATGAACGTCTACACCATATTAAAAGCAATACCATCTCCAAGCAGAGAATTTCAAAATGGATGTGGACTACATTCTTTGTTGCCACATAGCTGGGTCATTCTGCAAGTCCTTGGTCAAATCTAATGATTGCCATTGAAAGCTTTTGCAAGGTGATGTGAAATAATCCACACACCATTACAAAGCACTACAATTTGGATCTGGTTATTTGGCAGAGGATGTGCCCCTCTCATCAAATCATTGCTCAACTTTGAGTGTGTGCAGGATGAATCACAATGAACTAATAGTACACAAGTAACTCACTAACAAGAAGAAAAGGATCGACTAGGTGACTTCCCTGATGTGATAGCTTAAAGGGGCACTGTCCCTTTTTGATGACCTATCTAGCTGGGTGTGACTAATGGTATCTAAAGAGGCACATGCTGACAGACTCCCTTTAAGATAATACCCATGTCTTTAACCTAGATAATGTCATGGTAGGAATTCAGAGTCATTTTACAACTCATTGGTCACGTGCATTTGGAATCATGTAATTTTGGACATCCTGCCTCCAAAGCCATATTACTGTTCTGAAATCAGTAGAGCAGATGATAGAAATACAATGAGGACAATTTGCACATGTAATTCTAAACAATAACTTTGAATAATTAGCATTCAGAACAGTGACAGGAAATTTCTGTTGTGGGGGGGGGGGGGGGGGGAAATCACAATTCTTAAGGTTGAAGTGATCAAGCCCCTTAGTTGTTGATTCTCCCCTGTTTGACACACGAGTATGAACCCAGTCAAAGTCAGTGTACCTCCTTTGCAGAGTCTTCAAATGGCAGTTTTATTTTGTCAGAGGCAAAACACAAATTTACTCTTGGAGGAGGAAAATGTTTAAGTAAATTTTATTTGAGCAGTAAATGTTCTAATGAAAAATTTAGTAAATTATATTTCACCAGGACAATTTTTACAAATGTGAAAATAGACCAAAAGTGAAAGCAAAGCCCATCCTTTGTTCAAAATACTCCATTTTCTATAAGAAACATTAGCTTTGAGAATATTAATTGAATTAAATATTTTGGGGTAGAATTTCCATGGGGTTCCCATCAATGTTATGGCAGGAGAGTGAGAATCTCTGCAGAAATTCCAGGCAAAAATCAAAAGTGGAGACCTTTTGCTGTCAGTGGCCTAAAAAAGGAGTACCCCATAGCCAAAAGTGGCACCTGTAGATTTAAAAGCTGGCCCGGAGGTATTCCAGAACCTCCTGACCCCAGAAGTCCAAGTTACTGGCTAGGAAATTAGCATTTTTATTTGCAAGTAGGGTTTTCCAGCTCCAGAATAGCCTTCAGTCTTCACTGGTTCTTTTGGAGCTACACTCCATCTACTGTCACTGGAGTTGCTTAGCCAATGGCTGGTAAGAAATTATTTTTAATATAAAGTCAATCAAAATTCTCCTGAGGCTAATACTCTGAAATGGGGGAGTGTTTTGAACAAAGTATTTCCCTCAGACTGTCCTCCTCCTTTAAGTCTTAAACTGCAGTACATAGTAACATGGACTGAAAAGACATTACGAAATCAATACCTGAAGAAATTCAGATTTTTACAAGTTCTGTGTGTAGGCATTAAAAATCTATTATTAAATGGTGCCTTCTGACTGACTGACTTCACATCAAAAGTAATGAAAGTGCCATACACTTGATTATTTAGCAATGGATACTAAGTAATCTCAACATAATCTGTAGATACTAAGTAATCTCACAACACAATCTGTAAAAAGTCATGATCAAAACCAGCAGCAACTTATCCAACTGCTCAATACTAGTATACAACAATGAGTGTTTCAAGTTTTATTACCTGCTAAATAGTGACCCCCCTCAATGCAACTTTAATATTCAGATTATGGCTATCAATATAAAAGCTAGATTTGACTGCATCTTAATTTTTTTAGACATTCTACCATTGTGTATTAAGAGACCATGTTTAACAATGTAGTGTACCTTCTACACTGCATACTTAGCCAGTTTTAAAGCTTATGTGGTGACATCTGCTTCAGTTTGAGATTTTCTGCAAGCTTGTCCATGAATTCAAATGTGTTCAGATAGTCAGAGCGTTGCACTCTTCAAAAAAAAAAAGTGAATTTCAATTAAGAATTAAACTAGTAAGAAATGCTCACAAAAAACAAGTATTTATAAAAGCTGGATTTTTCCTACTTCACATTTGACTACAATTGATGCTATTTTATTGATTATACAAAATGTTCACGTGTGCATTTTAAACCAGTGATTATATATTGTTCTGTCAATTCTTAGTGCTATATTTTTAGATATGGGGAGAATAATTATTTATGAATTAAGTTGGCATCAGGATAATTTTCCTCCTCAAGCTCTTTCCAGCTTATGTTTACATAGGCTGAAATTTTGCCTACCTCAGCGTGTCTGGTGCAGGTGGTGTCTGTGGCAGGTTGAGACACCACTGTTGAAAATGAACTTGCCTTAATGGGGCCTATTAAGCCCACCTAGCACATTACCCAACCCAATTAGATGGAGCGGGTCTGGTGAAGTCATTTATGACGTGTTTTCAGCTGGGATATTTAAAGGGACTGTGGCCACATTAGATTTGAAGTTTAACAGTGCTGTCAGTGCACTGCAGCATTGGAGTGCTGCAAACACTGAATGACTGCACAGAGGCAGAGGGCGGCATCCAGGTTTCCTGCTGACTCCTTCCATATGCTGATGGAGGGAGTCCGAACACACAGGGAAGTTCTCTTCCCTTCCAATGGGCAAGAGACCCCTCCCCAGGAGACCAAAACAGCCTGGTTGCAGATTGCAGAGGAGGGCACAAGCAGGGATGTGGTCAGGAGGACCTGGCTGCAGTGCCGCAAACGTTTCAATGATCTCATTAGATCAGGACATGTTAGTACAAAGCCACACTCAACTGCATCCTGCTGTGCCTCTCATCACATCTCTAGCACTCTGGCTTCCCTACCCTACTCCTGCACATCCTTACTCTCGCCAACATACCTTGCACCTCCACCCATAACTCTTATCTACATTACATTATCACATCCCCCATCTCACTAGCCACCCCTCACACTCATCCTAGTGCAATCGTACCAACTAACACACAAGGGTAGCCACTTGGGTGTTTTATCCAATGTTTATGTAAAGTTTCTGTTAGTGTGGTGTCAAACATAAAAATCTTTATTTTCAACACTTTTGGGTCTTGGACAGATTTGTGTGCAGCTTTGGAAGTGGTTTAGTGAGTTGCAGTGAATGGTGAGACATAATGGTACACCCACAATGGAGGAGTGTGAAAGGAATGGCTTGGTCATTGTAGGGATGCTTTATGATGTTGCTGTGGGGTGGTGTCAACCTGGCACATCATGTGGCAGCCATATGGGTGTACAGCGTGAAGTTAACTAAATCTGGCCATGATGCAGCCATCCCTGGCCCCTTGGGCAGCAATGTGCTCGGGTGCTGTGCAGCATCAGGTGATTGGGGAGAAGTGGTGGTGCTGCTCGTGGTCCAATTCAGAGGACCAAGGTCAGGCAGTATAAACGGCATCCACATTGATGGAATAAATGGCAAGTGAAGTACAAATGACAGAAGCATTCTCTCAATGGTGAGAGTTTTCCAATGAGGTGCCACTGGATGGAGATTTTGCTGGAAACACTTACAGCCTGCAGAATCTGTGCTGGAAATGAACTGAGCAACAGCTTCTGCCTGAGGAAAGTGATCATCCTTCAGATGGGAGCTTTTACTGTACATTTGATACTGTCAAGTAATTAGCTGGAGCAATGGCCACAGAACTCCCGCCTCAGGTTGACAGACGTGGTTCCCAATCTGCGTGAATCCCACGGCCATGCAGGGAAATTCAAAAAGTAAGTAGAAAAAGGCTCTTAGGTGCCTGTAAATGACCTGATAATGATTTCAATTAGGTCACTGCCAGTCGGGTTGGCTCCGCGATGACAGACGCGCTTGGAGGGGAAAAGCACATGGGGGCAGGATGAAAGCGGGTTCCTGACCCGCTGTCAAAAACAACTTTCCCACCTGACCCGCCACCGATCGTGCCTGCTACCACCCTGGAAAATTCTGGCCATAGAGTCATACAGCACGGATAGAGGCCCTTCGGCCCATCGTGTCCGCGCCGGCCATCACGCCCTGTCTAATCTAATCCCATATTCCAGCATTTGGTCCGTAGCCTTGTATGCTATGGCATTTCAAGTGCTCATCCAAATGCGTCTTGAATGTTGTGAGGGTTCCAGCCTCCACAACCCTTCCGGGCAGTGAGTTCCAGACTCCAACCACCCTCTGGGTGAAAAAGTTCTTTCTCAAATCCCCTCTAAACCTCCCGCCCTTTACCTTGAATCTGTGCCCCCTAGTTATTGACCCTTCTACTAAGGGAAAAAGCTCCTTAGTATCCATCCTATCTATGCCCCTCATAATTTTGTACACCTCAATCATGTCCCCCCTCAGCCTCCTCTGCTCCAAGGAAAACAAACCCAATCTGCCCAGTCTCTCTTCATAGCTGAAGCGTTCCAGCCCTGGTAACATCCTGGTGAATCTCCTCTGCACCCTCTCCAAAGCTATCACATCCTTCCTGTAGTGTGGCGACCAGAACTGCACACAGTATTCCAGCTGTGGCCTAACCAGTGTTTTATACAGCTCCATCATAACCTCCTTGCTCTTATATTCTATGCCTCGGCTAATGAAGGCAAGTATCCCATATGCCTTTTTTACCATCTTATCCACCTGTTCCGCCGCCTTCAGGGATCTGTGTACTTGCACACCCAGATCCCTCTGACCCACCGTCTTGCCTAGGGTCTTACCATTCATTGTGTATTCCCTTGCCTTGTTAGTGTTAAGTTTTTACCCTAGATTTTTTTAGGTTCAGTGTCACTGGCCCCTCCCGTAAGTGGAAGTCAAGTTCCCATGAACCAGAATGCCTTCACCTGCCCAATATCTAGGTAAATGTAGCAATGCCCAGAAGTCAAAGATGTGCGGGTTAGGTTGATTGGCTATGATAAATTGACCCTTAGTGTTAGGGGGATTAAATACGTGGGGTTACAGGGATAGGGTGGGATATGTGTTGGTGTAGGGGTTACGGGGATCGGGTGGGATATGTGTCGGTGCAGGCTCGATGGGCCGAAATGGCCTCTATCTGCACTGTGGGGTTTCTGTGATCTGTGATAACCTTCATCACTACTCCGGTTTACAGAATATACACATCACATGATCCCCTAGACTTCAATAGGAGGAAGAATAATGAAATCAGACTGTGATTCAGGCAATAAACCACTAATAAAAATTAAAAGTAAAAACAGTACTCAATGTAAATATATTTACAGTAATTACTAATCTTAAAGTCGAAAACAACAAAGACACATTTCCAGTGCCACCCTTCAACACAAGACTGACCTTGGTTGTAGTCCTTTATTTTTTACATGGTACTCACTACCATGGAGTCTTCCCAAAGTCCTCTAACTAGGCTCAAACCCTAGTGCTTTCAGACTGACTAGCGAGCTGAATGCAGGCAACCAAAAATAGACCTACAATTGGCACAGAATTATCCACCGAGGGTCAACATAGAATCATGGCCTACCCTCCTCACAAATCTGACTACAGTCTCTGACATGGGCATATCTATCAATCAAATCTTTTTACTTTAAAGAGATCCCCAGGATGTCAATTATATAGAATATCTGAATTGAATGGAATGGCTTATTTCTGAGAAACCCATTGATCTGTTTTTACCACTTTGCTTAACCTGTGATTTAACACTTGTCCAATCAATTATCAAGGACAAAGCTTGGGACAGAATATGGTAATGCCTCTGAATTGAACAGACATTAATATATTTAACACCCTTTGTCCCAGTAGGAACAAGTTAGAACTAAATATTGATGCAATCATATCAGACCATAAATATCTCTGCCGATTTATGATTCGGCACCCAGTGCTTAATGTTAACCATGTGTGTATTGTGACTAGCAGGAAAGAACTAACAATCCAGAATAGACTTTTGTCATACTAAGAAAATAAGTGAGTAATATATTTACAAGAAAACCCAGGATTCTTTAAACTGAATGCGAATGTTAGCCCCAAGTAGTGTTTATACTTACTTGGGTAGACCTTTGATACATGCAGCCAAATCCTTAGTCATGAAACCAGACTCAATAGTTTCTACACAAACTTCTTCTAACAAGGTACAGAAGTTCTGCAGTGCAGAGTTGTCATCCAGCTTTGCTCTATGGGATAGTCCTCGAGTCCAAGCAAAGATGGAGGCTTGAAACAATGAGGGGAAAAGTCTTGCATTAAAAACACCAGGTACATAGGGCAAGAAAAGTCTTTTTAACCAAACTTATGCTTCAACAGACTGTATTTAACTGCACCATTATTATAACACCTTAAATACTGAAACATCCTTGGGTGTTTCACAGCTTAAAGAAGTAAAAATAAAAAATGTAATGGATGCTGAGCTACAGTGGGAGAGGTGACCAAAAGCTCAGTGGAATGACAGATTTTAACAGATTTTACAGGTAGGAGAGAAACAATTAAGCTGATAATTTTACGGTGAGAGTTCCAGATAATAAGGCTAAAGCAACAGACGGCTCTACCATCATTGATGGTTGAAGGGAAGTATGCTCAGAGGGCATTGGGAGGGGCATAAGTTTGAAGGAAGTTGCAACGATAAAGTGAGAGACACCATGGAGGGGATTGAAGGTGAAGGCAAGAAGTTTAAATTCAAAGCTTTAGGAATAGTTAACCAGCATGGATCGGTGTGAAGGGCAAGCAGGGCTTACTGCACTGCATGATAGTATACGGGCAGATGAGTTTTGAATGCAGTGGGAGGATGGGAGACCAGCAAGGAAGATGTTGGAGAAATCAAGTCTAGTGGGTGTCAAAAGTATGGATAACAGTTTTAGTAGCAGTGACAGTGAATTAGTAGCACAAGCAGATGACATTATTGAGGTGGAAGTAAGCAGTCTTGATGATGGATAGGATGTGGAGTTTGAAACTCAGCTCAGGTAGTAAGGAATTGAAGATATTTGTGAAGAAGCTGGGAAAAGTATCTCCCCATGGTGAAGGATGAGGATAGTTGAGTTGGAGGACTGTTGTTGTGGGCTGTAAGGGAGATGAGGAAGTGGTCAGAGATTTGAAAAGTGGCATGGTCAGGTGCGATGATAGTGTAGTGTTTATAAAATTATAAAGGGCTTTGATAGAGTGAATAAAGGAAAATATTTCTTGGGGAGTCAATTACAAGGAGTCATCAATTTAAAATTGTCACGAAAATGAGTGAGAAGTTAGGAGATGTGTCTTTAACGAGTTGTTGGAGCATGGAATGCTTTTCTACAGAGAATGGTTAAGGCATTGTCGCTTCTAAGGGAAGAGTAGATAAATATTTGAAGTAGAGGAAGATACAGGGGTATGGGGAGAGCGCAGGGCAGCGAGATTAGTTTTAGACTGCTCTGACAAGGATGACGCAAACACAAAATGCCTCCTTCTGTGCTGTAAACTTCTATGGTTCTAAACATGAACATTTCTATTACCTTACATTTCTTAAAATTAGCAATTCACCTATCTGGTCATTAACTCTGATGAACCTAGATCGCCTGAATTTTATACCTTTTTCTAAACATTGTGCTTTCCACAAAACTTGGTGTCACCTACAAACTTAAATACTCTTTATTTCCAAATTAATAATCTTGAAATTAAAGTCCCAAGACTCAGCCTCGAGCATTCTGTTGACTACACCACAGTGTAGTGGTTATGCTAAAAGAACCAGCAATCCAGCTGTCCCAAGTTCAAATCCTACCATGGTAAGTTATGAAACTGATTTAAATAAATGTTGTAATTTGTAGGCTAGCACCAGGAAAACAAAATAACCATGAAAGCTGTTGGATTTTTGCAAAAATCCATCTAGTTCACTAATGCCCTTCAGGGAAGAGAACCTGCCATCTCCACCTGGTTTAGTCTAACTATTCATGTCCACAGGGCAACTATGTTGGGAAATAAATGCTGCCTTGCCAGCATTGCTTACATCCTGAAAACAAATAAAAATAAAACTACTAATCATTACCCTTTGTTTCCGGTTATATAACCAACTTATTACCCAACCTATTAAGTTTTCACAAACTTTTAGTTGCAAATCTCGTGAGGTTCCTTACGATGTCTTCAAAAAGTCTGAAGGAGCGAGTTTCCATTGAGCTTCACCTACTTGTCCGCTGCTAAAACAACATTTACACCATTTTCCCAGGGTTTCTACGGCTCTTCTGGCGAAGTTACAGTGGATGAGCAGAAGTACCCCCATGGAAATTCACCCCTAAATATCAAATATCCACAGTACTAAAATCTGTATAACCTGCCTTTCATAAAACAGAAATTATTTGGAATTATTGCTGTCGCTCCTATGATCTCTTCCATATTGAAAATTTAAAATTTATCTTATCAAATAAACTATACTTGCAGAATGGGGTTTGTGGGTTTCTATCAAGAACTAATATCAAACAATGTCATCTGGAATGTGTTTCAAGGCAATAATATATTTTGGGGCCGCCATGCAATACACTGCAGATTCTGCATCATCATATATCAAATAAACATACTGGCCATACTTGTAATTACATTTGTATAAAGGAGGCAACGCAAAATAATGTTACCAATTGGATTGGTTGAGGTTTCCTTGCCCTGCTGGTGCATACGGTAATGGCGTGTCACAGTGCCATGGGCAGCCTCAGCTTCGACTGTCTTATTATCAGGACAAATCAATACACTGGTCATCATTCCCAGTGAGCCATATCCTGCATGTAATTAGAAAAATATATTCTTAAAAAACACAAAATCAAAATAAAGAAACCATATTTCGGTAGTAGTTAGCTAAAAAAGTAGACTGGAGTAACAGCTTCTATTTTTCTTAATCTCTGCTCAGTGCCTCTGACAGAACTGGAGGCAATCTACTCAATAATTCTTGAATTTTTCAGCAAATTTGATGAGCTATTTTTTCACCATCTGCTGGGTTATTTTGAAAACACGAAGAACATTTCTGAATTTATAAGTTTACAAGTTATTCTGATGCAGAAAGTCATGTCAAACTGTACAATATATCTAGAAATCCATCAGTAGAATTAGCTGTTTACTACACATTATCAAGCGTAGCCTAACTTAGATAAATATAGTTGCTACTGGCAAAAGTACCTTGTGCAATAGAGTCAGATTGCACATCACCATCATAATTCTTACAGGCCCAGATGAAGCCTCCCTCAGATTTTAGTGCTTGAGCTACCATGTCATCAATTAGTCGGTGCTCATACCAGATTCCTTTGGCCTCAAATTGTGCTTTGTATTGTCTGCAAGAGAAAGCAATTCTTGGTTAGAGAAAAATATTTTTATGGTCTAAAACAAAGCCGTACCTTTAGCCTTCTTACCTCAACAACCGTACCATAAAGTCAAGCTTTCCAAATGTTTAAATTTACACTACCCTCCTCTTTTTAGGTACCCAACTGTTGTCTCCTGTCACCGTGTTTCTTCCTTCAGTTTGTAGGGCTAGCCAGTCTGGTCCACCGGCTTCTTTACGGCTCACTGCCATAGTGATCACATCTCTTGTTCACTAATCAAGGAATGACATGAGTGAGTAATCCTCAGCCCAAGTGCCCAGCCTCTTTTGCAACTGAAGGTGCTTCAAACAGCAAGGTTTCTTGTAGGAAAGTAAAATAATGAAGTGAGAGAGAAGTGAGTGGGGGAGGTAGGGAAAGAGAAACAACATTTTTGAAACGGTTATTTTAAAAAAGTTACTTTTCATAGATTTCCTGGAATATGTCCTTGAATCGTCCATCATAGCTCTTCAGTATGGTATTCTTTGTGCTCATGTATAATGGCCAACCTTTAACAAGAGCTTGCTGGAATGAGCTATGAGCGAAGTCCCTAATAGAGGAGTCAGTGTTGTACATTCCCAAAGCAACTCCTCCACCATCTGTAACAGAAAGCAGTTAGTGACATTTTTTACAAAGCCACATATACCAAAAGTAGCATTTTGTGTTTGTCGTAATGTACTCCCGATTGCTTTTAAATCTTAACACCTATTATCAAAAGTACCCTTCGATTCCTAGATCCTCTTTCTTCCCACTCCTTCCCTGTTTGCGCAAGTGTAAAAATGAACTCAAATTATATTCATGTACCAGTGTTGAATTTTCTTTCCATTTCTCCAGGACAGTAGTAACCTAACAATAAATCTAGTTTACATTCATGAGCTCTTTTCAATTGTATGCAATATTTTGTTTCTTGCATGCTATATAAATCCTAATCTAACCTAAAAAAGGAGTGTGAATTGAAACTCTCCTATACCTTTCTATGGGGGCGAAATTGGGTGCCTTTGCGCCTCCCATTGGCACCACGCGGACATCGACACCCGCCATATTCGGCGGGGGTTTTGCGGCGGTGCTGTGGCATTGCATCCCGATCTCCTTTGGCCGAGAGATCGTGACATCATCGCCGTGTGCATCGCCCCGATCCTGAAATTGACTTCTGCCCCCTGCAGCAGCACCGGTTGAAAACACCGACAGCTGCAGGTGGTGTGCATCGGGCAGCAGATGTTTAAAAGGTGAGGTGGTTGAGATAAGAAAATTTAAAAAAAAACTTACCTTTCTTGTTCCAGTTTTTTTCGCAGGTTCCTGCCCGCGATCGATCAGCCCAGCACTCTGCTTGCGTGCCAGGCTGATCACACGGGATCGCAGCTGCCTTGGTCGTCCAGGTAGGTACTTTTTCTATTGCAGAGCCTGCAGCAAAGGCCCTTCCCTTTAAGGGAGGGAAGGAGCCTTTGAACGCAGCAGCATTGCACGGCCCAGTGTGCAGTGCTGCTGAAGTCTCCGCCCCACCTGCTACCGATTTTTAGCGCTCCACTTCCTTCTTTGAGTGCAAACAGCGAATTTTTCAAAAGTCTGAAATCGTTAGCGCCTGGCGCTAACTTTTCAAACTTTTAAAAATTACCGTCCCAAGCAGGGCGAGTGAATTTCTCCTCTTATAAGTCTAGCCTACACAGCCAGTAGATCCATACCAGTAATTAATATGTGTAACCAGCTTAGCCCCATCTATATACATTGGAAGGTTTTGTTTCTTCCAGAACTTAAAAACTGCACAGCACACAGGAAATGGTGCTGCCAGTGTAAGCTGCTTGATGCAAGCATGTAAAAAAGTGTTATTGAATGTGTCTCAACATTATTGGCCAGTTAAGCATCAACAACAGTAGCTGCAAACGAGATCTAACAATCTACTCAATTTAAAGAATCATTTACCATGCATAGTTCTGAATACAGGAAACTTTCTGGTATCCGGCACTGACGGGACCAAGCTGGTGCCGTTAGATCAAAACTGCCGTATAATCCAGCCCTAATGTTGAAACATACAGAGCTTTTCAGCTCCGTGTGAATCAACAAACCCTGTTGCTTAGCAACAGCTTCAAAACAGTCGGTTGCAGCTGCAAGCGTCTCTAGCTGAAGCTGTTGCTTAGCTAGAGACCTTGCAGAGCCTGACTGGGAAAAGAAAAGCAACGAGAAGTAAAAAAACCTATAGAAAACGGCTCCTGAATTTTGCCGGTAGATAGAGCTTTCCGGACTTTTAACCTCCAGTTAAACGAAAGTTTCCTGTATGCAAGCCTACAAATTTCATAAAGCATGCATCTGCACAACATGCAAACCTTACCTGTAAAATTATGAATAGTATAGGTGACAGGCTCACCACCATGACTGGGTGTGTATTTGATTTCAACTATACCAGGACCAGGTACAACAAAGTCTGTAGCTCTGTACTGTGAACAAAAAGTATTAAATTTGTTACTAAATTTGAACCAAAAAGATAAATGTTTACACTTTATATTCTGCAAACCATATTCGGTGGGAGGCTTAACTTTAGTTCCAGTAGCACAAGAATGATAAAGTTCATCAGCCAAAACCTAGATACAAAATAAACAATTATATAAGCACTTTACTAGTAATCACAGAATCTACAGTGCAGATAGAGGCCATTTCGGCCCATCGAGCCTGCACCGACACATATCCCACCCTATCCCCGTAACCCCACGTATTTAATCCCCTAACACTAAGGGTCAATTTATCATAGCCAAATCAACCTAACCTGCACATCTTTGGACTGTGGGAGGAAACCGGAGCACCCGGAGGAAACCCACGCAGACACAGGGAGAATGTGCAAACTCCACACAGACAGTCGCCCGAGGCCAGATTTGAACCCGGGTCCCTGGCGCTGTGAGGCAACAGTGCTAACCACTATGCCACCGTGCCCCCCGTAATGTTACAGTCAAAATAGCATAACATTTTTATTTGCTGTATTTCTGTTCAGTTTTCTTCTGAAGGCATTAGCTCCTTGTTGGAGTGCAGTTCCACGATGTCAGTTATCATCTGGGATCTCACCCAAGTGGCCATTATTTGTGTGAGCTTTGACAATAAGTGTCACCAGGCTTTTTAATTACAAGGGCAATCATAGCAGAGGCCAATTCAGTCATCACCTGATGTTCACACATGCACTTGTTATTTTAGTGTAAATGTATTCAAAGTCTAAAATCAGGATTGAAAATTACCAGGAACTAAAACAACTGCATCCTTAATTCAAATGAACATTTATGATCCTAATTCAATTGTGCGTAGCATTAATATTTTGAAAGCAATTTAAAATCTTCATTGGTGATCCAGTAATTGACAACAAAAAAGGGCATTTTCTTCGCTGATACCAGCTACAATAACTCTCCAACTGAAAGATGACCAGTGGCCTCATGATTGCAGGTGGATATAGACATAATTGCACAGCGTGCAAACAAATAATGTATGATTTTCAAGTCTGTTTAGAAAATTAAACAGAGTGCAGCTTGGAACAGAGTTTAAACGTGTGAGCTTGGAGAGCAGGAGTTAAAAATCTACATGAGCGAGGACAGAGAACCAGTGGAAGTTCAGCTCTGTGAAACTCCCCAAATGCATTCGGAGAAAAATAAACAGTGACATCACAGGGAAAAGGCAGAGGCAGTGGATCTGAGCGGAGGCGGAGCAAATAAACAGCGCGGCACAGGAAGGCCCAAGAGCAGAGGCAGTGGACCTGACAACAAAAACAAGGATTGATGTCACAGGAAAGTGATTGGTTGGTCAGTATTTCTCTCTTTTCTTGGGCATTGGCTTAAATTAAGAGCTGGGATTAAAAACTAAACATTCAAAACTTATACATTTAATTAATTAAATACATTAGAGATGGCAGGGCAGGCAATGGGTTACTGCTGCAACATGTGGGAGCTGATGGTCACCATTGAGGTCCACGGCGACCACATTTGCAGTAAGTGTTGGTTGCTCGAGGAACTTCGGCTCCGTGCTGATGAACTGGAGTCCGAGCTTCAAACACTGCGGCACATCAAGGAAGGGGGAGAGTTACCTGGACGCTGTGTTCCAGGAAGCAGTCACACCCCTTAGATTAATTAATTCAAATTTGGTCCGTGGTCAGGGACAGGTGGGTGTGACTACGAGTGAAGCAAGTATGGGGAACCAGGAGGTAGTGGTGGAGGAGCCTCAGCCCTTGCCCAACAGTTACAAGGTTCTTACTCTGTTGGGCGAGAGCAGGGACTGCAGTGAGGATGAGCAAACTGACCACAGCACCGTGGTACAGGGAGCAAACAGAAACGTGGTAGTGGTCAGCACACACACACACACTTATTGTGATCTAATGGAAACTTACTCAGACTCAATTACAAAAGCCCCCTCTATGATTTGACTGAAACATACAATCACCACTCCCGATCGGCTGTCTATTGTAGGCCCGTTTCCTTCTGCTCGCTGTTCTTGCGTTAGCTCCCGACGCCGTCTCTTTAAACTAAACCAACTTGCAATATCTTGAAACACATTTCCTGTCCTCTCCTGTGCACACGATGGCCATATCAAAATGTGTGAATGTCTCTAGCAGAGAACTCTTGATGGCTAATTGTCCCTCCTATTGTCCATTGATTACTTGGGCACCAACTGTCTGTATTGAGGTCCTTTCTGACAATGCAACCTTCCCAAAGTGACTGCATATGCTGATTATTGGTTTCTGTTAGCATTCGTATTCAAATGGTATAGGGCCCGGCCCATTGTCTAGGCCTGCCCAGATACCAGCTTTTCTGGAGCCATGGTCCAAGGTGTGCTTCTTTAACAAGAAGGTACAATGAATATGCGAATGTTTTTGTATCTTCCCTAGACAGAAAACCTTCATATAGCAATTTGGCTGCAATGTCTGAATTAACCCTTTATTGCCCAGCTCTTTTTGCAGGCTGTGCAGTTCTGGGTTTTTATATTTCACAGTCCAATTTTTACCATGGGCGGGGTGGGGGGGGGAGGAACAGACCCTACAGTATCAAATTGAAAACAAAAGCCTACCATGTTGCGAAGAATAGTGAAAAGCCAGAGGATTGGGAAATTTTTAAAAAGCAGCAAAGGACAACTAAAAAAATGATAAAGAGAGAAGATAGCTTTAAGTTAGCAAGAAATATAAAAACAGACAGCAAGAGCTTCTACAGGTATATAAAAAGGAAGAGAGTAGCTAAAGTAAACGTTGGTCCCCTAGAGGATGAGTCTAGGGAATTAATAATGGGAAACGGCAGAGACCTTGAACAAATATTTTGTATCGGTCTTCACGGTAGAAGACACTAAAAGCATCCCAATAATGGATAATCAAAGGGCTATGGAGGTGGGGCGGGAACTTAAAACAATCACTATCACTAGAGAGAACGTACTTGGTAAACTAGTGGGACGAAAGGTGGACAAGTCCCCTGGACCCAATGGCGTGCATCCTAGAGTCTTAAAAGAGGTGGCTGCATAGATAGTGGATGCATTGGTTGTAATCTACCAAAATTCCCTGGATTCTGGAAAAGTCCCAGCGGACTGGAAAACCGCAAATGTAACACCCCTATTTAAGAAAGGAGGGAGACAGAAAGCAGGCAACTATCGACCAGTTAGCTTAACATCTGTCATTGGGAAAATGCTGGAGTCCATCATTAAGGAAGTGATAGCAGGACATTTAGAAAATCATAATAGTCAAGCAGTCAGCATGGTTTTATGAAAGGGAAATCATGTTGGACAAATTTGCTGGAGTTCTTTGAGGATGTAACGAGCAGGGTGGATAAAGAGGAACCAGTAGATGTCGTGTATTTGGATTTCCAGAAGGCATAAGGTGCCACATAAAAGGTTACTACACAAGATAAGAGCTCACAGGGTTGGGGGTAATATATTAGTATGGATGGATGGATAGAGGATTGGCTAACAACAGAAAACAGAGAGTTGGGATAAATGTGTCATTTTCAGGTTGGCAAACTGTAACTAGTGGGGTGTCGCAGGGATCAGTGCTGCGGCCTCAACTATTTACAATCTATATTAATGACTTGGATGAAGGGACTGAGTGTAATGTAGCCAAATTTACTGATGATACAAAGATAGGTGGGAAAGCAAATTGTGTGGAGGACGCAAAGAATCTCCAAAGGGATATAGTTAGGCTAAGTGAGTGGGAAAAAATCTGGCAGATGGAGTTTAATGTGGGAAAATGCGAGGTTATCCACTTTGCTAGGAAAAATAAAAGAGCAAATTATTATTTAAAAATGGGGAGAGATTACAAAATGCTACGGTACAGAGGGATCTGGGGGTCCTTGTACATGAATCATGTAGTGTATGTACCTTTAAGAGGAACTATGTTTTTGAAGCCCCTGTGTACTGTAGTACCAGTAGTGACCACTCAGGTATATAAGCCTGTACAGCGTCTTGTATAGTTAGTTCACCTCCAGACTTTGTTCAGTAAACACTTGTTAAATCAACTCCTGCATTCCGTGTCTCCATTAACACACGGATCTAACAGTGGCGACGAGTTAGAAACGAACTTACCTGCAATTCGGCAGCACCTCAAGGAGATCGATTCCTCAGACGAAGGTCGAAGAAAAAAAAAACTCTGGTTTCACCAGCTAAACGGGCTGGTGGCAGGTAGTGCACTGATCCTTCCTGGGCGGCGGGCTGGGGCTCGATCAGGTGGCTCTGCAGCGGGGCCGGGCAGCGAGTCGGAAAGCAGAAGCAAACAGAGACAGAGGGTGGAGCACTCAGTGTAGTGTATGTACCCGTCTATCTTTAAGGGAACTATTGAATGTAACCGTTCACCTTTAAGGGAACTACTTTAGGTGTGGCACTATTTGTTTGGCTTCTGTATACTGTAATACCGATAGTGACCACACCAGTATATAAGTGTTGTAGCAGGATTGCTGGGGCAGATTCGCCCGGACCTTCGAATAGTAAAGACCTGTTTTGTTTGTTACTTCTGAAGTCTGTGTATTTATTAACTGCACAACCCACAGACTTTACAGTGGCGACGAGTCCGATCGTACCCTGCGGCAAGATTACCAAAGCAAGAAGAGCGTCGAAGAGAGGCAACCGCCCTCGTCGTGCTGCTGGAAGAAAACACGAGGCTGCAGCAGGAGAAAGGAGGAAGACTTTAGCAACAAAAGCTTCCATTAGCAACAGGCACTGACTACCCTTCTACCACGGTGCAGAGTGAGCCGATCAGCAGGGAACAAGGCGGCCGAAGAGACTGTGAGTAGGGGAAGGTGTAGAAGTATCCGGAGGATAAGGGCAGAGCACTCGACCTCGGTCGAGGGGGAGCTGTGCCGGCCAAAAGTCGGGTCCAACGGCGTCGGGTGACAGCCGGACCGCGATCGGCGGGAAAAATCCGGGCAGCGACCGCAGCCACGAAGCGCTGAGCCTGCGAGTAGGCGCGGGAAGAGAAACCCAGCCGCAGCCGGGGAGGGAAACACCGGTCTGCGAGAGGGCTGGGGAGGCGAACGGGAACCGTGCGGGTGAGAGCCGGGTGCGGAGAGAGAGACTGCGAGGAGCCAGTCCAGCGGCTGAGCTGTTCTCCACCAACGGGGTACTCAGAGCCGGCAAAACCGAACGTGCGGGAGTGGGTGAGAGACACAGCCGAAAACGGGGTGAGAGACTGCGCGAGAGCCAGTCCAGCGGCTGAACTGTCCTCCGTTAACGGGGTGTACCCAGCGCCGGTAGAGCCGTGCGGGCGGGAGGAAAAGACATAGCCGAGTAAGGGGAGCTGTGCGGAAGCCAGCCAGCGGCTGAACCTGTCCGCTGTGGGGGAAGCGTACCCCTTCCACCGGGAAGAAACGCGGGAAGCCGCCATTAGGCGGAGAAGACGCCAGAAGCGGGAAACCGCCATTGAAGTGGGCGGGGCGAGAAGGAAAGAGCGGGAAACCGCCGATTTCGCGGGAAAACCGCCATCTTAGAAACAAACAAATAAATAAGAATACTTAAAGAAATACTGGTGCTGCTCCCAAGGGAAGAAAAATGCCTAAGCGAGGAAATATTAACGACTTTAATTCTGAAATAGAAGACTGGGCCACGTACGTGGAACGCATAGAGATCTATTGCGAAGCCAACAAAATAGAGGAAGACGACAAGGCGGTAACATTGCTAAACTCGATGGGGGCAAAAACATACGGGCTCTTGAAGCATCTAATAGCACCAAATAAACCAGCGGATCAGACCTTCGAAGAGATTGTGGCTGTGCTGAAGGACCACTTGAACCCCACACCGCTGATGCTGGCTGAACGATTCAAATTCTACGCAAGAACGCAGAAGAAAGACGAAAGCAATGCGGAATACTTGGTCGAACTGTGTAGGCTAGCGAAATACTGCCAGTTCGGAGGGAATCTGACAGAAGCGCTGCGGGACAAGTTCGTATGCGGATTGTCCAAAAAAGGGACGCAGAAGCGACTACTGGAAGAGAACGACCTCACACTGGACAGGGCTGTCCTTATAGCTGCATCGCACAAAGCCGCAGCGAAAGGAACGGCGGAAATGCAACTAAAGGCGGCGGCACTCGGGGTGGACCAAATTACTTCAAGCACAACAAAATGCTACCATTGTGGGAAGACAACGCATGACCAGAATCAATGCTGGTTTAAGAACCAAGAGTGTAGGAAATGTGGCAAACTGGGTCACATCGCGAAGGTATGCCGGTCCGGGAAAAAGACCAATAATCAAAGGAAGCCACCACAAGAAAAGTACAACAAGGTACACAAGGTGGCTGAGAAGAGTTCAGACGAACAGAATTCAGACTCAGACCCAAACAACCAGGAGCTGGGTAGGCTGAGAATCCACAATGTGGGTAAGGAAACAGATCTACAGGCCATCTGGGTCATACTAAAAATAGCTGGAGTCCAAGTAAGAATGGAGCTGGACACTGGACCAGCTCTATCAGTCATCAACCGAAGGGACTACCACCGGCTATTCTCTCACATACCTTTAAGAAATACCAAGTTCGTATTACAGACATACACGGGGCATAACGTATACCCCGTGGGGAAAATAAGAGTCAAGGTGAGAGATAGGGGTAAAGAACACCCAAGAATGAACTTGTACGTATTACCTGAGGGAGGACCACCACTTCTAGGACGGGAGTGGATTAAGAAAATAGACATGGAATGGCATTACCTAAAAGCCATAATGAGGGAGGACTCGGTGCAAGCTATTAGCTCAGATTCTGAAATGGATGATGATAAGACCAAGTCGAATATGGAAGACAAGGCTAAAAGGGACTTGCCGACGATGGGAAAGAAAACGAAGACATGCAGAAGGACTTATGGTACCAAGAAGAATAAAGCTGCAGAGCAGAACTCCAGGTTGACAGAGAATTCTGAGCCTGTTCAAGCAAAGGATTCATCCATGACGGAAGAACACCGAGCTCAGACGCAAACTTATGTCAAAGTACGACAACAATTAGAACAGTTGAGTGACCGTCTCGTACAAGAGATGAAAAATATGGAAAGGTTCTGGGACACCGAATGGGAGAACCTGGAAAGACTACAGAGACAGCTAGCTCAAGCAGAGAGCGACCATAGAGCCATTGTGGTCAAATACCAATCACATTCCCCTGATGCTGTTCAGGAACTAGAATATTTACAGAATGAACCAAAGGAAGAGGAATCTTCAGGGAGCCAGGATTTTATTCCAGTTCTTCTCTACGACTCTTTAAAAGCAGAGTGTGAGAAGTTGAAAGAACAGTATGAACAGGCCCAGGCTACAATTCTGGAGGGGGTTAACTCGGCAGCCTCCGAAAAGCTAGTTTCAGTAGAAGCATATGAACAACTAAAGGTTGAACATGAGCAAGAAGTCCAAAGGCTGCAGGAAATTCTTGATGAACTCAAGGCCAAGACAGACTCATCGGTAGGAGCTCCATCCATAGATGAGAAATTAGAGGTGAAAATCATGGCAGAGCATGAAAGACAGGATGTCCAAGAACTTATAAAAACATTGAAGGACACCCAAGACAAATATGAGGCGGCAATGACCGAGGTTCAACAACTTGAAGAACAGATTCAACTGGGAATCCTTTCAGTGGAAGAACAGGACACTGTAAGAATGGTCCCTGAACATGAACTAGAGAGCATCAGGGCGCAACTTTTCCAAGCGCTGAAAGCCAAAGTTCAAGAGGAACGTAAGGTGGAAGTATTGGAGAAAGAGGTGGAGGAAATGGAGAAGACTCTGATCCACCGTGTTCCCAGGGAAGAGTTAACAGTCAGCCAACTCCTTCATATGCTGAAGGACAAGACTCTGCAAGGGGAACAATCTGAACACGAGCTTCAATCTTCAGGGGGAACGAGTTCGGAGCTCTCAAAAGTCACGGAGATAGCTGAGGTGGCAACACAAATTTTACAAGGATGCCAAAAGTACGTTGAATCACGTCAAGGTGAACAGAAGAATGTGGAAACCGTTACTTCAATAGAAGGGTTAAATAGCCTGATAACGCAATTACCGATGGAAAGGAAGGTATTGAACTCACAAATGAGGTCCGTCGTGAAGGAATGGCAGATAACCCAGGAAGAGCGGGATGAATATGAATGCATGAAGAAGGCTTTTCAAGAAAGATGTTTAGGGAAGGAACCACCGTCAGCTAACGTCCAGACGGGTGAGGAGGAAGAAGAAGTCTCTCTCGCTGGCCTAACTCAGGACGAACCCGAATATTACCATGACCTGTTGAGTGACACTGAATATTACGAGGATGTGGTCTGCCCAGCTTGTGATGAAAACTCTCAAAGTGCTGAAATCCGGAGGAAGCACTTAAGGTCTAAGGAACATAGAGAGTTGGTGGCGCTACAGCTGGCAGCCGAGAAAGGAGCTCCGAGAGTTTCAAAAAGGCAGAAAAGAAAAAGAAGAAGCAGAAGATAATAACTGTCTAAAATATTAGCACTTCTACCATTCCAGGCGGGACATTACGAAAGGAGCTAAATTAGTTGAAAAACTGGAAAATGTCAAGACAGCCAGTTGGTTGTAAAAGTCCGCACTGCTGGTTCAACAGGACGAAGGTTCAAGCTGTTACGTCAAGAAAAAGGCTATGGAGGAGTCACGCTAGCCAGGTAATTCGGCTACACCAAAGAAATGTTGTTCGGAACGAGTCAAGATCAGAGACTGAATCTATGAACTGTTTCCGCAGAGACTGAACCTGTGAACTGTTTCCACCGAGATTATATTTGTAAATTGTTTTATATGACATTGACTCCACCGAGATTATATCTGTAATTTGTTTTATAGGAAGTTGAAGATATGTATGTTTAACAGGGACTCTGTAAGTAATAAGCTAAAAAGGGAGGATTGTAGTGTATGTACCCGTCTATCTTTAAGGGAACTATTGAATGTAACCGTTCACCTTTAAGGGAACTACTTTAGGTGTGGCACTATTTGTTTGGCTTCTGTATACTGTAATACCGATAGTGACCACACCAGTATATAAGTGTTGTAGCAGGATTGCTGGGGCAGATTCGCCCGGACCTTCGAATAGTAAAGACCTGTTTTGTTTGTTACTTCTGAAGTCTGTGTATTTATTAACTGCACAACCCACAGACTTTACACTCAGGAGACGGCCGGCGCTGCAAAGCAGGTCGGCATTCGGACCGAGCAGAGGGAGGGGAAAGTCCCAGAGGGTCCGACGGGAACGATTCTCCAAGTGACGGGGAAACTGTTTAAAATGTGTAAATAAAAAAAATAAAAAATAGAAATACCGCGAAAAGCTGCAGGTCGCAACGGGAACTGCGGAGAACAGCGTTGGCAGCGGCGGGAAAGCGCGGGAGGCGCCATCTTGACTCGGCAGGGAAGAAGGAAAAGCGCGGGAGGCGCCATTTTTGATTTTCAGGATGCCGAAGACTGGCAATATTACTGCTTTCGATAGTGATATAGAGGATTGGACCACATATGTGGAAAGAGTGAAGGTATATTGCAAGGCGAATGAAGTAGCGGATGATAAAAAAGGCATCGGTACTTCTAAATCTGATGGGCGCAAGGACATATGGGCTGTTACGAAACTTGATCACTCCAGCCAAACCAATGGACAAGAATTTTAAGGAGATTGTTGATACCCTACAGGAGCACTTAAACCCAACACCGCTGCTGATAGCGGAACGATTCAAATTCTTCAGGAGGAATCAGCACAAGAATGAAAGTAACGCTGATTACCTCACCGAATTACGAAAGCTGTCAAAGCACTGCCAATTCGGGGCAGGACTAGCAGATTCTCTACGAGACAAATTGGTCTGCGGTCTCCTAAGCGAAGGAACACATAAAAGACTACTTTCTGAGAAAGATTTGACGCTGGACAGGGCTTTCAGTGTGGCTGTATCATACAAAGCAGCAGCAAGAGGAGCTGCAGAGATACAGCAAAAGCCACAGGACTTCGGCACCCATGAAATGACACGGGGTTTCGAGAGATGTTATCGCTGCGGCAGATCCACCCATGACCAGAGGGACTGCTGGTTCAAGGACAAAGCATGCAGGCAATGCAGAAAGATGGGACACATTGCACATGTATGCAGATCTGGAAAAAAATCCGCTGACAGTAAAAAGGTCAATAAGGAAAAGTACAGAAAGGTACAAATGATGACGGACAGTAGCTCCGAAGACCAGAAGAGCGATAGCGACTCCGGAAACAAGAGACTAAGCTGTCTCAAATTACATAATGTAATTGCCAAAGAAGATTACCAGACCATTTGGGTTACCCTCACTATAGCGGGGTCCCCAGTTAAAATGGAGCTAGATACAGGATCAGCTCTGACCATCATAAGTCGACGGGATTACGAGCAGCTATTTCCGCATATACCTTTGAAAGACACATCCATTATCTTGAAGACATATACGGGGCAGAAAGTATACCCCAGAGGGAAAATAAGGGTGCCTGTTGTATACAACGGCAAGGAAATACAGTTGTATTTATACGTTCTGCAAGATGGTGGTCCACCGTTGTTGGGACGTGAATGGATCAGAAAGATACGTTTAGACTGGCACTCCATTCAGGCACTGACGGTGACCAGTAAGAAAAAAAATGATGACGTCATTCCTGGGCGATTAAAAGAAATCTTGGCTAACGCCAAAGAAGTGTTTCAACAGGAACTAGGAACCCTGAAAGGCGCCACCGCCTCAATAAAAGTGGAAGATGCGGCAATTCCCAAGTTTTTTAAGGCAAGGCCGGTGCCATACGCAATTCGTCCAGCAGTCGAGGCAGAGCTGGAGAATTTGGAAAAAGCAGGCGTGTTATCCAAGGTAGATTGGAGCGAGTGGGCAACACCCATCGTCCCGGTCACGAAGAAAACGTTGAATAATGATAAATCTGAAGAACAGAGAAAAATTCGCATCTGTGGGGACTTCAAGGTGACTGTAAACCCGGTTCTTCACATGGTACAGTATCCTCTTCCGAGGATAGAAGATATTTTCGCCTCACTATCCGGAGGGAAACGTTTCACCAAAATTGACTTAGCACAGGCATATCTACAGATGGAGGTTGAGGAGGCCTCTAAAAAGTATCTCACGATAAACACACAAAGGCCTGTACCAGTACAATCGACTGGTTTTCGGAGTAGCATCAGCTCCAGCTATCTGGCAAAGAGCTATGGAGCAAGTCCTGCAAGGGATTCCAGGGACTCAATGCTACCTAGACGACATCCTTGTAACAGGAGAAAACGACAACGAGCACCTTGCCAATTTGGAGCAGGTGCTCACGAGGCTGAGAGAACGGGGCCTACGAGCAAATCGCCCCAAGTGCGAATTTTTCCAGAAACAAATATCATATTGTGGCCATGTCATTAACGAAGAAGGGTTGCATAAATCACCTGAAAAAATTGAAGCGGTCATAAAAGCCCCAGCGCCTGAAAATGTCTCACAATTAAGGTCGTTCCTGGGATTAATAAATTACTATCATAAATTTTTACCGAACTTGTCAACGGTTCTGCACCCTATTAACGCACTGCTACAAACGGGAGTAATTTGGAAATGGAGCAAAGACTGTAAACGTGCCTTCCATAAATGCAAAGGCTTGATCACGTCCAAGGAAGTGTTGGCTCATTACAACCCATCACTGCCAATCAGACTGGCGTGCGATGCATCCCCTTACGGCGTGGGAGTGGTATTATCGCATAGATTCCCTGATGGCTCGGAGCAGCCGATAGCTTTTGCGTCACGCTCATTGAACTCAGCTGAGCGTAACTATGCCCAGATCGACAGGGAGGCACTCAGCCTGGTGTGGGGGGTGAAGAAATTCAACCATTACCTACACGGACAAAAATTTACCTTGTTGACTGACCATCAACCCCTCGTCTCCATATTCAACCCTAAAAAGGGCATTCCCATTATGACAGCGCAAAGGCTACAGAGGTGGTCCCTTTTCCTAGGGGCACACCAATATGACATAGAATACAAAGGAACAAAACAGCATGGGAATGCTGACGGTTTATCGCGCCTACCGTTGCCAACGGTAGAAGAGGCACCTACAGTGGACCCAGTGGAGATGTTCCACTCGACCATAGTGGAATGTCTACCGGTGACAAATTCTACCATTGAAAAGGAAACGAGAAATGACCCGACACTCTCACGAGTCTACGATTTAACGGTGAAGGGATGGCCAGCACATGGCGAACCACTGTTGCCAGCATTCTCGCAAAGAAGAGAACAGCTGTCAGTGTGCCGAGGAACCTTGATGTGTGGATCCAGAGTGGTGATTCCACCCAAACTCCAGGATAAAGTGCTAAAGGAGCTTCACGAGGGGCATCTGGGTGGAGTGAAAATGAAGAACTTAACCAGAGCGTTTGTGTGGTGGCCAGATATCGATGGAGACATCGAAGAAATGACCAGAGGTGTCTAGGATGCCAGAAGGTCCAAAACGCCTCACCACAAGCCCCTCTACATCCATGGGAGTGGCCCTCATCTCCATGGCAAAGGGTACATATCGACTTTGCTGGTCCATTTATGGACTCAATGTTCTTAATCGCGGTGGATGCACACTCCAAGTGGCCGGAGGTAATAAAGATGTCCTCCACCACCATGGAAAAAACCATCACAGTATTAAGGACCATATTTGCCAGGAATGGGCTGCCGGAACAGATCTGTTCTGATAATGGACCGCAATTTGTATCCGAAGAATTCAGGAAGTTCTTAAAAAAACAATGGGGTTAAGCACTACACGTCCGCCCCATACCATCCCGCCACCAATGGATTAGCTGAAAGGTTTGTCCAGACCTTCAAGAAGGCCATAACGGCCATGGGTAATGAAGACATAAATCTACAACATAAGGTAGATAACTTCTTGTTTGCGTACAGGAATGCAACACATGTGGTTACAAACCAAACCCCCGCCATGATGTTTTTCAATAGAAGACTAAGATGCCGGCTGGATTTGATCAAGGCAAACATCAGAAGGGACGTAGAGAACCGGCAATTTCAAAGCATGAATGAAAGGCCAACTAGAACCTTCCAGATAGGTCAACAAGTTTTGGCCCGGGACTACCGTACCGAGAAATGGCAGCCTGGAACTATTTGCACACAACTAGGACCGCTGATGTATACCGTGGACATTGGAGAAAGCATAATAAGGCGCCATGCTGACCAGATCATAGAGTCATCCGAAAAGGGACAACCTACACAACTCTATACGCCTAGTGATGAAGCAGAGATACCCATAGTATCTACCTCCGATCCGGTGATACTGGAACCAGATGAACCCGACACTGGCATTCAAGCCGAATCGACCTTGCCAAAAGAACCTACTACACCACCGAAACCTACTACACCACCGAGGCGTTATCCGGACCGAGTCAGCAAGCCTCCAGAGAGACTGAATTTGTAATTGATTAACTTCAAATGTGTAGATTATTGTTCTTGTAAAAATGTTATTTAATGATTACTTAAAATGTTATGTACTATTTATCTAAAAGGGGAGGAATTGTCGTGTACGTACCTTTAAGAGGAACTATGCTTTTTTGAAGCCCCTGTGTACTGTAGTACCGGTAGTGACCACTCGGGTATATAAGCCTGTATAGCGTCTTGTATAGCTAGTTCACCTCCAGACTTTGTTCAGTAAACACTTGTTAAATCAACTCCTGCATTCCGTGTCTCCATTAACACACGGATTCAACAAATCACAAAAAGTTAGCATGCAGGTACAGCAAGTAATTAGGAAGGCAAATGGAATGTTGACCTTTATTGCAAAGGGAATGGAGTATAAAAGTAGGGAAGTCCTGTAACAACTGTACAGGGCGTTGGCGAGACCACACCTGGAGTACTGCGTACAGTTTTGGTCTTATTTAAGGAAGGATATACAAAAGTAAAATACTGCACTTCTGCTCTCACCCCTTCCCCTCCCTCCCAGAACCACAATAGGGTTCCCCTTGTCCTCACCTTTCACCCCACCAGCCTCCACATTCAACGTATCATCCTCCGCCATTTCCACCACCTCCAGCGTGATCCCACCACCAAACACATCTTCCCCTCATCTCCCCTTTCAGCATTCCGAAGGGACCGCTCCCTCTGCGACAAGCTGGTTCACTCCTCTATCACCCCCAACATACCTTCCCCTTCACCCGGCACCTTCCTGTGCAAGCGCAGGAGATGCAACACATGCCCTTTTACCTCCACCCTTCCCACTGTCCAGGGCCCCAAATATTCCTTCCAGGTGAAACAGCGATTTACTTGTACTTCTTGCAATTTAGTATACTGTATTCGCTGCTCACAATGCGGTCTCCTCTATATTGGGAAGACCAAACGCAGATTGGGTGGCCGCTTTGTGGAACACCTCCGCTCAGTCCGTAAGGGTGACCCCGAGCTTCCAGTCGCCTGTCACTTTAATTCTCCACTCCACTCCCACTCAGACCTCACTGTCCTCAGCCTCTTGCACTGTTCCAATGAAGCTCAACGTAAGCTCGAGGAACAGCACCTCATCTTTCGATTAGGCACTTTACAGGCTTCTGCACTCAACATAAGAGGTCAACAATTTCAGACCATAACCTCTGCGCCATTCCTTCCCCCCCCCCCAATTTATTTATTTTTTCTCTCCCACATGGCAGCTGTCTTTCGTTCTGCCAGTGCCATTTACACTTCATCTAGAGCTAACTTTTGTTTCATAACTTGTCCCATTACCATCACCTTTTGCCTTGCACCATCTCTTAATCTCTCCTGCCTTCCATCCCATCACAGACTTTCCCTTTTGTTCTTTCCTCCCCTCCTCTTTCCCTGCCCCTGCACTTGCTTAAAAACCTGTTCCATCTCCAGCTTTTTCCCAGTTCTGACGAAGGGTCATCGACCTGAAACGTTTGTTTCTCTCTCCACAGATGCTGCCTGACCTGCTGAGTATTTCCAGCATTTTCTGTTTTTATTTAAGGAAGGATATACTTGCATTGGAGGCAGTTCAGAGAAGGTTCATGAGGTTGATTCCGGAGATGATGGGGTAATCTTATGAAGAAAGGTTGAGCCTATACTCATTGGAGTTGAGAAGAATGAGAGGGGATCTTATTGAAACATATACGATTCTGAAGGGGCTCGACAGGGTAGATGCAGAGAGGATGTGGGGGAATCTAGAACTCGGGTGCATAATTTCAGAATAAGGGGGCACCCTTTTAAATCGGAAATGAAGAGGAATTTCTTCTCTCAAGAGGGTTGTGAATCCTTGGAATTCTCTTCCCCAGAGCGCAGTGGAGGCTGGGTCATTGAATATATTTAAGGTGGAGATAGACAGATTTTTGAACGTTAAGGGATTCAAGGGTTATGGGGATCGGGCAGGGAAGTGGAGTTGAGGCCAAGATCAGATCAGCCATAATCTTATTGAATGGCGGAGCAGGCTCGAGGGGCCAAATGACCTACTCCTGCTCCTACGTCTTATGTTCTTAACAATTATGTTGTGCTCCACTCAATAAGGCTTGAAGATATTCAGCTAATATCTCTGTTATTCTATTGCTTCATGGAGAATTGTGTGGAGAAATTGATCTTTCTTAATTCATCATGATCTCAATGTGTGAAGCATTTTCAACCCTACCTTCTGATCAAATCACTTAATCCCTTGTCCTCCAGAAATGTATCTAGTAGTTTCTTCAATCCATTTGTGCTAGTTGCATCAATGCCATGCTCTAGTAATATATTCTGTAATTTATTACCTTTTGTATATCTCCACTGGCCATTCCCCAACCAACACAACAGAAATTGGTTACTATGTGAGATTTAAGTGAACCCACATCCTAGCACTCCATCATCCAAGCTGTTGTGAGCTGGCGCTTCAGCACAGTGCAACTCCTTAAGAATTTTTAGCCTCCTTTCTGATCTCTTTTCTCTCTGTAGCATTACTTAATAAGCATTTCTCTCAAAAAGAAATCACACTATTATTAAAATGCTTATCTGCAGCCTATAGTATTGTTAAAATTAACATGGAAAAGTATATTTGACTGACCCAGTAGAACTGATCAGCCAGGTATTTCTCATATTCACAAGTGCCTACACAAGCCAGTACGACAAGATAGGTTTGGGTGAAGAAGACTGTTCAACCTATTTGGTCTCATCCTTCTAGAATACGTAATCATCTTTCCATTTAAGTATCACGTGGTTTCTTAAATGAATCAATATTCTAGCCGCAACCTCCCTTTCTGGCAAGTTTTTCAACTATTGATCACAACAGGAACAACTTGCATTTATATAGCATCTTTAATGTAGGAAACCTCCCAAGATGCTTCACAGGAGCATAAGACGATGAAAATTGACACTGAGTCAATTATGGCAGGTGACTAAAAGCTTGTGTTGTCACCTCCTTTTAAGCCTACTACCCAATCTCCTTCCTCTTATCTCTACTTACTGGAGAGAGTAAAGATAAGATGGAGATTGGGCTCGCTTTCTGCTCTAATCCTGAATCTGTCTAGCTGGAGTTTTCCCTTCCAGTATTTTTACTGCTCCATGATTGTGACACTTCAGTGCCGCTCAATACTGGGGGTTTTTCCGGTCTTCTCGCATGCATCCTGCATTATGCCCTTCATTGACATATTTTTTTGTGCACACTGTTAGTGTCACTTGACCAAGGGAAAGTAAATTACACACGGAGGATGAGGAAAGAGAAAATAAAATGCTTGAGGGAAATAGAGTGAAGCAAAGCATGGGGAAAAACAGGGAATCAGAAAATTACAGAGTGGGAAAGAAGCATTTTAAGAATGAGTATTTATTTCTTCTAAGTACACAAAGGAAATCAAATATTAAACCAAATGTTCAGTAATTTAAAATAATGTGCAACATCTGTTGAAATTAGGCTTGCATAAGGACTAGGAATCACACTATTTGTATAATAAAACTGTGACATCAATCACTGGATTTGTTAACTCTGTTCAGCTCCAATTTGATTGCACAATATACAAAACTGCTTTGCAAAGCAAAGTTCACATTTGGTTTTATAATTCAAAGGGCACACACTGAAATCATGCGTAGACCGACTTCGGCGTTGCAACATTGTTTACAGATTCATTCTGCACAAATCTCTATTTTCTGTAACTATTGAACTCCAGGTTTAAATGTAACCACTAAATTGTACCACTCTGTACTTTTACCAAAAGATTCAAATGGTAGATAGGAATACACCATCAGGTGATTTTGCTCTTTATCTCAAATGAATTTTTCATACATCTGCCAAGTTATAAATTTATTTTCATTTTTGCAGTCTCTGTATTTCCTGCATCGTTTTCAAACTTTATCCAAAACATTGCATTTTTCTGATATATTTGCAGTACAATGGCCGCGCACACTTGCAAGATAAAGAAAAAGGACGCACATGGAAAGTGAGGGGGGGGGGGGGGGGGAAAGAGGAATGTTTTCAGTATAAAGCACCCCTCTGCTCTTTTCATAGAATATGGGAATATATATTTTTAACATGTCATACCACCCTTTTTATATGCGAAAATTACAATTCAATTTTCCTTCCTGTGGAGAACCATCATGTTGACTGCCCTCTAACACTTGGAGTGGTTCCATTGCCTAACGCAGAAGGCAGTGTTTCAGACTGGCTCAGTTGCTAATCTGCAGGTATTCAAGGCAAGAGAAGCAAATACAAGTTGAGGTTATGTTTTTTTTTAAAGTTGGTCGCCTTCAGATTTGCCAGTCCAAAGCATTGTGTTTTGGGTTAGTCAATGAAGGTATAGGGAATGCTCCCATAATCTAGGTCATCAGAGCAGCTCCAGATAGGAGACTAGAATGAAAATGGCAGGTTTCCATGGGCAGGTAGGTACCCCCTCCTCCATACAATCAACAAAGGAATATGTCATATAGTGAGAAACTTAGATGAAATCCATTATGGTATGCATTAACTGGTCTATTTCTTATTTAGGTTATAATTTATTACCAAGTCAGAAAAGAAAAAGAAATAATAGACTGGTAACAGACCTATTTACACTGGAAACTCACATTTGAGTTTTCACTTAGTTACAGCAGCTTGCTAATGTCAGTGCAAGAGAGGTATTTGTACTCATCTTTATTTGAAATAAAAACATTGGATCAAATATTTTGCAGATTAATGTGATCCACATTATGCTGTTACAACTAAACGGATGCTCCAATTACTTTGCTACATTGTCATTGACAGTAATCACAACTTTAGTTCCAGCACAGTAAATTAAACAGTATTGCTGCCTTTCTAAGATCCTGGACCCAAGAGGTATTTCTTTGCTGACACTCTGGCTTTGTGGTTACATAAAATATTGCCACTGGAAGCAAGGGCCACCATGCTTTCTGCCTACGTGAAGGTTGAGTGGCTCCTTGAAGTAGTTCCAATAGGCCAGAAGAGGAAACGAAGGAAGAGGGGCAAAAAGTTTGGGTCTGTTTTCAATAGCTGGTTACAATGAAGCATTGGTAGAAATTTTGGAGCAAATGCTGCACAATGTTGTTCAAAACACTAAATCAGGTAACAATTAAAATATAATAGCAAAATACTGCAGATGCTTGAAATCTGAAACAACAGAAAATGCTGGAAACACTCAGCAGGTCAGGCAGCATCGTGGAGAGAGAAACAAAGTTAACGTTTCAGGTCGATGACCCTTTGTCAGAACTGGAAAAAGTTGGAGAAGTAACAGATTTTTAAGCAAGTGTGGGAAAGGGGGGGGGGGTGGAGGGGAGGAAAGAACAAAGGGAAGGTCTGTGATAGGCTGGAAGGCAGGAGAGATTGAAGGACAAAAGGGATGGTGCAAGTTAAAAGGAGATGATAATGGGACAAGTTAAGAAACAAAAGATGACTCTAGATGAGGTGTAAATGACAATGGCAGCATCATCAGCAGCTGCCATGTGAGAGAAAAAAGAAAACATGGGGGCCGAGGTTATAGTCGGAAATTGTTGAACTCTATGTTGAGTCCAGAAGGC
Organism: Somniosus microcephalus; assembly: GCF_052327205.1. Classification (NCBI taxonomy): domain Eukaryota; kingdom Metazoa; phylum Chordata; class Chondrichthyes; order Squaliformes; family Somniosidae; genus Somniosus; species Somniosus microcephalus. The sequence goes on along the minus strand of NC_140990.1, from coordinate 203,845,592 downwards.
TGTAAAGTGCCTAATCAAAATAGGAGGTGCTGTTCCTCGAGCTTATGTTGAGCTTCATTGGAACAGTGTAAGAGGCCAAAGACAGAGAGGTCAGAGTGGGAGTGGAGCAGAGAATTAAATCGACAGGTGACCGTAAGCTCGGGGTCACGCTTACAGACTGAACACAGGTGTTCCGCAAAGCGGTCACCCAATGTAGAGGAGACTGCATCGTGAACAGCGAATACAGTATACTAAATTGCAAGTACAGGTAAATCGCTGTTTCACCTGGAAGGAGTGTTTGGGGCCCTGGACAGTGGGAAGGGAGGTGGTGAAAGGGCAGGTGTTGCATCTCCTGCGCTTGCATGGGAAGGTGCCATGGGAAGGGGAAGGGGTGTTAGGGGTGATTGAGGAGTGGACCAGGGTGTCGCGAAGGGAGCGGTCCCTTCGGAATGCTGAAAGAGGAGAGGATGGGAAGATGTGTTTGGTGGTAGGATCTCGCTGGAGGTGGCGGAAGATAATCCATTGAATGTGGAGGCTGGTGGGATGAAAAGTGAGGACAAGGGGAACCCTATCGTGGTTCTAGGAGGGAGGGAGTGGAAGGGGTGAGAGCAGAAGTGCAGGAAATGGAACAGACACAGTCGAGGGCCATGTCAACCACAGTAGAGGGGAATCCTCAGTTGAGGATTGTTTTGTTTCTTAACTTGTTCCATTACCATCTCCTTTTGCCTTGCACCATCATCCTTTTTGTCTTTCAATCTCTCCTGCCTTCCATCCTATCACAGATCTTTCCTTTGTTCTTTCCTCCCCTCCCCCCTTTCCCTGCCCCTGCACTTGCTTAATATCTGTTACTTCTCCAACTTTTTCCAGTTCTGACGAAGGGTCATCGACCTGAAACATTAACTCTGTTTCTCGCTCCACCATGCTGCCTGACCTGCTGCATGTTTCCAGCATTTTCTGTTGTTAACAATTAAAATATACTCAGTTAAGGTTAACAAGGTCTAAAAAACCTTTAAAATAAGCTTAAAAGATTTTACCTTTTCCATGGATTCTGAAAATAACAAAATAAGCTCTTTAGAAAGAAATTTAAGACGCAGTATTAAAAAATTGTGATTTAAGCTTACTTGGTCACCATATGCATGACGTCCAATGACGATTGGCTTGATCCAGCCGGATACTAGTCTAGGAATATTCTCACAGATGATCGCTTCTCGAAACACTGTGCCACCAAGGATGTTGCGGATGGTCCCGTTGGGTGATTTCCACATTTTCTTTAGCTTGAATTCCTTCACTCTGCCCTCATCAGGAGTAATGGTGGCACATTTTATACCTACATTATATTTTTTAATAGCTTCAGCAGCATCGATGGTCACCTGGTCATTCGTAGCATCGCGGTGCTCAATTCCCAGATCATAACTTAAATGAAAAAAAAAGCTAATTCAGGATTCCATTCTTAAACGCGATCCATTTGAAACATTTTTGATATTGAGGTTAACATTTTCTAAATGAATATTTCTGTATTTCTCCTCTGAATGGGCACCTGATTAAAGATTGTTATGGTATTACTGCTACATTAAGCCATGTGGTGGACTGTTACGAATTCATGAAAGAGAACTTCACCTATGTCTATTCAAAAGTGACTGGAGCTTCTGGTTCAGAGTTTTGAAGTTAATCCAATAATTTAAAACTAAAAGGGAAATCTTAAGGAAGTCTCACTTTCTCTCCACAATTAAAGGTAATCTTGTTCCAAAGTCTCTGGCACACTCAAGCTGCTTCTCCAAGCCCCAGGTTTCAGCATTAAATTATCGATTTATTATGAACATTGATTTTGTTTATACTATACTGCTAAAAAAAAGTTCCATAGCACAAAGTTTCCAGGATTTTTTTTGTATGTGAAACAAGCAATTTAAGCTCTTCTTGGGAAGGGCATGGTGGCAAAAAAAAACCCTGAAACCAGGAATTATCAGTACAGGTTGATTATTTAAAATGACCATTACTTGCCTTTTTTTCTAGTTAAATCTGCAATTAAATGTGAATGCATTTATTCCTTTTCACATAAAAGTACAAAATAGCTTGTCTGCAACAAGGCTGCCTCAAAACATCCAGTTTGCACTCATGCTGTAAAGCCATGAATGCAGTTTATGCTACCTTCACTTTCTTCTACAAATAACTTCAAATATGCCCCCTTAACTTTGTTCTTGGTGAAAAATAAAATTGCTTTCTCCTATCAGACACATATTAACTTACTCACTGCATACAAAGTACAACGTTTATATAAATGGAGACTGCAGCTCTCATCTGATGAAACATCAGTTATCCCCTTCCCACAGATTGGCCATTTCAGGTCTCTACATACATCCCGAGTCACTATGGCAATATATGCTATGGCAGCCTTCTACAGGTGACTCCATTCCTTTCAATAATAACAGAAAATGCTGGAAACACTCAGCAGGCCAGGCAGCATCCATGGAGAAACAGAATTAATGTTTCAGGTCGGAGACCCAGCATTTTCTGTTATTTCAGATTTTCAGCATCTGCAATATTTTGCTATTCCATTCAATTGTCATTTGTACTTAAACCAGCCTGCAGGTTGATCCAGAGGTTATCCAACCACAAAACTATTAGCTAACAAATATTATCTTATTCTTTATTATAAAAGAGACAAGAAGGGTGTGATTTGCATTGAAATTGCTTTCTTTTTACTTAAAATAATAATGGTTAAACAGTGGGATGAAAGTAACTTGCAAAAATAAAAACAGAGAGAGTAACAAAACTTAATACTCCATTACTCCTAGCCATATTTTTTCTGCAAGCAAAAGATGGGTGCAGAAAGACTCGATTTTCTACTATACAGAATTCTGTTATTTCCTTTTGGCACAGGTAGGAAGAGGGGAAAAAATAGGAAGAATATGGAAGTCAATTTTGTATGAGCAAACAAAAGTCGCCTGAGCGCAGGATTTAGCGCAGCGATCGGAGTAATACTGATCGGCAGAAATTCAGTTTCAGTGCCCCTCGAGGGACACGGGGCGAGGCTCGAGGCGCTCCGCATCTCTCTTAGGGCGCTGAAACTGATTATCGCAGCGCAACGTGCCGCAGCACCACACGCTGCGGCACGGCACGCTGTGGTACTGCAGACCTTCCTCCCACTGTTAAGGGGGAGGTGCCTGCAACAGCGTGATCTCCGCTCGCGAGTGCCGGCAAATGAGCCCGGCACCAAGGAGAAGTGCCGGGCTCTCGGGAAACAGCCGGCAATGCCGCGGGGGGGTGGATGCGGTTAGGAGGCCGGGGACGGAAGTGCTGGCAGGCGGCCGCCGAAAAAGCGGCCGCCCCACACCTCCACCTTAACTTGCGCCGCTGCCGGCACAGTAAGGCCCCGTGAACCGGGCGCAGGTAGCGAACGGCGCAACTGCGCCATTCGCTACCAAATATCGCGAACGGGGCACTGCGCACACCGATGACGTCATCGGTGGCGGCGCAGCGCAAATGCCTAACGCCACCATTAGCGCCCCTACTGAATATCGCGGGAGACGCAGCCAGTGGCGCTACAGCCACTGACTGCCTCTAGGCGCTAACAGGTGGCGCTACTCACCCAATTTCTCCCCCTAACTCAAAAATACATAGTAATTACCGAACACTTTTTGATGAGGTAACAGAGAGGGTTAATGAGGGCAATGCGGTTGATGTGCTGTACATGGATTTCCAAACGGCATTTGATAAAGTGCCACTTAATAGGCTTGCCAGCAAAGTTGAAGCCCATGGAATAAAAGGGACAGTGACAGCATGAATACGAAATTGGCTAAGTGACAGGAAACAGAGTAGTGGTGAACGGTTGGTTTTCAGACTGGAGGAAGGTATACAGTCGTGTTCCCCAGGGGTTGCCCAGGACCACTGCTTTTCTTGACATATATACTAATGACTTGGACTTGAGTGTACAGGGTACTATTTAAAAAATTTTCAATGACGCAAAACTTGGAAGTATAGTGAACAGTGAGGAGGATAGTGATAGACTTCAAGAGGATATAGACAGGCTGGTGGAACGGGCGGACATGCAGAAAAGTACAAAGTGATACATTAGGAAGAATGAGGAGAGGCAATATAAACTAAAGGGTACAATTCTAAAGAGGGTGCAAGAACAGAGGGGCCTGGGGGTATATGTGCACAAATCATTGAAGGTGGCAGGGCAGGTTGAGACAACAGTTAAAAAAAGCATATGGGACACTGGGCTTTATAAATAGAGGCATAGAGTACAAAAGCAAGGAAGTTATGATGAACCTTTATAAAACACTGGTTCGGCCACAACTGGGGTATTGTGTCCAATTCTGGGCACCGCACTTTAGGAAGGATGTGAAGGCTTTAGAGAGGGTGCAGAAAATATTTACAAGAATGGTTCCAGGGATGAGCGACATCAGTTACGTGGCTAGACTGGAGAAGCTGGGGTTGTTTTCCTTAGAGCCGAGAAGATTGAGAGGAGAATTGATAGAGGTGTTCAAAATCATGAGGGGTCTAAACAAAGCAGAGAGAGAAACTGTTACCCTTGGCGGAAGGGTCGAGCACCAGAGGACACAGATTTAAGGTGATTTGCAGAAGATCCAAAGGCGACATGAGGAAAAACTTTTTTACGCGGTGAGTGGTTATGATCTGGAATTCACTGCCTGAAAGGGTGGTGGAGGCAAATTCAATCGTGGCTTTCAAAAGAGAATTGGATAAGTACCTAAAGGAAAAAAAATTGCTGGGCTACGAGGAAAGGGCAGGGAGTGGGACTAGCTGAAGTGCTCTTGCAGAGAGCCAGCACGGGGGTCGACGGGCCAAATGGCCTCCTACTGTGCTGTAACAATTCTATGATTCACTCAAATTACCAATAATCTAAAAAATGGTGAATGTCACAAATTTTTATTTAAAAAAAATTAAGAGACATTTTTTATTTCGGATCAACTTTATTTTCTGGATTTCTGAAGTTTTTTTTTTTTTCTTTTTTTAATATAAAGTCCAGCAGGTGCAAAGAATCATCAACACATATTTGCTAAACTTTCCTGCGAAGCCCAGGTTAACTCTACTGATTAATGGGAGCCATTTGCTTACAGGGAAATTATGACCCTTTCTACTCACCAGTTAATAATTTGATGCACCTACCGGGTCAATTGATGTGATACTGGGCTATATGTACCAATGTTTGATCCTTGGTTTGTATAGAGTTAGCCAATGTCAACCAGGATAGCGCAGGGTGGGTAAGGGAACAGACATTACAGTTAGCCTTAATGTGGCTAAGTGAGGGAAAGAAACACATCAGCCATGACCCACTCCTAATTCCTTTCCTGTAAGCCCTAATGGAAATGTGCCATGTGTGGATGTCAGGGGAGAATAGGAATGAGGCTCAGCTGTAATACCCTCAACAGTAATACAGGTAGTTCCTGAAAATACCATCTGGCTTGGCTCATACAGAATTGCTTGTGAATAGCTTGGAGGCAATTAGTACCCAGGGAACCATTACCCAGCAATATTCATCACTCAGGAAAAAAGTGTAAAGAGACAAAAAATTAAGGAAAAACCTTTCATTCAAGTAGATCTACCAATTATTTGTTATCTTGCATATATTTGGGGAATTCTGGAAACCCTGCAAGACAACTTAATACATGCTCAAAAGGTAAACATGACAGTTTATTATTTATTGAATAACTCCTTTTAATTTAATTTTGTTTGGAACAATTACTGAACCATACAAGAGTTGAATCATCAAAGTAAATATTTTCAGTAACTCAATCAATCATTCAGAATTTTTTCAAATTTCAATTCCTTGTTGTAACTCAAGTGCCTCACCCAGACTGAATTGTGCAATCAGCATTCCCTGTTTTATGAGACAGAGGCAGAAGGAAAAAAAATGATTGCCTGAAAATATAGCTAATGTTCATTTGTTAAGTTCAAAAGTGTAAATATGGAGGACTAGAAGAATTATTTTTGAAACAAAACGTAGATTTTATTATTTTTTTTGTCAAGCCATTAAAAACAAGTTCAATTAATAAAAGCTACATGTTTTAATGTTCTTTAAATTACAACCTGTGTAGGTCTATCTCCATATAGGGGAAGAGGAGTTTCTCTTTGATCAGTTCCCATATAACTCTGGTCATCTCATCTCCTTTCATTTCCACCACAGAACCAACTTGGATCTTTTTGGTTGGCATAGTTTCTGCAGAGAAAAAATAGCAATTAATGCAAAAAAAATCAATTTAGAGTTTTCTTTTCTACTAACAGTAACTAAATGTAGGTGCTGTTCTAGCCTTGTAAGGTGATCCTTGGCAAATCAGATCTCAAATTTCAACAGCTAAATTTCATTCTAACCCCAAAACATAGCACGGTGTAATTGATACGCTGAACTGCTTTGTCGGATCTCGCAAATCAGGAGTAGCAAATAAGGTCATTCGAACTCCAAAAACTGTCTTTACAACTTCAGACACCTTTTCACGCGTGATTCACTTCAGAACAAAGTACGATGCAGACACACACTTTAATGATTTGCATGCGGATCCGCCTTAGTATCTTCGGTTTAATCTATTGCATTGCTGCAGTCTGCGACCCGTCACTTGTCAAACGTTCATCTGTCAGTGACTCTTGATGATCGAATGAAAAAAAAGAGATCTCGTCTGAATCATCAGTTAATTTTAGGAAGTATGAATGAAGGAAGGGCCGAAGACTAGCCGGCACCTTTCGCAGCCACTGCAATTCCCCCTGCCGTGGAGTGGACTCTGCCCAGTCTATTTAAAACAGCCAAGTGACAAGACAAAAGACCAAAAACGCAACAAAACAAAAAGTCCTAAAAAGATAGTCTGGGGAAAAAATCCACATGATTCTAGACTACTGGTTAGTCACGGTCTAATATACGAGCGTCTTTTTGCCTGTCGCCACTTGTTTCCCAGTTCTCGCACGGTGCACCAGAGACATTTCCCCCATTTCCTACGTGCGCCCTTCGGCTGTGACGGGAAACACACCTAAAACTCACTGAACGGCATCAAACCGGGGACGGGAGGGAACGACTCGATCACAGCAAGCAGCACAGGTCAAGATCGAAGCACAGCAGATGACGGGAGTCGCTAAACATAAATTCCCGGAAGAATAATCAGGAAAAAAAACCCAGGGAAACCACTTCTGGGTGACACTTCTGGGTGATCGTCAGTAGTGCCTCCCCCGGCACAAAGGCTTCAATTCATCTCCAGAACTTTCGAACTACTTTAAGTCGCATCATCTCCCAATGACACGGCAGCAAAATCGGCGCATTAGCAATGAGAAAACCGGCTAGCTTGCCGTATAATTGCTCACCTGTTTAAGTCGGTGTCACTGAAGGGGCGGCTACTTCTGGCTTCTTGCTGCTGCTGCTGGGGCGGCTCCGTACTGCCGTCGCGCTCACTCAACGCAATTGCGCTGACAGCTCGAGCGCGGTGCAGCAACCGAGTCGCCTCACGCCTCACGTGACCGGCGCCGTCCAATCAGCGGGGCGCAAGGCGGGGTCGTGCCGGTTTGCCCAATTGGGACGCACCACATCGAATCGGCCAAGCGCTGCCAGGCACGAGCTGGTGGCCGGGCAGGCGGTTGGTGATCGAGGGCGGTGGCGGTTGGAGTTGATGGATGGTAGCCCTGTTACTCAACTCACTGGGTGCCATCTGAGAGGGCTGGGGCAGGAGGCAGTGCAAACTTTGTCGTTACTTACGGAGATTTCGTTGGGACTGCATCTTGAGGGCCAAAGTTGCTGTGGAGAAATTACTTGTCAACCCCCCCCCCCCCACACACACACACACACACAGAAGAAGTAATAAGTGGGATAGGCCGAATTTCTGCAACATCAGCTCCTTTTAAATATAATATCAGGGTCCAGATGTTGCCCCATGCTCTTTTTGCATTGTAGTAAATACTAACCTCATGAAACATAGATAATGATGACAGCACAGAAACAGACTGTAGGGCCTTTCAAATCTCTGCCCTATTTCCCCCCCATGAGCTACCTAGTGTAACTAATTCCAATCTCCTGCATGCTCCCCAGGGTTCTTTAATATTCCTCTTTTTTTCAAGAAGTTGTAATTCACTTTTAAAATAATTTACGGAATCTGCTTCATAGGCATGTGGAAAAGAATTCCATATAACCAGCCTGTGTAAAGATTTTTATCTATCAATCCCGACAACTCCATTTGTGATGATCTTAAATCTGTGCATTTAGTACTGTCTTGCTGACCAATTGAAAGAGTATATAAATATCATAATCTTGAAGACCTCCATTCCAGTGAAGAAAGCCCTTCTCAAGTCACTTTTCATAACTGACCCAGAAATTGCTGGAAAAATAATGGCAAATTAACTGCCCTCACCATTATTAGTTTGGAAAAAATCCAGAAATTTGTGGCAAAAAAGATATGCCATGAATTCCGAGTCTCCACAAATTGCTAGACAATTTGCCATTAGCCTTGCGAAAAATGAAAAAGTTGCAACTTCACTGTGAGGCTCTTCATTGAAATGAAATTGATGAATTTGCATCGTGAATGCAAGTTAATCTCGCCACAGCAATTTAGGGCTGGTCATTCATGTTGCAATGATTCTGTCAAAGGTGTGATTTATGGTCCTCGTATGATGCTAAAGCTTGGAGGTCCAGAAAAAGAGCATTCAAGCTCTAGAGATCTCTACAGCATGTACAGCAATTGGTCGTAAGGGTCTCGGAAGACTAAATCTGTTTCAGACATCTGTTTTTGTTAAATTCATCTGCCATCAACACTCATGCAACTGCTTAAAGGTGATAATTTCCAGGACACAAAGCTCTGTTGAGAGTTAGAAGAGGGTGAAAGAAGTAAAATGGCTTATCCACATGGAATTCCGCACATTTGCTATTAATCAACAACCTGGAAGAGGAGCACAGACAACAGGCCCGCAGAGTGGGGCACTGTGGCAGGAGGCTGACCAGAACAAACTATTACCCCACCTCCAGAGAGTCTACAGGGAGGGACATGTTAAAAGAGGACCTGCAGCCATGGTCTACCTCCCGTAGGGCCTTGTCAGTGGCCATGAAGGTAACAGCCCTCAACTTTTATGCATACGGTTAATTTCAGGCAGACACTGGTGACATGTGCAACATCACCCAGGGTGGCATGAGTGCCCGCATTAAACAGGTTACGGATGCCATATTCTGCAAGGTATCTGACTTCATCAACTTTGACATGTCTCTAGCGTGGCAAAGGGCAAGGTCCATCGCATTCCACAGGATCGCTGGCTTCCCCAAAGTGCAGCGGACCATCCATGGAACCCATATGCCATGAAGGCACCACATGATGAACCTGTGACATTCATTAACAGGAAAGAGTACCATTCATTGAATGTAGTGATACTTTGGATGCCCAACTGCGGATCATGAATGTTAATGCAGAGCATCAGGGAAGTGCTCATGATGCCTTTGTCTTTCGACACTCAAACTTAAATAACTTGTTCACCAGGGAGGGACAAGGAGATGCATGGATTGTAGGGTACAAGGCATACTCGCTGAAACCATGGCTGATGACACCCTTCCGCATCACCAATAATGCAGCACGGAAAAAGGCAATTCACCCCAAGCGGTCGATGCCAGTGCTCACTTGCTGCATGAGCATCCTCCCACTCTAATTTCCTTTTCCCACCCTGCAGCCACAAAAGAGGTTTTAAACATGCAGTCCATGGAACACATGCATTTCACAAATCTCAGATTGTCTTCCTCTCTGACTCAACCTTGGGTATCCCCAGGAGAGAAAGCAAGAGGATGTGACTTTCATTTTGCCATGTCTCATTTGACTCCAACAGATGCTTGGGTCACAGTCGCCACACCCTAGAAACATAGAAGATAGGAGCAGGAGCAGGCCATTCGGCCCCTCGAGCCTGTTCCGTCATTTAATGAGATCATGGCTGATCATCCAAATTCAGTACCCTGTGCCTGGTTTCTCCCCATATCCCTTGATCCCTTTAGCCTTAAGAAATATATCTAACCCCTTCTTGAAATATAATTAATAAGTTGGCCTCAACTGCCTTCTGTGGTAGAGAATTCCACAGATTCACCACTCTCTGGGTGAAGAAATTCCTTCTCATCTCAATCCTAAATGGCTTACCCCTTATCCTTAGACTGTGACCTCTGGTTCTGGACTCCCCCATCATCGGGAACATCCTTCCTGCATTTAGTCTGTCTAGTCCTGTTAGAATTTTATAAGTTTCAATGAGATCCCCTCGCATTCTTCTAAATTCTAGCGAATATAAGCCTAATCGACCCAATCTCTCTTCATACGTCATTCCTGCCATCCCAGGTATCAGTCTGGTGAATCTTCGCTGCACTCCCTCCATGGCAAGAACATCCTTCCTCAGATAAGGCGACCAAAACTGCTCACAGTACTCAAGGGTGGTCTCACCAAGGCCCTGTACAACTGCAGCAAGACATCTTTGCTCCTGTACTCGAATCCTCTCGCTATGAAGGCCAACATACCATTTGCCTTCTTAACCGCCTGCTGCACCTGCATGCTTACCTTCAGCGACTGGTGCACAAGGACACCCAGGTCTCGTTGCACTTCCCCTTTTCCCAATCTATTGCCATTCAGATAATAATCTGCCTTCCTGCTTTTGCCACCAAAGTGAATAACCTTGCATTTATCCACATTACACTGCATCTGCCATGCATCTGCCCAATCACCCAACCTGTCCAAATCATACTGGAGTTTCTCTGCATCCTCCTCACAGCACACACGCCCACCCAGCTTTGTGTCATCTGCAAACTTGGAGATATTACATCTAGTTCCCTCGTCTAGATCATTAATATATATTGTGAATAGCAGGGGTCCTAGCACCAATCCCTGCGGTACCCCACTAGTCACTGCCTGCCATTCGGAAAAAGACCTGTTTATTCCAACTCTTTGCTTCCTGTCTGCCAACCAGTTCTCTACAAGTCAGTACCTTACCCCCAATCCCATGTGCTTTAACTTTGCACCCCAATCTCTTATGCAGGACCTTATCGAAAGCCTTCTGAAAGTCCAAATACACCACATCGACTAGTTCTCCCTTATCTATTCTACCAGTTACATCCTCAAAAAATTCCAGTAGATTAGTCAAGCATGACTTACCTTTTGTAAATCCATGTTGACTTTGTCCGATCCTGTCATTGTTTTCCAAGTGCTCTGCTATTACATCTTTTATAATAGACTAGCATTTTCCCCACTACCGATGTCAGGCTTACCGGTCTATAATTCCCCGTTTTCTCTCTACCACCTTTTTTAAATAGTGGGGTTACATTAGCTACCTTCCAATCCATGGGAACTGTTCCAGAGTCTGTAGAATTTTGGAAGATGACCAGCAATGCATCTACTATTTCTAAGGCCACTTCCTTAAGTACCCTAGGATATAGATTATCAGGCCCTGGGGATTTATTGGCCTTCAATGCCGTCAATTTCCCTAACACCATTTCCCTACAAATACTGATTTCATTCAATTCCTCCCTCTCATTAGACCCTATGTTCCCCGACATCTCTGGGAAGTTATTTGTGTCCTCCTTTGTGAAGACAGAACCAAAGTATGTATTTAATTGGTCAGCCATTTCTTTCTTCCCCATTATAAATTCCCCTGATTCTGACTGCAAGGGACCTATGCTTGACTTCAGCAATCTTTTTCTCTTCACATATCTATAGAAGCTTTTACAGTCAGTTTTTATGTTCCCTGAAAGCTTACTCTCATATTCTATTTCCCCCCTCTTAATTAATCCCTTTGTCCTCCTTTGCTGAATCCTAAACTGCTCCCAATCCTCAGGTTTGCTGCTTTTTCTGCCCAATTTATATGTCCTCTCCTTGGATCTTATGCTATCCCTAATTTCCCTTGTTAGCCACGGTTGAGTCAGCTTTTTTGTTTTATTTTTATGCCAAACAGGGATGAACAAATTCTGTACTTCATCCATGCGATCTTTAAATGTTTGCCATTGCCTATCCACCGTCAACCTTTTAAGGAACGTTCCCCAATCCATCCTAGCCAACTTGCGCCTCATATCATCGTAGTTTCCTTTATTTAAATTCAGGACCCTAGACTCTGAGTCAACTACTTCACTCTCCATCTTAATGAAGAATTCTATCATATTATGATCGCTCCTCCGCCAGGGGCCTCGCACAACATGATTGCTAATTAATCCTTTCTCATTACGTAATACCCAGTCTAAGATGGCCTGATCTCTAGTTGGTTCCTCAACATATTGGTCCAGGAAACCATCCCATATACACTCTACTAATTTGGTTAGCCCAATCTATATGTAGATTAAAGTCACCCATGATAACTGCTGTGCCCTTATTGCACGCATCTCTAATTTCCCATTTAATGCCATCCCCAACCTCAGCGTTACTGTTTGGGGGTCTGTATACAACTCCCACTAACGTTTTCTGCCCCATGGTATTTCTCAGCTCTACCCATACAGATTCCACATCATCAGAGCTAATATCCTTCCTTACTATTGTATTAATCTCCTCTTTAACCAGCAATGCTACCCCACCTCCTTTTCTTTTTTGCCTGTCCTTCCTGAATATTGAATACCCCTGGATGTTGAATTCCCAGCCTTGGTCACCCTGGAGCCATGTCTCCATAATTCCAAATAAATCATATCCGTTTACATCTATTTGCGCAGCTAATTCATCCGCCTTATTACGAATGCTCCTCGCATTAAGACACAAAACCTTCAGGCTTGTTTTTTTAACACTCTTAGTCCTTTTAGAATTATTATTTATTGTAGCCCTGTTTGATTTACACCCTTGATTTCCCTGCATTCCACTTTTGCTTGTCTCCTTCCTGTCTTTTGTTTCTATCCTTGCTTCCCTTTCCTCTGTCTCCCTGCACAGGTTCCCAACCCCCTGCCATTTTAGTTTAAACCCTCCCCAACAGCACTAGCAAACAGTTCCCCTAGGACATCGGTCCCGGTCCCGCCCAGGTGCAAACCGTCCAGTTTGTACTGGTCCCACCTCCCCCAGAACCGGTTCCAATGTCCTAGGAATTTGAATCCCTCCCCCTTGCACCATTCCTCTAGCCACGTATTCATCTGAAATATCCTTCTATTTCTACTCTGACTAGCACGTGGCACTGGTAGCAATCCTGAGATTACTACCTTTGAGGTCCTATTTTTTAATTTACCTCCTAACTCCCTATATTCAGCTTTTAGGACCTCATCCCGTTCTTTAACTATATCATTGGTACCTATATGCACCGTGACAACTGGCTGTTCACCGTCCCCCTCCAGAATGCCCTGCAGCCGCGCCGAGACATCCTTGACCCTTGCACCAGGGAGGCAGCATACCATCCTGGAGTCTCGTTTGTGGCCGCAGAAATGCCTGTCTATTCCCCTTACAATAGAATCTCCTATCACTATAGCTCTCCCACTCTTTATCCTCCCGTCCTGTGCAGCAGAACCACCCATGGTGCCAGGAAGTTGGCTGCTGTTGCCTTCCCCCAATAAGTAATCTCCCTCAACAATATCCAAAGTGGTATATCTGTTTGAGAGGGGGATGGCCACAGGGGACCCCTGCACTACCTGCCTGTGCCTACTACTCTGCCTGGTGGTCACCCATTCCCTTCCTGCCTGTGCAACCTTTACCTGCGGTGTGACCAACTCCCTAAATGTGCTATCCACGATGTCCTCAGCCCTTTTAACCTTTCAGTAGCAGGGCCCTGTCCTCGTGAGGGTTAAGCTCCCTCAGGAAGGGAGTACCATCACCCGTCATTGGGCATTATGAGCCATCTTGCCCTCCACATATTAAAGAGGAGAGAGACCATCACACAGGTTGCTTACTGGGAGATGGTTCTTCTCATGCTTACTGGGAGAGGGTTTTCATGCATTCAAATCTGCTCTCTCCAGAAATAAAGCTGTGGAAATTGGCACTTTGTAAAGGCTATCTCCCATGGCAACTGATTTTTATGACTTACTTGACTTTGGCTTCAGCCTGGAACAAACAAGTAGTAAACCGCATAAGCTTACCCAGCTACATGAAGGTTAACAGACTGCAGATTTAAAATTGTCTGGGAATACTTACCTTGCCTGCACTAGTCAGATAATTGTACTTCTTCTTGCACTGATCTGTTGTCTGTGGATGTTGCGGTGAGGGTCTATACCACCTCCTTCCATGTCACCTTGCTCATCTTGCAGGGAGCCCTTGACCTCGCATTCTCCAGCACAGGCCACTGTGGAGCACCACTCACCACATTTTTCAGTCCAAAGAACTTCCCTCTTCCTCTATCCTTTGCTTTCTGCCCTCCAATCATCTCTACCCATATAGCTATATTTTCTTAATTCCACGTATTAATGTGTTTGGCACAAATCTCTTATATGGTACCTTATCTAATTCTTTTTACAAACTGCCCCCCCCCCACAATTAGAAGTGCTAGTCAGATTGCCATAAGTCTTTTCTGTGGTATTTTATCAAATATATTTTGAAAATCCATATTTATCACATTCATTGTATGTCTTTTACCTAATCTTTGTTATTGCTTCAAAGAAGCCTATGCAGTTGGTTAAGCTCAGCCTGCCCTTTATAAAATTGTGTTTGGCTCTGATTATTTCATGATTCTCCAAGTGATTTGTAACTCTATCATCATCATCATCATCATGTATTATAGATTGGTAGTTTACCAACTGGCTTATAAACAGAAACTTCACCTGTGTAAATTTCTAAGTTACTTAGTTTGGAGATTCTTAAACATAATGATGGGTTTTTGTGTGCTTCTGATATTCATCTGACCAAACAAAAAGTGAAACTATTACTTTTATTGTATCTGTTAGTTTTCACATTAAAAATGGCTTCCTACGAAGAATGCAACAATCTGGCACTTCCACTGAATTTAAGTCAAACTGTCCTAAATCAACTAATTTCAGACTGTTCCTGACCTTGGGAGCTGTTCACTCTATATTTCTGAATGCCATGACCTATATATTATAGCATTTATAATTTCTAGGAGTTAAATATAACCCCAGAGGAAGTCTTGAGATTTCAATTGTAAAGAAGGGAAAAGAAGGTATCTATCATTCAATTTGCTTAAAGGTTACAGGACTTTATATTCAGTCCTCCCAGTAAAACTTGAACAATGTCTTCCCTTCCTGCAACTCTTAATTCTTTCCACTTGCTTCCAGATAACAATGCAAGCTAATACCCTGATGGGTAACTTAATGGCTGGATAAGCAGTAGGAAATTTAGCAGTGCTTTGTGCTTGTGAGCTGTGTGCTTAAATTCCAGCTATCTCATTGCACATACACAGGGGTCTTTAAACTTTGCCTCTTGCGCACCTGCATCTAAACTCTGTGGACTTGAGTAAGTGGGTGGAAAGTGTGCATTCAACACATAACAGTCACTGTATCTGGTATAAACATGGCTTTTTAAAATTACATTTTTATTAGTTCTCACATTTTAATACTACAATGAAGAATAGGTAGAGACTGCACTCAGAATAAACTGTGGCATTCTGTAATCCACCACTAGAAGGTGACTGAGAGCAGCCCTTCCAGGTTTTCAACCTTTACTCTTAATAACTGCTCCACAGGAGAATCTCCAATTAGATCAGGAAATTCCCATTTAGCAAATGGTGGAAGTGAACTCCAAGGCTTACCACTCTACCACAGTGTGTTGCTAAACAGGTTGGTCAGGCTGACATGTTTACAATAGCAAAATACTGTGGATGCTGGAAATCTGAAATAACAACAGAAAATGCTGGAAACACTCCGCAGGTCAGGCAGCATCGAGGAGAGAGAAACAGAGTCAACGTTTTGGGTTGAACCCTTCGTCAGAACTGGAAAAGGTTAGGGAAGAGATTTTTAAGCAGGGGCGGGGAGGAAAGAACAAAGGGAAGGTCTGTGATAGGATGGAAGGCAGAAGAGATTGACTGACTAAAGGGAAGATAGTGCCAGGCAAAAGGAGAGATAATGGAACAAGTTAAGAAACAAAAGATGGCTCTAGATGAGGTATGAATGATAATGGAAGCAACATTAACAGCTACCATGTGAGGAAACGAGAAAAAAATATAAAGAAATACAGGGGCCAATTTATAGTCTGAAATTGTTGAACTCGCTGTTAAGTCCAGAAGGCTGTAAAGTGCCTAATAGAAAGATGAGGTGCTTTTCCTCGAGCTTACGTTGAGCTTCTTTGGAACAGTGCAAGAAGCCGAGGACGGAGAGATCAGAGCGGGAGTGGAGCAGAGAATTAAAGTGACAGGCGACCGGAAGCTCGGGGTCACGCTTGCAGACTGAACGGAGGTATTCCGCATGTTTACATATAGGAGTTCAATAGCATCTTCATCTGTGATTGTCCCATCCTTGCTAACATGACAGCTTGATATTTGTTTTAAGACTTATATAAAAGATAAATATAAGACTTTTAATTTTTACACTTTTTATTTTTTTAAGTCCTGTTTTAAGTATATTTTTGCCCTGTTTTAGGGCCCTCTATACCACCAGCAATTCCTCAGCCAAGGATTCAGGTTGGGAGCCAGTTAGTGGCCCAACATTTGCGATCGGAGGCTTCGACCTGTAAAATATCTACGCATTTACCTGGTGGCCCAGGAGGTACGGAGGCTTGCGATCCTGGGCCTCTCCGGGTACGCGCGAGCAGAGGCCCACATATTCCAGGGGCACATGCGGTTCACAAGCACCCCTGGGATCACGTGGGCCAGCCCAACCAATAAAAGGGAATCCCCATTCATACTTATGGGAGTTCCGTACGTACGGAAACCCCATAAGTATGAATGGAGATCACTTAAAAAATACACAAACACATGAAATAATTTTTTTAAATTACATATTTAAAATCAATTAAAATGCCATTTAATTAAATATTTTAAATAAAAATTATTTTTTTCAAAAATATTTTTATATGTTTTAACAGGGTAAAAATAAACTTACCTTATTGGACAGGGTTTTTAATGTATAAATGAGTGATAACATTTTATTTTTCTATTTTTTAAAACTCATGCTGGTAAAAGCAGGCCTTATGCCTGCTTTTACCAGGCATAAGAATTTCACGGGCATTCAGCGGGAGGAAGTTGGGCAAATAGCGCAACTCTCAACCCGCAGAGGCCCATCTCCCGGGGGTGTGGAGGATCTATCAAGAATCCTCTTGACAGATCGCAAGTTCTGGGTTTTAGCACATGTCTAAACCCGGAATTTGTGCGGCCACACCTCGTACGCACCCATAGGGGTCACAAAAAATGGCCCAATAAGGTTCTACCAACATAACAACAACAACAACTTGTATTTATATAGCACCTTTAATGTAGTAAAATATCCCAAGGCACTTCACAAGAGTATTATAAGACAAAAAATTTGACAGCGAGCCACATAAGGAGGAATTAGGGCTGGTGACCAAAAGCTTGGTCAAAGAGGTAGGTTTTAAGGAGCGTCTTAAAGGAGGACAGAGAGGTAGCGAGGTAGAGAGGTCTAGGCAGGGAATTCCAGAGCTTAGGGCCTAGGCAACAGAAGGCACGGCCACCAATGGTTGAGCGATTATAATCAGGGATGCTCAAGAGGGCAGAATTAGAGGAGCGCAGATATCTCGGAGGGTTGTGAGGCTGAAGGAGATTACAGAGATAGAACATAAGAACATAAGAAATAGGAGCAGGAATAGACCACTTGGCCCCTCGAGCCTGCTCCGCCATTCAATAAGATCATGGCTGATCTAGGGCTCAAAGCCACTTCCCAGCCCGCTCCCCATAACCCCCTTCACTCCCTTATCTTGCAAAAATGTGTCTATCTCCACTTTAAATGTATTTAATGACCCAGCCTCCACAGCTCTCTGGGGCAGAGAATTCCACAAATTTATGACCCTCTGAGAGAAGAAGTTCCTCCTCATCTCAGTTCTAAAAGGGCGACCCTTTATTCTGAGACTGTGCCCCCGAGTTCCATGAGGGGAAACATCCTCTCTGCATCTACCCTGTCGAGCCCCCTCAGTATCTTATATGTTTCGATAAGATCACCTCTCATTCTTCTAAATTCCAATGAGTATAGGCCCAGCCTGTTCAACCTTTCCTCATAAGTCAAACCCCTCATCTCTGGAATTAACCTAGTGAATCATCTCTGAACTGCCTCCAGAAAACAAGGATGAGAATTTTGAAATTGAGGCGTTGCTTAACCAGGAGAACTGGCACAAGCTGCTCGTATACTAGAAACTTGATTTGATCTTCATTTTTCCTTCACTTGATATCTTCTCCTATCAACAGATCAAAGAATGGAAACCTACTAATTAAAGAACTTATGGTCCAAATCCAATATCTTGCCACTGCATGGTATATCACACTATATTTGAAAATATATTTGTACAGTTGTAACAGAAATAGATTTTTTGTTTCCTTCCACTCTTACTGATTTTTCCCTCCCCTCATCTTTTCTGAGGACACTGACTGGTTTCACAGATGCCAGTTTCCTTCTAGTACCTGCCCAAGGGCCATTCTTAATGTGTGAGTGTAGACAGTGAATGTTTCTAGGCTATTCGACCAAAGAAGACATCATAACCTGGTCCTATCCTCATTCAACATTTACACACATGTTGAATAGCGATCGGCATGTGGAACTCTGGCTGATATTTCCCCCCTCCCTCCATAGCCTGGGAACACTGAAGTCAATTTAAATGCCATACTGCTACCATGGCCGAGGCCAGTTAACCTGACTGTTTCCTAGTCTAGATGGATGGATTATATCATGTAGTGCATTTAACCACAGAGTTGCAGAATTATTTTTTCTGGGTGGTATAACTAAACAGTAATGTCAAGATGAATTTGCTTACTAATATGAGAGTTTAAGACCGATGGGCAGTTAGAAGCAGTGACACTTAAATAAAGCCTTCCCTGTATCATTATGAATTTAAAGAAATATTCACAGATGAATGGCATGAAGGATGGAGAGTTCAAAAGAGTAACTAGCAACTAGATGGTGTGCAAAAGCTGCTTTGTGTTTTTCCCCCTAAAGACTATATATTCGAAAAAAATATATATTTGTTCATGGGATGTGGGCGTCGCTGGCAAGGCCAGCATTTATTGCCCATCCCTAGTTGCCCTTGAGAAGGTGGTGGTGAGCTGCCTTCTTGAACCGCTGCAGTCTGTGTGGTGAAAGTACTCCCACAGTGCTATTAGGGAGGGAGTTCCAGGATTTTGACCCAGCGATGATGAAGGATCAGTGATATACTTTCAAGTCAGGATGGTGTGTGACTTGGAGGGCAACTTGGAGGTGGTGGTGTTCCCATGCGCCTGCTGCCCTGTCCTTCTTGATAGTAGAGGTCGCGAGTTTGGGAGGTGCTGCCGTAGAAGCCTTAGCGAGTTGCTGCAGTGCATCTTGTAGATGGTACGCACTGCAGCCACGGTATGCTGGTGGTGGAGGGAGTGAATGTTTAAGGTGGTGGATGGGGTGCCAATCAAGTATGAAGAAGCACATAGTTATCACCCTCCCCTGATGCCACAGAACAAGAATGAACATCTGACGTCTCACAAGCTACATGCAGCTAATATGTTGCTGGGTTGTGGCTCTTTGCACCTGTCCACAGATTCAGCTGTGATATGAAAAATGCAGTGTGATATTGGAGTGGCAGCTTTCTTCCATTCTGGCTCGGTTGAACAATGTGTTCAGATTAATCACAATGCAAACTGGTTGGTTTTAGCCCAGGTGTGCCCCGATGTTGTTCAGCTGGGTCTGCTGCACACACTTGGCTCTTCAGCAGTGGACTGACCTAGAGCTGACAGAGGGGTGGAGGGGAGCAGCATTGCTGATGTCACCTGGCATAAGATTTAAGGGTCTTAAATCTGAACAAAGAAAACTACGTAGGTTTGAGGGGTGAGTTGGCTAAGGTAAATTGGGAAACTAGATTAAAAGGTAGATAAGCAATGGCAAACATTAAAAAAATTAATTTATAATTCGCAACAAATATACATTCCCCTAAGGAATAAAAACCCCACGGGATTAGTAGTCCAACCGTGGCTAACAAGAGAAGTTACAGATAGTAGTAGATTAAAGGAAGAGGCTTATAATGTTGCCAAAAAGAGCAGCAATCCTGATTGGGAGGATTTTAGAATTCAGCAAAGAATAACCACAAAATTGATATAGAAAAAGAAAAGAGAATATAAGCGTAAACTAGCAAGAGACATAAAAACATTATAAAAGCTCCTATACAAATGTGAAAAGGAAGAGATTAGCAAAAGTAAACATGGGTCCTTTAGAGGCAGAGACAGGAGAAATTATAATGGGGTATAGGGAAATGACAGAGACATTAAACAAATACTTCATGGTAGAAGACACAAATAGCATTCCAGACATAGTGGGTAACCAAGGGTCTAGCGAGAATGAAGAACTTAAAGAAATTAGTATTAGTAAAGAAATAGTATTGGAGAAATTAATGGGACCAAAAGCCAATCAATCCCCTCGACTTGATGGCCTACATCTTAGGGTTTTAAAAGAGATAGTGGGTGCGTTGGTTTTGATCTTCCAGAATTCCCTAGATTCTAGAACGGTTCTCATGGATTGGAAGGTAGAAAATGTAACCCTGCTATTAAAGAACGGAGGGAGAGAGAAAAGAGGGAACTATAGACCATTTAGCCTGACATCAGTGGTAGGCAAAATGCTGGAATCTATTATTAGGGACGTGGTAAGACGGCACTTAGAAAATCATAATATGATTGGGCAGAGTCAACACAGATTTATGAAAGGGAAATCGTGTTTGACAAATCTGTTAGAGTTTTCTTAGATTGTAATTAGCAGGGTAGATAACGGGGAACCAGTGGATGTAGTGTATTTGGATTTTCAAAAAGCATTCGATAAGGTGCCACACAAGAGGTTATTACACAAAATCAGGGCTGATAGGATTGGGGGTAAAATATTAGCATAGATTCAGGATTGGTTAACGGACAGAAAACACAGTGTAGGGATTAACTGGTCATTTTCAGGTTGGCAGGCTGTAACTAGTGGGGTACCGCAAGGATCATTGCTTTGGCCTCAGCTATTTACAATCTATATCAATGATGTAGCTGAGGGGACCGAGTGTATTGCATTCAAGTTTGCTGACGATACAAAATTAGGTGGGAAAGTGAGTTGTGAGGAGGACACAAAGAAACCGCAAAGGGATATAGACTGGTTAAGTGAGTGGGCAAGAGCATGGAAGATGGAATATAATGTGGAGAAGTGTGAAGTTATCCACTTTGGTAGGAAAAATAGAAAAGCAGAATATTTTTTAAATGGTGAAAGACTGGGAAATGTTGGTATTCAGAGGGACCTGGATGTCCTTGTACACAAATCACTAAAAGTTAACATGTAGGTACAGCAAACAATTAGGAAAGCAAATAGTATTTTTGCTTTAATACAAAGGGATTGGAGTATAAGAGTAAAGAAGTCTTACTACAATTATATCTTCTCTTACTTCTTCTTAGGCAGTCCCTCGGAACCGAGGATGACTTGTTTCCATATTAGAATGAGTTCGCAGGTGACGGATGAGTCCAATGCAGGACCTACATTCTCTGTCACAGGTGGGGCAGATTGTGGTTGAAGGGGCGGGTGGGTGGGGTGCTTGGGTTGAAGTGCGCTCCTTGCGCTGCCTGCGCTTGGCTTCCACTTGCTCCCGACAAAGAGACTCGAGGTGTTCGGCGCCTTCCCGGATGCTTCTCCTTCACTTTGTGTGGTCTTGGGCCAGGGATTCCCAGGTATCGATGGGGATGTTACACTTTTTCAAGGAGGCTTTGAGGGTGTCCTTGAAGTGTTTCCTCTGCCCAACTGGGGCTCTCTTACCGTGCTGGAGCTCCAAGTCGAGCGCTTTTTTGGGAGTCTCGTATCGGGCATGCGGACAATGTGACCTGTCCATCGGAGCTGATTGAGCGTGGTCAAAGCTTCGATGCTGGGGACGTTGGTACGCCTATGCTGCCAATGGATTTGCAGGATCTTGCGGCGGCAGCGTTGGTGGTACCTCTCCAGTGCTTTGAAATGCAAGCTGATCCTCCTTGGTGACTTTAACGCCAGAGTTGGAAAGGACACAGACCTCTGGGGAGGTGTGATCGGCAGAGAGGGGAGTAGGGAAAGCCAACTCCAATGGTACCCTCCTCCTGTCGAAATGCTTAGAACATGGCCTTGTCATAACCAACATCTTGTTCCATCAGAGAGACAAGTACAAGGCTTCATGGCAGCACCCTCGCTCCAAGCACTGGCATCTGCTGGACTACGTCATCGTCTGAGCGATGGACTGCAAGGATGTCCGCATCACCCGCGCCATGACAGGAGCTGATGACTGCTGGACAGACCACCGCCTAATCTGCTCTGTCATCTCCATCAATGTAGCCCCAAAACAGCGGCGGCAACAGAAACAATGCCGCAGGAAAATTAACGCTGGAGCACTCAAAGACCCAGCTAAGAAAGCCCTATTCAACCTGCGCCTCACAAACAACCTGACGACTCCCAGTGATGCAGAGACACAGATTGCCCACAGCGCCTGGTCTGCACTCAAAGCCTCCATAATCAGCATCTGTGAATAGACGCTTGGTCACTCCACCAGGAAACACCAAGGCTGGTTTGACGTGAATGACCAGGAGATCCAGGAGCTAATAAGCCGCAAGCGCAAGGCATTCCTGATCTGGAAACAGCAACAGAACTCGAGAGCAAGAAAGCAGCTCTACAGAAGCCTGAAGGCCGAGGTCCAACAAAAAATTTGCGACCTAAAGAACAGATGGTGGGTGGAGAAAGGGCAGGAGATTCAGCAGCTAGCCGACAACCACGACGTGCATGGATTCTTTAGCGCAGTCAAGACCATCTATGGCCCAAGCACCCAAGGCCCTACCCCACTGCGGGCCAAGAACGGAGAGGTCCTCATCAAGGACAGAGAGGAAGTCAGTGCCCGCTGGAAGGAGCACTTCGAAGATCTCCTTAACCGTGACTCTATCTTTGACGCGAGTGTCCTCAACTCCATCCCACAACATGATACCTGCCACCATCTCAGCACAACCCCAGCCCGGCATGAGGTTGAAAAGGCCATCCAACAACTGAAGTACAATTATATAGGGCTTTGGTGAGACCACACCTGGAGTACTTTGTACAGTTTTGGTCTCCTTACTTAAGGAAGGATATACTTGCCTTAAAGGGAGTGCAACAAAGGTTCACTAGACTGATTCCTGGGATGAGGGGATTGTCCTATGAGGAGAGATTGATGAGACTAGGCCTACATTCCCTAGAATTTAGAAGTATGAGAGGTGATCTCATTGAAACATGTAAAATTCTTAAAGGGCTTGACTGGGTGCATAGTCTAGAACTAGGGGTCACAGTCTCAGAATAAGCTATTAGGACTGAGATGAGGAGAAATTTCTTCACTCAAAAGGTTGTGAATCTTTGGAATTCTTTATCCCAGAGAGCTGTGGATGGTCAGTCATTGAGTATATTCAAGACAGAGATTGGTAGGTTTTTGGATACTAAGGGAATCAAGGGATCTGGGGATAGTGTGAGAAGGTGGAGTTGAGCTAAAAGATCAGTCATGATCTTATTAAATGGCAGAGCAGGCTTGAAGGGCCAAATGGCCTACTCCTGCTCCTATTTCTTATGTTCTTATGTAACCTTCAGAGTGAGCTGCTAGCTTCTGTGGCAGAGAAGACTCCAGTACTGTTGCCTAGAATGGAGAGGCTGCTAGGGGTATGTGGAGCAGTTGATTATCGTGGCTGTGAGATAGAGAGAAGTGAGAGAATCCAATCCAGATTTCAGGGAGGTGGTTGATAACTATGCATGTTGGGTCATATTGGGGGTGCATCAAGGTTTTTTCCCCATATTTTTGTGCTGTTTGCAGTGGAACTGTCAGTAGAAATGCTGGTGTGCTAGATTTGAAATTTACAGTTCTTTGTTGGCATACAGTTAATTCTCTGACTATTGAACTTCTAAAAGTAGGCCATCGCTACTATGGAGAATCACATTGTGCCATTTGCTGGTATACATTTTTCAACTCTACCTCACCACCATCAATCAAGGCTGGTTGAGCATTCAGCACCAATTTGCCTTTATACAATGCTTTTAATGCAATGAAACATCTTAAAACACTTCACAGAGACAACACTGAGCAGTCATAAGAACATAAGAAGTAGGAGCAGGAGTAGGTCATACGGCCCCTCGGGCCTGCTCCGCCATTCAATAGGATCATGGCTGATCCGAATCTAGACTCACATCCACTTCCCTGCCCTCTCCCCGTAACCCCTAATTCCCTTGTCTGCTAGGAAACTGTCTATCTCTGTTTTAAATTTATTTAATGTTGCAGCTTCCACAGCTCTCTGGGGTAGCAAATTCCATAGATTTACTACCCTCTGAGTGAAGAAGTTTCTCCTCATCTCAGTTTTGAAAGGGCAGCCCCTTATTCTAAGATTATGCCCCCTAGTTCTAGTCTCACCCATCAGTGGAAACATCCTCACCGCATCCACCCGATCAAGCCCCCTCACAATCTTATATGTTTCGATAAGATCGCCTCTCATTCTTCTGAACTCCAATGAGTAGAGTCCCAACCTACTCAACCTTTCCTCATACGTCAACCCCCTCATCTCCGGAATCAACCGAGTGAACCTTCTCTGAACCGCCTCGAGAGCAAGTATATCTTTTCTTAAATATGGAAACCAAAACTGCACGCAGTATTCCAGGTGTGGCCTCACCAATACCCTGCATAACTGCAGCAAGACCTCCCTGTTTTTATACTCCATCCCCCTTGCAATAAAAGCCAAGATTCCATTGGCCTTCCTGATCACCTGCTGCACCTGCATACTAACTTTTTGTGTTTCATGCACCAGGACCCCCAGATCCCTTTGTAATGTAGCACTTTGCAGTTTCTCTCCATTTAGATAATAACTTGCTCTTTGATTTTTTCTGCCAAAGTGCATAACCTCACACTTTCCAATATTATATTCCATCTGCCAAATCTCTGCCCACTCACTTAGCCTGTCTATGTCCTTTTGCAGGTTTTTTATGTCCTCCTCACTCACTGCTTTCCCTCCCATCTTTGTATCATCGGCAAACTTGGATACGTTGCACTCGGTCCCTTCCTCCAAATCGTTAATATAGATTGTAAAGAGTTGGGGTCCCAGCACTGACCCCTGCGGAACACCACTAGTTACTGATTGCCATCCTGAGAATGAACCATTTATCCCAACTCTTTGTTTTCTGTTAGATAGCCAATCTTCCACCCATGCCAGTATATGACCCCCAATCCCATGATTTTTTATCTTGATCAGTAATCTTTTGTGTGGAACCTTGTCAAATGCCTTTTGGAAGTCCAGTCAGTGGAGAAGCGTTAGGAGACGTTGCCATAGGTATGGTCAAAGACCAAAGCTTTGAGGAAGCTTTTGAAGGAGGGGGAGACATAGCAAATTGAAGAGATTTAAGGAGACTCAGCTCCTGACCACTTAACTGCCTTGCTGACATTGTTAATGGTTCCTCTTCCTCAGTCATCATTCCTCTTCACTTCAAAATCCGCTATCCATCCATCCTTTCTACCACCCTATCTCCAACCTTCCTTTCCTTTAAGATTGTTAAACATGTGGATGCCTCCTAGCTTCATGCCCATTTCTCTCCAAACTCAGTTAAAATCTCTCCAGTCTGGCTTCCTCCTTTTTCACAGCACTGAACTAGCCAGTCACAAATGAAACCCTTTATGATTGTGACCATGGTGCATTATCCCTCCTAGTAGTTCTCAACTTTTCCACAGTGTGTTTTTAATGCATCTCACCTCCTGTCCAGCTCCATAGGATTGCCCTTGCATGGCTCTATTCCTAACGATCCAAATGCATCCAGTGTATCTCCAGGAATGGGCAGGGAAATGTGGATGTTGAGGAAAGGAGGGACAGAATCTCGAAGGTGGCAAGGAGATCTGGGCCTTTACCGTTCTGTGGCCTTTAAATCTGACCCCACAAGTTCAGGTCTTGGAAAGGAAGTTTGAAGTACAGAGTTCTCATTCACTGCTCCTGCTGAAGGATGTGTCTTTATTGATGTGGGGACCTGCCAATGTGCAATAGCATCTGAAGATGCGGAATTTGGGGGTTTAAAGTCATTCCTGTTGAGATTTACCAGCTGGAGGGAAATGGGACCTGAGATGGAGCTTCACAGTTAGGAGGAGAGCAAAGAGTGTTGACTCCAGTAATAAGGTAATAATGGATCAGAAATCCACTGGGAGTCTTGTAGGAAATGCGCTACTATGTTTTGGTTTCAAACTTACATAAGTCCTAAATTTAATAATCTTGAAGAAGCTATTAAGTCAATTCAGAGATTACTAGAAATTTATTCAACTTTAATTATACAGTGTACTCTTCTGGTTAAAACAGTAAAACTGTAGCTTAACTTAAAACATGAAAAGAACCTTAACAACTTAAATTAAAATTGTATTGCCAGGCGTGATGATGCACTCCAGTCCCTCCGGTGCCCACCAGTCGCGGAAGGCCTTGAGCATGCCGGCGGACACCACGTGCTCCATCTCCAGGGCCACCTGGGCGCGTAATTTTAGTGTACTCTTTTTTTTGTGTACTTTAAACAAATTTGACTGTAAATTAAACAAACTTCAAATGAAACTTAAACAAATTAAATTAAAATTTGATTGTCCGGGTTGATGATGCACTCCAGTCCCCGCGGCGCCCACCGGTCGCGGAAATACTCAAGCGTGCCGGCGGACACCGCATGCTCCATCTCCAGGGCCAACTGCGTGCGTAATTTTAGTGTAATGCTCTTTGTCCAATGTGTAGTGTTTACATTATGAACAAGATCTGGATGTGCTAGATAAAAGCTAATTTTCTATGAATATGTGTTCAATACTTACATTTGGAAGTTATATTTAGAATGTTAAAATTTTTAGCATCATAGTTTATTATACTCATTTGAATTGATATTATATAAAAATGCAAATGCAAATTTTACCATTTTACATTATTGGATGACAATTGCCATACATGTCACAATAATAAAAGCCCGTGTTTGTAAATTATGTTTTAGATTCAAACTTACATATGTCCTAAATTTTATAGTTTGCAGTGGTGCATCATCATGAAAGAGCAGATAGTCTCCAGTACCAGCAGGACGACTACTTGTAACAAAATCCAATAAATCCATCCCTTGTAATAACAGAAAATGCTGGAAATACTCAGCAGGCCAGGCAGCATCCGTGGAGTGAGAAACAGAGTTAACGTTTCAGGTCTGGGACCCTTCATCAGAACTGGAAAAAGCTGGAAATGTAACAGATTTTAAGCAGGTGCAGAGACAGGAGGAAGGAATTGAAAGAACATGCTGTGAAAATGTTGCAAATGGGAATGGCAGTATGATTTTGCCATTCCCATTTGCAACATTTTCACAGCATGTTCTTTCAATTCCTTCCATCCCTCCCCGTCCCCCTGTCTCTGCACCTGCTTAAAATCTGTTACATCTCCAGCTTTTTCCAGTTCTGATGAAGGGTCCCAGACCTGAAACGTTAACCCTGTTTCTCTCTCCACGGATGCTGCCTGGCCTGCTGAGTATTTCCAGCATTTTCTGTTGTTATTTCAGATTTCCAGCATTCGCAGTATTTTGCTATTAAATCCATCCCTTGCCTCTACATATCAATTCTCCCCTCCCCACCACCACAATGAAATCCCCCTCCCCAAACATAAATTCACCCTGAGGCGGGAGAAGTAAAATCTCGAAACAGCTTGCGCGCAACACCACTCTCTGCTTAACGAGAACGGGGCAGGGAAAGCGCGCGGCTACGAGCATGCGCACGTCAATCGCGCGCGCGGCTATGGGCGCGCACGTCGGGGACGGGGAGGAGGTACGCGCGGATGTGGTCGGGGACGGGGAGGAGGTACGCACGGATGTGGACGCGCACGTCGGGGTTGGGTGGAGGTCCGCGCGGTTGTGGACGCGCACGTCGGGGTTGGGTGGAGGTCCGCGCGGTTGTGGACGCGCACGTCGGGGTTGGGTGGAGGTCCGCGCGGTTGTGGACGTGCACGTCGGGGTGGGGTGGAGGTCCGCACGGCTGTGGACGCGCACGTCGGGGTGGGGTGGAGGTCCGCACGGCTGTGGACGCGCATACCGACGCCGGCCGGCTGGCGAATTGACCAGCCTGCCATTGGCTGGAGCGGTTGATGTCGGTGTGAGGAGGGAGAGGCACAGTGACACCGGGAGGATATAGAGAAGTCGCTGTGATGTTTTGAGTAAGCTGGCCCGGGAGGTGGGGACCCTGGGAGAGGTGAGTGTCGCCGGTCAAGGTGGGGTGAGATGAGTGCCGGTGTGTGTGTGAGAGAAATGGAGGCGGGCCGAGCAGCGCAGGCCCCGGAGCGGCGGGCTGGGATGTCGATGTTTGTTGTGATTACACATCATGTGGTGCATTCAGCTTCGTTTCCTGTGTGCTTCCCTGTGGAGGCGGCACTTTGAGGAGAGGGTGCACTTGAACCTCCTGCTCGCTGCCCTTCACCTCTTGTTTACAGGCGATCCGTCGTCGACCCGAAACGTCAACTCAAATTTCTCTCCACGGATGTTGCCTGACCACCTGAGTTTTTCCAGCATTTTCTGTTGTTATTTCGTTCAGATAACGGTTGGGTTTGGGGGATGGGCAGAGTCCACACCCATATCGATATTTATATATATTAAAAAATAATCACCACAGCTGAGCTGTTGGTAACGGTTATCCCTCCGAATTCATGTGCTGAGGATGATGTGAGGCTGGTCTCATGATCAGCTCCTGAGTTCGCTGTTGCCAATAGTGATTTTTAAAGGCGGGTATTTGCACTGTAGTTCTGCTTCGACCATGAACGTGCACTTATTTTTATCTACTTTTTCTGAAATGCTGTTGCTGCCATTGACCGCTTAACCTGATTAGTTTCAGCATTTAGGGTAACAATATACAGCGTATCGTCAAGAGATAGAATGAAAAGCTTTTCAAGCTTTTGGTATTCGTCGGTCATTTAAATGTTTACTATGGCGTCGCATCTTAAATCCAAAGTTTCTATTCATTTGCATATACAGTATCGCAAGCTGCCCATACTAATACATCTCAGTTTTTAGGTGAGGATATATCCGCCAGTGAGTCAACAGCACTAAGAGCAACCCGTTCTAAACCTCCAAGCCCACGAAATTCAAACAGGAATAACCAGAAAGAAATATCTGTACAAATAAAACTTAGTTGCCTGGGCTTTGTGGGCCAGATGGCCCACAGGCCATAGGTTTGGACACCCCTGTTAGAATGTGTGCTATCTCTAATGTAAGCGGAGACTAGTTTACACCCAAGAAAAAATATATTTTTGTTTATTGCAATTTTTGGCTTCTAATGAAGGTAATTTGTGCTGTAGATGAAACATTTACTGTATTTTCTGAGAAAGTGTCATCCTGCGGTGTAGGACGGCAACCATTTATTAAGAGTTGGGAAATAAGGTATTTCCAGAATTTGGAATAGGGAAAAGGAGAGATGGCCATGCCAAGAATTTTTATGGGAAGGGGGCCACATCCCTCGCATCAACTCTTTCCCCCCCCCCCTTCATTGGTTGCACCTATGTGCAAGTGGACTGTAATATGCCTTAAACTTCCAGAAAACCATTGATTTAAATTGGTACATAAATAATAATCAACTTTATTGTCATTGTTAGTGCACAAGTGCAGTACAAACTTAAAATGCTGAGAATTTAAAGTAAAAACTGGAATTGGGTAAGAAACTGTCAAAAGGAAACAATGCAGCAGCCAACAGATAGCTTGATAGAGGAGTGATGATGGAGGGAGGGCGAAAGCAATGATTTGAGTGCTTCAGGGATTGGTGCTGGGACCATTACTGGTTTGAATTTACATCAACAACTTATTAGATACACATATTCGATTAAATTTGGATGTGATTCTAAATTGTGGGGAGGCACAGTTGAGTCCAATGAGGGACAAAGGACCTAAAAAAAGTTTAAGTGGTTAAAATCAATGTTGGCAGATAAAACAAAAATGGGTGATATACATGGTGCTAAACTGGTTATGGGTGATGTAAGAAATTTGAGGTGTCACAATTGGTGCTTTAATCTTCCACTGACCGATGGGTGTATCAGGACATAAACTGTTTAATTTATAGAAACAATAGCAACATAGAAGATAGGAGTAGGCCATTCGGCCCCTCGAGCCTGTTCTGCCATTTAATGAGATCATGGCTGATCATCCAAATTCAATACCCTGTCCCTGCTTTCTCCCCATATCCCTTGATCCCTTTCGCCTTAAGAAATATATCTAACTCCTTCTTGAATATATTTAGTGAATTGGCCTCAACTGCCTTCTGTGGTAGAGAATTCCACAGGTTCACCACTCTCTGGGTGAAGAAATTCCTCCTCATCTCAGTCCTAAATGGCTTACCCCTTATCCTTAGACTGTGACTTCTGGTTCTGGACTCCCCCGCCATCGGGAACATCCTTCCTGCATCTAGTCTGTCTAGTCCTGTTAGAATTTTATAAGTTTCAATGAGATCCTCTCTCATCTAAACTCTAGCGAATCGACCCAGTCTCTCTTCATACGTCATTCCTGCCATCCCAGGTATCAGTCTGGTGAATCTTTGCTGCACTCCCTCCATGGCAAGAACATCCTTCCTCAGATAAGGCGACCAAAACTGCACACAATGCTCAAGGTGTGGTCTCACCAAGGCCCTGTACAACTGCAGTAAGACATCCTTGCTCCTGTATTCGAATCCATTCGCTATGAAGGCCAACATACCATTTGCCTTCTTAACTGCCTGTTGCACCTGCATGCTTGCCTTCAGCGACTGGTGCACAAGGACACCCAGGTCTCGTTGCACTTCCCCTTTTCCCAATCTATTGCCGTTCAGATAATCTGCCTTCCTGTTTTTGCCACCAAGGTGGATAACCTTGCATTTATCCACATTATACTGCATCTGTCATGCATCTGCCCAATCACCCAACCTGTCCAAATCATACTGGAGTTTCTCTGCATCCTCCTCACAGCACACATGCCCACCCAGCTTTGTGTCATCTGCAAACTTGGAGATATTACATCTAGTTCCCTCGTCTAGATCATTAATATATATTGGATAATATTGTGATTTAGCCTCTATGTAAGCTTCTCTTAGTTTGATTGGACTTGATGTTCAGGCTATTATATTAGTGGTGCCTCCTTAGATGAGGGGTGCATTGTAGAGCTGTTTTTCTGGTTAGTGACACTGAGGCAATCCAGTGCCGCCCTTATTGATCTAATCAAAATAAGCATATCCAGTTACAGTGGATCAGCAATCAACAAAGCAGGTAGAACGGTGAAATATATTGTTAAATCAATCGAGTATAATTTGGAGGATGTCATGCTGTATTCATCCAGTGCTCTGGTCAGACTGCAGATTAAGTATTGTATCCACCTTTGGTCATCATTCAAGATACTTGGATGCTGTGATAGTGTGGCTGTATGTTTCTTCTAAATAGATGAGCTAAAATGGGCAAAAACATCATCTTCCTTGATATTTAACTCGTGTATATAGTTCATTACTTCATCAGCACTGGTTTGTTAATTCCCACTGCAAGTGATGAAGCTACTGAAGAATCTTAAGGATGAAATGTTAATCTAATTTAAAACCATTCTGAGAGAATCCATGTATAACTGTATATTGATGCCTTACAATTTATTGTCCCAAACAGTAGAATTAAAAAGATTGGAAATTAAATTTACTTAGCACAGTAATCAGTTTAAGAATTTACAAACCTTATTATAAACTTTGTGGAGCTCAATAAATTGTGGTGCTGGTGCAAATATTACATTTTTAATTTTTAAAATGCTTTTATGTATCATAACTCTTTAAATCATATGTGTTGGATAATTTTTGAAGGATAACATATGACAGCAACTATTAATTATTTCCATCAACCGTTAATGCTGAGAACATCGCTGCTGGTGTGGTGGTTTTGCTAATGGAACAAATGTTGACATTTTGTCAAATGCCCCGAATAATCGAAAACTATAGCTAGGTGGATAAATACATCAAATGAGGTGAGACGATAATCTCTATTGCAATATTTCGGAGTCAGGAATACCCTAATCCATGCCTTTATAATATTGAGCATCAATTGCTATAGCACTCTTGGCCAGCTTTCCTGCCTCCATCCTCTACAAATTACAACTTATTTAGATCTCTACAGCCAGTGTCCTCACTCATACTGTGACCTGCACTCCCAATATCCATGTCCTTGCCAAGCTCCACCGACTCTCTGTCCCTTCAAATTAACTTCAAGGTCTCTCCTTGACTTCAAATTTCTCAAAGACCTTGGCTTAACCTAAATAAAAAACAAAAAACCCCCAGAAAATTCTAGAAATTTGAAACAAAAACAGAAAATGCTGGAAATGCAGCATCTGTGGAGGCAACAGGTCAGTTGATAGACCTACTGTATGTTTCCAGCATTTTCTGTTTTTGTTCTTGACCTAACCTACATCTGTGTCCTTCAGCCATATATCCCTGCAAGCAGCCTCCACTCCACAGTAGGTGGTTTATTCCATGCTTCCGGCTCTCTCTGCTGCAATGTCCTTGATCACTTGAACGACCTTGCCATACTAACGTCATCATTGCTTTCAAAAACTGAAAAACGCTTCCCTTTAATCATGCTTTCCATTTTACCCTGTAGCCTGCAGAGTTTGTGCGCGTAACTATATGTAATAACTGCTGTGTAAATGAAGTTACCATAAACTGCGGCTATCTATATTGAGTATCTCCAGTGTTCTGAATTTTACAACATGAATTGAATAGCTGTTTGTCTGGAATCAGTAAAAATCTTTAATCAGTATATTTATTGGGTAAATGCCTTTGACAGGTGACGTTTCTCTTGTTAGTGCAGTTCTTTTGTACGCTTTTGATCTCGTGTACAGTAACACTACTGTATTTACCGAGATGGGATCGTTTAAGTCGAGGAAGAATCTCGGTGTGAAATTGTGCTTATATTTGCTAGCTTACTGTAGAATAAAAGGGAGGTTCAGGAATTAGTTCTGATTTTTGTATTTTAGCACCTCCTATCCAGTGCCACCACTTACCTTTTAGAGCGAAGAACAATTCCCCAGACCCATTTGTGAATTTAACTGAAAAGATGTCCGTTTAAAACAAAGAACTGAAGGTCAAGCAAGTCATGTTCTTTATGGGTAGCCCTGTCATCTACTGAGGAACATTAACACTTTCCTAGTTAGAAAAATATTGGCACAGGTTGCTAAAAGTTCTATTTCAAAAAAATGTTTTGCTCTTGAAACTTACTTCCGTCAAATAGTAGGTTTACATGATGAAGAGCTATCATAGCACTGGCTAAGTCACATGCTGACCTGAACTTGTTTGTTGATCCGGATTCTGAGCACACACACAATTAAGTTTGTCATAGAAATTTTTATATTGGCTCTACAGATGGCAATAAATTAACTGCCTGGTATCGTCCCGAGTCATACAAACAAGAAAGATCCTAAGTTTGATCCTTGGTCCATGCCAACTTTGCCAATCTTAGCTGGGGTGTAGTAACTGATATAGTTGGCTTCAGCATCTACAGATCAGCGGGAAAAATCGGCCAGCGTTCCACTTAGGCTTGCTTTACAGTAATCCCAGTTGATGATACACATATGCATAGCACGTGATGGCAGAATACAGTAGTTGTGTAGTCCTCTGAATTTCAATGTTCAGGTTTGCCCATGAAGAACGGACAGTTGGACAAGGTACCAGTGCGTTGCTAGCATCTGTGGCACTTTAATTCAATGTGATCATGGCATTTCGGGAAACGTGATAGGAGCAGAGTGGAAAAAATAAATTCTTAATGCATCATCAGCCCTCTGGGGTAGAATTCTCTATCCCAGAGGGCTGTGGAGGCTCAGTCGTTGAGTATATTCAAGTTAGAGATCGATAGATTTTTGAATATTAAGGGAATCAAGGGATATGGGGATAGTGCCGGAAAGTGGAGATGAGGTAGAAGATCAGCCATGATCTTATTGAATGGCAGAGCAGGCTCGAGGGGCCAAATGGCTGACTCCTGCTCCTATTTCTTATGTTCTTATCATGACCTTTGAGTGTATTGGGTGATTTTGCTCTGAATTTAGAATCTGAGTCT
This sequence comes from Somniosus microcephalus, assembly GCF_052327205.1. Classification (NCBI taxonomy): domain Eukaryota; kingdom Metazoa; phylum Chordata; class Chondrichthyes; order Squaliformes; family Somniosidae; genus Somniosus; species Somniosus microcephalus. Next base: position 203,811,599 of record NC_140990.1, on the reverse strand, counting down.
AGAACAATCATTGATCTCCAAAGTACTAAGCTATAATAATAAAAGGTTATAAACCCTGATTCTTAAAGTAAATGAGTGATATCAGAATGTGGGTGACGCCAGCAAGGCTGTGTATATTACCCATCCCTAGTTGACCTGAGAAGGTGATGGTGCTGCCGCTATGGTGTTAGTTAAAAAGTTCTAGGATATTTTCCCAGTGACGATGAATAAATAGAGGTATATGTCCCAAATAACAACAGAAAATGCTGGAAAAACTCAGCAGGTCAGGCAACATCCGTGGAGAGAAATTTGAGTTGACGTTTCGGGTCGAACCCTTCTTCAAAACTGTTTTGAAGAAGGGTTCGACCCGAAACGTCAACTCAAATTTCTCTCCACGGATGTTGCCTGACCTGCTGAGTTTTTCCAGCATTTTCTGTTGTTATTTCAGATTTCCAACATCTGCAGTATTTTGCTATCGTATATGTCCCAAGCCAGGATAGTGTGTGACTTGGAGGTGATGTTCCATGATATTGCTGCTCTTCTCTGTGGTATAGGTTGTGGGGAAGGGAGGTGCTGTCTAAGTAAGACGAATGAATTGCCACAGTGCATCTCCTAGATCAGGGGTTCTCAACCCTTTTGCTTCTGAGGCCCCCCTCCCGTGTTATTAAAAATTCCGCAGACTCCTGTAAAACAGCGCACGTATTTTTTCTGTATTAAAAAAAATAGTTGTACAATTAAACTTATGTAATATTATTTTTGTCTCTTACTTAATGTGAAACTTGTTGCTCAGCAACAATGATGCACTTTAAAATGAATGATATTCAGTGCAAAATTGGACAGACTACAGGGAAAATTCTGCAATTGACCAATCATGACTAACTATTAAAAGAACATCCACTGCATCTTTGTGGGGGGGGGGGGGGTGGAAATAATGCTATAAACATTAAAATAAAGGAAGAGATGAGGTTATGGGATAAGTTGAGAGTTTTGTATTACTCGAGCAAAGAGCCAACACAGACACAATGGGCAGAATGGCAGCCTCCTGTGCTATAAGTTCATAGAAACATAGACATAGAAGAAACATAGAAGATAGGAGCAGGAGTAGGCCATTCGGCCCCTCGAGCCTGCTCCACCATTCAATGCGATCATGGCTGATCATCCAAATTCAGTACCCTGTCCCTGCTTTCTCCCCATATCCCTTGATCCCCTTAGCCTTAAGAAATATATCTAACTCCTTCTTGAATATATTTAATGAATTGGCCTCAACTGATTTCTGTGGTAGAGAATTCCACAGGTTCACCACTCTCTGGGTGAAGAAATTCCTCCTCATCTCAGTCCTAAATGGCTTACCCCTTATCCTTAGACTGTGACCCCTAGTTCTGGACTCCCCCGCCATCGGGAACATCCTTCCTGTATCTAGTCTGTCTAGTCCTGTTTGAAACTTATAAAATTCTATGAGATCCCCTCTCATTCTTCTAAACTCTAGCGAATATAAGCCTAATCGACCCAATCTCTCTCCATATGTCATTTCTGCCATCCCAGGTATCAGTCTGGTGAATCTTGGCTGCACTCCCTCCATGGCAAGAACATCCTTCCTCAGATAAGGCGACCAAAACTGCGCACACTACTCAAGATGTGGTCTTACCAAGGCCCTGTAGAACTGCAGCAAGACATCCTTGCTCCTGTACTCAACCTCTCGCTATGAAGGCCAGCATACCATTTGCCGCCTTAACCGCCTGCTGCATCTGCATGCTTACCTTCAGCGACTGGTGCACAAGGACACCCAGGTCTCGTTGCACTTCCCCTTTTCCCAATCTATTGCCGTTCAGATAATCTGCCTTCCTGTTTTTGCCACCAAAGTGAATAACCTCGCATTTATCCACATTATACTGCATCTGCCATGCATCTGCCCAATCGCCCAACCTGTCCACATCATACTGGAGTTTCTCTGCATCCTCCTCACAGCACACACGCCCACCCAGCTTTGTGTCGTCTGCAAACTTGGAGATATTACATCTAGTTCCATCGTCTAGATCATTAATATATATTGTGAATAGCTGGGGTCCTAGGACCGATCCCTGCGGTACCCCACTAGCCACTGCCTTCCACTCGGAAAAAGACCCGATTATTCCAATTCCTGTCTGCCAACCAGTTTTCTATCCAAGTCAGTACCTTACCCCTAATCCCATGTGCTTTAACTTTACACGCTAGTCTCTTATGCGGGACCTTATCAAAAGCCTTCTGAAAGTCCAAATACACCACATCCACTGGTTCTCCCTTATCTATTCTACCAGTTACATCCTCAAAAAATTCCAGTAGATTAGTCAAGCATGATTTACTTTTTGTAAATCCATGTTGACTTTGTCCGATCCTGTCACTGTTTTCCAAGTGCTCTGCTATTACATCTTTTATAATGGACTCTAGCATTTTCCCCACTACCGATGTTAGGCTTACCAGTCTATAATTCCCCGTTTTTTCTCTACCACCTTTTTTAAATAGTGGGGTTACATTAGCTACCCTCCAATCCATGGGAGCTGTTCCAGAGTGTATAGAATTTTGGAAGATGACCAGCAATGCATCTACTATTTCTAGGGCCACTTCCTTAAGTACCCTAGGATGTAGATTATCAGGTCCTGGGGATTTATCGGCCTTCAATCCCGTCAATTTCCCTACCACCATTTCCCTACAAATACTGATTTCATTCAGTTCCTCCCTCTCATTAGACCCTATGTTCCCTGACATCTCTGGGAGTTTATTTGTGTCCTCCTTTGTGAAGACAGAACCAAAGTATGTATTTAATTGGTCTGCCATGTCTTCGTTCCCCATTATAAATTCCCCTGATTCTGACTGCAAAGGACCTACGCATGACTTTACCAATCTTTTTCTCTTCACATATCTATAGAAGCTTTTACAGTCAGTTTTTATGTTCCCTGAAAGCTTACTCTCATACTCTATTTTCCCCCTCTTAATGAATCCCTTTGTCCTCCTTTGCTAAATTCTAAACTGCTCCCAATCCTCAGGTTTGCTGCTTTTTCTGGCCAATTTATATGTCCTCTCCTTGGATCTTATGCTATTCCTAATTTCCCTTGTTAGCCAATGTTGAGTCACCTTTTTTGTTTTATTTTTATGCCAAACAGGGATGAACAAATTCTGTACTTCATCCCTGCGATCTTTAAATGTTTGCCATTGCCTATTCACAGTCAACCCTTTAAGTAACATTCCCCAATCCATCCTAGCCAACTCGTGCCTCATACCATCGTAGTTTCCTTTATTTAAATTCAGTACCCAAGTCTCTGAATCAACTCCTTCACTCTCCATCTTAATGAAGAATTCGATCATATTATAATCGCTGTAGTGGCGCTTCTTAGTTTCCAAACAGGCAGGTCACTGAGCTGTGGGGCCTTTAACAACGAGTAGATGCGTGTCGAAATAAAACGTTCCCAAGCATATCTTTGTCTTTTAAACTGTTTACTGTAACACTTAACAAACGGAATTATAAAGCAAACACGTATAAACGAACACGGTCAAAAACTGTACTGCTCCAAACCTCACAGCTTCTGCCTCTTTCGACCACGTGCAGTTTAAACTGTAAAATGGCTGCACCCATGTGTGGCTTAAGGACTGTTCCATTGTGGCAAGAATGAAGGGGGTGTCGGACTATACTACTGGAGCAAGAAAATAGGGGGTTTCTTAATACAATAAGTCGGTCAGGTAAATTAACTATTATGCCATTTAGCCACTATTTTAAAGTATTTTCTTAAGCTTTTATGGCTCTTACAATCGCTCCTCCCCAAGGGGCTTCGCACAACAAGATTGCTAATTAATCCTTTCTCATTACATAATACCCAGTCTAAGATGGCCTGATCTCTAGTTGGTTCCTCGACATATTGGTCCAGGAAACCATCCCGTATACACTCTAGGAATTCCTCTTGCACAGTATTGTTACTAATTTGGTTAGACCAATCTATATGTAGATAAAAGTCACCCATGATAACTGCGGTGCCCTTATTGCACGCATCTCTAATTTCCCGTTTAATGCCATCCCCAACCTCTGCATTACTGTTTGGGGGTCTATACACCACTCCCACTAATGTTTTCTGCCCCATGGTATTTCTCAGCTCTACCCATACAGATTCCACATCATCAGAGCTAATATCCTTCCTTACTATTGTGTTAATCTCTTTAACCAGCAATGCTACCCCACCGCCTTTTCCTTTTTGCCTGTCCTTTCTGAATATTGAATACCCCTGGATGTTGAATTCCCAGCCTTGGTCACCCTGGAGCCATGTCTCCGTAATCCCAATTATATCATATCCGTTTACATCTATTTGCGCAGCTAATTCATCCATCTTATTACGAATGCTCCTCGCATTAAGGCACAAAGCCTTCAGGCTTGTTTTTTTTTAACACTCTTAGTCCTTTTAGAATTATTGTTTACTGCAGCCATGTTTGATTTACACCCTTGATTTCTCTGACTTCCACTTTTGCTTTTTTCCTTGTCTTTTGCTTCTATCCTTGCTTCCCTTTCCTTTGTCTCCCTGCACAGGTTCCCAACCCCCTGCCATTTTAGTTTAAACCCTCCCCAACAGCACTAGCAAACACTCCCCCATGGACATCGGTCCCGGTCCTGCCGAGGTGCAAACCGTCCAGTTTGTACTGGTCCCACCTCGCCGAGAACCGGTTCCCATGTCCCAGGAATTTGAATCCCTCCCCCTTGCATCATTCTTCTAGCCACGTATTCATCTGAAATATCCTTCTATTTCTACTCTGGCTAGCACGTGGCACTGGTAGCAATCCTGAGATTACTACCTTTGGGGTCCTATTTTTTAATTTGCCTCCTAACTCCCTATATTCAGCTTGTAGGACCTCATCCTGTTTTTTACCTATATCGTTGGTACCTATATGCACCACGACAACTAGCTGTTCACCGTCCCCCTCCAGAATGCCCTGCAGCCACTCTGAGACATCCTTGACCCTTGCACCAGGGAGGCAACATACCATCCTGGAGTCTCATTTGCGGCCGCAGAAACACCTATCTATTCCCCTTACAATAGAATCCCCTATCACTATAGCTCTCCCGCTCTTTTTCCTCCCGTCCCGTGCAGCAGAACCACCCGTGGTGCCAGGAAGTTGGTTGCTGCTGCCTTCCCCCGATGAGCCATCCTCCCCAACAATATCCAAAGCGGTATATCTGTTTGAGTGGAGGATGGCCACAAGGGACCGCTGCACTACCTGCCTGCGCCTACTACTCTCCCTGATGGTCACCCATTCCCTTCCTGCCTGTGCAGCCTTTACCTGCGGTGTGACCAACTGATTAAAGGTGATATCCACAACGTTCTCAGCATCGCGAATGCTCCAGTATGTATCCATTCGCAGCTCCAGCACCGCAATGCGGTCTGCCAGTAGCTGCAGCTGGATACACTTCCCGTACACATGGTCGTCAGGGACACAGGAAGTGTCCCTGATTTCCCACATAGTGCAGGAGGAGCATGCCATGGGGCCGAGCTTTGCTGCCATGACTTACCGTTTAATTAATTTAAATTCAATCAATACCACCAATTATACTACAATTAAATGATATACTCGAGGGCCCTTGTTTCCTTGCACTCCCCGCTACACAACAGAGACCGTAGAAAGTATAAACACAAAATTAAGACCTTCTAAACTTTATAAACTATGAACCTTAACTGTCAAACTATGGAGTAGTATAAATACTCACCCTGCTGCTTGCATGGGAAGCTGCTTTCTCCTGCCCGCGTCATGTTTTGAATCGTGACGTGGCTCTGGAACGCCGCCGCCAGTCTGCGAGATTGGTAAGCCTCTGTTTATAAAAAAAAAAAAAGCCCACGAAAGTGAGTTTAAATACTCACTGAACCTCCACTCTCACCGCTCCTGACAATGGCCTCTTGGTTCACTTGTAAATTAAAGGGCAGATGTGCTGGTTTACATTGCACATCAGGATGGTTTTCCTGGGAAAAAGGCATCAGCACTCCCATTCAACTGGGGAAAAACTCTCCATCCAATTGTGTTCTCAAAGGAGGCAAGAAGTCATCCTTTGCATTCACCACATATCAGCTACCTAGGAAATCCGCGACCATTTACTGAATTCATTTAAGTTGGGGGTAACAAGTTTAAATTTTTTTCCATTGTACCTTACAACCAATGTATTTGCTTGTTTAAAAAAAGTCTAAATTTATCTCACTGCTGTCTACTCAAAATAGATGGGGGGGAAAAAATGAATCCTTTGAGTGAATGGAAACTGGAGGATCCAGTTATTGAATCGATTTCCAATAAAAGTAGCTCAATATCAGGGTCCACTCCCGTGACATCCCATAAATAGCTTCAGAACATATCAGTGAATATATATAGCTTGCAACACATTTTAATAAATATCTAGTGCCTGACTTGTGCTGACTTATCTTGTCATGTTAAGTGTTCTCGGGCAACATTGTGTTGGTAAAGGATCAGGGCCATTCAAAGCCGCATCCGCTCTCAGTATGGGCAGTTTTAATAACCAATTGGTCTATAAGAATTTAAATGAAAACCAACCCTATTTGTCACCCAGATATATTTAATGGGGAGACAGTCCCAGTCTATTTCTCAGGCGTGCTCAACGCTCACAGTATGGTATCAGTCTTGCCATTACTATTCTCTTGCTTCTTGCCACGCGTGATTGGGTACTTGTACCGATTGATTTTGCAGCGTTCTGTAGTTGGAGGCAGCGAAGTCAGTTTCTGTTTCTCTCAAACTGAAATAAACAGCATTTTGTGAGCATTGCATTCTAGTGTGTGTTTTACCCAAGCGTCTTCTATCAGATAAAAGCAGATAATTTGTAGCCGTAAGTAACAGTGCAGGGACAGTGGAGGATTATTTACAATTTGGTTATTTTTGGGCGGACCCCTTGAAAGCTTCTCGCTGACCCCTAGGGATATTGGGCCAGAATTTATTGCAGCTGGGGAACGAATGGGACGCCATTCGTTAGACTTGCTCTTACCTGTTTAATATCCATGAGCTTTTGCACGGCAAGTTGCTGTAAGTGGGAGATGGAAACGGCGGGCTGCCCTTTACAGGGATCTGGGACCTGTGTGAACAGGGCAAGCAAATGTGTACCTCCTTAACCAATCAACAACAAAAACTTGTATTTATATAGCCCCTTTTAATGTAGTAAAACCTCCCAAGGCACTTCACAGGAGTGTTGCAAGGCAGAAAAAAATTGACACAGAGCCACATAAGGAGAAATTAGGGCAGATGATCAAACGTTTGGTCAAAGAGGTAGGTTTTAAGGAGCGTCTTAAAGGAGGAAAGAGAGGCGGAGAGGTTTAGGGAGGGAATTCCAGAGCTTAGGGCCTGGTCAGCTGAAGGCAAGGCCACCAATGGTTGAGCGATTAAAATCGGGGATGCTCAAGAGGACAGAATTAGAGGAGCGCAGATGTCTTGGTGTGGGGGAACTGTGGTCGTGGGGCTGGAGAAGATTTCAGAGATGGGGAGTGTTGATGCCATGCAGGGATTTGAAAACAAGGCATTGCTTAACCGGGAGCCAATGTAGGTCAGTGAGCACAGGGGTGATGGGTGAACGGAACTTGGTGCGAGTTAGGACACGGGCAGCCGAGTTTTGGATGACTTCAAGTTTACATAGGGTAGAACGTGGGAGGCCAGCCCGGAGTTTATTGGAATAGTCAAGTCTAGAGCTAACAAAGACATGGCTGAGGGTTTCAGCAGCAGATGAGCTGAGGCAAGGGCTGAGACGGGCGATATTATGGAGGTGGAAATAGACAGTCTTAGTAATGCTGTGGCTATGTGGTTGGAAGCTCATTTCAGGGTCAAATATGACACCAAGGTTGTAAACAGTCTGGCTCGGCCTCACTGATGCTAGGGAGAGGGATGGAGTCGGTGGCTAGGGAATGGAGTTAGTGGCAGGGACCAAAGGCAATGGCTTTGGTCTTCCCAATATTTAATCTTCCCAATATCCCAATTGGATTGAAGAATTAATGAGCAGCGCTGAGTCTGAACCAGGCAGTGTCAGTTAGAATAGTGAATTCAATGTCAAATCAGGTACAGAAAGCAAAATAAAGAGAAGGAAAGGAAGATTGGATTGAGAGAGAGAAAAAAGAGACAAAGAAAAAGTATTTTTTTTAAATTGTAATATTAAAAAAAATCTCCGACAATTAAAAGCTGAAGGAATGAGACGCCAGTTAATTTTCAGTGCCAGAAAGGTTGGTTGGCAGTAATTAAAACTTATCACGCTGTTCAAAAGGGTACTTAGACTAAAATGGACAAGACCTAACTTTCTGTGGCGAGGTTAGTTTGTATATACCATGCAAGTGCAGGAACTTCACATCGTTCACTGCATTTCAATGATGAGTCAGACAGCGAAATGCCATTTTTGGGAAGTTAACGGTGGAGCTGCGCATCTCGGACAGCAACTTCTGGCTTTTCGTATTTAACCACGCATCTGCCTTCACCCGAAGTTACTGTGCGATTTGCACATAAATAACGGTGAATGCCGTTAATCTCACCGTTACTTTGATAAGTTCTGACCTGTTGAGTTCAGCGGCAGGGACAGTTCTGGACTTAGTTTTAGGGAATGAAGCTGGGCAGGTAGAAGGCGTATTAGTGGGGGAGCATTTTGGTGCTAGTGACCATAATTCAGTTAGATTTAAGGTAGTTATGGAAAAGGACAAGGATAGACCAGGAATACAAATTCTAAATTGGGGAAAAGCAAATTTTGTTAAGCTCAGAGGGGATTTAGCCACAGTAGGCTGGAAGCAGCTACTTGAAGGTAAATCAGTGTCAGAGCAGTGGGAGGCATTCAAGGAGGAGATTCGGAGGGTTCAGACCAAATATGTGCCCTTAGAGGAAAAAAGGTGGGACTAACAAATCTAGAGCCCCTGGATGTCTAGGGACATACAGGGTAGGATAAAGAAAAAAAGGGAGGCGTATGACAGATACTGAGGGCTAAATACTCCAGAATCGTTAAAGGAGTGCAGGGGTGCAATTAAAAAGGATATTAGGAAAGCAAAGAGAGAGCATGAAAAATTCTTGGCAAGTAAAATCAAGGAAAACCCAAAGATGTTTTATAAATATATTAAGAGCAAGATGATAACCAAAGAAAGGGTAGGGCCTATTAGAGATCGTGAGGGTAATCTGTGTGTGGCGACGGGTGAATACTTTGCATCTGTTTTCACAAAGAAGAGGGGCGAAGCAGACATTGCTATTAGGGAGGAGGAGTGTGAAATATTAGATGAAATAAACATAGTGAGAGAGGAAGTATTGAGGGGTTTAGCAGCTTTAAAAGTGGATAAATTCCTGGCCTGGATGAAATGTATCCCAGGCTGTTAAGCGAAGCAAAAGAGGAAATAGCAGAGGCCCTGACCATCATTTTCCAATCCTCTCTGGCTTCAGGTGTGGTGCCAGAGGACTGGAAGACTGCTAATGTGGTACCCTTGTTTAAAAAGAGAGAAAAGGATAGATTGCGTAATTACAGGTCAGTCAGCCTAACCTTGGTGGTGGGAAAGTTATTGGAAAGAATTCTGAAGGACAGGATAAATCTTCATTTAGAAAGACACGGATTAATCAAGGATAGTCAGCACGGATTTGTTAAGGGAAAGTCGTGTCTGACAAACTTGATTGAATTTTTTGAGGAGGTAACGAGGGTAGATTAGGGTACTGCGTTTGATTAAGTGTATATGGACTTTAGTAAGGCATTTGATAAGGTTCCACGTGGCAGACTGGTCACAAAGTAAAAAGCCCTTGGGATCCAGGGCAAAGTGTCAAGTTGGATTCAAAACTGGCTCAGAGGCAGGAAGCAGAGGGTAATGGTTGATTGGTGTTTTTGTTACTGTTTTCAGTGGGGTTCCACAGGGCTCAGTACTAGGTCCCTTGCTTTTTGTGGTACATATCAATGATCTAGACTTGAATATAGGGGGTATGATTAAGAAGTTTGCAGATGATACTAAAATCGGCTGTGTGGTTGATACATAGAAACATAGAAGATAGGAGCAGGATTAGGCCATTCGGCCCTTCGAGCCTGCTCCGCCATTCAATGTGATCATGGCTGATCATCCAAATTCAGTACCCTGTCCCTGCCTTTTCCCCATATCCTTTGATCCCTTTAGCCTCAAGAAATATATCCAACTCTTTCTTGAATATATTTAATGAACTGGCCTCCATCGCCCTCTGTGGCAGAGAATTCCACAGGTTCACCACTCTCTGGGTGAAGAAATTCCTCCTCATTTCAGTCCTAAATGGCTTTATCCTTAAACTATGACCCCTGGTTCTGGACTCCCCGGCCATCAGAAACATCCTTCCTGCATCTAGTTTGTCCAGACCTGACAGAATTTTATAGGTTTCGATGAGATCCCCTCTTAATCTTCTAAACTCCAGTGAGTATAAGCCCAATCGACACAATCTCTCCTCGTACGTCATTCCTGCCATCCCAGGTATCAGCCTGGTGAATCTTCGCTGCACTCCCTCCATGGCAAGAACGTCCTTCCTCAGGTAAGGTGACCAAAACTGCACACAATACTCAAGGTGCGGTCTCACCAAGGCCCTGTACAACTGTAGCAAGACATCCTTGTTCCTGTACTCGAACCCTCTTGCTACGAAGGCCAACATACCATTTGCCTTCTTAACCGCCTGCTGCACCTGCATGCTTACCTTCAGCGACTGGTGCACAAGGACACCCAGGTCTCTTTGCACTTCCCCTTCTCCCAATCTATTGCCATTCAAATAATCTGCCTTCCTGTTTTTGCCACCAAAGTGGATAACCTCACATTTATCCACATTATTGTGCATTTGCCATGTTTCTGCCCAATCACCCAACCTGTCCAAATCATACTGGAGTTTCCTGACATCCTCCTCGCAGCTTACCCTCCCGCCCAGCTTTGTGTCGTCTGCAAATTTGGCGATATTACATCCAATTCCCTCGTCCAGATCATTAATATATATTGTGAACAGCTGGGGTCCTAGGACCGATCCTTGCGGTACCCCACTAGTCACTGCCTGCCACTTGGAAAACGACCCGTTTATTCCAACTCTTTGCTTTCTGTCTGCCAACCAGTTCTCTATCCAAGTCAATAACTTGCCCCCAATCCCATGTGCCTTAATTTTGCACGCTAATCTCTTGTGTGGGACCTTATCGAAAGCCTTCTGAAAGTCCAAATACACCACATCCACTGGTTCTCCCTTATCTATTTTACCAGTTACATCCTCAAAAAATTCCAGTAGATTAGTCAAGCATGATTTACCTTTTGTAAATCCATGTTGACTTTGTCCGATCCTGTCACTGCTTTCCAAGTGCTCTGCTATTACATCTTTTATAATAGACTCTAGCATTTTCCCCACTACCGATGTCAGGCTTACCGGTCTATAATTCCCCGCTTTTTCTCTACCACCTTTTTTGAATAGTGGGGTAACATTAGCTACCCTCCAATCCATGGGTACCGTTCCAGAGTCTATTGAGTTCTGGAAGATGATCAGTAATGCATCTACTATCTCTAGGGCCACTTCCTTAAGTACCCTGGGATGTAGACCATCAGGCCCTGGGGATTTATCGGCCTTCAGTCCCATCAATTTTCCTAACACCATTTTCCTACAAATACTGATTTCTTTCAGTTCCTCTCTTTCATCAGACCCTATGTTCCCCGGCATCTCTGGGAGGTTATTTGTGTCCTCCTTTGTGAAGACAGAACCAAAGTATGTATTTAGTTGGTCTGCCATTTCCTTGTTTCCCATGATAAATTCCCCTGATTCTGACTGTAAGGGACCTACGCTTGACTTCACTAATCTTTTTCTCTTCACATATCTATAAAAGCTTTTACAGTCAGTTTTTAATGTTCCCTGATAGCTTACTCTCATATATTCTATTTTCCCTTTCTTAATTAATCCCTTTGTCCTCCTTTGTTGACTCCTAAACTGCTCCCAATCCTCAGGATTATTGCTTTTTCTAGCCAATTTATATGTCCTCTCCTTGGATCTTATGCTATCCCTAATTTCCCTTGTTAGCCACGGTTGAGTCACCTTTTTTGTTTTATTTTTATGCCAAACTGGGATAAACAAATTCTGTAGCTCATCCATTCGGTCTTTGAATGTTTGCCATTGCCTATCCACCGTCAACCCTTTGAGCGCCATTCCCCACTCAATCCTACCCAACTCGCTCCTCAGACCATCGTAGTTTCCTTTATTTAAATTGAGGACCCTTGTCTCTGAGTCAACTACTTCATTCTCCATCTTAATGAAGAATTCGATCATATTATGATCGCTCCGACCCAAGGGGCCTCTTACAACAAGATTGCTAATTAATCCTTTCTCGTTACATAATACCCAGTCTAAGATGGCCTGATCTCTGGTTGGTTCCTCGACATATTGGTCCAGGAAACCATCCTGTAAACACTCCAGGAATTCCTCCTCCACAGTATTGTTATTAATTTGGTTGGCCCAATCTATATGTAGATTAAAGCCACCCATGATGACTGCTGTGCCCTTATTGCACGCTTCTTTAATTTCCCTTTTAATGCCATCCCCAACCTCCACCTTACTGTTTGGAGGTCTATATACCACTCCCACTAATGTTTTTTTCCCCTTAGTATTTCTCAATTCTACCCATACAGATTCCACATCATCAGAGCTAATATCCTTCATTACAATTGTATTAATCCCTTCTTTAACCAGTAATGCTACCCCACCTCCCTTTCCTTTTTGCCTATCTTTCCTGAATATCGAATACCCCTGGATGTTGAGTTCCCAGTCTTGGCCATCCTTGAGCCACGTTTCTGTAATCCCAACCAAATCGTATTCGTTTACCTCTATTTGTGCAGCCAATTCATCCACCTTATTACAAATGCTCCTCGCATTAAGACACAAAGCCTTCAGGCTTTTTTTTAACGCTCTTAGACCTATTAGAATTATTATTTACTGTGGCCACGTTTGATTTAAACCGTTGATTTCCCTGACTGCCACTTTTGTTTTTCTCCTTCCTATCTTTTGCTTTTATCCCTGTTTTCCTTTCCTCTGTCTCCCTGCTCAGGTTCCCAACCCCCTGCCATTTTAGTTTAAACCCTCCCGAACAGTGCTAGCAAACCTCCCCGCAAGGATATTTGTCTCGCTCTGGTTCAGGTGCAACCCGTCCGACTTGTACAAGTCCCACCTTTCCCAGAAGCAGGCCCAGTGATCCAGGAAACTAAAGCCCTCCCTCCTGCACCAACTCTTTAGCCACGCATTCATCTGCTCTATCCTCCTATTCCTATACTCACTAGCACGTGGCACCGGGAGTAATCCAGAGATTACAACCTTTGAGGTCCTGCTCTTTAATCTGCTACCTAGCTCCCTAAATTCTTGTTGCAGGACCTCATCCCTCTTCTTACCTATGTCGTTGGTCCCAATGTGAACCACGACCTCTGCCTGTTCACCCTCCCCTTTCAGAATGCTCTGCAGCTGTTCAGTGACATCCTTGACCCTGGCACCAGGGAGGCAACAAACCATCCTGGAGTCACGTCTACGGCCACAGAACCGTCTATCTGTTCCCCTTACGATAGAATCCCCTACCACTATTGCTCTCCCACTCTTTTTCCTCCCTTCCTGAGCAGCAGCAACACCCCCGGTGCCAGGAAGTTGGCTGCTGCTGCCTTCCTCTGGTGAGTCATCCCCCTCAACAGTATCCAAATTGGTATACCTGTTTGAAAGCGGGATGGCCACAGGGGTCTCCTGCACTACCTGCCTGCTTCTACTGCTCCGCCTGGTGGTCACCCATTTCCCTTCTGCCTGTGCAGCCCTACCCTGCGGCGTGACCAACTCATCATACGTGTAATCCACGACCCTCTCAGCATCGTGAATGCTCCACACCCCATCCATCTGCAGCTCCAGCGCCTCAATACGGCCCGTTAGTAGCTGCAGCTGGATGCATTTCTGGCACACGTGGTCATCAGGGACACTGGCAGCGTCCCTGAATTCCCACATAGAGCAAGAGGAGCATAACACGGGGCTGGGCTCTCCTGGCATGACTTACCCCTTTAATTAATTAATTTAAATTAATTCAATACCACCAGTTAAAGATATACTCTAGGGCGCTTATTTACCAACTGTCCCCACTACACCACAGAGACCCAAGAAAATATAAACCGCAGAATTTAATCTTGTAATAAAAGAAGTACTCACCAACCAATCACTTACCTGCTTCCTGGTGACGTCACACTTGGATTACTTTTTACCTCTCTCCTCTGCTGTTGAATTGGTATGCCTCGTTCGCTGCCGCCGCTTTTATCTGCCGCCGGTCGCGCCTCTGCTCTCCCCCAGGTCCAAGCTCTCTGGTCGGGCCTCGTTCGCTGCCGCCGCTTTTATCTGCCGCCGGTCGCGCCTCTGCTCTCCCCCAGGTCCAAGGTCTCTCTGAAGAGGGAAGAAGGAAACTGTAGACTGCAGGAAGATATCAATAAATTGGGCAGAACAGTGGCAAATGGAATTCAATCTGGAGAAGTGTAAGGTAATGCATTTGGGGAGGGCTAACAAGGAAAGGGAATACACATTAAATGGTAGGACACTGAGTAGTGTAGAGGAACAAAGGGACCTTGGAGTGCATGTCCACAGATCCCTGAAGGTAGCAGGCCAGGTAGATAAGGTGGTTAAGAAGGCATACGGAATGCTTGCCTTTATTAGCCGTGGCATAGAATACAAGAGCACGGGGGTTATGTTTCAACTGTATAAAACACTAGTTAGGCCTCAGCTAGAGTACTGCGTGCAGTTCTGGTCACCACATTGCAGGAAAGATGTGATTGCACTAGAGAGGGTAGAGAGGAGATTTACAAGGATGTTGCCGGGAGTAAAGAATCTTAGCTATGAGGAAAGACTGGATAGGCTGGTTTTGCTTTCCTTGGAACAGAGGAGGCTGAGGGGAGATCTTATTGAGGTGTATAAAATTATGAGGGGCCTAGATAAAGTGGATAGAAAGGATCTATTTCCCTTAGCAGAGGGGTCAAAAACCAGGGGGCACAGATTTAAAGTAATTGGTGGAAGGTTTAGAGGGGATTTGAGAGGAAATTTCTTCACCCAGAGGGTTGTGGGGGTCTGGAACTCACTGCCTGAAAGGGTGGTAGAGGCAGAAACCCTAACCACATTTTAAAAAGTACTTGGATGTGCACTTGGGATGCTGTAACCTGCAGGGCTACGGACCAAGAGCTGGGAAGTGGGATTAGGCTGGATAGCTCTTTGTTGGACACAGTGGGCCGAAATGGCCTCCCTCCGTGCTGTAACTTTCTGTGATTTACTTGACCTTTGTGTGTTTGATTTTATCTATATGCTGGTTAGATTGAGTTGCTTATCCTTACCGTTTGCAATTAATTTTGATGCATCAGTGTAATGTAAAACAAGTCTTTGCTTTCATGCTGCGCACTGATTTCCTAAGAACATGGGATGAGCGGACATGTGGTAGATGAAATTTAACGCAGAAAAGTGCGAAGTGATTCATTTTGGTAGGAAGAATGAGGAGAGGCAATATATAAAGTATGAACAGAGAGACCTGGGGGTATATGTGCACAAATCATTGAAAGTGGCAGAGCAGGTTGAGAAAGCGGTTAAAAAAGCATGCAGAATCCTGGACTTCATAAGTAGAGGCATAGGAAGTTAGCATGAACCTTTATAAAACACTGGTTCGGCCTCAACTGGAGTATTGGGCACCGTACTTTAGGAAGGATATGAAGGCCTTAGAGAGGGTGCAGGAAAGATTTGCAGGAATGGTTCCAGGGATGAGGGACTTCAGTATGTGGATAGACTGGAGAAGCTGGGGTTGTTCTCCTTAGAGCAGAGAAGGTTGAGAGGAGATTTGATGGAGGTGTTCAAAATCATGAGTTGTCTAGATAGAATAAATAGAGAGAAACTGTTCCTATTGGCGGAAGGGTCGAGAACCAGAGGACACAGATTTAAGGTGATTGGCAGAAGAACCAAAGGCGACATGAGGAAAAACAATTTTACGCAGCGAGTGGTTAGGATCTGGAATGCACTGCCTGAAAAGGGTGGTGGAGGCAGATTCAATCGTGGATTTCAAAAGGGAATTGGATAAGTACCTGAAGTAAAAAAAATTAAAAAAAATTGCAGGGCTACGGGGAAAGTGTGGGGGAGTGGGACTAGCTGAAGTGATCTTGCAGAGAGGCAGCATGGACTTGACGGGCCGAATGGCCATCTCCTGTGCTGTAACCATTCTATGATTCTAACAGAAGAATTAGGAGCAGGAGTAGGCCAGTTGGCCCCTTGATCCCGCTCCACCACTCAATAAGATCATGGCTGATCTTGACCTCAACTCAACTTTCCCGCCTGATCTCCATATCCCTTGATTCCAAAAATCTATCTATTTCAGCCTTGAATATGCTCAACAATTCAGCATCCACTGCCCTTTGGGGCAGAGAATTCCAAAGATTCACAACCCTTTGAGGGAAGAAATTCCTCATCTCAGTCTTAAATCGCTGATCCCTTATCCTGAGACAATGCCCCCTCGGTCTAGACTCTCCAGCCATGAGAAACAACCTCTCGGCACCAATCCTGTCAAACCCCTCAGAATCTTGTATGTTTCAATGAGATCACCTCTCGTTCTTCTAAACTCTAGAGAGTATAGGCCCAGTCTACTCAATCTCTCCCCATAGGCCAACCCTCTCTGGATCAATCTACTGAACCTTCATTGCATCGCCTCTAAGGCGAGTATATCTTTCCTCCAATAAGGAGACCAAAACTGTGCCTCACCAAAGCCCTGTTATGATTGCAGCAAAACTTCCTTATTCTTGTACCCCAACCCCCTTGCAATATAGGCCAACATGCCATTTGCCTTCCTGCATGCTAACTCTGTGTTTCCTGTACGAGGACACTTACATTTCTCTGAACACCAACATTTAATAGTTCCTCACCATTTAAAAAAATATTCTGTTTTTCTATTCTTCCTACCAAAGTGAATAACCTCACATTTCCCCACATGAAACTCCATCTGCCACCTTATTGCCCACTCCCTTAATCGGTCTATATCCCTTAGCAGGCTCTGTGTTCTCCTCACAGCTTACTTCCCCACCTAGCTTTGTATCATCAGAAAACCCTTCATCTAAGTCATTAATATAGATTGTAAATAGCTGAGGCCAAAACACTGATCCTTGCGGCACCCCACTGCCAACCTGAAAGTGACCCATTTATCCCTACTCTCTGCCCATTAGCCAATTCTCTATCCTTAACCCTGGCACTGGGCAGGCAACACAACCTTCGGAACTCTCGGTCGCGGTTGCAGAGAACAGTATCTATCTCTCTGACTATACTATCCCCTACCACTACAACATTCCTTTTCACTTCCCCCACCACCCCCCCTTCATCTCACCCAATCAGCATATCCTTCCATTCCTTTCTCCCTCATGTACTTATCTAACTTCCTCTTAAATGTATCTATCCATGTGGTAGCGAGTTCCACATTCTGACCACTCTCCTGAGTAAAGAAGTTTCTCCTGATTTCTGATGTTGTATTAGGGCAATGTTAGATTGTAGACATTTGAAAGGAGACAGTGACTAGCTAAATGTGAAGGCAGGCAAAAGAAAATATTAGTGATTAAATGCGATGTAAGTTGGAAGATGAGAGCTGAATAATTGATTGGAAATCTGTGTGAGATTCACCAGCTACACCAAGAGCTTGCATTTATATCGAGCCTTTAACGTAGTAAATGTGCCAAGGCAATTCATAGGAAAAATCGATGCCAAACAGAAATAGAAAAGTTAGGGTAGGTGTCTGAATGCCTGGTTGAAGATAGATAAGACTTTTGAAGATGGGAAGAGAGGTAGCATGGAAGATGGGATGAAAGAGGGAGATCTGGAGAATATAGCTGCGACAGCTAAAATGAAAGCTGCAAAGCCACTAAACAATACAATTAGTAGTTGACTGTCTGGAATCATAGAAATTGTGCGCTTAACGTACCTTATACTCCTGGGTGTTTAGAGTTGGTGTATGAAAATCCCACATGCAGAAGCACAGTACCTGAAATATGCTTACCTGCCCATCAGAGTGTATACACACGCTCTGGTCAATTGCTGATGTATTGGTTTCAATATGCCAGACCAATATTAATTTTGTGCTCTGGAGGTGGTGTCGGCTGAGAAATAAATTTGCTGAAGCCTCATTTTGAGAGAGATGTAAATACCAAGTGACTGAGACTATAAAGGAAGGGGATCTGGGTTGCAACCTGTGGTTTGCTATAATTGGTTTGGCTTGCTTCCAAGCACTGTTATGACAATGATTCACTGTATCGAGAGAACTGTAAAGTATTTTGTGAGATGAAAAGAAATGTTTGTATATTTTTGGTTAAAGGCTGTAATTATCAGTTGTCTTTGTGGAAATTACCTTTATTTTGCAAACATAGGAACAGGAGTAGGCCATTCAAGCTTTCACGCCTGATCCACCATTCGATTAGATCACGGCTGATCTGTATCTTAGCTCCATCTACCTGCCTTGCTTCCATAACTCTTAATACCCTTGCCTAACAAAAATTTATCAATCCAGTTTTGCAATTTTCAATTGACCTAGCCTCAACAGCTTTTTGGGGGGAGAGAGTTCCAGATTTCCACTACCCTTTGTGTAAAGAAGTGCTTTCTGACATCACCCATGAATTGCCTAGCTCTGATTTTAAAGTTATACCTCTTTGTTCTGGACTCCCCCACCAGAGGAAAGAGTTTTTCTCTTATCTACCCTATCAACTCCTGTAATCCTCAATTAGATCACCCCATAATCTTCTATATTCAAGGGACTACAAGCCTAGTCTGTGCAACCTGTCCTCCTAATTTAACCCTTATGGCCCAGTATCGTTCTGGTGAATTTGCACCACACCTCCTCCAAGACCAATATATCCTTCCTGAGGTGTCTTACCCAGAACAGAATGCAATACTTCAAATGGTGTATAACCAGAGCTCTGTACAGCTGTAACATAACCTCAATCTCTTTCATATTCCATCCCCCTTGAGATAAAGACCAACATTCCATTAGCCTTTTAAATTGTTTTTTGTACCTGTCCATTAGCCTTTAGTGATTTCTGTACTTGAACATCTAAATTTCTCTGCTCCTCCACAGTTCCTAGTTTCTCGCCATTTAGAAAATACTCCGATTTATCTTTCTTGGGTCCAAAGTGGATGACCTCACACTTATAAATTTTGCTTGATAACGCTCCTGTGAAGCACCTTGGGATGTTTTACTATGTTGAAGGCACTATATAAATACAAGTTGTTGTTTCCTACATTACAACAATGACTACACTTCAAAAAGTACTTCATTGGCTGTAAAGCGCTTTGAGACGTCGGGTGGTTGTGAAAGGCGCTATAAAAATGCAATCAATCCTCCCTTCCCTCTTAATCTATCAATGTTGCTTTTGTAGGAACTGGGGTTCCTAGCCGAAGAATTGAGATCGACTCAGAAAATCAAAAACAATAACATTTAATGAACAAACGAAGCTGTACAGGAAACTGTAGGATACAATGCAAATAGGTCTGGTCTGCTTGAAAGCCTCTCTGGAACCGCTAGAAGGCTCCGAGCTCAACTGCTAGCAGGTTCCGAGCTCTACAGCTAGAAGGTTCCGAGCTATGACGTCATGACGTGGAGTACAGGAAAGAAGCCCTAGTACAGTTAACAGATACATTAAAGGTGCAGCCCCCAGCTGTACTACATTGCTGTAAAAGGAATTGTATACAATTGTCCGTAATCCTCTGGTGGTTCTGCTACATGCGCCCCCCCAGAATTGCTTTTAACAGAGAAGGTAAGGGGAGAAGGGGGTCTGACGAGTCTGTCCGACCGACTGCGATACCCCGGCAGCTGGAACGGAGCGCTAGAAGACGAACTGGCCGTTGGCTGTGGTTGGGATGACGCCGCAGGCGGAGGAGAAGAGGAGGCCGGCTGTGGTCGACCCGGTGAGGCGGGCACTGGCGACTCAGCGGATGACGGTGGCTGTACTGGACCGGCAGTCGACGGTGGACGACCACGACGAGGCAGCTGAGTGGTGACGACTGGTTCGCTCAGATCCAGATGCGCCGGTTTCAACCGGTCGATGGAGATGTGGTCAGGCTTACCGCCGACGTCGACTGTGAAGGACTTGTCACCTGACGAGATGACGCGGAACGGACCTGTGTAAGGCGGTTTGAGCGGGTTTTTGCGAGCATCCTGCCGAATGAACACGTATTCTGCGCTCTTAAGATCCACCGGGACATGGGAGCGCTGCAGGTCATGATGCGACGTAGGCACTGGGATGAAATTCCTAGCCGCTTCCTGGTGGCTGACGAGCTGCTGAGCTGGGGACCAGGGTTCCGTGTGAGGAGGAAGAAAATCGCCAGGCACTCTGAGTGGTTGGCCGTAAACCAGCTCTGCTGGAGAAGAATGCAGGTCGTCCTTGGGTGTCGTGCGAAGACCTAGCAGCACCCAAGGGAGCCTGTCCACCCAACTAGGCCCACGGAGACTAGCACGCAGTGCGGCTTTAAGGGACTTGTGGAATCTTTCACACAGACCGTTCGCCTGTGGATGGTAGGTGGTGGTACGATGAAGCTTGGTGCCCAAACCTTGAGCTACGGCGTTCCAAAGCTCAGCGGTAAATTGAGGCCCCCGGTCGGAGGAGATGTCAGCCGGTACCCCGAACCGAGCTACCCACGACGAGATGAAGGCTCTGGAGACATCTGCCGCTGTGGTGGCAACCAAAGGAATTGCCTCTGGCCACCTGGTGGTGCGGTCTACCACGGTGAGGAGGTGAGTGTACCCGCGAGAGGAAGGGAGAGGACCAACCAGGTCCACGTGCACATAGTCGAATCGACGCTCCAGAACCGGAAAAGTGGCAACTGGGGCCTTAACATGGCGTTGTATCTTGGACTTCTGGCAACTCACACAGGTATTGGTCCAGTCACGGACGTCGAGATGCATGCCCTTCCAGACAAATTTCTTTGCCATGAGTCGTTGTGACGTTCTCATGCCAGGGTGTGACAACCCGTGGCTAGTGTTGAAAATTCTCCTGCGCCATTCGACAGGAACAATTGGACGTGGGACGCCCATCGAGATGTCACACAGGAGTGTGGTCCCTGCGGCCTGGAAACTGACATCAGCCACTTGTAAGCTGGAAGGTGCGGTCCGGTATGCCTGCACTTCAGGGTCTGCCTTCTGTTCTTTTGCCAAACCAACATAGTCGACTCCCAGGTGTACTGCGTGGAGCTGGGCGCGGGAGAGACAAACCGCCACCAGGTTGTCTTTGCCCGAGACATGTTGTATGTCAGTTGTAAATTCAGATATGTACGTAAGATGACGTTGTTGCCGTGCCGACCATGGTTCCGCTGTCTTGCCCATCGCAAAAGTAAGTGGCTTGTGGTCTACAAAAGCCGTGAATGGGCGTCCTTCCAGTAGGAAGCGAAAATGGCGGGTGGCCAGAAACAATGCCAACAACTCCCTATCAAAAGTACTATACTTGCGTTCGTTCTTCCGCAATTGGCGGCTGAAGAAAGCCAGTGGTTGCCGTGTGCCATCGACCCACTGCTCCTGTACTGCCCCGATGGCATAATCAGATGCGTCGGTGGTAAGGGCAATGGTTGCGCCCGGAAGGGGATGTGCCAGCATGGTCGCAGCAGCCAAAGCGCTCTTGGTGTCGAGGAAAGCCTGGTCCATCTGGGGTGTCCAATCGATCGGGTCTTTGCCCGATTTATCTCTGAGGGCCTCGTACAAAGGTTGCATCAACAATGCCGCCTTGGGGAAGAACCGATGATAAAAATTGACCATTCCCAGAAATTTCTGGAGGGCCCTGACTGTCTGAGGAAGAGGGAATGAGGTGACTGCTTCCACCTTCATGGCCAGCGGGATGGCGCCTTCTGAGGTGATTCTGTGTCCCAGAAAATCAATGCTGTGCAACCCAAACTGGCACTTGGCTGGGTTGATAATAAGGCCATGTTGGCTGAGACGAGAAAAAAGGGTACGCAAGTGCGTAATGTGTTCTTTCGTGCCGTTACTGGCAATAAGGATGTCGTCTAGGTAGACTAAGATGAACGGCATATCGCGCAACACTGAATCCATGAGACGTTGGAAGGCTTGTGCTGCATTCTTCAGCCCAAACGGCATACGAAGGAACTCAAAGAGCCCGAAAGGTGTGATGACAGCAGTTTTGGGGACGTCCTGAGGATGCACGGGCACTTGATGATAGCCTTGGACGAGCTCTACTTTGGAAAAGATGGAATTCCCTGCCAGATGGGCCGAAAAATCCTGAATGTGAGGAATTGGGTACCGATCCGGTGTGGTAGCCTCATTCAGGCGTCTGTAGTCGCCGCATGGTTGCCATCCACCGCCCGGCTTAGGAACAATGTGTAATGGCAAGGATCAAGGACTATTCGAACGTCGAATAATACCCAGACGTTCCATTGTATGGAACTCCGCCTTGGCGGCCGCGAGTTTACCGGGTTCCAGCCTTCGAGCTCTCGCATAAATGGGGGATCCTGTCGTGGTAATGTGGTGCGCCACACCGTGCCTCGCGACTGAAGAAGAAAATGTGGGCCTGGTGAGCTCAGGGAGCTCACTGAGAAGATGAGAGAACTCATTTGGAGATGGGACTGCACGGGCAACTGACCAAGACATCACGGTGCTTCGGTGGCAGGGGACCAAGTGAAAAGTGGAGGCACTGATTAGCCGGCAGTGTCGGACGTCGACGAGAAACCCGTTTGCGCAGAAGAAATCTGCCCCCAGGATGGCCTGTGAGACTTTCGCCGTGATGAACTCCCAAACAAAACGTTGGCCGCCAAAACTCAACTGGACCCTACGCTTTCCGAACGTGCGAATGACCGCACCATTGGCTGCCTCGCGGGGGGGACCTTGACCGCCGGATTGAAGATCTAGCTTCGACGCTGGTAGGATACTGCACTGGGAGCCAGTATCACAGAGAAAATGTCACCCTGACAGGGAGTCTGTAATGTATAGGAGTTTCCCTGCGGACCCGACGGCCACCGCAACTCCGGCGCGTCTCTTAGGCCTTATTGATCTTCTCAGAAACCGCTGGTTTGAGGTAGGTTTTTTTTTGGTGAGAAACTGCAGGGCGGACGGCAATTTCTGGCCTTCGCGCCGAAACGAGCGTGGTATGCACACCAGCCTGCAGGAGGAGTCGTCGGATTTGCTCTTGTGGGGGATGGGCGCCTCGTGGCTGCACAACATGGCTGTGTGCAGGAGCATATTTTATCTGCCTCTGCGGCGAGTTCAGCATAGTTTTGGCGCCTCGTGGCTGCAAAAGATTGTTGTGAGACAGTAAATATTTTATCCGCTTCCGCGGCGAGTTCAGCACAATCCGTGATCGCGGAATTGGCCAAGGCCGTCTGTACTGGCTCTGGTAGTTGACAGAGAAACAGCTCGCGGAACAGAAAACATTGCGATTCCGAGCCCAAAAGCGTGAGCGTTTGGCTCATGAGCTCTGAGGGTTTTGAGTCCCCGAGGCCGGGCATGGAGATAAGTCTGCGAGCGCGTTCCGACTTGGACAGACCGAAAATCTGCAGTAAACGTGCTTTTAAAGCTTCGTACTTGCCATTGTTCGGTGGACTCTCGAGGAGGCTGATGACCCGCAAGGCTGTGGCGCTGTCTAGGGCGGAGACCACGTAATAATAACGGGTCGAATCCGCTGCTACTCCCCGGATTGCAAATTGGGCTTCCGCCTGGAAAAACCACGCGGCCGGTTGTTGCTCCCAAAATTGCGGCAGTTTGAGGGTGACGGCGTTCGTGTCCATGATGTAACTTCAATGAAAATTGTTCGAAGAAATCGGGGTCACCAATGTAGGAACTGGGGTTCCTAGCTGAAGAATTGAGATCGACTCAGAAAAACAAAAACAATAAAATTTAATGAACAAACAAAGCTGTACAGGAAACTGTAGGATACAATGCAAATAGGTCTGGTCTGCTTGAAAGCCTCTCTGGAACCGCTAGAAGGTTCCGAGCTCTACTGCTAGCAGGTTCCGAGCTCTACTGCTAGAAGGTTCCGAGCTATGACATCATCACGTGGAGTACAGGAAAGAAGCCCTAGTACAGCAGAACCTGGATCTGCTGGAGTCATACTGCCAGACTTGGGCCATGACAATAAATCCCCAAAAAACCAAAGTCCTTGTGTTCCAGCAAAGATCCAGACATCAGGGACCCAAAATAAATTTCACACTAGGAACAATCAAAATTGAACAAACCACTAACTACACATACTTGGGCTTAAAAATCAGTTCTACGGGAAATTTCAAACTGGCTGTGAATGAACTGAAAGAGAAAGCAAGAAGGGCTTTCTATGCCATTAAAAAATCAATCCAAATAGAAATCCCAATTAGCATTTGGCTCAAAATTTTCAAATCAGTAATTGAACCAATTGCACTCTATGGCAGTGAGGTGTGGGGACCGCTAACACAACAAGAATTTGCGAAATGGGACAAACACCCAATTGAGATCCTACATGCAGAATTCTGTAAAAGTATACTCCGGACTCAAAGGAAAACCGTAAACAATGCATGCAGGGCAGAACTAGGCCAATATCCATTAATAATCACTATCCAAAAAAGAGCCACCAAATTTTGGAAACACCTAGAAATGAGCAACCCCCAATGCTATCACTACGAAGCCCTGAAATGCCAAGAGAGGACCATAAAGAAGAATACCCTCAGTCAACTAGTCCTGGGACTCAGTGAAGTAAATACTAACACTACTAACAATAACCAGCCCCAGGACAGTGACAGCGTAACACAAAGAATTCGACCCAACACAATCGTCGCTAAGCAAAAGGAAAAATATCTGTCATATTGGGCAGAAACAACAAAAACCCAAAGCAAACTCAATTGCTACTTGGCCCTAAACAGACAATACAACATGGCTGATTACCTGACCATGGTAAAGGATAGCAAACTGAGAAAAACTTTGACAATGTACAGACTTAGTGAACATAACCTGGCGATCGAAAAAGGTAGACACAGACAGACCCGGCTACCAAGAGAGGACAGGATATGCTCTCACTGCAGTCAGGGAGTAGTGGAGACAGAGATGCACTTCCTCACAGCTTGTAGAAAATATCAGGGCATAAGGGAGAATTTCTACCCAAAATTCACAA
The DNA here is from genome assembly GCF_052327205.1 of Somniosus microcephalus. Classification (NCBI taxonomy): domain Eukaryota; kingdom Metazoa; phylum Chordata; class Chondrichthyes; order Squaliformes; family Somniosidae; genus Somniosus; species Somniosus microcephalus. The sequence continues at coordinate 203,786,550 of NC_140990.1, read as the reverse complement.
AAATATGCCCGGAATTCAGAAATTTGAATGACGACCAAAAACTCCCATACCTACTAGGGGAAGAGAGAAATTGCATAACACTAGCGGCACACTATGTTACAGCTTGCCATAAACAGAGGGACAACCAGTAAATATAAGAAAAGAGTATATATAAATTATATGAAAGTATATATTTATACACTCGGATATATCTGTTTATACACTGTATGGATAGATCTGTATTTTTGTGAACAAACATGAATGTTTTCTGATGCTTTGGCAACATAAGATGTAACTTGTCATGCCAATAAAGCGATTTGAATTGAATTGAATTACAGTTAACAGATACATTAAAGGTGCAGCCCCCAGCTGTACTACATTGCTGTAAAAGGAATTATATACAATTGTCCGTAATCCTCTGGTGGTTCCGCCACACTTTGTAACTTTCTGTTCCCATCTACATTATTTACTGTGCGACCTTAACTTAGTGTCATCAGCTTAGCAAACTGAGGTATATGGCTCTTTATTCCTTCATCCAAGTCATTTATAAATGTACTGAAAAGCTGAGGCCCCGTATGGATCCCTGGCGGACACCAGCAATCTTCCCTATGAGGTGCACGACAGCGCAGCGATCTGTAAGGTCCTGCGCATTTAAATTCACAGGCCGTACAGTCAGCTGGGGTGGGGGGTGGGGGGGGGCCCCCAATACCCAGCGAGCATGAAAAAGTCATAGCGATGAGAGAATGGCCCGGGAATCCTCGCAGGGAGAGTCGTTTGGGACCTCACAGAGCCAATCTGAATTGAAATGGCATTTGCTAAGATCTGGAGCCCTGGAACCCAGCGAACATTGTCTCTGGATTTGGATGATCAGCCATGATCTCATTAAATGGCGGAACAGGCTCGAGGGGCCGAATGGCCTGCTCCTATCTTTTGTGTTTCTATGTTGACCTCTTATGTTGAGTCCAGAAAGCTGTAAAGTGCCTAATCGAAAGATGAGGTGCTGTTCCTCGAGCTTACGTTGAGCTTCATTGGAACAGTGCAAGAGGCCGAGGACGGCGAGGTCTGTGTGGGAGTGGAGCGGAGAATTAAAGTGACAGGCGACCGGAAGCTTGGGGTCCCCCTTGTGGACTGAGCGGAGGTGTTCCGCAAAGCGGTCACCCAATCTGCATTTGGTCTCCCCAATGTAGAGGAGACTGCATCGTGAGCAGCGAATACAGTATACTAAATTGCAAGAAGTACAAGTAAATCGCTGTTTCACCTGGAAGGAGTGTTTGGGGCCCTGGACAGTGGGAAGGGTGGAGGTGAAAGGGCAGGTGTTGCATCGAGACAGTGAGTGTCTTGGTGAACCTCTTCAAGCAAACTTTTTTTAAATGTTTCAATTCATGCAGTGTAACATTAGTGGGCGTAGTCTATAGGCCTCCGAACAGTTGCAACTCTGTTGGACGGAGTATCAATCAGGAAATAGTTGAGGCTTGTAATAAGGGAACATCTATAATTATGGGGGATTTTAACTATCATATTAATTGGACAAATCAAATTGGGCAGGGCTGCCTTGAGGATGAGTTCATTGAGTGTATTCGGGATGGGTTTCTTGAGCAGTATGTAACTGAACCGACCAGGGGGCAAGCAACCTTCGATCTGGTCCTGTGTAACAAGACAGGATTAATTAAAATGTCCAAGTAAAGGATCCCCTTGGAATGAGTGACCATAACATGGTTGAATTCCATATTCAATTAGAGGGTGAGAAGGTTGGATCTCAAACAAGCGTGCTAAGCTTGAATAAAGGAGACTATGAAGGTATGAGAGCGGAATTGAGTAGAGTGGATTGGGAAAATAGATTAAAGGGTAAGATGATACATGATCAGTGGTGTACATTTAAGGAGTTATTTTACAACTTCCAAAAAAAATATATTCCACTGAGAAGAAAAGGGTGTAAAAGAAAAGACAGCCATCCGTGGCTAAGTAAAGAAATTAAGGATAGTATTCGACTAAAAACAAGGGCATATAAGGTAGCCAAATCTAGTGGGAGGATAGAGGATTGGGAAAACTTTAAAAGACAGCCAAAAATAACAAAAAGATTGATTAAGAAAGGGAAGATAGATTATGAAAGTAAATTAGCAAAAAATATAAAGACAGATAGTAAGAGTTTTTATAGTTATATAAAAAGAAAAAGGGTGGCTAAAGTAAATGTTGGTCCCTTAGAGGATGAGACCGGGAAATTAATGGTGGGAAATATGGAGATGGCAAAAACACTATGAATATTTTGTATCAGTCTTTACAGTAGAGGACACTAAGAATATCCCAACACTGGACAAACAGGGGGCTATGGGGGGGAGGAGCTAAGCACGATCAAAATCACTAAGGAAGTGGTACTCGGTAAAATAATGGGACTCAAGGCGGATAAATCACCTGGACCGGATGGCTTACATCCTAGGGTCTTGAGGGAAGTGGCGGTAGGGATTGTGGATGCATTGGTAATTTTCCAAAACTCCCTGGACTCGGCAAAGGTCCCGGCAGACTGGAAAACTGCTAATGTAACACCCTTATTTAAAAAGGGCAGCAGACAGAAGGCTGGAAACTATAGACCGGTTAGCCTAACATCTGTGGTAGGTAAAATTTTGGAGTCCATTATTAAGGAGACAGTAACAGGACATTTGGATAATCATAATTTAATAGGACAAAGTCAGCATGGTTTTATGAAGGGGAAGTCATGTTTGACAAATTTGCTGGAGTTCTTTGAGGAAGTAACATATAGGGTGGATAAAGGGGAACCAGTGGACGTAGTGTATTTAGACTTCCAAAAGGCATTTGACAAGGTGCCACACAAGATTATTGCTTAAGATAAAAAATCACGGGATGGGGGTAATATTCTGGCATGGATAGAGGATTGGCTATCTAACAGAAGGCAGAGAGTTGGGATAAATGGTTCATTCTCAGACTGGCAATCAGTAACTAGTGGTGTTCCGCAGGGGTCAGTGCTGGGTCCCCAACTCTTTACAATCTATATTAACGATTTGGAGGAGGGGACCGAGTGTAACATATCAAAGTTTGCAGATGATACTGAGATGGGAGGGAAAGTAGTGAGTGAGGAGGACATAAAAAACCTGCAAGGGGACATAGACAGACTAAGTAAGTGGGCAGAGATTTGGCAGATGGAATACAATACTGGAAAGTGTGAGGTTATGCACTTTGGCAGGAAAAATCGTAGAGCAAGTTATTATCTTAATGGCAAGAAACTGGAAAGTATTGAAGTACAAAGGGATCTGGGGGTCCTGGTGCACGAAACTCAAAAGGTTAGTATGCAGGTGCAGCAAGTGATTAAGAAGGCCAATGGAATGTTGGCTTTCATTGCTAGGGGGATGGAATATAAAAATAGGGAGGTTTTGCTTCAGTTGTACAAGGTATTGGTGAGACCGCACCGGGAATACTGCATACAGTTTTGGTGTCCATACTTAAGAAAAGACATACTTGCTCTCGAGTCAGTACAAAGAAGGTTCACTCGGTTAATCCCTTGGATGAGGGGATGGACGTATGAGGAGAGGTTGAGTAGATTGGGACTCTACTCATTGGAGTTCAGAAGAATGAGAGGCGATCTTATTGAAACATATAAGATTGTGAAGGGGTTGGATCGGGTGGATGCGGGGAGGATGTTCCCGATGATGGGTGAAACTAGAACTAGGGGGCATAGTCTTAGAATAAGGGGCTGCTCTTTCAAAACTGAGATGAGGAGGAACTACTTCACTCAGAGGGTGGTAGGTCCATGGAATATGCTGCCCCAAAAAGCTGTAGAAGCTACATCATTACATAAATTTAAAACAGAAATAGACAGTTTCCTAGAAGTAAAGGGAATTGAGGGTTACGGGGAGCGGGCAGGAATTTGGACATGAGTCTAGGTTCGGGTCGGTCATGGCCCTGTGGGTAGCGGAGCGGGCCCAGGGGCCGTGTAGCCTGATGCTGCTCCTAGTTCGTGTGTCTAATTCTGTTCGATTCAGGAGATGGTTCTGTGATAGTAGATTGGCGGTTAGGATCAGATCAGCCATGATCTTATTGAATGGCGGAGCAGGCTCGAGGGGCCGATTGGCCTACTCCTCCTATTTCTTATGTAATGCAGACAGAGGTGAGCTGTGGATGTGTAACCCAAGAAGGTGGTCCTAAACTGGAAATGTTGATGTGAATGGTGAGTGTCTGGACAATACCAAGGTGGGAGGGGGAGGGAACCACTTTTTAATCTTAAATTAGGCCGCAATTCTACAAGCGCTTTTGCTTCCATGGAAAGTGGTTTCGGGTGCACTTCAATGAAAAAGTGGTGATATAACTTAAGAGATAATTGAGGGTACTAAAGGCATGAGACATGAGTCTCGTACGGGTTTCTGTTTGCACTGAGTGCACGTTAACTCCAGCTTTAGTTTCTCACTACCTCCCAACAAATGTTGGGAACAAAGTTATTGCTCATGTCTGGTGTAATAATAAGAAAACTTAAGAACAAGTCATTTGGTTCATCGTGTTTTCCTTCCACCAACAATATCCAGTCTATTTGTTTTTCGGATGAGATGTTAAATCTGCTCCTGTGTTTCAGATGGATTAATAAGGGACAGTCAGCACGGATTTGTTAAAGGTAGATCGTGTCTGACTAACCTGATTGAGTTCTTTGATGAAGTAACAGAGAGGGTTGATGAAGGTAGTGTAGTAGATGTATGTATGGATTTCAAAAGGCCTTTGATGAAGTACCACATACAGACTTATTCGGAAAATAGAAGTACATAGTATTAAAGGGACGGTGGTAACTTGGGTACATAATTGGCTACAAGATAGGAGGCAGTGAATAGTGATGAACAAATGTTTTTCTGACTGGAGAGAAGTATGCAGTGGGGTCCCCCAGGGATCAGTATGAGGACCATTGCTTTACTTTGTTATATATAAATGACTTGGACTTGGGTATAGGGAGTATAATTTTGATGTTTGTGGATGATACAAAACTTTGCAATGTAGTAAATAATGATCAGGATAGTAGCAGTGTAGAGGTAGCATGGGATGTGTGAGATTTTGCCTAGAATGTATATTGAAGCGAGGTTCCTTCTCCCCAAAACCTGACATAATGGTCATCTTGATGGTTTAACTGCTGATCAATTTAACCTGATGTTTCCGGTCTGAATTTACAAAGAAACAGGAGATGACCTGGACAATCCCAGATAGTTAATGTGACCTTGCTCATGTGTTAGCTTCGGTGCCTCAATTGTTGTGCTATTAACACGTCACATGGGATGTTGCCAACCCATCTGCTTCGTCCTACTCCACCATAGTCCCGACTAATTTCTAATATTAGCATATCCTAATCGGAAAATTACCCCGCAATGTTATGATTAACTTTGGGACACCTGACCGAGAACATTCTAACATGAGACACGTGTAATATTGTTTTTGTTAGAGATTAAATAAAGCCACTAATGAGATTTATAAACCAAAAAAGAGCAACTGATTTCATGATTTTAAGAGTTTGTCTGATTGTCTCATGATTTGAGACAGTGGGTGGCAGTATGGCATTACTGTATATATGCTTTTAAGTGGCTGCTGTCATTGTAAAAGTTGGTGGTGTTGTAAAAGTTGCCCACAGACAAAAAAGATCGCGCTCAAAGGAGTTCGTGGGCCCTCCCAAAAAAAAAATCAGGGAGAACATTGCACACCACTAGTCACATCCTGCCAATTTGAATACATACCCATTATCCCTACTCTCTGTCTCTTACCTCCTAACCAATTCCCTAATCAAGCCACATGGTAGCCTCCAATTCCATGCGCTCTCATTTTTGTTAAGTCTCTTATGTGGAACCTTGTCGAATGCCTACTGGAAGCCCATATAACTAACATCCATAGACAGTCCCTTATCTATCAGGTTACTTACTTCCTCAAAAAATTCAACTAGGTTCATTGCACATGACTTACCTTTACAAATCCTTGCTGGTGCTCTCTGATAAGTTCATATTTGTCTAAATGCTCAGCCACTCCCTAATAACAGATTCTAGTAACTTCACCAGAACTGACATTAGACTAATGGACCTAGAATGTCCTAGTTTATCTCTCCTACCCTTTTTAAATAATGGGGTGACATTGGTAGTTTTCCAATCCAAGGGGACAATTCCTGAATCGAGAAAATTTTGGAAGGTCATGACTAATACATTAACACTTTCCTCACCTACTTCTGTTAATACCCTGCGGTGGAAAGAAACAATTGGGTCCTGGAAATTCGTCTACCTTTAATCACATTAGCTTCTCGATCACCATTTTTTAACTTGTATTGAATCTAGTTAGTTTGTCCCGTTGATTTGTTTTTAGTTTTTCTTGTTTCTCTAGTATGTTATCCTCATCGCCTACTGTTAAGACCGGTACTAAGTAGCTATTTAGTAAGTCTGCCATTTCCTGATTTCCAATTACAATATCACCTGCATCTGTCTTTAAGGAGCCCACATTTCTCTTAATATACTTGTAAAAATCATTACTGTTGTCCTTGATATCTGTCGCACTTTTTCTTATATTTCCTTTTTGCGACTTTTACCACTTTCTTTGTATCCCTTAGCTGCTTAAATCTCTCCCAGTCCACGGGACCTCTACTGTTCATTGCCTTCGTATAAGCCCTTTCTTTTAGTTTTATACTATCTCTCACGTCCCTTGTTGACCAAGGTTGTTTAATTACACACACACAGGTCTTGCCCTTTAGGGGTATGTACAGGTCTTATATTCTACCAAATACTTTTTGGGAAAACTCCCACTGTTCATCCGTAGTCTTATCCGTTAATAGTTCTGCCCAGTCTTTGTGGTCAATTCCTGCCTCATCCTTCCAAAGTCAGTCTTATCTAAAATTTAAAACCTTGGTTTATGACTCTCCCTCTCAAATCTAATATTAAATTCTATCATATTATGGTCATTGTTAGCTAGGTGTTCCCTTACCGTTAGATTATTGACTAATTCAGATTCATTACTCATTGCCAAATCTAAGATGGCCTTTTCTCTTGTTGGTTCAAGAACATATTGTTCAAGAAAACTGTCCTGAATACACTCAAGAAATTCGCTGCCTTTGGGACTCGAACTATTCTGCTTTTCCCAGTCTATATGAAAATGAAAGTCTGCCATTATAACTACTCTTGTTGCAACAAGCTTCTCTCATCTCCCTATTTATGTAGCCTGCTGCTTTTAATACTGCTATCTGGAGGTCTATAAACAACTCCCACCAAAGTCTTGCATCCTTTCTATTGCTCAATTTTACCCATAGCATTTCTACTGCCTGCTCACCCTTACTGATATCCCGTCTTTCTAATGCTGTAATGGTGTCCCTTTCCAATTTCCCTGTCCTTCCTAAAGACCTAGGGGGAAAAATTCGATTGCTTTGTGCCTCCTGTTAGCATCCTGGCCGCGATCTTCGGGAGCGCCCCTTGACTTGCCGCCCCACGCTATGTCGGGGGCGTACCGGCGGCTGGGGAAGCGCTACTTAAAGGCGAGGTGCGGGGTGGCCGTTTTTGTTACTGGCCGCCTGCCAGCACCTGGCCGTGCTCCCGTCCCTGGCCTCCTGAACCGCCCCCCCCCAGGCGGAGTGCCGGCTGCAGGTAGGGGAGGAAGGCCTGCAATACCGCGGCACATAGCGCCGCGATATTCTGTCGCAGCGCCCCAAGAGGGACTTCCCTCTTGGGACGCTACCACTCAATTTCCATCGTGGGGGTGCTAATTTTTCAGGGGCGCTAAAAGTAGTGCCCTGGTGAATTTAGCACCCCAAAGGGGCGCTACTTAATTTTTAGCCCCTTATCACCTAAAATAGTTTTCTACCAGTCATGCACAGCTATAGACAGGTCTCGGTGATGGCCAATACGTCATACACATTAAGTTGAATTTTGCTTCTAATTCACTTGTTTTGTTTCTTTATGCTACATGCATTTGTGTCTAGAACTTTTAATGGGGCAATAGACCCTGTTCTGCCCTGATGTTTTAACTTATCACACTCCTTGTTTCTTTATCACTTCTTTGTATTTTGATCAGTTATTTTGTTATTTCCTATATTTTTTTCTGAACCTGAAGTAATTATATTGCCTTTAACACTATTGATGACCTGGACTTTGCTCTCATTCCTTTTTTTAATCTGAGCCCTTCCCTCCCTTTATTGGTTTAATAAACATGTCATTATTACCACGTGGACTGCAGCGGTTCAGGAAGGCGGCTCACCACCACCTTCTTGAGCAATTAGGGATGGGCAATAAATGCTGGCCTTGCCAGCTAAGCCCACATCCCAGGAACGAATATAAAAACATTGCTACTCTTTTTCCAATTTCCCTGTCCTAACACATATCCTATTGAACTGCTTGCGAGGGGCAATTTTAAATGTGTCTGTGCAATTGTACCCCAGGAGTAGTTGTTTTCAGTAGAGAAGAGAAAATTAACGGGGGGAAAAAAGAGTGCACTTGTGCAATTGAGCAAGCCTAGGCTCTGAGTCAGAAAGTCATGGACTTGAGCTACATTCCAGATACCTGAACATGTAATCTCAGCTGAGACCCTGGAGCAGTACTGAGGGACTGCTGTACTGTCAGAGGTGCTGTCTTTCGGATGAGATGTAAAACTGAAGTCTTGTCTGCCCTTTAAGGTGAACGTAATAGATCCTATGCACTATTTGAAGAAAAACAGGGAAATTAGCCTGCTGTCCTGGTCAACTATTATCCCCCCAATCAGCATTAGTAAAATAATGTAATTGGTCATTTAATGCCTTGCTGTTTGTGGGAACTTGCTGTGTGCAACTTGGCTGCTGTGTTTCCATACATTACAACAGGGACCGCACTTTATTGGCTGTGAAGCGCTATGGGACATCCTGAGGTCATGAAAGGTGCTATATAAATGCAAGTTCGTTCTTCCTGTCTTTTGAGCATTGGACTTGGGAGAGTGGTTCAAAGTAATTACTTTTCCCCCATATACACTTCCCCCTGATGTCATTCTTCATTAGGCACCAGGCAAAAGTGGCACCAATAAACCTGGCAGCAACTCCTAATTCCTGTGAAAATGGGCCTCCACTACCACCAGAACAAGGGAAGTTGGCAGATTTACCTTATTCATTATCTAGTGGCCTGTGCCACTAGATAATGAATAAGACCATTGCTAGTGCGAGCAAGCACTGAGTGCGAGGTCAGCAGAGAGTGCTGTGAGTTTGGGTAAGTGTGAGTTTGGGTAAGTGGGGTGTTTAGGTGCTCTTTTCAAACTTTAACTCTGGGTTGCAGTTAATAAGGCCTTTCTGGTGCAGAGTGACTGTTGGTAAACCATTTAACTGGTGTAACTAGAGGGATTGATTAAATTTAAATCCAATTAATTAAAGGGGATACTAGCATCTAAAATCGGGCAGAGGGTGTCCATAACTAACAATAAAAATTTTAATTAATTACATAGAATGGAGCAGGTGATGTGCTACTGTTGCGAGATGTGGGAGCCGGTGAACCCCATTGAGGCTCACGGTGATTACATCTGTGACAAGTGTCTGCTGCTACAGGAACTCCAGCTCCGTGTTGATGAGCTGGAGTCTGAGCTTCAGACACTGCGACACATCAGGGAGGGGGAGAAGTACCTGGACTCTGTGTATCAGGAGGTGGTCACACCTATGAAGTTAATTAATTCAGATGTAGCCCATGGTCAGGGACAGGACGGTGTGACTACGAGTGAGGCAGGTACGGGGATCCAGGAGGTAGAGCTGGAGGAGCCGCAGCCCTTGCTCTTGTCCAACAGGTTTGAGGTTCTTACTCCCTGTGGGGACAGGAGCAGGGACTGCAGGGAGGATGAGCAACCTGGCCACAGCACCGTGGAACGGGGGGCCCTTCAAGAGGGGGGAGTAAATAGAAATGTTGTAGTGGTAGGGGATAGTATTATTAGGGGGATAGATAGAGTTCTCTGCAGCCGAGAGCGAGAGTCCCGAAGGCTGTGTTGCCTACCCGGTGCCAGGGTTAAGGACATCTCCTCTGGGCTGGAAAGAAACTTGCAGTGGGAGGGGGTGGATCCAGTTGTCGTGGTCCATGTTGGTACAAACGACATAGATAGGACTAGGAAGCCGGTTCTGTTAAAGGAGTATGAGCAGCTAGGGGTCAAATTAAAAAAACAGAACCTCAAGGGTAATAATCTCTGGATTATTACCTGAGCCATGAGTGAATTTGGCTAGGACAAATAAAATTAGAGAGCTAAATGCGTGGCTCAAAGACTGGTGTGGGAGAAATGGGTTTTGCTTCCTGGGACACTGGCACCAGTACTGGGGCAGGAGGGAGCTGTTCCGTTGGGACAGGCTTCACTTGGCCAGTGCTGGGACTAGAGTCCTGGCGGATCATATAACTAGGGCTGTAGAGAGAGCTTTAAACTAACTAGTGGGGGGGAGGTTCCAAGAGAGCAAATAATAAAAATGACAACAGAGAAGGTCATAGACTTAGGTAGCAGTGGGGAAATTAAAAACCAGAGCGTGTCAAGAAGGGGCAGAAGGTATGGAGTAAAAGGTAAAGTAATAAAAAGGGCAAAAGCAGGAACTAAGTGTCACAAAACATATTTGAAAGTTCTCTATCTGAATGCACGTAGCATTCGTAACAAAATAGACGAGTTAATGGCACAAATAACTACATATGGGTATGATCTTGTGGCCATTACAGAAACATGGCTGCAGGGTGACGATGCCTGGGAATTAAACATACCAGGTTATTTAACGATCAGGAAGGACAGGCAGGAAGGAAGGGGAGGTGGGGTGGCTATGTTAATAAAGGAAGGAATCACTGTAATACAGAGAAATGATATTGGGTCAAAAGATCAGGATAATGAAACAGTTTGGGTGGAGATAAGGAATAATAAGGGGAAAAAAACACGAGTGGGCGTAGTCTATAGGCCTCCGAACAGTTGCAACTCTGTTGGACGGAGTGTCAATCAGGAAATAGTTGAGGCTTGTAATAAGGGAACATCTATAATTATGGGGGATTTTAACTATCATATTAATTGGACAAATCAAATTGGGCAGGGCTGCCTTGAGGATGAGTTCATTGAGTGTATTCGGGATGGGTTTCTTGAGCAGTATGTAACTGAACCGACCAGGGGGCAAGCAACCTTAGATCTGGTCCTGTGCAATGAGATGGGATTAATTAAAAATGTCCTAGTAAAGGATCCCCTTGGAATGAGTGACCATAACATGGTTGAATTCCATATTCAATTAGAGGGTGAGAAGGTTGGATCTCAAACAAGCGTGCTAAGCTTGAATAAAGGAGACTATGAAGGTATGAGAGCGGAATTGAGTAGAGTGGATTGGGAAAATAGATTAAAGGGTAAGACGATACATGATCAGTGGTGTACATTTAAGGAGTTATTTTACAACTTCCAAAAAATATATATTCCACTGAGAAGAAAAGGGTGTAAAAGAAAAGACAGCCATCCGTGGCTAAGTAAAGAAATTAAGGATAGTATTCGACTAAAAACAAGGGCATATAAGGTAGCCAAATCTAGTGGGAGGATAGAGGATTGGGAAAACTTTAAAAGACAGCCAAAAATAACAAAAAGATTGATTAAGAAAGGGAAGATAGATTATGAAAGTAAATTAGCAAAAAATATAAAGACAGATAGTAAGAGTTTTTATAGTTATATAAAAAGAAAAAGGATGGCTAAAGTAAATGTTGGTCCCTTAGAGGATGAGACCGGGAAATTAATGGTGGGAAATATGGAGATGGCAAAAACACTGAATGAATATTTTGTATCCGTCTTTACAGTAGAGGACACTAAGAATATCCCAACACTGGACAAACAGGGGGCTATAGGGGGGGAGGAGCTAAGCACGATCAAAATCACTAAGGAAGTGGTACTCGGTAAAATAATGGGACTCAAGGCGGATAAATCACCTGGACCTGATGGCTTACATCCTAGGGTCTTGAGGGAAGTGGCGGTAGGGATTGTGGATGCATTGGTAATAATTTTCCAAAACTCCCTGGACTCGGCAAAGGTCCCGGCAGACTGGAAAACTGCTAATGTAACACCCTTATTTAAAAAGGGCAGTAGACAGAAGGCTGGAAACTATAGACTGGTTAGCCTAACATCTGTGGTAGGTAAAATTTTGGAGTCCATTATTAAGGAGACAGTAACAGGACATTTGGATAATCATAATTTAATAGGACAAAGTCAGCATGGTTTTATGAAGGGGAAGTCATGTTTGACAAATTTGCTGGAGTTCTTTGAGGAAGTAACATATAGGGTGGATAAAGGGGAACCAGTGGACGTAGTGTATTTAGACTTCCAAAAGGCATTTGACAAGGTGCCACACAAGATTATTGCTTAAGATAAAAAATCACGGGATTGGGGGTAATATTCTGGCCTGGATAGAGGATTGGCTATCTAACAGAAGGCAGAGAGTTGGGATAAATGGTTCATTCTCAGACTGGCAATCAGTAACTAGTGGTGTTCCGCAGGGGTCAGTGCTGGGTCCCCAACTCTTTACAATCTATATTAACGATTTGGAGGAGGGGACCGAGTGTAACATATCAAAGTTTGCAGATGATACAAAGATGGAAGGGAAAGTAGTGAGTGAGGAGGACATAAAAAACCTGCAAGGGGACATAGACAGGCTAAGTAAGTGGGCAGAGATTTGGCAGATGGAATACAATACTGGAAAGTGTGAGGTTATGCACTTTGGCAGGAAAAATCGTAGAGCAAGTTATTATCTTAATGGCAAGAAACTGGAAAGTACTGTAGTACAAAGGGATCTGTAGGTCCTGGTGCACGAAACTCAAAAGGTTAGTATGCAGGTGCAGCAAGTGATTAAGAAGGCCAATGGAATGTTGGCTTCCATTGCTAGGGGGATAGAATATAAAAATAGGGAGGTATTGCTTCAGTTGTACAAGGTATTGGTGAGACCGCACCTGGAATACTGCATACAGTTTTGGTGTCCATACTTAAGAAAGGACATACTTGCTCTCGAGTCAGTACAAAGAAGGTTCACTCGGTTAATCCCTTGGATGAGGGGATGGACGTATGAGGAGAGGTTGAGTAGATTGGGACTCTACTCATTGGAGTTCAGAAGAATGAGAGGCGATCTTATTGAAACATATTAGATTGTGAAGGGGTTGGATCGGGTGGATGCGGGGAGGATGTTCCTGATGATGGGTGAAACTAGAACTAGGGGGCATAGTCTTAGAATAAGGGTCTGCTCTTTCAAAACTGAGATGAGGAGGAACTACTTCACTACTTCACTCAGAGGGTGGTAGGTCCATGGAATATGCTGCCCCAAAAAGCTGTAGAAGCTACATCATTACATAAATTTAAAACAGAAATAGACAGTTTCCTAGAAGTAAAGGGGAGCGGGCAGGAATTTGGACATGAGTCTAGGTTCGGATCGGTCCTATTTCTTATGTTCTTATGCGTTTGCCATTGGCTGCAGTTTTGAAATGTTAAAGTACTTTCTATGATACAATCTATTGGTTGCCATTGACCAGTTTAAAACCTTTTCTGCCGATGGGTCTGAGCTAAGACATCAATCTAACTTTTTCATTTCAAATGCTGACTTCTGTATATTTCTAACATTTTTGTTTCTGCCAAGCTTCTATTCTTCTGAAGGTATCAACTCCTTGCTTAGATAGAGTTCCGTAGGTACCAGCTGTCCACTGGTACCTGATCCAAGTGGTCATTATTCATGTGCATCATGGCAGTGAGTGTCAACAGTTAGGGGTACGGTACCATCGTGGTTATGTTACTGGACTAGTATTCCAGAGGCCTGGACTACTGATCCGGAGACATGAGTCCCACCACAGAAGCTGGTGAATGTAAATTCAAATAATTAACTAATTCTTGAATAAAAAGCTTGTGTCAGCAATGAAACTACCGGATTGTCCTTAAAAACCCATCTGGTTCACTAATGTCCTTTTGGGGAAGGAAATCTGCTGTCCTTACCTGGTCTGGCCTATATGTGACTCCAAACCCACAGCAATGTTGTTGACTCTCAACTGCCCTCTGAAATGGCCTAACAAGCCACCACCAAGGTTCACCACCACCTTCTTGAGGGCAATTAGGGACAGGCAATAAATGCTGGCCATGCAGGCAGCACCCACATCCTGTAAATTAATGAAGAAATCATGGCTGAGCCTGGGCATACAGTGCAGAAACAAGCTATTTTGCCCCATCTAATCTTCCTAGGTTTTTCCCCACATGAACCACCTAGTTTAATCCAACTTCCTCACTCACTCCCCATATATACTTGGATATTTCTCCTCTTCAAGCAACTATTTAATTCTCTTTTGAAATAACTTGAAATATAATGTCTTTTTAATGTGGAAGAATATCTAAGCCATTTCACTGAGGTGTAAGGAAAATGGATGCTGAGGAGGAGCAATTAGGAGGGGTAACCAAAAGCTTGGTTAAAGAGGTAGGTTTTAAGGGGCGTGTTGAAGGAGGAGAGGGAGGGGAAGAGACGGAGTGTTTGAGGGAGGGAATTTCATAGTGGGATCTATGCAGCTGGAAATAGAAACATGTGATCGAATGTACTTATGGCCTCTACTTCACCAATGGTTTGTGGCAGAGAATTCCACCATCTGTTGGGAGTAAGAACCCTAGCCAATTTTTCCTTCCCTAAACTACGGGCACAGAATCCAATTTGAGGCATCCCTGTGCCACTCCAGCTAATTGAACACCGATAGATGATTAAGCCTAGGACCCTTGTGATCTGTGTGGCTCAGTTAATCACCAGTTAAACTGTCGAAGCTATCCAGACAGCTCCAGCATTTTCTGTTTTTGTTTGGTTTATTATGCATGAGTGCAGCAATTCTATGATGTGCACCAAACTTTTATGCTTTTATTTACCTAATCAGCTAAGAGGACTTTTTTCTGCACATCTCCAAGTACCAGGACTTATATTAGCACAGGTGTTCTGGATTGTTGTGTATTTTGAATGTATTAGAATTGTCCCACATGGGATACCGTAGTGGTGATTTGCAATGCACTATGGGAAATGTAGTGCATTGAGTGAAGAAGCACATTGTAAATAAAATGGCCGTTAACTAAACTCTCCACCCCGGAGTCCTTCTTAATTGTTATATAGGTAAGGGTATAAAACCCCTTGAGACACAACATGGATGTGCACTGAAAGAAAGGAGAAAGAAAGACTTGCATTTATATAATGCCTTTCATGACTTCAGGACGTTCCAAAGCGCTTTACTGCCAATGAAATACTTTTTGAAGTATATTTGCTGTTGTAATGTAAGAAACGAGGCAGCCAATTTGCGTACAGCAAGCTCCCACAAACAGCAAGGTGATAATGATCAGATAATCTGTTTCCAGTGCTATTGATTGAGGGATAAATATTGGCCAGGACACAGGATAACTCCCTTGCTCTTCTTCGAAATAGTGCCATGGGATCTTTTACATCCACCTGAGAGAGCAGTTTAATGTCTCAAATGAAAGTGGGCAGCATTCCCTCATTACTGCACTGGAGTGTCAGCCTAGATTTTTGTGTTCAAGTCTCTGGAGTGGGACATGAATCCACAACCTTCTGACTCAAGAGGTGAAAGTGCTACCGACTGAGCCGCGACTGATGTGTCAGTAGAGTCATACAGCACAGAAAGAGGCCCATCGTGTCCGCGCCGGCCATCAAGCCCTATCTATTCTAATCCCATTTTTCAGCACTTCGTCCGTAGCCTTGTATGCTATGGCGTTTCAAGTGCTCATCTAAATGCTTCTTGAATGTTGTGAGGGTTCCTGCCTCTACCACCCTTTCAGGCAGTGAGTTCCAGATTCCAACCACCCTCTGGGTGAAAAAGTTTTTCCTCAAATCCCCTCTAAACCTCCTGCCCCTTACCTTGAAACTATGTCCCCATGTTATTGACCCCTCTACTAAGAGGAAAAGTTCCTTTCTATCTACCCTATCTATGCCCCTCATAATTTTGTACACCTCAAACAGGTCCCCTCTCAGCCTTCTCTGCTCTAAGGAAAACAACCCCAGCCTGTCCAGTCTCTCCTCATAGCTGAAGCGCTCCAGCCCAGATAACATCCTGGTGAATCTCCTCTGCACCCTCTCCAATGCAATCACATCTCTCCTATAGTGTGGCAACCAGAATTGCACACAGTATTCCAGCTGTGGCCTAACTAGCGTTTTGTACAGCTCCATCACAACGACCCTGCTCTTATATTCTATGCCTCGGCTAATGAAGGCAAGTATCCCATATGCCTTTCTAACCACCTTATCTACCTGTCCTGCTGCCTTCAGGGATCTATGTACATGCACACCAAGGTCCTTCTGATCCTCTGTCCTTCCTAGGGTCCTACCATTCATTGTGTATTCCCTTGCCTTTTTAGTCCTCCCAAAATGCACCACCTCACACTTTTCAGGGTTAAATTCCATTTGCCACTGTTCTGCCCATCTAACTAACCCGTCCATATCGTCCTGTAGCCTGAGGCTTCCCTCCTCGCTATTTACCACTCCACCAATTTTTGTGTCATCTGCGAACTTACTGATCATACCTCCTACATTCATATCTAAATCATTAATGTACACTACAAACAGCAAAGGACCCAGCACCGATCTCTGCGGTACACCACTGGACACAGGCTTCCAGTCACAAAAACAACCTTCGACCATCACCCTCTGCCTCCTGCCACTAAGCCAATTTTGGATCCAACGTGTCAAATTGCCCTGGATCCCATGGGCTCTTACCTTCTTGACCAGTCTCCCATGTGGGACTTTGTCAGAAGCCTTACTAAAGTCCATGTAGACTACATCAACTGCACTACCCTCATCCACACACCTAGTCATCCCCTCAAAAAATTCAATCAAATTGGGCAGACATGATCGCCCCCTGACAGCCATGCTGACTATCCCTGATTAATCCTTGCCTTTCCAAGTGGAGACTAATTCTGTCCCTCAGAATTTTTTCCAATAATTTCCCTACCACTGATGTTAGGCTCACTGGCCTGTAATTCCCTGGTTTATCCCTACTACCCTTCTTGAATAATGATACAGGAAACTTTGTGTTGTCCGGAGGCTAAATGTCCGGCAAGCTTGAGCCACCAGCAAAAATCAGGAGCCGTTTTTTTTCCAACAGTCAGGCTCTGCAAAGTCTCTCTGAAGCTGTTGCTAAGCGACAGAGACGCTTCCAAGGTACGGCCGACTGTTTAGAAGCTGTTGCTAAGCAACAGTATTTGTTGCCAGATACGGAGCTGAAAAGCTCCGTATGCTTCAACATTAACGCTGGTTTGTCCGGCAGTTTTGAGGGAATGGCAACAGCTCGGTCCCGTCGGTGCCGGATAGCACAAAGTTTCCTGTACTACGTTAGCTGTTCTCCAGTCCTCTGGCGCCTCCCCTGTAGCCAGAGAGGTTCTGAAAATTTGTGTCAGAGCCCCTGCAATCTCCTCCCTTGCCTCACACAGCAGCCTGGGATACGTCTCATCAGGGCCTGGGGATTTATCTACTTTTAAGCCCACTAAAACCGCTAGTACCTCCTCCCTCTCAATACTAATTTGTTCAAATATATCACAACCCCATGCCTGATTTCTATGCCTACATCGTCCTTCTCCATAGTGAACACAGATGCAAAATATTCATTTAAAACCTCACCTACATCTTCCGGCTCTACACACAGATTGCCACTTTGATCCCTAATGGGCCCTACTCTTTCACTTGTTATCCTCTTGCTCTTAATATACTTTTAAAACACCTTGGGATTTTCGTTTATTTTGCCCGCCAGTGTTTTTTCAAGCCCCCTCTTCGCTCTCCTAATTTCATTTTTAAGTACCCCCTTGCACTTTTTATACTCCTCTAGGGCTTCCACTGTTTTTAGTTCTTTGTATCTGCCAAAAGCCTCCCTTTTTTTCCTAATCCATTCTTTTATATACCTTGACATCCAGGGTTCCCTGGGTTTGTTGGTCCCACCCTTGACCTTTATGGGAACATGTTGGCATTGTACTCTCTCAATTTCCTTTCTGAAAGACTCCCACTGCTCTGATGTGGATTTTCCTACAAGTAGCTGATCCCAGTCCACTTTGGCCAAATCCTGCCTTATCATATTAAAATCGGCCTTCCCCCAATTTAGAACCTTTATTTCCGGTCCATCTTTGTCCTTTTCCATGACTACCTTAAATCTCACCGAATTATGGTCACTGTCACCAAAATGCTCTCCTACTGACACTTCTACCACTTGCCCCGCTACATTCCCTAGAATTAGGTCCAGTACCACCCCCTCTCTTGTAGGACTTTCCACATGCTGGCTCAAAAAGCTCTCCTGGATGCACTTTAAGAATTCCACACCCTCTAAGCCTTTCACACTCTGACTATCCCTGTTAATATTGGGGAAGTTGAAATTGCTTACTATTATTACCCTATTATTTCTACACTTCTCTGAGATTTGCCTACACATCTGTTCCTCTATCTCCCCCTGACTGTTTGGGGGCCTATCGTACACTCCCAGCAAAGTGCTTGCCCCCTTTTTGTTTTTAAGTTCTACCCATATGGCCTCATCAGAGGAACCTTCTAAGATATCATCCCTCCTTACAGCAGTAATTGACTCCTTGATTAATATTGCGACAGCCCCACCTCTTTTACACCCCCCTCTGTCTCGCCTGAAGATTCTATACCCCGGAATATTGAGCTGCCAGTCCTGCCCCTCCCTCAACCATGTCTCTGTGATAGCAACAATATCATACTCCCATATGTTCATCAACACCTTCAATTCATCTGCCTTACTCGCAAGACTCCTTGCATTAAAATAAATGCCATCCAGCCTTGCCATACTCCCTTGTGCCGTTACATATTTACTCTGCCTTCCAGGCTGACTTGTTTTTTCCTCTATATTTGGCTGTGCATCACCCCCTACTTTTGCTCCACTCCGTATCCCATCCCCCTGCCAAGTTAGTTTAACCCCCCCACCCCCAAGTTTGTTTAATTTCTAATTTTTGATGGAATCTAATCTCTCTTTCTATTCCAGGTGCATGTGATGGCAGCAGAGGAGAAGATCACATTTGCTGTGGATCTTCGGAATGAACAGTCTCGCTCTTCTACAAGCCCATCTCATCTCACCCATTTTAAGCCTCTGACTCCAGATCAAGAAGAACCCCCCTTCAGATCAGCCTATAGCTCCTTTGTAAGCCTTTTCCGTTTTAACAAAGGTGAGAACCACTAATTTTTCTGATAAGCTTGCTGAAGTGCTAACAGCAGTCTGGTGGTACATTAATGTGCTGTAAACAAAGTGCCCAAGACATGAAGTTTATTCTCAGCTTCTGCAAATAACCATACCGAGGCTTCTATATTTTCCTCATCATTTCGCGCCCCCCCCCCCCCCCCCCCCCCATCCCTTAATGTCAGCCAGCTCATGCAGGTGAGGTGCATGGAGTAAGGAGTGTCATTATTAGCATACATCATTCTCAGCGTCTTTTGGTAACAGCCAGAAGTAGAGTTGTTGATACCATATACACTGTTCAATCCTGATAGTTAGGGATAATTTCCTAAGTGCAAGAGGAAAGAATAAAGTAGTGAAAAAAACAATTTAGTGTGGATATTGCAGAATATGGGAACTAAAAGTAAGCAGCTCAATGCTATAGAGATGAAAAATTGGCAATGTTTGTCATTAATTTGGAAATGTTTTTCTTTAAAGCTGTGTATTGGTTGTAAAATCAATTGTTACTTTGGAAGTATTTTTGTATAGACTATAAAATAGCCTCCTTTTGTTATCTTGCTTCCCCCCCCTCCCCCCAAACATTAGATGATGGGAGACTCAACTCTTCGCCCCAGAGTGAACCACAGGGTACAGGAGTAAATTGGTCCAACCACCAAAATGATGGGCGAACATATTTAAGATCGCCACCGACCTACAAAAAGCAACGCACAGCAGAAAACACACGAAGAGCATCTAGTGCCTCAATAGTCAAATCTCAAGGCGCAGGTAAAAAAGCTAATGATTTAATTTAATTATTTTAACGAGTGTTGTAAATTGCATACAAGGCATTGCTCATCGCCATCATATTTTGTTTAAATTTTGAATCACGTGACGGGTGTGTACTTTTTTTCCACTTGCTGCTCAGCACTACTACCAGAGCTTCCTTTCATGAGTCTCTTTAAAGGAATTATTATATTGATGGCTTAGGAAAAAAAGAGGTGTTACAAAGCAGCTATGCATCTGCGTGTTCAGTTATTTATAAAGTGCTGCAGTTTCGTACAGCTCTAATTGTGATCATTATTAACACAAAATGACAGACTGTGTTCTATAATTAAAATGGTTTGGTAGCACAGCATGTAACTGTCAATTTTAATTTAAATGTTAAATGATATGGTGACAAAATATGTTACCTCTTTAATTTGATGACTGGATAAATTTGAGTCATTTTGTAAATCATTTAATCTGCGCTCTTCTAGCAGCGAGCCCTCACCTCAGCTCTTGAGCATGATGTGCTGATTCAGATGTATTTTCTGTCTATGATGCTAAACATAGAATAATATAGACCTAGTACACTTGAATCTTTAATGCTTCATTTACACTACAGGATTGCCTTCAACAGTGAGTTGATCACAGGAATTGTGACAATTACTGAACTGTATCCATTAAAAGCAGTTCCGTAGTGTAAAAACAACCATGTTTCTTCTCTTAAGAGTTGCATCTTGTTTCAATAAGCTTGAAATGTGAGACGCTAACCGATTGGCAAGGCGTGATGCTGTGATCTAAAATGGGCACATATAAATATTACATCCTACTTGGGCTCTAAGTTATATATTTCACAGTTGGCAAATGAATTGACCCTTTTAAAGGAGAAGAGAACCTACTTGGTCCCAAATCTCAAAGCGATTCAAAGAGTCCATCATGTAAGTAAGGATAGATCATAAAATAATTATGAATGAGGAAGGTCAGTCAGCTCTTGTTGTCCAGAATGACCTCAACGTTCCCCACTGCAGCATTCAATTGGTTCTCGAGTGATCAATATCCAGGAGTTCATTTCATGTATTGATCGCACTTTGTAAGAAGTAAAACTTCCTGATATCAGCCCTGGCTTTCCCTTTTACTAGTTTGAACCATTGGCCCCTTGTCCCACTTTTGCAGCTTAATTTAAAGTCATTTTACAGATTTACCTTTTCCGTGCCATTATATACCTCTCAGAACAACTCTCCAATGCCTCCTTTCAAGGATGAAAAGCCCAAATTTCTCCAGTCTTTCCAATAACTCAGATCTCTAAGCCCAAGGATCAGCATTGTTTTTTTTTATTCGTTCATGGGATGTGGGTGTCGCTGGCAAGACCAGCATTTATTGCCCATCCCTAGATTCCCTTGAGAAGGTGGTGGTGAGCCGCCATCTGGAGCCACTGCAGTCTGTGTGGTGAAGGTATTCCCACAGTGCTGTTGGGGAGGGAGTTCCAGGATTTTGACCAACGATGATGAAGGAACACCGATATATTTCCAAGTCAGGATGATGTGTGACTTGGAGGGGAACTTGCAGGTGGTGGTGGTCCCATGTGCCTGCTGCCCTTGTCCTTCTAGGTGGTAGAGATCGCGGGTTTTGGAGGTGCTGCCAAAGAAACCTAGGTGAGTTGCTGCAGTGCATCTTGCTGATGGTACACACTGCAGCCACGGTACGCCGGTGGTGGAGGGCGTGAATACGTAGGTATGAGGGGTGAGTTGGCTACATTAAAAGGTATGATGGTAGACAAGCAATGGCTAGCATTTAAAGAATGAATACATAATTTACAACAAATATACTTTCCTTTAAGGCACAAAAACCCCACAGGAAAAGTGGTCCAACCGTGGCTAACAAGAGAAGTTAAAGATAGTATTAGATCAAAGGAAGAGGCTTATAATGTTGCCAAAAAGAGTAGTAAGCCTGAGGATTGGGAGGATTTTAGAATTCAGCAAAGGAGGACCAAGAAATTGATAAAGGGAAAATAGAATGAGAGTAAACTAGCGAGAGACATAAAAACAGACTGTAAAAACTTCTATAGGTATGTAAAAACGAAAAGATTAGCAAAAGTGAATGTGGATCCCTTACAGGCTGAGACAGGAGAAATTATAATGGGGAATAAGGAAATGGCAGAGAAATTAAGCAAATACTTTGTGTCTATCTTCACGGAAGAAGACGCAAAAAACTTCCCAGAAATAGTGGAGAACCAAGGCTCCAGCAAGAATGAGGAACTGTAAAAAAAATTAGTATTAGTAAAAAAAATAGTGCCGGAGAAATTAATGGGACTGAAAGCTGATAAATTCCCTGGACCTGATGGCCTACCTCCTAGGGTTTTGAAAGAGGTGGCTATAGAGATAGTTCATGCATTTGTTGTCATTTTCCAAAATTCCATAGATTCTGGAACGGTTCCTGCAGATTGGAAGGTAGCAAATGTAACCCCACTATTTAAGAAAGGAGGGAAGAGAGAAAACGGGGAACTACAGACCAGTTAGCCTGACATCAGTAGTAGGGAAAATGCTAGAATCTATTATTAAGGACGTGGTAACAGGGCACTTAGAAAATAATAATGGGATTCGGCAGAGTCAACACGGATTTATGAAAGGGAAATCATGTTTGACAAATCTGTTAGAATTTTTTGAGGTTGTAACTAGCAGAATCGATAAGGGGGAACCAGTGGATGTGGTGTATTTGGATATTCAGAAGGCATTCGATAAGGTGTCACACAAGAGGTTATTAAACAAAATTAGGGCTCGTGGAATTGGGACTAATATACTAGCATGGATTGAGAATTGGTTAACAGACAGAAAACAGAGTAGGAATAAACGGGTCATTTTTGGGTTGGCAGGCTGTAACTAGTGGTGTACCGCAAGGATCAGTGCTTGGGCCTTTGTTATTCACAATCTATATCAATGATTTGGATGAGAGGACCAAATGTAATATATCCAAGTTTGCTGATGGTACAAAGCTGGGTGGAAATGTAAGTTGTGAGGAGGATGCAAGGAAGCTTCAAGGGGATATAGACAGGCTAAGTGAGTGGGCAAAAACATGACAAATGGAATATAATGGCCCAGAAATTCGGGTCGGAGGCTTCCTGCGGGTGCAAGCCTCCGACCTGCACTTGCCTTGCACGCCGGCTGTTGAGCTGTGGGCCCACGTGGTATTCCGATCCTGGGCCTCCTCCAACTGCCGGCGCGCAGTGTTTGCGTATCCCAGGGGCACAGTTAGTTCGAAGCGTCCCCTGGGATCACGTGGGCCATGGAGAGCCAATGGTAGCAGGGAATGCTTCATTCATGAATTTGACAGGAAGAGCTGTCAAACCTATAAATACTATAAGCCCCAAAACATAACTAAAACTTCAAATAAATTAAAAATGAAACATCACATTTTTTTAAATAACTATAAATTACATGAAATAACTATTTTAAACAATTTAAATTTTTGAAAAAATTAATTACATTTTCTAACGGGGCTAAAAATAAACTTACCTTTCTTTAAAGTATTTAAAAATAATAAACCTGTGGGGAAAAATGTTTTCATTTTAATTAATTCACCACTTACCTTGTTAAAAGCAGGCCTTGTGCCTGCTTTTTAAAAGTGTAACTGCTGGAGACTTACCCTTCTGGAGAAACCTGCAAAAAAAACGTAAGTTCGATGCGCACGCGCTGCCTCTCCGGCACACGCGTTCCACCTGTCAACCCCTTCTTTCAAGGGAACGGAAGTTCCGGTTTCCCGCGCATGCGCAGTGCATGCACGAAACCGGCACTTTCGTTGGGCCTACGCGTGAGTAACCAGTGCGTACTCACGCGTGGGGACCCGAATTTCTGGGCTTATGTGGCGAAATGTGAAGTTATCCACTTTGGTAGGAAAAATAGAAAAGCAGAGTACTTTTTAAACGGTAAGAGATTGGGAAATGTTGGTGTCCAGAGGGACCTGGGTGTCCTTGTACACGAATCACTGAAAGTTAACATGCAGGTACAGCAAGCAATTAAGAAAGCAAATGGTATGTTGGCCTTTATTACAAGAGGATTTGAGTACAAGAGTAAAGACACCTTACTGCAATTATATAGGGCCCTGGTGAGATCACACCTGGCGTATTGTGTACAGTTTTGGTCTCCTTACCTAAGGAAGGATATACTTGCCATAGAGGGAGTGCAACAAAGATTCACCAGACTGGTTCCTGGGATGGGGGGTGGGATTGTCCAATGAGGATAGATTGAGTAGACTAGGCCTATATTCTCTCGAGTTTAGAAGAGTGAGAGGTGATCTCATTGAAACATGCAACATTCTTTTCACCTTAAAGATGCAATATTACATATAGGTGAAACAAATTTCCTGGCTCCCCTGGCCCCCCATGGACTTCAGATCTCCAGTTAGAACTGAAGAAGAGAAAATTCTGTTGTACTTACACAGCCCAAAGGTCTCTGAAGTTTCAGTGTTTCATAATTCTGATTAAGTACACAATGGTGAAAGATTTTGTATTTCCATCACCCCACCTGTCCTAATGTCTCCTTCTGTGGCTCGGTTTCAAATTTTGTCTGATAACGCTCCTGTGAAGCATATTGGAACGTTTTACTACGTTAAAGGCGTGTTATAAATGCAAGTTGTTGTATTGGAAACTGGTGTTTTTCTATCGTGCTTGTCTGGTATACCGAATACTGCTCTGATCATGTAAATTTATTAGTACCTACCATAAAATCCATGTATTCTGACTGATTTATAGAACCACCTCAGCATTGGTCTTCATTTTGAAATTTAGTAAGGCTACACACCTTCCACTTCACCTTTAGCTATTTTGAAACATTGTATGAAATGGATTTAGAAATGTTAAAATGTTGTCACATCAGTGATGTTGGCATGTTATTGCCAAGCGTGCTTATTTTCCTAGATGACAGGTTTACTCTCTCTCGCTGTCCTATATTGGGGATTCTGAATGCTGTATGATCTAAGGATGCCATCTGCAATACCTACATCTTCAATGGGGGAAGTAGTGACCAGGCTTTAAGGTGACCTTCCTTCCAATCCCTAAACCAGTTACAATAGAGGCAATATCTTTCAGAGCTAGTGCATGTGAGTGGGCTGATCAGTGTTGCCCAATATCTCTTGGAACCTAAAATATTACACTTCACAGTGGGTACTCTTCCCAAACCCCCAAAAGAGTTGTATCAGTGTGCTTTCCCTCTCTTTTCAACAGCGGTTCTCTCAATTTGTATTTTTGAAACATGCAGGACTAATTATTGCCTTCAAACTCCTGTGGTTTACTCAATTCTCATATTGAGCTGAAAGACCTGCAATGTTATAGTGTGTAATATACCTTCCAGTGATGATACAACTTATTTTTATTCCTAATGGGGCATCGTTTCATAGCTGTTGTATTCCACAAAGTGTGTTTCCAATTTCGGCCATTGTTGGTGGTGAGGTATGAATGGGTGTCTCTCCCACCCAATAGCCTAGGGAGGTGAAATGGTTGGAGATATCGATCAACGAAGGTAGTAGGAAATGTACAACAATGGTCTAATGTTACTTGTCTTCCAAGTTATCTTTTCATGTGGGCAACTACCTAATTTTGGAGTTGTGCCATTAACCGTGAACAGGAGCATTGATTTAGCTCCCATCTGCCACATTAAACAAGGTATTCGTTCAAACTGGCATATATCCCAGAATGGTTTTAAGAAGAAAAATTACAAAGCATCCAGCTCCTGAACAGCTTGGCTTACAAAATAAAAAGGTACTATAAATAAAGGCTGTTCTACTCAAAAATAGCGTGTTTCTTGTTCTAACTTGTTATGTTTAAGATTGTTTTTGGTTTATTAATTAGATGGTCACAGAAAACCAGATGTGTCTATGGGGAGCCATGATCCTCGAACAGCAGTACAACTGAGGAGCCTTACTACGGTTTTAAAGCGCCTGAAAGAAATAATGGAGGGCAAAAGCCAGGTACAGTATATAGTAAACAAGGAGTTAGGTTATGAATCTAATGCAGCGCATAAAGGCAAAAGAAAAAAACAAGCTCAAGAGGCAGGAATGGGTAAAGTAAGGGGAGATATATGGGGACGCTCAAAAGGATTACATAGAAACTTGCAAGAGACTAAGCACCACAGAAAAGGTTCCATCAAAATTAAGCTCGTAACCAAACTGGAAGATATAAAGAGGAGGTAGGCAGAGCATTTCCATGAAATAGTCAGCGGATGATCTGAGATCCGCCATAGCAAACTTAAAGAACAACAAGCCACCCGAAGAGGAACACATTAATGCAGAATTACTCAAGGAAAGTGGAGAAGAGAACTTGATTGCCATCCTACGTTTAGTTAATTGTGTGGGGAAACACCAAAAGTTTGGACAAAAGGAATTGTTACCAAGCTTCCCAAGAAGTGGGAACGGAAGTGATTGTAGCAACTGCTGTGGTGTAACATTACTAAGTTCTTTGGTACAATTGCTCTCAACAGAATTAGGGCGGCCATTGTTGGCCTACTCCGAGAAAAGGGAAAGTGTACTTCAGAGAATGCAGATGCCACTATTGCCTATAACAATCCAGGAGAGAAGATGGACTTCAATTGGTCTCATTCTGAGAATGTCTGATGCAAGGATCCCTAAGTGGACATGGAATTGGAAGCCAAGGGGGCGAAGAGCAAAAGATTGACCAAGAGGAACTCCAAGCAATACAATAATGGATGAGGCTGCAGTGCACTTGCAACTAGGGGAGCTGGAGGCAAAAGCCCAAGATAGAATTGTCTGGCATTGATCTGCTACTGCCTTATGTGCCTCAATAGCACAGGAAGAATAACAATGAATGTGCTACACTAATTGAGAGAACCTGTATTCTGCCTAGCATTCAATCCTGTTGATCAAATTGTAATGCTCAATAGTTTAAAGATCTGAATTTATTTCTTCACCTTTGTTAATGGACTGCGGAGTAATGTCCAAAATTGAGCAAAGACTATTGGTGAGCTTGATGTTGTGTTAACATTGAAGCAGATCTTCTGATGATAACATGAAGTAACATAGTCTATGAAATAACAATTATTTAGATAGTGACTTAGGGTTTCAAACATTTGGGTTTACTAGGCCCATTTGTTAGAATTTCAAATAGTGTGCTTCAGATTAATAATACTACTTCATATGGCTAATGTACATAATAAGGATATAAGAATTAGGAGCAGGAATAGGCCCCTCGAGCCTGCTCTGCCATTCAATAAGATCATGGCTGATCTTCACCTCAACTCCACTTTCCCGCCTGATCCCCATATCCCTTGATTCCCTAGAGTCCAA
Source organism: Somniosus microcephalus (assembly GCF_052327205.1). Taxonomy (NCBI): domain Eukaryota; kingdom Metazoa; phylum Chordata; class Chondrichthyes; order Squaliformes; family Somniosidae; genus Somniosus; species Somniosus microcephalus. The sequence goes on along the minus strand of NC_140990.1, from coordinate 203,759,419 downwards.
AAATCTGTCTATCTCGGTCATAAATATACTCAATGATTCAGCATTCACAGTCCTTTGGGGTAGAGAATTCCAAAGTTTCACAACCTTCTGAGTGAAGCAATTCCTCTTTATCTCAGTCTTAAATGGCTGACCCCCTTATCCTGAGACTATGCTCCCGAATTCTAAACTCTCCAGCCAGGCGAAACAACCTCTCGGCATCTATCCTGTCAATCCCCCCCAGAATCTTGTATATTTCAATGAGATCACCTCTCGGTCTTCTAAACTCCCGAGAGTATAGGCCCAATCTACTCGATCCTCCTCATAGGACAACCCTCTCATCCCAGGAATCATTCTAGTGAACCTTCGTTGCACCCACTTTAAAGTAGGTCTATCCTTCCTTGGGTACGGAGACCAAAACTGCAAACAGTATTCCAGGTGTGGTCTCACCAAAGGCCTGTACAATTGTAGCAAGACTTCCTTACTCTTGTACTCCAATCCCCTTGCAATAAAGGCCAACATGGCATTTGCCTTCCTAATTGCTTGCTGTACCTGCATGCTAACTCTGTTTCTTGTACGAGGACACCTAAATCTCTGAACACCAACATTTAATAGTTTCTCACCATTTAAAAAATATTCTGTTTTACTGTTCTTCCTACCAAAGTAAATAACCTCACATTTCCCCACTCCATCTGCCACCTTCTTGCCCACTCGCTTAACCTGTCTATATCCCTTTGCAGGCACTTTGTGTCCCCCTCGCAGCTTACTTTCCCACCTAGCTTTGTATCGTCAGCAAACTTGGATACATTACACTCGGTCCCTTCATCTAGGTCATTAATATAGATTGTAAATAGCTGAGGCCCCAGCACTGATCCTTGTGGCACCCCATTAGTTACATCTTCCGTAACAACCTTTTATGTGGCACCTTATCGATTGCCTTTTGGATATCCAAATATACTACATCCACAGGTTCTCCTTTACCCTGCTTGTTACATCCTCCAAAAACACTAATAAATTTGTTAAAGCACGATTTCCCTTTCATAAAACATTGTTAACTCTGCCTAATCATATTATGATTTTTTAGTGCCCTGTTACCACTTCCTTAATACTGTAATGGATTCCAGCATTTTCCTGATGACTGATGTCAGGCTAACTGACCTATAGTTCCCCGTTTTCTCCCTCCCTCCTTTGTTGAATAGCGGGGTTACATTTTCTACCTTCCAATCCACTGGGACCATTCCAGAATCTAGGAAATTTTGGAAGATCACAACCAATGCATTCACCAGCTCTTTTAGAACCCGAGGATATAGGCCATCGGGATTTGTCGACTTTTAGACCCATTAGTTTCTCTAGTACTTTTTCTTGGCTGATATTAATTACTTTAAGTTCCTCACTCTCATTAGTCATTTGATTCCCCACTATTTTTGGTATGCTGTTTGTCTTCTACTGTGAAGACATATAAAATATTTGTTTAATGTCTCTGCCATTTCCTTATTCCCCATTATAATTTCTCCTGTCTCAACCTCTAAGGGACCAACGCTTATTTTTACTGCTCTCTTCCTTTTTGCATACTTGTAGAAGTTCTTACAATCTGTTTTTATCTTTTTTGCTAGTTTACTCTCATTCTATTTTCTCTCTCAATTTTTGGTCATCCTTTGCTGGTTTCTAAAGCTCTCCCAATCCTCAGGCTTGATACTATTCTTCGTGACCTTAAAAGCCTCCTCTTTTAAATCTAATACTATCCTTAACTTCTTTAATTAGCCATGGATAGATCACTCTTCCCATGGAGTTTTCTCAATGGAATGTATATTTGTTGAGAATTTTGGAATATTTCTTTAAATATTTGCCACTGCTTATTTACCATCATACAGGAAACTTTGTTATATCCGGCACTGACGGGACCGAGCTGTTGCCGATCTATCAAAACTGCCGGACATACAAAGTTAATGTTGGAGCATACGGAGGTTTTCATCTCCGTATCTGACAGCAAACACTGTTGCTTAGCAACAGCTTGTAAACAGTCGGCCCGTACCTTGGAAGCATCTCTAGCTTAACAACAGCTTCAGAGAGACTTTCCAGAGCCCGACTGTTGAAAACAAAGCCACGAGAAGAAAAACAACCTAACAAAACGGCTCCTGATTTCTGCCGGTAGATCGAGGTTTCCGGACATACAACCTCCGGATAAACCAAAGTTTCCTGTACCATTTAATCTAATTTCCCAATCTACTTTAGCCAACTCGACCCTCACCATACCTATATAATTGGCTCTAATTAAGTTTAAGACTCTAGTTTCGGATTTGTGTATGCCACTCTCAAACTCGATGCGAAATTCATATGATCACGCTTCCCCAGAGGATCCTTTACTATGAGATTACGAATTAACCCTGTTACACAATACAAGATCTAAAATAGCTTGTTCCCTGTTTGGTTCCACAACGTATTGTCCTAGGAAGCTGTCTCGAATGCATTCCATGAACCCGTCCTCCAGACTACGTTTGCCAATTTGATTTGCCCAGTCTATATGAAGATTAAAATCCCCCATGATTATTGTGTTACATTTTGTTATAAGCTCCTGTTATTTGTTGATTAATACTCTGTCCAATGGTATAGCTACTGTTTGGGGGCCTATAAACTACTCCCACCAGTGTTTTCTGCCCCTTGTTGTTTCTTATGTCCATTCGTATTTCAGTTAGATCTACTTCCTGATATTCGGAGCCAAGATCCTTTCTCACTACTGTACTTGTGCCATCCTTTTATCAGGGCTACCCCCCCCCATCGTTTCCATTCTGCTTGTCTTTTTTAAACATCAAGTACCTTGGAATATTTCGTTCCCAACCTTGGTCACCTTGCAACCATGTCTCTCTAATGGCTATTAGATCAAACTCACTTATCTCTATTTGTGCCACTAATTTGTCTATCTTGTTATGAATGCTTCGTGCATTCAGATAAAGAGCCTTTAATTTGAACTTTTTACCATTATTCCCTGCTTTTGTCTTATTTGCTAATGCACTATTACAGTTAAATACACACTCCCTTCCTATCACTCTGCTTATCTTTACCCAAATCGCTACGCTACACTGCTCTATTGTCTTAATTTTTCTCTTTAGATTTCTAAATTTCCCCCCACCTGACCACTCTTTCCCCCCCCCCCCCCCCCACAAAGCTTTTTAGTTTAAAGCCCTGTCTACAGCCCTAGTTATTTGATTCACCAGGACACTGATCCCAGCCCATTTTAAATGGAAGCCATCCTAATGGTACAGCTCCCTCTTTCCCAGTACTGGTGCCAGTGCCCCATGAATCGAAACCCCTTCCTCCCACACCACTCTTTGTGCCAAGCATTTAACTCTCTGATCTGCTTGTCCCTATGCCAATTTGGACGTGACTTTGCCCTCATCCACACAGGCAGCAAGAACCTCGTACCTGTTGGATAAGGGCAAAGGCTGAGGCTCCTCCAGCACGGCACCTGGGGTCCCCCTTAACTGCCTGAGTCGCAGTCACACCCTCCTGTCCCTGACCACTAACCAGATCTGTACCATTACCTAACCTAAGGGGTGTGACTGCCTCCTGGATCAAAGTTTCCAAGTAATTTCCCCCTCCCTGATGCCCCGCAATGTCTACACCTTGGACTGTAGCTCAACAACTCTGAACTGGAATTCTTCGAAATGCAGACACTTGCTGCAGATGTGGTCATCCGGGATCGCGATGCTCTCCATTTACTCCCATATGCTGCAGTTGCGGCATACCACCTGCAATTCCAGCCCTATATAACTTTGTTTTATTTATTTAATTAATTAAAGTTTGTGTTTATTAACTTAGCTTATAGTTTTTTAACTAATTACTAGATCTAGTTTAAGTTATAGGTAGACTAAATTAAATACTTACGTGGAACACAAACCATTACAAGTATTGGAGACAAAAAGCAGCACCGCCCTCCCCACTCTCTCCAAATTTCCAACTTTAACACTCTGTTTAAGACCACTTTGTGCAGGCCACATGTAGATGTAGAGCAACAACTATAATTTTACATTTAGGTGGTTAAGTTAGGAGTAGCGGAGTGTATTGCTGTGTTGCCTCCTTCGTATTTGTGAATCAACATTGAGTCGTTATATGTTCCCTGGTCTGTTCTGGGTGACCACAGTTGCACACTGGAGAGTTTTTAATTCTCCATTTCTGCATCAAGTATCCGCATCGGCCATGATTTGTGCGGATACGGTTTAGGCTTGCCCAGAAGCTTTGCGGAAGATCGAAGCCAGGGATCTTCCATGAGGTGTTTGTTTGTGACGACTTGTCAACGCCATTCGGCTTTCCAAGCATCACCAGGGTTGAAGTTGCATTGTCGAAAGTTAAGCGCGTGGGTCCAAAAGAGCTGTGCAACTTCATGCGGTGGTGAGGGACGTTGCTGAAACCCTGGTGGATGGGGAGATGTTAGTTTTCCACGATTCGCTGGACATCACTGAGGGTTGCGGCATCACGACGAATGGATGGGAGAGCGATATGCGGCAGCATGGGCAGCCAGGGTGTTGGGGTCGACTTGAGGGTTCCAGTGATGCACCGCATTGCAGTGTTAAGTTCGACGTCAACAAGTCGAGCGTGGCAACTTCTGGTCCATACTTCTGGTCCGCACAGTATCCTACTACGGAGTACACAAGGACCATCGCTGATGTCCTTAGCGCTGATGCTCCCCAGCTTGCGCTTGCCAGTTTCTAGAACAGGTTGACCCTTGTCTTCGTCTTGGCAGCTAACTTCTTCAGGTGGTCGTGGAAGGTTAGTGTACGGTCCAGCTTCACCCCGAGATAGGTCGGCGTGGGATCATGTCGCACAGTATTGCCGCAGAAGGTCACTTTCAGGGTGTGCTTAGCGGTCCTGTTATCAAGATGGGATGCAGTGACTGTTGTTTTGTGGGGTATTGGCTTAATCCTCCATTTCTGGAAATATTCCTCCATGGTGTTTAGGACCCCATTCAAGGTGGACTTGATCTCGTTGATCTCTTTTGATCTCGTTGAAAGTGGCTGCTTGCGTTGCCTGGGCAAGGTCATCCGCATATGCAAATTTGTGACTTAGTTGACAGCATGTCGCTCGTGTAGACATTGAAGAGGATCGACGTGAGTATTGAGCCTTGTGGCAGTCTGTTGTTGAACCGGGGCAAGCTGACTTTGTTGCCCAAATGGACACGCAGCCATCTATTGCTCAGCATCATCCATAGCAGGCAGTGTTTTGAGGCAGGTGATGTTCCCTGCCCGCTTCAGCATCAGGTCTTTAATCCAGACCATGTCATAGGCTGATGACAGGCCTACAAAGGTTGCGCTGGTCTTGGATTTCATCTGGAACCTGGCCTTGGTGTATGTTGCAAGTGCCAAAACTTGGTCGCAGCAACTGCATTTAGGCCAGAATCTCGCTTGTTTCGGGATCACTGACTCAGTGAGATGGTTGATTCTGTAACAGATGATGCATTCTGGGAGGTTGTAGGTCGTGCACTGGAGTGATATCGGTCTATAGTTACCCAGGTCATCGGCCAGTTTGCCCGGTTTGAGTATGGCAATGACTATCCCCTCTCGCCATGCTTTTGGGATGCATCCTGATTCCAAGCTTTTGGTGTATAGTTTTGCCAGCCATTGAAGTCCCCCGGAGTCTAGTTGAAGAAATAATTCTGGGGGCATTACCATCTCCGCCGGCCGCCTTCCCTTTCCTCATTGCGACTAAACCCTCCTTCACTGCATCTGTGCTGATGGCGGTGGGGTCTTGTGGAGGGATTAAGGTCATTGCCTGGTGTAGTTGACGATAGATCTCTTGCTTGGTGTTTTTGCCGAGTAGTCCTTTTGTGCTCTCTGCCAGTTTGGAGGCTATGGAGTTGGGCCGGACTCCTGAAATCCGATATTCTGTCAGATTAGTGGCTCCAAGGCGTTGTAGTAGGGCCCAGGCATGGCAACTAGAGTGTGTGAAGTCCAGACCTTCAGCACACTCAATCCACCGCTGGCATCTGGCTGAGTCTACAACCTGCCCGACTGGTTGTACTGCCAGAGCAGGTCCTGGGTTGCTTTGTCCATGGATACGGTAGTGGTTGGCCTGTAGGTCAATGGAGACTTGGGTTTCTTGGAGTGTGAGAACGTGAACAAGTAAGGAGTGTGATGGAATACTCTCCACTTGCCTGGATGAGTGCAGCTGCAACAACACCTCAAGAAGCTCGACACCATCCAGGACAAAGCAGCCCGTTTGTTTGGCACCCCATCCACCACCATAAACATTCACTCCCTCTGCCATCGGCGTACCGTGGCTGCAGTGTGTACCATCTGCAAGATGCACTGCAGCAAGTCGCCAAGGCTTCTTCGGCAGCACCTCCCAAACCCGCGACCTCTTCCACCTAGAAGGACAAGAGCAGCAGGCGCATGGGAACACCACCACCTCCAAGACACACACCATCCTGACTTAGAAGTATATCGTCGATCCTTCATCGTCGCTGGGTCAAAATCCTGGAACTCCATACCTAACAGCACTGTGGGAGTACCTTAATCACATGGACTGCAGCGGTTCAAGAAGGTGGCTCACCACCACCTTCTCGAGGGCAACTAGGGATGGGCAATAAATGCTGGCCTTGTCAGCGATGCCCACATCCCATAAACAAATTTGTTCCAGGACCTATCTGGCATGTTGTTTGGCACTGAAGAGGGCCGTTATGGTGGCTTGAGTTGTTGCTCTGAAGACTGGGATATCGTTGATCGATGTTCGGTCGCCGGAATGAATAGCATTAGTCGTGATTTCTCACTTGACAGAGTGGGCCGTGTGAAGGCTGCCATCTTCCACTTCAGATTGATGTATGCTGATTTAGCTGCAGGAAAGATTGATGCAGCTGTTTCTGTTTTTGTGTATTTGTTTCATTATAGAGTACTTTTGAAATTTTGATGGTGTTTGTCTAGTTACTGTACTAAAGTAAGTTGACCTTCCTAAAAGTATCAACGGTAAATTAGGACCACATAAGGCAAGGCAAAGTGGCAAGTTGGATCCAAAATTGACTCGAGGCAAGAAACAAAGGGTAATGGTTGAAGGGTGTTTTTGTGACTGGAAGGCTGTTTCCAGTGGGGTTCCACAGGGCTTAGTACTGGGTCCTTTGCTTTTTGTGGTATACAGTATATCAATGATTTGGAATGAATGTAGGAAGTATGATTAAGAAGTTGCAGATGAGACAAAAGTTAGCCGTATGGTTGATAATGAAGACGACGACTGCAGGAAGATATCAATGGACTGGTCAGGTGGGCAGAACAGTGGCAAATGGAATTCAATCTGGAGAAGGGTGAGGTGGTGCATTTGGGGAGAGCTAACAAGGCAAGGGCATACACTATAAGTGGTAGGACACTGAGTAGTGCAAAAGATCAGATGGACCTTGGAGTACATGTCCTGCTACCTTCAGGGATCTGTGGACAAGTAGATAAGGCAGACCTGTGTGGGAGCAGCAGCGGGACCTGAGAGAAGGCGGAGCGGCCATAAATGCGGTTTCAACAGAGTGCTGCGAGTTGGAAGCTTACCAATCTTGCAGACCAGCGGCGGTGTTCCAGAGCCACGTCACGATTCAAAGTGACGCGGGCAAGAGGAAGCAGCTGATTGGGTGAGTGCGGCCAGGTTAAGGTTAATAGTTTATAAAGTTTAGAAGGTCTTAATTTTTGTGGTTATTGTTTCTAAGGTCTCTGTTATGTAGTGGGGAGTGTTAGTAAACAAGGGCCCTCGAGTATATCATTTAATTGTAGTGTAATTAGTGGCTTTGATTTGATTTAATTTATATTAATTAAAGGGTAAGTCATGGCAGCACAGCTCCGCTCCGTGGCATGCTCCTCCTGCACTGTGGGCAATCAGGGGCACTTCCTGTGTCCCTGACGACCATGTGCGCGGGAAGTGTATCTAGCAGCAACTGCTGGCAGACCGCATTGCGGCGCTGGAGCTGTGAATGGATATATGCTGGAGCATTCGCGATGCTAAGGACGTCGTGGATATCGCGTTTAATCAGTTGGTCACACCGCAGGTAAAGGCTGCACAGGCAGGAAGGGAATGGGAGAGCTATAGTGATGGAGGATTCTATTGTAAGGGGAATAGATAGGCATTTCTGCGGCCGCAAACGAGACTCCAGGATGGTATGTTGCCTCCCTGGTGTAAGGGTCAAGGATGTCTCGGAGCGGCTGCAGGGCATTCTGGAGGGGGAGAGCGAACAGCCAGTTGTCATGGTGCATATAGGTACCAACGATATAGGTAAAAACCGGGATGAGGTCCTAAAAGCAGAATATAGGGCGTTAGGGGGTAAATTAAAAAATAGGACCTCAAAGGTAGTAATCTCAGGATTGCTACCAGTGCCACGTGCTAGCCAGAGTAGAAATAGAAGGATATTTCAGATGAATACGTGGCTAGAAGAATGGTGCAAGGGGGAGGGATTCAAATTCCTGGGACATTGGAACTGGTTCTGGGGGAGGTGGGACCAGTACAAACTAGACAGTTTGCACCTGACCGGGACCGATGTCCTAGGGGGAGTGTTTGCTAGTGCTGTTGGGGGGGGGGTGTAAACAAAAATGGCAGGGGGTTGGGAACCTGTGCAGGGAGACAGAGGAAAGGGAATCAAGGATAGAAACAAAAGACAGGAAGGAGAAAAGCAGAAGTGGCAGTCGGAGAAATCAAGGGTGTAAATCAAACATGGCCACAGTAATTAATAATTCTAAAAGGTCTAAGTGTGTTTTTTAAAAAAAAAAAAAGCTTGAAGGCTTTGTGTCTTAATGCGAGGAGCATTCATAATAAGAAACATGGCTGCAGGGTGACCATGACTGGGAATTAAACATACCAGGTTATTTAACAATCAGGCAGGAAGGGAGGGGAGGTGGCGTGGCTATGTTAATAAAGGAAGGAATCACTATAATACAGAGAAATGATATTGGGTCAAAGGAGCAGGATAGTGAAACAGTTTGGGTGGAGATCAGGAATGATAAGGGGAAAAAAACACTAGTGGGCGCAGTCTATAGGCCTCCGAACAGTTGCAACTCTGGGTGGAGTATTAATCAGGAAATAGTTGAGGCTTGTAATAAGGGAATAGCTATAATTATGGGGGATTTTAACTATCATATTAACTGGACAAATCAAATTGGGCAGAGCAGCCTTGAGGATGAGTTCATTGAGTGTATTAGGGATGGGTTTCTTGAGCAGTATGTAACTGAACCGACCAGGGGGCAAGCAACCTTAGATTTGGTCCTGTGTAATGAGACAGGATTAATTAAAAATGTCCTAGTTAAGGATCCCCTTGGAATGAGTGACCATAACATGGTTGAATTCCATATTCAAGTAGAGGGTGAGAAGGTTGGATCTCAAACAAGCGTGCTGAGCTTGAATAAAGGAGACTATGAAGGTATGAGAGCGGTATTGAGAAGCGTGGACTGGGAAAATAGATTAAAGGGTAAGACGGTACATGATCAGTGGTGTACATTTAAGGAGTTATTTTACAACTTCCAAAAAATATATATTCCACTGAGGGGAAAAAGGGTGTAAAAGAAAAGATAGCCATCCGTGGCTAAGTGAAGTAATTAAGGATAGTATCCGACTAAAAACAAGGGCATATAAGGTAGCCAAATCTAGTGGGAGGATAGAAGATTGGGAAGTCTTTAAAAGACAGCAAAAAATAACTAAAAGTTTGATTAAGAAAGGGAAGATAATCTATGAAAGTAAATTCGCAAAAAATATAAAAACAGATCGCAAAAGTTTCTATAGTTATATAAAAAGAAAAAGTGTGGCTAAAGTAAATGTTGGTCCCTTAGAGGATGAGACCAGGAAATTAATGGTGGGAAACATGGAGATGGCAAAAACGCTGAACAAATATTTTGTATCAGTCTTTACGGTAGAGAACACTAAGAATATCCCAACACTGGACAAACAGGGGGCTCTAGGGGGGAGAGGAGCTAAATACGATTAAAATCACTAAGGAAGTGGTACTTGGTAAAATAATGGGACTCAAGCAGGATAAATCCCCTGGACCTGATGGCTTACATCCTAGGGTCTTGAGGGAAGTAGCGGTAGGGATTGTGGATGCATTGGTAATAATTTTCCAAAACTCCCTGGACTCAGCAAAGGTCCCGGCAGATTGGAAAACTACTAATGTAACACCCTTATTTAAAAAGGGTAGTAGGCAGAAGGCTAGAAACTATAGACCTGTTAGCCTAACATCTGTGGTTGGTAAAATGTTAGAGTCCATTATTAAGGAGACAGTAATGGGACAATTGGATAAACATAATTTAATAGGACAAACTCAGCATGGTTTCATGAAGGGGAAGTCATGTTTGACAAATTTGCTTGAGTTCTTTGAGGAAGTAACATACAGGGTGGATAAAGGAGAACCAGTGGACGTAGTGTATTTAGACTTCCAAAAGGCATTTGACAAGGTGCCACACAAGATTATTGCTCAAGATAAAAAAAAATCACGGGATTGGGGGTAATATTCTGGCGTGGGTGGAGGATTGGCTCTCTAACAGAAAGCAGAGAGTTGGGATAAATGGTTCATTCTCAGACTGGCAATCAGTAACTAGTGGTGTTCCGCAGGGGTCAGTGCTGGGTCCCCAACTCTTTACAATCTATATTAACGATTTGGAGGAGGGGACCGAGTGTAACATATCAAAGTTTGCAGATGATACTAAGATGGAAGGGAAAGTAGTGAGTGAGGAGGACATAAAAAACCTGCAAAGTGACATAGACAGACTAAGTAAGTGGGCAGAGATTTGGCAGATGGAATACAATACTGGAAAGTGTGAGGTTATGCACTTTGGCAGGAAAAATCATAGAGCAAGTTATTATCTTAATGGCAAGAAACTGGAAAGTACTGTAGTACAAAGGGATCTGGGGATCCTGGTGCACGAAACTCAAAAAGTTAGTATGCAGGTGCAGCAAGTGATCAAGAAGGCCAATGGAATGTTGGCTTTTATTGCTAGGGGGATAGAATATAAAAACAGGGAGGTATTGCTGCAGTTATACAAGGTATTGGTGAGACCGCACCTGGAATACTGCATACAGTTTTGGTGTCCATACTTAAGAAAAGACATACTTGCTCTCGAGTCAGTACAAAGAAGGTTCACTCGGTTAATCCCGGGGATGAGGGGGTGGTCATATGAGGAGAGGTTGAGTAGATTGGGACTCTATTCATTGGAGTTCAGAAGAATGAGAGGCGATCTTATTGAAACATATAAGATTGTGAAGGGGCTTGATCGGGTGGATGCGGTGAGGATGTTCCCAATGATGGGTGAAACTAGAACTAGTGGGCATAATCTTAAAATAAGGGGTTGCTCTTTCAAAACTGAGATGAGGAGAAACTTCTTCACTCAGAGGGTGGTAGGTTTGTGGAATTTGCTGCCCCAGAAAGCTGTGGAAGCTACATCATTAAATAAATTTAAAACAGAAATAGATAGTTTCCTAGAAGTAAAGGGAATTGAGGGTTACGGGGAGCGGGCAGGAAATTGGACATGAGTCTAGGTTCGGAATGGTCATGGCCCTGTGGATAGTGGAGCGGGCCCAGGGACCGTGTAGCCTGGTTCTGCTCCTACTTCTTGTGTTCTAATTCTGTGTTAGATTTCAGGAGATGGTTTTATTCCTGTTCCTGGCTGGGGTGGAGATCGCCTTTACAGAAGGTAAGTACTGTAGAAAATATAGGGACAGAGTGATCTCCTGGAAGAGTTTCGATCGCCTAGATGGGTCGGAGAGGAATTTCCCAGATTTTTTCTCCCAAATTGGCCATTGAGTTTTTTATCTGGTTTTTCGCCTCTCCCGGGAGATCACATGGGTTCGGGTGGGATGGAGAGTGATAGAAGATTTGAGGTTAGGATCAGATCAGCCATGATCTTATTGAATGGTGGAGCAGGCTCGAGGGGCCGATTGGCCTACTCCTGCTCCTATTTCTTATGTTCTTATGTAAGGTGGATGAATTAGCTGCGCAAATAGATGTAAATGGATATGATATAATTGGGATTGCGTAGACATGGCTCCAGGGTGACCAAGGCTGGGAATTCAACATCCAGGGGTATTCAATATTCAGGAAAGGCAGGAAAAAAGGAAAAGGAGGTGGGGTAGCATTGCTGGTTAAAGAAGAGATTAACAGAATAGTAAGGAAGGATATTAGCCCTGATGATGTGGAATCTGTATGGGTAGAGCCGAGAAAAACCAAGGGGCAGAAAACGTTAGTGGGTGTTTTATACAGACCCCCAAACAGTAATGCTGAGGTTGGGGATGGCATTAAACGGGAAATTAGACGCGTGCAATAAGAGCACAGCAGTTATCATGGGTGACTTTAATCTACATATAGATTGGGCTAACCAAATTAGTAACAATACTGTGGAGGAGTTCTTCCTAGAGTGTATATGGGATGGTTTCCTGGACCAATATGTCGAGGAACCATCTAGAGATCAGGCCATCTTAGACTGGGTATTATGTAATGAGAAAGGATTATTTAGCAATCTTGTGCGAGGTCCCTTGGGGAGGAACGATCATAATATGATCGAATTCTTCATTAAGATGGAGAGTGAAGTAGTTGACTCAGACTAGGGTCCTGAATTTAAATAAAGGAAACCACGATGGTATGAGGCACGAGTTAGCTAGGATGGATTGGGGAACGTTACTTAAAGGGTTGACGGTGGATAGGCAATGGCAAACACTTAAAGATCGCATGGATGAACTACAGAATTTGTTCATCCCTGTTTGGCATAAAAATAAAACCAAAAAAAGGTGACTCAACCGTGGCTAACAAGGGAATTGGGGATAGCATAAGATCCAAGGAGAGGACATAAATTGGTCAGAAAAAGCAGCAAACCTGAGGATTGGGAGCAGTTTAGGATTCAGCCAAGGAGGACAAAGGGATGAATTAAGAGGGGGGAAATAGATTATGAGAGTAAGCTTTCAGGGAACATAAAAACTGACTGTAAAAGCTTCTATAGATATGTGAAGAGAAAAAGATTGGTAAAGTCAAGCGTAGGTCCCTTGCAGTCAATCAGGAGAATTTATAATGGGAAACAAAGAAATGGCAGACCAATTAAATACATACTTTGGTTCTGTCTTCACAAAGGAGGACACAAATAACCTCCCAGAGATGTCTGGGAACATAGGGTCTAATGAGAGGGAGGAACTGAATGAAATCAGTATTTGTAGGGAAATGGTGTTAGGGAAATTGACGGGATTGAAGGCCGATAAATCCCCAGGACCTGATAATCTACATACTAGGGTACTTAAGGAAGTGGCCCAAGAAATAGTAGATGCATTGCTGGTCATCTTCCAAAATTCTACACACTCTGGAACAGTCCCCATGGATTGAAGGGTAGCTAATGTAACCCCACTATTTAAAAAAGGTGGTAGAGAGAAAACAGGGAATTGTAGACCGGTAAGCCTGACATCGGTAGTGGGGAAGATGCTAGAGTCCACTATAAAAGATTTAATAGCAGAGCACTTGGAAAACAGTGACAGGATCGGACAAAGTCAACATGGATTTACAAAAGGTAAATCATGCTTGACTAATCCTACTGAAATTTTTTGAGGATGTAACTGGTAGAATAGACAAGGGAGAACCAGTGGATGTGGTGTATTTGGACTTTCAGAAGGCTTTCGATAAGGTCCCGCATAAGAGACTAGCGTGTAAAGTTAAAGCACATGGGATTGGGGGTAAGGTACCGACTTGGATAGAGAACTGGTTGGCAGACAGGAAGCAAAGAGTTGGAATAAACGGGTCTTTTTTCGAGTGGCAGGCAGTGACTAGTGGGGTACTGCAGGGATCGGTGCTAGGACCCCAGTTATTCACTATATATATTAATGATCTAGATGAGAGAACTAGATGTAATATCTCCAAGTTTGCAGACAACACAAAGCTGGGTGGGCATGTGTGTTGTGAGGAGGATGCAGAGAAACTCCAGTATGATTTGGACAGGTTGGGTGATTGGGCAGATGCAGTATAATGTGGATAAATGCGAGGTTATCAACTTTGGTGGCAAAAACAGGAAGGCAGATTATTACCTGAATGGTAATAGATTGGGAAAAGGGGAAGTGCAACGAGACCTGGGTGTCCTTGTGCACCAGTCGCTGAAGGTAAGCATGCAGGTGCAGCAGGCGGTTAAGAAGGCAAATGGTTGGCCTTCATAGCGAGAGGATTCGAGTACAGGAGCAAGGATGTCTTGCTGCAGTTGTACAGGGCCTTGGTGAGACCACACCTGAGTATTGTGCGTAGTTTTGGCCGCCTTATGTGAGGAAGGATGTTCTTGCCATGGAGGGAGTGCAGCGAAGATTCACCAGACTGATACCTGGGATGGCAGGAATGACATATGAAGAGAGATTGGGTCGATTGGGCTTGTATTCGCTAGAGTTTAGAAGAATGGGAGGGGATCTCATTGAAACTTATAAAATTCTAACAGGACTAGACAGACTAGATGCAGGAAGGATGTTCCCGATGGCGGGGGAGTCCTGAACCAGGGGTCACAGTCTAAGGATAAGGGGTAAGCCATTTAGGACTGAGATGAGGAATTTCTTCACCCCGAGAGTGGTGAACCTGTGGAATTCTCTACCACAGAGGCAGTTGAGGCCAATTCATTAAATAGATTCAAGAAGGAGTTAGATATATTTCTTAAGGCTAAAGGGATATGGGGGGAAAGCAGGGACAGGGTACTGAATTTGGATGATCAGCCATGATCTCATTGAACAGGCTTGAGTGGCCGAATGGCCTACTCCTGCTCCTATCTTTTATGTTTCTATGAAGGCATATGGGCTACTTGCCTTTATTAGCCGAGGCATAGAATATAAGAGCAGGGAGGTTATGCTTGAACTGTATAAAACACTAGTTAGGTTGCAGCTAGAATACTGCGTGCAGTTCTGGTAACCACATTACAGAAAGGATGATATTGCACTAGAGGGGGTGCAGAGGAGATTTACGAGGATGTTTCCTGGGCTGGGGAATTTTAGCTATGAAGAAAGATTGGATTGGCTGGGGTTGTTTTCTTTGGAACAGAGGAGGCTGAGGGGAGACCTATTTGAAGTGTATAAAATTAAGAGAGACCTAGTTAGAGTTGAGAGGAAGGACTTACTTCCCTTCGCAGAAGCGTCAATAACCAGGATTTAAAATAATTGGTTGGACGTTTAGAGGGGATTTGAGGAGAAATTTTTTCACCCAGAGGGTGGTGGATGTCTGGAACTCACTGCCTGAAAGGGTGGTAGAGGCAGAGACCCTGATCACATTTAAAAAGTACTTGGATATGCACTTGAAGTGGCGTAACCTGCAAGGCTACGCACCAAGTGCTAGAAAGTGGGATTAGGTTGGATAGCTGTTTGTCAGCTGGCACGGACAAGATGGGCTGAATGGCCTCCTTCTGTGCTGTAACTTTCTATGATGAGATAGGCATGTATATTATGTCACATCTTTCAGAAAATATGGATGCAACCGATGTATGTGGTTGTTAGCTTAGTTCCAACAATGCCTGACTTAAGTTAAGCAGTCAAATTGGTTTCAAGTTTCATCAGTTCTCTGTCATTCTACTTGATTAAACCAAAAAAAGTGATTTTGCATAGCTTACCTCACACACAAGAACTGTTTTTGTTGACTGTGTGAAAGGTATATTAGAGTTGCTGCTATTCCTCCCATTTATTTTAATATTGTGCAAGAACCCCTGCGAGTCCTTTCTTTTTTAAAGCTAATTTTGAGGTGCCAATCATATGCTCAGTTTAATGGTAGCCAGCCGGATATGGATCTGCTTGCATTTTTACAGCCAGTAGAACTGCCATGGAGGATCTCAGTGAAGCCACCTTTCTACTTGAAAAACAAAATTTCTTCTTTTTAGAGGAGATATTCAAGACAAAAATATTTACCATGTTTCTTCTGGTGGTATTTTAGATTAAAGTATTTTTCTTCCCTTTTTTTCTTTCCTTTCCTCTTGAGTTTTGTTTACCCTTAAAATTGCCAGCGCTCTCAGCTGAAAGATAGCGTTAAAAAAAATGTAGCAAGTGTAAACTTGGCTCACTTTTGGTAGTACTTTTGCTACTGAGAAAACATTGTGGGTTTGAGTCCCACTCCAGGGTAATGTAGGCTGACATTCCAGGGTAATGTAGGCTGACATTCCAGTGCAATACTGAGGGTGCTTCATTGTTGTCGATTCTGTCCATCAGATGAGACACTGAACCGAGGTCCCATTTGCCTGTTCCGGTGATTCAGGTGGAAGTTAAACATCCTGTAGCACTATTCAAATGAACAGAAAGTTCTCATTGAAACTTATAAAATTCTAACAGGACTAGACAGACTAGATGCAGGAAGGATGTTCCCGATGGTCGGGGAGTCCAGAACCAGGGGTAACAGTCTAAGGATAAAGGGATAAGCCATTTAGGACAGAGATGAGGAGGAATTTCTTCACCCAGAGAATGGTGAACCTGTGGAATTCTCTACCACAGAAGGCAGTAGAGGCCAATTCATTAAATATATTCAAGAAGGAGTTGGATATATTTCTTAAGGCTAAAGGGATCAAGGGATATGGAGAGAAGGCAGGAACAGGGTACTGAATTTGGATGATCAGCCATGATCTCATTGAATGGCGGAGCAGGCTCGAGGGGTCGAATGGCCTACTCCTGCTCCTATCTTCTATGTTTCTCCTGGTGTTCTGTCCAACATCTTTCTGTCAACCAATGCCACCAAAAAAGAAAACTAATGACACAGCTTATTTTATCAACACCCATGGCAACAGAGTGGTAGGATTTCCATTTAAGTTTTCCTAAATGCTGAGAGAAAAGGAAAACTGGGGGAAAAAAATTGCAGTGGCGATTAAATAGTGCTCTAAGAGGTATGTGAATAAACTTCCTGCATGTCCTGCTTGAAGGGGAGGAATAAAAAATATGAATAGGGGCTTCTTGGAAAGGGCGAGGGGGAAAGTACATTTTTAAAGTCAAAACTTCATTCAGTCCTGCTACATGCAGTAAGTGGGGACATGCATAGTTGTATGTTAAGTTCCCAAAGAAGGGACAACTGGAATGTTGAGGTAGTTTACTTGTAACAGAATGTGTCAAGAATGTGTTCATTCGTATGCATGTATGGAGATACTACTGTGCTTTATAATAGTTCTGGATCAATGAATCCTAGATTATTACCTGTGTTTTGCAATACAGGATACTGACCTGAAGCAGTACTGGATGCCAGACAGTCAGTGTAAAGAGTGTTATGATTGCAATGAGAAGTTTACCACCTTTAGACGTCGACATCACTGCCGTTTGTGTGGACAGATCTTCTGTAGTCGCTGTTGCAATCAAGAAATTCCTGGAAAATTCATGGGTTATGCTGGTATGTAAATAGTGAAGCCAATTTAAGAGATTAAATCCTCTATGTGCCAAGGATTGATCAATTTAAGCAACTGAATAGGGCAAATGATAGTCATGTGTACTTTATGGTGGGTTAAATAACTGGATAAATATAACAAACAGGTTCCCAACATGCTTTTAATTTATACAGTGGATGGAAAAAGAAATGATCAGGCATGATTAAAGCATGTAAAAAAATAAACTGGTGGCAAAATTTAACCAGAAAACAAGTTGTTAAATTAATGGAGACACTTTACTGTAACTAACATTATTTAAATTTATTGGGCAATTTTTTGGGGGACATTGTATGGTCTGCATTGTTTGTGGATTCAGGTGCTGCCATGTATAGATGTTAGAGGAGCAATTGAGAATTGTAATCCTTCAGTCTTTAGAACTTTTATTGGTACCAAATGCAGTTGGTAAAATTGTTTAATGTACAATTTACTGTAGCATGCAGGTGATTGATGTATACCAGTAGACATTTTCCGTGTTCTGGAGCATGTATATGAAGAATGCAGTGAATGAAATTCACTCACTAGTCTTTCTCGTGGGTAGAGCAATTATGCCTGTGGTGTGAAGTATTTTTCATGTGCCTAGTTTGGCATATCTAACACTAATGCTTGTTTCAAAAAAGGCATATTAATAAAGTAAAGGACAAACTGCCTTGTTAACATTGAGGATAAATGCTTGTAGCTTACCTATTTAAAACTCATATTAGAGCTGATCTGTAGATCCACTAACTTTTTGAAATGTATGTATTTACTGTAGGTCTGCAAACTATTCTAAATTGATTTAATCTTTTCAGGTGATCTTCGAGCATGTACTTACTGTCGTAAAATAGCGTTGAACTATGCACACTCCACAGACAGCAGCTCCATTGGTGAAGATCTAAATGTTTTGACTGACTCAACGTGTCCTGTATCCATATTGGATCCTAGTGAACCTAGAACTCCTGTAAGTGGAAGGAAAGCCAACAGAAATATATTTTTGGAAGAGGACCTTGCTTGGCAGAGGTATGAGAAATATTTTTGGGGGCACATGTTTGCACTGGCCTTTTACATATGTGATGTGGGTTTAAGTCCAAGGGAGACTGGTAAAAGTCTCACCCCTGGTTGCTACAAGAAACGATATGTGAAATTAATTTATGTAATATCAATCTAGTTCCCAATATGTGTAGGTCCACAGTACAAATTGATAAAATAACCGTCTTGCTTTGACTATAATGCTAAATGATTTAAGGAATAGAAAGACTCACATTGGTGCAATCGGAGCCACTCTCCTTGGTTAAGGCATACTGTTTGATCAGAATATTTTCTTTCCCCTGGCTTAAGTTATACTTAACTTTGGAGTATTTGATACTGATAATTGGGTAGAGAGAGTGGGAAAGTGTTCTATTCTACCTGGCACTGGTATCCCTTACAATGAGCAAAGATTCTCCAAAATATTTACAGTTTGAAAAGCTTTTGCCGGATGCTGCATGACCTTTAAGAACAGCTGAAGCTGAACCAAATGACCTAATGTTGGAGATTTTTAAAACTTTTTTTTAGTTTTTCTGTTTGTCTCTTATCTCTCTCCCTTAATCCTATCTGTATTTCCCAATCTTTATTTTGCTTTCTGTACATGATTTTAATCTATATATTTCCTGCTTTATACTTCCTAGTTTGGACTCTGCATGTCTCAGTGAGGATTCTTCAATCTGTTTGGTTGAAGAGCCTCGCTGTTGCCACAGACACCACAGATCCCCTGTAGAGGGTGCCGCACTAAAACAGAAGCTGGATTAGTGGAAATCTCCACTGACAAGTCTACAAAAAATCTGTGGGCAGTTGTCAGCGAGGTGAATGACAAAAACCGTTCTTTGCCACTGAGAGCAAAATCCAGGCCAACGAAAATCCATGTTGTTGCTATTTCTTCCTATCACTCATTTTTCACAAAAGTGGCAGCTTGGAAGTATCTTGTGGTGTCCTAAAAGTATGACCCATCATTCCTTGGATGGGTCCCATATTTGAATTTGAGAAAGTTGATGGTAGGATCTTGAACCCATGAGTTCATGCAATCATAAGTTTCTCTCTCTTGAGTGTTACATAGAACAAGGTCTTGTGTATAGTGGATATGGGGAAGGTCACGATCAAGATGACATGGTTAGAAGTTCTTAGTAGGATAGTATTTTAGGTGATTTTCCTCTGAAAGGAGGGGACAAGGAAGAAGACCAAGGGGGAAAAATTCAGTTGTTTGCGCCTCCTGTTAGTACCTTAAGAGGGCACTAATGGGGCACAAAGCAACTAGTGCCCGGGCGTGGCGATGTTTGCGCCGCTCGCGAAATTAACTAGACATTTTGTAGCGGCGCTAAACACTGCTGCCACGATCTCTTGCGCCGGCAGATCGTGACGTCGGTCAAGTGCGTAGTGCCCCGGACCGGATATTGAGTGGCACCCCCTGCCTTACCGCCTGCCGCTAGCAACGACAGGTTGAGGGGAGCGTTTTGCAGTCAGAAAGGGACTGGGGGAGCGCTATTTAAAGGCGACCGCTTCCTGCCTTTTTTCGTTGGTGACATTTGTGCACCACGCATTCTGAGAGAGAGAGAGACTTCTGGAGAGATTCAACGCTGTGTGAAGGAGTTTTGCATACTGAGCAGCACTTTGCAGGCTCATTTTGATTTGCCCTTCCTTGTATCTATTTAGAAGAGACTGTGGGGGCTGCACTCAGCTCTTTCCCTGGGTGTCTCCATTGTTCTTTCCAGCAGATTTGATGTACAGGTCTCTCCAGGCCAAGATTCAAGGCTGCAATGAGCAGGGTGTGGATGGAGAGCAAGAACAACCCTCCGCTTTAAGATAAAAACAGAAAATGCTGGAGAAACTCAGCAGGTCAAGCAGCATCTGTGAAGAGAGAAACAGAGTTAACGTTTCGGGTCGATGACCATTCGTCAGAACTCCCCTTTAAGAATTGGCCGGTGCCAGTGTGTCTGTGTTCCATTGCTGACTGATATCACATGAGCTTCGCCAGCGCTGTGAGGTAGCGCTTTGCGCCTTAAGACAGATGTGAAGTGCCTGATTTAGCGCTCCAATCACCTCCAGGGGCGATAGAAGCCAAGTTTGCTGTCGGAGGCGATAATTAGCGCCAGGCGCTAAACTTTGCGCATGGCCGATAATAGTGCCCCAAACGGGGCGATACCGAATTTTTCCCCCCAAGAATATTAACACACTTTTAATCAGAGTTTTGTTTAAAATTGGGCTGGAAGTCAAGAACTCCAATTACAAAGAAGCAGCCAAGATTTTCCCAATTACCAATGTTGCTGATAATGTGCCAGTCATTACAGTACATCTTTTGGATGGCTCCTATATACCATATGATGATAACAATGGTGAACTGCTTTGTGTGGTAATATGCTGTTTAGTGTTGTAAATTTAACTTGTATAACATTAATTGGGTTTGGAGCGGACTCATGGAATGATTACCTGGGCCTTACTGCTTTTGATCTGTAGTTTTAAGCATGTGTGATTCATCTGTTAAATTTTAAACTCTGTAGTTAAGATAGGGCAGTAAACATTTTAATTTTGGAATTGATTACATCATCTTTTTCTTTTAATTAGCTTGGGCCACCAGGATTCACAGAATACTACTTTGACAACACGCCTCACAACTGTGCAGGAAGATGTGGGAAAGTCACCTGCACGAAAAAGGTATGAAGGAAAAAAAAAAAAAAAAATTATGTTCCTGTTTGCTATAACTTTTCTCGTTTGTGACCTTTTCTGTTTTTATTGTAGGAAATCACAATTTAAGTGTTCATTTAAAAAAAATCACAGCACAATGTATAGAAATGTAATCTTGGCTTTTATTGCAAGGGGGATGGAGTATAAAAGCAGGGAAGTCTTGCTTCAGTTATACAGGGTACTGGTGAGGCCACACCTGGAATACTGCGTACAGTTTTGGTTTCTATATTTAAGAAAAGATATACTTGCTCTCGAGGTAGTTCAGAGAAGGTTCACTCGGTTGATTCCGGAGATGAGGGGGTTGACTTATGAGGAAAGGTTGAGTAGGTTGGGCCTCTACTCATTGGAATTCAGAAGAATGAGAGGCGATCTTATCGAAAAATATAAGATTGTGAGGGGGCTTGATCGGGTGGATGCGGGGAGGATGTTTCCACTGATGGGTGAGACTAGAACTAGGGGGCATAATCTTAGAATAAGGGGCTGCCCTTTCAAAACTGAGATGAGGAGAAACTTCTTCACTCAGAGAGGGTAGTAAATCTGTGGAATTTGCTACCTCAGTGAGCTGTGGAAGCTGCGACATTAAATAAATTTAAAACGGAGATAGACAGTTTCCTAGCTGATAAGGGAATTGGGGGTTACGGGGAGCGGGCAGGGAAGTGGACGTGAGTCTAGGTTCGGATCAGCCATGATCCTATTGAATGGCGGAGCAGGCCCGAGGGGCCGTATGGCCTACTCCTGCTCCTACTTCTTATGTTCTTATGTAAATAGTTTTAAGTCCTCAAAGCTCAGTATCAGGGATTTCCTCCCATCAAGCAAAACATTTTGGCTGTAAGAGGCCATATTGGAGGAACAAATATTGAAATGAAGCGACAATCTTCCCCCCTCATTAATTTTGAAAACTTAAAAATACAATTTTCTTCTGTTTTTAGTCTTATAACTGCTCTCAAAAGCATTTTAAAAATGTGACCATAAAGAGTTCAATGGCATTGCATTTCTATTGTCAACTTTGATTCATCAGTATGACCATTGAAATACTATATTGATGTTTTAAATATTAAACACTGAATTATCAATTCTGTTGTAGAGTTTTTTTTAAATAAGGAAAGTGCAGGGAAAAGGGATGGAAAGAGAGATACTTTCAATATGAAGTACGCTTCCCCTTCCATCTCTAACTTTTTAACTACCATACCTTGTATCTGCTTAGGTAGCTTTTAATTATTTTGTTTTTTTGGGTCTTAACTCACATTTGACATTGCTGTAACATGTGTTGCACAGAAAATCTACATGAATTTATTTTTTCCTTTGAATTCAACAAGTGAGAGCTCTTGGTAGTGAAATTTTTTCTTTGATTTTGCTTTTCATTTTTTAAAATATAGTAATAACTTCAGATGACCAGGGCCTATAACACCAAGTGGAAAAATATACATGCTCTTTTATTTCGTTTGACCATTCACATGTATTGTGTTAATAACCCACTGAGTTTAGATTAGCTGCAATATCATTTAAATTGTAGATTTTCCTTGTGTTCCTGCCCTTTTTTAAAGTTGGGCTCTTTAAGGAAGGATCTCCTCCATCGGCTGATTCATGTAGGATGCCGATAAGCAGCCTTTGCTGCCTATATGAGATCTGAATTTGATGTTTCACAAGCCTTTGAGCCACTGCATCGTGTGACCATTAAATTCTAACACAAAAAATAATGTTGCTTTGGTTTTCACCAGGAGAATGGGTGAACTTCAGGTATTGATCAGTTTAATAGGACCTCCATCTGACATGAGAATAGGGTTGTTCATAGGCTTCACCGTAGAATTATTGTTCCTTTTAAACTCATAGCATAAATTCTGCAATGTGGATCCACAACTTGTATTAAACTTGTGTTGAAAGGATTTGGTCAATTTGCTAAACAAAATAGTTGTCTCTACTCCACAGAGTGAGGACTCTTTGGGCTCTGTTTTTTGAGTGGAGAATTGCCAGATGCTTGCCACTTGAGATGAAGGAAGTGATTATAAAATATTAAAACTCGCTTTATCTTGGGCCTGTCCCAAAAATGTTTATCTACAGAATATCTGTAAAACTTCTTATTTGGAGCAATCCCAGTACTTTTCTCAAATGTTAATGTTTTGGATCTCACTGCTAAAGTAATTTGCTTTATGATCAATGCTTTCAATATAGCTGTCTCATCTCACCCAAAAGACCCACCCTCTTGTTCTTGAGTGTACTACTAAGTGAAGAATCCTGGTGGCACTTCCAATGAGTTAGATAAGATTACCCAATAGTTTAGCAAATAAAGACACAACTGTTATTGTGCTCTCTGTCTGTACTGAGTTAACTGATCTCAACCAGGGAAACAGTTGAGGCACTGTAATTGGCCTCCATTCCTCTAGGCATGAATTGTGAAAAAAATCGACCAGGATCCCTGCCCCTGTTCACGATCTAATTTTGAAAAGTAGGCAAGGGTGGATGCAGGGTGACTTCATGATTGCCTTGGTGGTGATGACCTCCACAATCATAAAGCCTGCTGACATTCTATCTAGGCTCTTGTGTTCAATGGTCACTTGAGCGAGGTATCAGAGGATGGGGTTAGTACTTTCAAGTGAGGAGAAAATAAGCAAAAAACAAAACAGGAGTACCAGTTTCCTAGGAAACCTCTTCTATGCCAGCCCAATAGTTTATATTCTGTCCCTTTTCAGAAAGATCAATTATGTATTATTGTGATGTTCATTACAGTTGATTTAGTTCAGTTTTTGACATTATGTTGCACATTTCTTTGCTTCGCTGAGAAAAGAATTAGCATCACTTGGAAAGGTGTACTTTAGTTATCTTGTATGAAAAGGAAAGTCACAAGATCGAGTTCTTCCTGTTACTGACTATGGTGAAGGATGTTACAAAAGTTACAAGTCTTGCCACTTCTGTTTATGATTTTATTTTCCTTTTCATAACAGGTCTGCAAGTATCACCAATCTTTCTCTGGACCGGTCAGCTTCACCCATGGTTCCTTCATATGACAGCTCTATCAGTCCTCAAGCCTCTCGGGCATATGTTAAAACAGACCCCAATGAAGATGAAAGAAAAATTCTTCTGGTACTCCTGCAACTTGGGTTTTAACGTTTTCTGGAAGTTAGAGAGGACACGGGAGGCAGAATGCTTTTGTGTAGTGTAATGCAAATTGCTGTGGTATTCAATGCAGTTTTTTTTTGTTTGTTCACTTTCATTTACTTCAATCATTTTTGCTTGTTTAGTCTCCAACATGCATAACTGTTCTTTAGTGATCTCTGTCAATGACATCAGTCTGCACCTCCCTCAATAACCTGGCTATAATTGGGCACTCTCTCTATAGGGAACTGTGGTTCTAAACTTTTATTTTACTTTGTGTTGCAATACATTGATATACTATCCACTGTGACATGCAAACATGAGGTTTTGTTATTTTAAAAGCCATCTTGAATTTCTAATTTTCTTTTTAGGACTCTGTACAACTGAAAGACTTATGGAAGAAAATATGCCACCACAGCATGGGCATGGAGTTCCAGGATCATCGATACTGGTTGCGAACTTATCCCAATTGCATAGTGGGAAAGGAACTGGTGAACTGGTTGATTAGAAATGGACATATAACTACACGGTAATTTTCAAAGCTGAAATTGAGAGGGACCAAAATGTATCTGACACACTTGTACACCAGTCAGTGAAGAAGTAATCAATAAATGCAAAGTAAATGTCCCCTGTTTTTTTGTGCCATTGCTCATGGATTTGGGAGAAAATGAACGGGTTTAGTACTTGAGACTGAAGCAGCTTCATTCGCACTTCTCTTGTGAGCATCTTTTTCCCCATGTCACACAGTGACCAGGCTGTACTGCTAATCCCTAGTGTGTTTCTCATCTGTTTAAGGTTAGTAGAATGTTTGAATCATGGATTGTTCTGACTGATGTGTTGTTTTGGGACACACCTTGTGTGTATTGTTGCACTTCTGGCCGCTATTAGTGTCAGGCCTCAGCTCCCACTTCAAAATGACAGTGCATCCAACACCTCGGCAGAGAGGCTGGCCTCATGCCTCCATTCACTCTCCAGCAGTTATTTGGGCAGCTAAAGTGGTATTGCCACTATGGTATCCTGCTGCTCCTGGCCTGCTGCAGCAGGTAGTCACATAGCTTCCATAGTGCATGTTGCACAATACTTGTCATGTCTGCTCACTGGCACTTGCATGCTATCCAGCATGATTCACAGGCTCACAGCTTCAACCTTCATTTTTTTTTTAAATTCCCTCTTTTCCTGCTATTCTTAAGATTCTTGTTTTTTCCCCTCTCTTTCCCCCCCCCCCCCCCCCCCCCACACCCTCGTTCTCCTGCACTTCAATTTTTTTGTATTTTACATTTATCTTCTCACCTGCTTTACTTTCTGTTTGCTCCCTTTTTTTTTCTTCCCAGCTTCAGGCCACCTTTGTTGCTGTCCCTGGCCTCTTCCTCCTCCGCACAACTTTTTTTATGCTCTATTGAGTTTTGCAGCCCCCCCTTTTCTAATGTGTGTACAGTCCTGCATCAATAGCTTTTGCTTTAAAAAAAAAGTAACATTGAAATAAGGCTCTGTGCAAAACTTCAGGTGTGAATGCAAAGATAAGTCTGAAAAATTGGTAGAGCTCGAAGTGGGGAGGGGCAGACTGCCAGCCTGAGGTCATTGAAGGGGAGCTGGGGAGAAACTGAGACCAAGAAAGGGAAGCCTTGGACAAGTCAGGAGCTAGTTGAGCCTGACACTGTGCAGGGAGCCAGGTGCAGGTCTGGCACCTAATCCCTCTTGTCTGGACAAGCTCATGAATCTACCATGGACTGATCATATCCTCAAGAGCAAGGATTTGCCAACAGGTTGATGAGTTCTTTTTTATTGTAGAAATTAATATAGATAGATTTAGAACTGTTTCCTGTAATAACCAAGTACTTTTGTTTTTCAGACATGTCATGCACAACAGTGTTAATTACAATTTTACACTGTTACATTTTTACTTTGAGGGTTAAGATCCAGTTGTCTTTGACTATTGAAACAAGTTTTTTATTAAATTTACTGAAACCCATAGAATCATTTTTAGGGTCCCCTCCCTGTCTTGCTACACTATTCAGCACACCAAGTTGATGTTGCGAGAACATTAAAAGACGTGGTTTAATTTTTCTCTAATTTTTAAATATCTCCTACCCCATGGAGTAAGTGTATTGTACTTGCATCTTCCTCAGCGTATTCTTAAGTTTGGAACTCTCTGTATGGTAAATTGTGAACGTAAACCTATATCTTTTCACTCTGACTGTGAGTTGAACTCCAATGCGCACTATTTTTCTTAGGTACAATCATTTTTACTTGCTTTTTGTTTCATGTGAAACGGAGGCCCCATCTGCTTGTACTGGTGGTTCAAGTGGATGTTAAAGATCCAATGGCGCTATTTAAAGAAGAGCAGGAAGTTCTCTTGATGCCTTGCCAATGCTGCTCCCTCACCCTGCACTTCAAAACAGATTAGCTAGTCATTCATGACTGTTTGTGGCATCTTGAGTGCAAATTAGCTGCCACATTTGACTGTATGTGAAGTCACTGCATTTCAAAGTACTGTAGTTCACAATGTGAGACACTTTGAGACATTACTGGTGCTGTCTAAATACAAGTTTTTCTTTTTTTTTGTTTCTTGCTCCACTTCAGCTTGTTTCATTGTAAAGATAAAATTCACAACTGAAATGAGTTTTCATTTTATCTAAAGTTTGTGAGCAGTTTTAACAGCGCAACATTTTTGCTCTATTTGATCTCTACAGGTCCGCTTGTACGACATGAAAAGCTGTGGTTTATAATGAAAATAATGAATATGAATGGTTTCTCTTTTTCCTCAAATCTGAAACTTCATAATATATTTTGTGCATGATGATCAAAGAGTTTGCGCTATATAGAGTACCAGATGTGCTAAACTTTCTCAAAAGGATTATGTTCGTAAATACTAACCTATCACGGAATAATGATTCCACACTTTACTCTCTTGTAGGAGTTGAGCGGTACTTGGAAATTTGTAGAGTAATATACTGTACCTTAAGATGTAGTTTTGTGTGTATTTGAGTGTTACAACAGCACCTATTTCATCCAGTATCTTCCTTTTTCAGAGCTCAGGCAATTGCTATTGGTCAGGCATTAATGGATGGACGATGGTTTGACTGTGTAACCCATCATGATCAGCTTTTTAGGGATGAATATGCCTTGTACAGGCCTTTGCAAGTAAGTGAATGTAACACTAGTCTGCTTCAGCATTGCTCGTTTCTGGTTACACAGTAATAAATGAACATTGTGGTTATATACATTATAGTTGATAATTTAGGTGGCTTATCTCAATGAAATCTGCCTTGTATTAATCGGAAAACTATCTTTGTGCTTTTCTGGTTTATTTCTACAGTAATAGTAATGTTAATCACGCATTTTAAATGTACCTAAGAGCCAATTAAAACACGAAAAAAATTGGAATGATTTAACCATGTCGGGGGGAAAGATAAGCAAACTGTAGCAAATCAGCTACAGCACAAGCCTCTGCTACAATCAGGAACCCAGTGTTGGCTACATTTATCTTATTCAATGGCATTATCTTTTGTAAACTAATATATTAACTTATAACTAAGTAAATTTGCTTTCACTGTCAGATAGGTGGGGAGGTTCACAAATATTTAAGCTCGGTAGTCTGTGGAAAGCAAATTCTCCATGTCAAATGGCCTCTGTCACCATTTTACTAGTTGCAAAATTAATGTTGGCTTTGAAAAGCAGGTGCAGCCAATTTGCTTTCAATGCCTTAAATAGCAGTGCAGGAAAGAGGAAAGGCTGTGTTCTACTGAAACAAGATTGCGATTTTGCTCTTCTGTGTGATGTTCTAGTGAAGCGGGACATCTGCCTATCCCACCAAATCTGCCCCAACTCCGACCAATTTTCCATATTCAAGGTTTATCCCGTATGCATGGTGAGCTCCCAGTGTGTTTCCTGCCACCAAAAGGGAACCTGCCAATGCAAAGGCACAAAATCCTAGCGGTGTTGCAGCAGATACGGTGAGGGACCTTAAAGAGGCGGATGCAACCCACAGGTGGTATCAAGGCTCCAAGACCCAAACCTTTGGCAGGTAAGCACTGGGCCAGACTTGGTGGGAGAGAAGACTGTTACAAGAACCTCTCCTTTCAGTGGGGGAACTCTGAACCTTTACCGTCACTTCCATGGGACCTCCTTCCACCTTCCACATGGTGGCTTCGGGAAATGACAGTAAGTGATGCAAACAGATGGGGAAATCCTCTTGGGACGCAGGCCCTGTACACGAGCCACCATTTGTGTGCAGTTGGCAGGTAAAGAGTGGCCAGCGGTGATCGCCTTGGGGATTGGGGGGCGGAAAATCATGATCATGGCAGTGAGGTGATGGTAGGCCTCACCACATGAATTTTCCCCCATTCCCACCGCAATCCTGCTCAGTTGTGCGTGGGATCCTGGCCAAATTATGTATGTTGAAGGTGTCCCTTTGATTTTTCTTGATTGTTAGATGGTTTGTTACAGGATATATGTATTTTATTCTCAATTTTTTTTATCTATGGAAAAAGAGGAAAAAATTGGAGATTTTTCTAGCAAGTTCCCGTAATATTTGCTTGGAGGTATTAAATTTCAAACTTCCCTGGGTGTTAAACAATAAACAAATTAGTGAAATGGAAGTGGTGTCTAAGGAAGTTATTGAACAATGGGAAGTATTTTTATCTATATATTCATATTTCATGCTGAAAGAGTTAGTCTCTGTTGTATCTAGTATTTGAGTGTTCCCATTTTGACGTTGACATTTATAACTCGCCTGTTTCAAAATAATTTTAAAATTCTTCTGCCATGCTAAGTACAGGATTTTGGTTTTGTACAGGAAGAGGAGTTTTCTTTTCCATATAATTTTGACTCTGATTTTAAAAACCAATGTCTGCATTCCAGAGCACAGAGTTTTCTGAGACACCCTCTCCTGACAGCGATTCAGTAAATTCGGTGGAAGGCAATTCTGAACCATCGTGGTTTAAAGACATTAAGTTTGATGACAGTGACACTGAGCAGATGCAGGATGATGGAGAAGAAATCATGCAAAGTAAGTCACATTTTAATGATGCAGCAGATGAGGTTAATGCATTATACTGAGGGGTGGAGAGAAGTGAGAGCTAACATGTTAGTAGTATTTGGATATTTGTGTTGCCTATGTGAAGAACAAATAATTTGAAGCGTATAAACAGCAATTTTTTTGCTTGTATATAGTTCTTGCTGAATTAACTTTTTCCTAAAAGGAGAGAAGTAGAAACCTGACTCCAGCGAAACTTTTGCTTAGAAAAAAGTGCTACTCAGTAAACATTCTGAGAGCACTTAGTTATTTTGCATCTGTGAAATTGGTGGTGCGCATTAATAAAAAATTTGTGGAAAGTAGAGAAAAAGTTCTGGTCAATTGTAACCCCCTATATCTCACTGCAGTTACTGGAATAGGTCCACACCATGCAGAATGAGTTCCTCATCAGTCCAGTTAGCAGCCTGCAGTCTTGACACAGGAAGGTATTCAAGAGTTTAGAGTAGTTGCAGCAATTGGCTTTTTGTATGACTAATATTTAATTAGATTATGAATCTGCAGCTAGTTCAGATTCCCTGGGATAGCAGGGTTTGAGTGGGAGAGACAGACTAGAAAATATGTTGTGCTCTGGTGATGTAAATAGGAAAACGCATCAGAGCTTTTGGTATTTGAGAATTTCTGGAAACATCTGTGATCAACACTTGGTACAGGTACACTATCCCTTATCCAAAAGCCTTGGGACCAGCTGAGTTTCGGTTTTTGGAATTTTTCGGATTTCAGAAGGTATTATTATAAGACTGGAAAATTTGTATTTAATATAAATTTTAAAAGTTCAGGCTACCTCTTGCGACTGTTCCGTGTCTCATTCCCCTTCCTGCTTCTCTGGAAAGCCAGATATTGGCTGACTCCTACTAAGCAGGCCCGCAAATCAGGTCGGGGGTCGGGTGGGGGGGAGAAAAGAACATTGGACGGGCCGCGGTTCAGGTCGGGGCGGGGGTCGGACGGGTGTCGGGCGGGGGGAGAAAAGAATATCGGACGGGTCGGGGGGTGGGGGGGGAGAGAAAAGAATATCGGACGGGCCGCAGTTCGGGTTGGGTCGGGGTGGGAGAAAAGAATATCGGACGGGCCGCTGTATTGTTGGGTTCACTCTCCCGGTACCTCCTTCACACTGCCCGGCTCGGCCTGCAATCTCCTACCCAGGAGGGAACTCTGTGACCCTCTGCCCTGCTCAGCGTAAGTCGTGTGCCACTCTGGTCATGTCGTGCGCACGGCTTACGCTGAACGAAAAAACTTTCGGTTTTCGGAAGTTCGGATAAAGGATAGTCTACCTGTACATGATAGCACTTTTTAAGTAAGCTATGTTTTTCCTCAAGATTTTAAAAAGAAAAACAAACTTGCCATGGAATAGTGAAGGGGCAGACGACTAATTTCAATAGACTTTTGCAACACAAAGAAATAATGCTTTGAGTAAAATGATACAAAGTTTTAGTCTAATGTAACTTTATGACAATGCTAACTTTGAACCATGGTTTTGAGAAATGGGGTGGAGAGGCTGTACAGTGCATTGGAATAGCAGCAGCAATGGGCAGCGACATGGATAGATATGACCCAATTTAATTCCATACTCTGCTGCTGTGGCGTGGTGCTGAAGAGGGTAAAGCAATTCCCCACATGGAGGGAGTGGGGGAAGAAAAGGTGGTCAATCGGGCCTCTTGTGTTCACTTCTTTGTAAACTACATGGGATGAAGAGGGGGCTATAGAGCAGATCACTTTCCCAGTCTTGACTGCAAGAGGTATGTGGCCTAGGAAAATCAGAAAAGAAGAAAAACAAGGGGCACCAAAGAATATTAAAGCTGATCTGTGTGGGTACAAGGCTTCCACTGTCGCTATGTAAATATCTATGCAGTGGAGCGTACATGTGAGAATTTTTGTGCAGTAAAGTAATATCCATTGAAAATGTTTTGTTGGTAATACATTTACATTTTATGTACTCCATTTCATAAATGATTTAAAAGTTTGTCTTTTGACATATTTAAATGGGAGGTTTTTAAAAAAAATAATAAAGAAAATTGCCTTGTGTAGCTTCCTTTGTACTTGAACACTGTACATATGTGTGTATGTTTGCTGTCCACTACTAAGTTCTAACTTTGATGAGTGGTGCTTGCTTTTCTTTACTGTTTTTTTCACTTCCTATTTTGTAATTGTGCAAAATCGGTAAGATTCCCCGTCCCATGTGTCGATTAGTATATTTCATTTATTAAAATGTGGAGATCAACATCAGAAAACAGAAATTACTTTAAGCACCCACCACAATCTTATAGCACACTTGTAAGGGTCTGTTTTCAGTGCAGCCAAGAGTTCAAATCAGTCCATTTTGCGCAAGATTATTTCTTTCCGTAGGCAAGCTTTATTCCTAATACAGCATAGAACATATTGTAAAATTAGTATACAGTGTGTATTATTTCATTAACTGGCTAGTTTTGCGATTTGAGCATTGTTTTTGGTGGAAATGTGGTTGCTCAATTTACAGAATACATGCTATGTTGTACTGTGTGGTGTATTCATATTCTATCTGTAGTTATTGGTCATAGTTGTGAGAACGTTCATGACTTGTACTGTTGTTTCACACATCCATGCCAGGACATTTATGTAAGTGACAGGAATTATTACTGCAAATTTAATTTTTAAAAGGAGTTCTCTGTGTGTTCCTGTCCCTCCCCCTCAAATGCTGTTTTGGATACTTCAAAATGTAGATATTCTGCAAGGTTATATTGGTCATGAATATAGCTTCTTTGAGAAGGAGAACTTTCATGTGTTTCTGAAGTGTGGAGAAAACTATTAAGTGGAACTAGGTAAACAGTAATAGCTTTACAATAGCATGCAATTTTCCAGCAAATGTTTGACATTAAACAGACTATGGTATACATGTTACAAAAACAAATTGAGGTAGAAACATTTTATATACATTAAAAAATTGAGCGATCAGTGTGAAGTATCGAGGACAGGGGAAAAAAAGCTGCAGAGCTGTGGTAAAGCAGGCGAGCAACAAGAACATGGTGCCCACACGACTTGATGACATTTTCATTTTATTTTCGGGAGCATAATCTGTTAAAGAAAAGTAATATGATATAATGGCGATGACGAATCTTTTTGAAATTGGGCCATTAAGTGACAAAGTGTAGACTTACCAGATTGTTGAATGCCAACCTCAGTGAGACATCTCTCTCTCTGCTTCATGGTCTCTATAGCTCTCCCTGTTTCAGGCCAATAATGTTCCCATTCCAATTAGCCATGCGGACTCATCTAAATGGAAATGTGCCCAAGGTACAAGCCAATTGATATGCAAGCTTCACGTGCGAGTATGACTTAATGTCATGGCATGCAAAAATCTTGGATTGCTGCCAAATACCTTGGGCAAACTAAGATTTTAAAAATTTGGTTTAAATTTATTTGTAGGTTGTGTTTACACGCTCCACTAGAATTAACCATGTTTGCAACTTTGGGCACCTGTGCCATAGGTTTGCCATCACTGTGACGCAGGCTCTATTGGGTCACAACAAACTGATTCAGAATTGAATACCAAGTGGTTTAGTGTTAAATAAAAAAAATAAAAAAATACAAGCTGTAACCTGGATTGGTACGCAATTTGCATGTCCTAGGCTGAAAGTGCTTTGCTTGAATTTCCACGAACACAGTCATAATTTTTTACAGGCTTTTCCAGCCCTAGCAAGCGTACATCAGTAAGCAGCTTTCAGTCAGTCGTGGACAGCGACTCTGCAGCTTCTATCAGCCTAAATGTGGAACTGGACAATGTCAACTTTCACATCAAGAAACATTCCAAGTACCCGTATGTCCCAACACATCCAGCAGATCAGAAAGGTATGGAAGGGAAAAAAAACACAATGAAAGAGCCAGTGGTAGGAATGAAGTGTGGTTCTGTAGTCCAATGTTTTGGATGAAGATGATGCCCAAGACTGAAAATTAAGCAATGGCTGACTCCTCACAGTTAGTGTAGAGTTTTGAACCCTAGGTTTTACTTTGAGGAAAATTCCCTTTTTATATAAAAAAAAAAGTGCTGTACTTTTTATTGAATAAGTACCCTAATGCCTCTGAATACCGGGCTGTCTTTGCACCTTGGCTTGCCAATGAAACAGTCCTGATTATATTTTCCTCTTCTCCCCGCCCCTCCCCCCACCCCCACCCCCCCTCCCTCATCACCGACCCCTCTATTAAAAAAATATATAATCATCGGTGCTGTAGCATTTTCTTCCAGATTTTTGCATGATAACATTACAGTTCTTCTACCTGCTTTGCAGCCAGCTTTTGCATTGTGACTGATCTAGCTTTACAGATGACATGCTGTTGTCTTTTTGCTATGCTGGATATCTACAAGTTATGTTGTCTTGTGTCTCTGTTCTTGTTAATTTTTCATCTTTTCTTGGCCTGTCAATTTTAAACCATAGTCGCCTCATTCACTTACTTCACAGTGCTGCTGTTGAACAAGTACCTCCTTGTATCTCAGCCTCCCTAAGCTAATGTCGTCGTTGCTGCAAGACCCCATAATTTGCTGAGTAATATGCATCTATTTGATTTTGGTATTTGAGTGTTTTCTCTTATCCTGTTCCTGTGCTATACCAAGTTTTGTCTCGTCTGCTCTGTGTATGTGTTGCTTGTTGGTAGCTAACCTTTTCACACAGCCTTTGTTCAGAAGAGGACATTGTGGGATATAGACTAAATGGTTTAGTATTTTTGAATGCTACAATTCTTAAAGATGGGGTATGCAAACTTTGATTTATGTTGACAAATTGACTTAGTTTGACTACTGTTTAAAAAAATGTTGATAAAAGTGCTGATTTCAATTCTAGTAGTAATTTGTAGGCATGTGGACTGTGTACTGTGGATAACAAATCTACAGCTGCTTAGTGTTGCAGCTTGCTAAACCATGCCAATTTACCTCATCTGTTTGACAGAGTTCCTGGTATCTGAAGATGGAGTACAACAAATCATTGGTATAAGTGATGCTTTTATTAAAGGTAAGTGAAATTTTATACATAAAATTCATGAAGATATGAACTACAAAATGTTTTGTTCAAGGGATCTGTAACAGTGACTGAACTTGCCTTAAATATAACCAGCAACAAAAACAGATGTATTATGTCCATGTATGATTGAGACACGGACAGCAGGAGTTGAACAAAACAAGTCTTTACTGAAAGGAGTCAATCGGGAAACTGAAACTACAGAGGCTTACTAGCGCCTTTTATACAGGGGTGGTCACTGCCGGCACTGCAGTCTGAGACCAGTTATTCTCTTAAAGGTACATACACAACAATTCCTCCCCTTTTAGATAAACAGTACATAACATTCATTTAACAACTAAATGATAACTAATTACAATCACAATTACGGTTGCTAGATACATTGGTTAAGTTTAAGCAATTATAAGTTCAGTCTTTGAGGAGGCTTCCTGATTCTGTCTGGATAACGCCTCTTTGGGGTATCAGGTTCCACTGGCAAGGTTGAGTCGGGATCAATGTCGTTGTTTGGTTCATCTGCTTCCAATATCACCGATTCTGCGGTAGCTGCAATTGGTACGTCGATTTCATTACCAGGTGTATCAGATCGTGGTGTGGAGTTGATGTTTTCCAGTGACTCTAGAATCTGGTCAGCATGGCGTCTTACAATGCTCTCTCCAACGTCCACGGTATACATGAGAGGTCCTTGCCGTGTACAGATCATTCCTGGCTGCCATTTCTCAGTGCGGTAGTCCCGGGCCAAAACTGGTTGACCTATCTTAAAACTCCTGGTCGGCCTTTCATTCATATTCTGAAACTGCCTGTTTTCCACATCTCTTCGGACGTTTGGCTTAACCAAATCCAAGCGGCATCGTAGTCTTCGATTGAAGAACATCATGGCTGGAGTTTGGTTGGTAACCGCATGTGTCGCATTCCGGTAGGGAAACAAGAAGTTGTCCACCTTGTGTTGTAGGGGTATATCTTCATTACACATTGCCTTGATAGCCTTCTTGAATGTTTGAACAAACCTCTCGGCCAATCCATTAGTGGCTGGATGATATGGGGCAGATGTGTAATGCTTAACACCATTGTTCTTTAAGAACCTCCGGAACTCTTCAGACACAAACTGTGGTCCATTGTCAGAGCAAATCTGTTCAGGCAGCCCATTCCTGGCGAATATGGTTCGTAAAACTGTGATAGTTTTTTCCGTGGTGGTTGAGGACATTTTTATTACTTCTGGCCACTTTGAATGTGCATCCACCGCAATTAAAAACATCGAGTCCATGAAGGGACCAGCAAAATCAATGTGCACCCTTTGCCATGGAGATGAGGGCCACTCCCATGGATGCAGAGGAGCTTGTGGTGGGGCGTTTTGGACCTTCTGGCATCCTGCACAGCTCTTGGTCATCTCTTCGATTTCTCTATCGATTCCCGGCCACCACACAAACACTCTGGCTAAGTTCTTCATTTTTACCCCACCCAGATGACCCTCATGAAGCTCATTGAGCACTCTATCCGTCAACTTAGGTGGAATTACTACTCTGGATCCACACATCAAGGTTCCTCTGCACACTGACAGCTGTTCTCTTCTCGGCGAGAATGCTGGCAGCAGTGGTTCGCCATGTGCTGGCCATCCCTTCACCGTTAAATCATAGACCCGTGATAGTGTCGGGTCATTCCGTGTTTCCTTTTCTATGTTTGCATTCGTCACAGGGAGACATTCGACTATGGTCGAGTGGAATAACTCCATTGGATCCACTGCAAGGTCGTCTTCTTCCACCGTCGGCAACGGTAGGCGTGACAATCCATCAGCATTCCCATGCTGTTTAGTTCCTTTGTACTCGATGTCATATTGGTGTGCCCCTAGGAAAAGAGACCACCTCTGCAGCCGTTGCGCTGTCATTATCAGTGTGGTAAACCACTGCTAACTCTGTACATGTCTGTGTGGTAAACCACGGTTAACTGTACAGGTCCGGGCATGTCTCCGCCCCTGGCTCCACCCCTAAGCCCGGGTATAAAGGTGACTCACCACCCTTCCCCCGGGAGCTCTTAGGATGGATCCACTAGCAGAGGCATGCTCCAGTTCTTAGTCAATAAAAGCCTACTTCGTATAAGTTCAACTCGTAGTCTTTGGTGTTGTTGTTAGTGCATCAATTTTATTGACTAAATTTTCGACATGGAGCAAATCTTGAAGTCGGAATGTTTAGACCTGGATCCTCAAGCAGCAGATGCAGCCAATAACTTTGAACACTGGCTGAGCTGTTTCGAAGCCTTCCTGGAGGCCTCCAGCACTACCGTCACTACAGATGACGCGAAACGGCTTGTCTTGAACTCGCGGGTGAGCCACCGAGTCTACCCGATCATCCGAGACGCCACAACTTACGCGGCCGCCATCGCGACGCTAAAGGAACAATACGTGAGGCCTGTTAACGAGGTCTACGCCAGACACCTCCTGGCTACCCGAAAACAGCGCCCCGGGGAATCGGGCGCCGAATATTTACTGGCACTGAGAGTCCTCGGCCGGGCCTGTAATTGCAAAGCGGTGACGGCCAAGGAATGCACGGAAGACCTGATCCGAGACGCCTACGTAGCCGGCATCAGGTCCAACTATACACGGCAGAGGCTGCTGGAACAGAGGGGGCTCGACCTGCAGAAGACGGTGGCCCTCGCTAACTCGTTAGACGTGGTCCTCCAGAACATGGACGCCTACCTCCCTGACCGGATGGCCACGTGGATGTCACTGGAGCAGCCATCTTGGGACCCGGTAAGGCCACAAGTCGCCAGCAGCCCAACTACAGCTGCAATGACCAGAGGCCAGAAATGCTACTTCTGCGGCCAGGCCAAGCACCCCAGACAGCAATGCCCAGCAAAGGACGCGACCTGCTCCAAATGCGGCAAGAAAGGCCACTACGCGAGAGTGTGCAGGGCGAAATCGACCCCCAATTCCAGCAGCGCCGCATGTGAACTGTGCAGGCCGCCATTTTGGACCCCACCAGCCACGTGTGAGCCGTGCGGGCCGCCATTTTGGGCACCACCAGCCGCGGGGGAGCCGCCATCTTGGACACCATTTCGGGACCAGGCCCCCGGCGCGGGCGAATACTACAGCGACCCACCGACCTCGACGATGGCCTCCATCACCCTGGACCAATCTAGGCCCCATCAACTAGCCAGGTCCATGATGAACGTAAAGGTAAATGGCCATGCCACAAATTGCCTTTTCGACTGCGGAAGCACGGAGAGCTTCATCCACCCCGACACGG
Source organism: Somniosus microcephalus (assembly GCF_052327205.1). Classification (NCBI taxonomy): domain Eukaryota; kingdom Metazoa; phylum Chordata; class Chondrichthyes; order Squaliformes; family Somniosidae; genus Somniosus; species Somniosus microcephalus. The sequence goes on along the minus strand of NC_140990.1, from coordinate 203,722,086 downwards.
TGTGACGCTACTCCCTATCGGTTATGCCCACACGCCACCAGGTCTTTATGGCCTCCAAGTCCCATACGGCGGACGTCGGCGGCTACTGTGTAGCGACTCTGACAGTGAACGGCGTGGAGTGCAGAGATTTTAAATTCCTCGTCCTGCCACAGCTCTGCGCTCCTGTACTGCTAGGATTAGACTTCCAGTGCCATCTGGAGAGCGTCACGATGGCATATGGCGGGCCCCTGCCCCCACTTACAGTCTGCAGCCGGCAGAATTTAAACACGGCGCCGCGCAAAGTATGCAGCCTGTCCACCCTGAAGGTCAAACGCCCCCCCCCCCCCCCCCCCCCCCCGTTCGCTAACCTCGCCAAAGACTGCAAGCCAATTGCTACTAAAAGCAGGTGGTACAGTGCCGGGGATAGGAGCTTTATTAAATCAGAAGTAGAAAGACTCCTGAGGGAAGGGATTATCGAGGGCAGCACCAGCCCATGGCGAGCCCAAGTGGTGGTAGTGAAGACCAGCGAAAAACAGCGCCTGGTTATTGATTACAGCCAGACGATCAATCGATACACGCAATTAGACGCATACCCACTTCCCCGCATATCTGACATGGTCAACCAGATAGCACAATACCGGGTATTCTCGACGATTGATCTGAAGTCGGCATACCACCAGCTCCCCATCAGGCCTGAGGACCGCCAGTACACGGCCTTCGAGGCTGACGGTCGCCTCTACCACTTCCTCCGAGTCCCCTTCGGCGTCACCAACGGGGTCTCGGTCTTCCAAAGGGAGATGGACCGGATGGTTGACCAGAACGCGCTACAGGCCACCTTCCCCTATCTAGACAACGTCACCATCTGCGGCCATGACCGGCATGACCACGACGCCAACCTAGAAAAATTCCTCCGTATGGCCCAACGGCTGAATCTGACATACAACAGAGAAAAATGTACTGCACCACGCGCCTCGCTATTCTTGGCTGCGTGGTGGAAAACGGAGGCATCGGCCCCGACCCCGACCGAATGTGCCCCCTCCTGGAACTACCCCTCCCCCATTGCCTAAAAGCCCTGAAGAGATGCCTAGGGTTCTTCTCTTACTACGCCCAGTGGGTGCCCAACTATGCGGACAAAGCCCGGCCCCTCATCAAGTCAACCTCCTTCCCCCTGACGGCAGAGGCCCGTGCGGCCTTCACCCTCATAAAAGAGGACATTGCGAAGGCCACAATGCACGCAGTGGATGAGTCCATCCCTTTCCAAGTGGAGAGCGATGCATCCGACTTCGCCCTAGCCGCAACCCTTAACCAGGCGGGGAGACCCGTGGCCTTTTCACAGACCCTCCAGGGCCCCGAAATTCGACACTCCTCAGTCGAGAAGGAGGCCCAGGCGATAGTGGAGGCTGTACGGCACTGGAGGCATTACCTGGCCGGTAAACGTTTCACCCTGCTGACTGACCAACGGTCAGCAGCATTTATGTTTAACAACAGACAAAGGGGGAAAATCAAAAATGATAAGATATTGCGGTGGAGGATCGAATTATCCACCTACAACTACGATATCTTATACCGGCCCGGGAAACTTAATGTGCCCCCAGACGCCCTATCCCGTGGGACATGTGCCAACGCACAAGTCGATAGGCTACGGACCTGCCACAATGATCTCTGCCACCCGGGGGTCACCAGGTTCTTCCATTTTATTGAAGCTCGCAACCTGCCTTACTCCATCGAGGTCAGGACCATGACCAGGAACTGCCAGGTCTGTGCCGAATGCAAACCGCATTTTTATAGGCCAGACAGGGCACACCTGATGAAAGCCACCCGCCCCTTCGAACGTCTCAGCGTAGATTTCAAGGGGCCCCTTCCCTCCTCTGACCGCAACACGTACTTCCTCAATATTATTGACGAGTACTCCCGTTTCCCCTTCGCCATCCCCTGCCCGGACATGACCAGCGCCACAGTCATCAGGTGCCTCAACGACCTGTTCGCCATATTTGGCTTCCCCAATTACATCCACAGCGACGGGCTCGTCATTCATGAGCGACGAGCTGCGCCAGTACCTGCTCGAGAAGGGCATAGCCACGAGCAAGACTACCAGCTACAACCCCCAGGGTAACGGACAGGTAGAGAGGGAGAACGCAACGGTGTGGAAGACCGCCATGCTCGCCCTAAAATCCAAGGGCCTCCCAATCTCCCCGATGCGCTCCACTCCATACGATCACTGCTCTGTACTGCCACAAACGCCACCCCTCACGAGAAGATGTTCGTCTTCCCCAGGAAATCCACCTCGGGGACATCACTACCGCCATGGCTGACATCTCCGGGACCCATCCTGCTCAGGAAACACGTGAGGAGCCATAAGACGGACCCCCTGGTCGAAAAGGTTCACCTCCTCCACGCCAGCCCACAGTACGCCTACGTGGCGGCGTATCCTGACGGGCGGGAGGGCACAGTCTCAATTCGAGACCTCGCACCCTCAGGTACCACCCGAAACACCATCGATCACCATCCACTACCTCCACCCACCACCACTACCCACGACGCACCACCGGGGTGTCTACCACGAACTGACGACATGCCGGTGCCATCCCTACCCCGAGAGGACGACACGCCAGTGCTCCGTCCCACGCGAGAAGCGGCCGCGGGCAAAGAACCGCCGCAACCGGCACCACGAAGATCATTACGGCAGACAAGACCCCCGGAGAGACTTTCGTATACGAACTTTTGAAACACTTCACCCCGCCGGACTCTCTTAAACGAGGGGTGAATGTGGTAAACCACTGCTAACTCTGTACAGGTCCGGGCATGTCTCCGCCCCTGGCTCCACCCCTAAGCCCGGGTATAAAGGTGACTCACCACCCTTCCCCCCGGGAGCTCTTAGGATGGATCCACTAGCAGAGGCATGCTCCAGTTCTTAGTCAATAAAAGCCTACTTCGTATAAGTTCAACTCGTAGTCTTTGGCGTTGTTGATAGTGCATCAATTGGTACGCCCTTCTGAGGGTTGAAAATGGAGACAAGAGGTTGATGATCGGTTAGTAGAGTAAATTTTTGACCGTGCAGGTAGTGATTGAACTTCTTCACCCCCCACACTAGGCTGAGGGCCTCTCTGTCAATCTGGGCGTAGATATGCTCGGCAGAAGTTAACGAGCGTGACGCAAAAGCTATCGGCCTCTCTAAACCATCAAGGAATTTATGTGACAGTACCGCCCCAATGCCGTAGGGAGACGCATCACACGCCAGTCTGATCGGCAGTGCTGGGTTGTAGTGAGCCAATACTTCTCTTGAAGTGATTAAGTCCTTACTCCTCTGAAAGGCCCGCTTACAGTCATTGCTCCATTTCCATGCTACTCCCGTTCGTAGCAGGGCGTTCAGTGGGTGCAGGATTGTCGACAAATTCGGCAAAAACTTATGGTAGTAATTCACCAATCCGAGGAATGACCTCAGTTGCGACACATTTTCAGGCGCTGGGGCCTTAACAACCGCTTCAATTTTGTCACGGGACTTATGTAACCCCTCTTCATCAATCACGTGGCCACAATACGATATCTGTTTCTTAAAAAACTTGCACTTGGGGCGGTTGGCTTGTAGCCCATGTTCCCGTAGTCTAGTGAGCACCCGTTCTAGGTTGTTAAGGTGTTCACTGTCATCTTCACCTGTCACAAGGATGTCGTCCAAGTAACACTGAGTCCCCGGAATCCCTTGCAGGACTTGTTCCATCGCTCTTTGCCATATTGCCGGAGCCGATGCTACTCCGAATACCAATCGATGATACTGGTAAAGACCTTTTGTGAGTGTTTATCGTGAGATACTTCCTAGAGGACTCTTCAACCTCCATCTGCAAATATGCTTGTGCTAGGTCAATTTTTGTAAAACGCTTCCCTCCAGACAGTGAGGCGAAGATGTCTTCTATCCTTGGAAGAGGATATTGTACTGTGTGAAGGACTGGGTTCACCATCACCTTGAAATCCCCACAGATGCGAACCTTCCTTGGCTCCTCAGACTTATTGCTTGACGTTTTCTTCATGACAGGAACGATGGGTGTCGCCCAGTCGACCTTAGACAACACGCCTGCGTTCTCCAGATTCTCCAGCTCTGCCTCGACGGCTGGGCGAATTGCAAATGGTACCGGTCTTGCTTTGAAAAACTTGGGAATTGCATTCTCTTCTATTTTTATCGAGGCGGTTACACCTTTAAGAGTTCCCAGTTCTTGTTGAAATACCTCTTTGGCATTAGCTAAGATTGTTGACAATCGTCCAGGAGTGACTCATCTTTTTTACCATCCACCGTCATTGCATGAATGGAGTGCCAATCTAAGCTTTTCTTCCTGATCCATTCACGTCCCAATAATGGTGGTCCACCATTTTGCAGCATTTAGAGGTACAATTTCCATATTTTCTTGCCGTTGTATTCGACAGGCACCCTTATTTTCCTCTGGGGTATACTTTTTGCCCCGTATACGTCGTCAAGACGATGGATGTCTCTCAAGGGTATGTGTGAGAATAGCCGCTCGTAGTCTCGTCGATTCATGACGGTTAGCACTGATCCTGTATCCAATTCCATTTTAACTTGGGACCCTGCTATCGTGAGGGTGACCCAAATGGTTCGGTGATCCTCTTTTGCGATTACATTGTGAAGTTTGAGACAGCTTAGTCTCCTGTTCCCGGATTCACTATCGCTCATCTGGTCTTCGGAACTACCGTCCGTCATCTTTTGTATTTTCTTGTACGGTTCCTTAGTAGCCTTTTTGTTGTCGCTGGTCTTCTTCCCAGACCTGCAAACTCGTGCAATGTGTCCCATCTTTCCGCATTGCCTGCATATTTTGTCCTTGGACCAGCAGTCCTTCTGGTCATGGGTTGTTCTGCCGCAGCGATAACATTTTGCAAATCCCCGTGTCATTTCGTGGGTGCCGTATTCCTGTGGCTTTTGTTGAATTTCCGCAGCTCCCCTGGCTGCTGCTTCGTACGATACTGCCACGCTGTGAAAGCCTTATCTAGCGTCAGCTCTTTCTCTGAGAGTAACTTCTTCTGTGTTCCTTCACTCAGGAGTCCACAGACAAATTTGTCCCGTAGTGTATCGGCCAGCCCTGCTCCGAACTGGCAGTGCTTTGATAGCTTGCGTAGTTCCGTAAGGTACTCAGCATTGCTCTCATCTTTATGCTGAGTCCTCCTGTGGAATTTAAATCTTTCGGCTATCAACAGCGGTGCAGGGTTTAGGTGTTCCTGTAGGACAGCAACAATTTCGTTAAAACTCTTCGCCTTCGGTTTGGCTGGAGTAATCAGGTCCCGCAATAGGCCGTACGTTCTAGCGCCCATTAAGTTTAGCAATACCTATGCCTTTTTCTCATCGGCTATTTCGTTTGCCTCGCAATATACCTCGACTCTTTCCACATACGTGGTCCAGTCCTCTATTGTATTATCAAAGGCAGTGATACAGCCAGTCTTCGGCATCTTGAAAATCTAAAATGGCGCCTCCCGCGCTTTGCCTTCTTCCCCGCTGATTAAGATGGCGCCTCCCGCGCTTTTGCCTTCTTCCCCGCTGTTGCTAGCGCTGCTTTCCGCGGTTTCCGTTGCAACCTGCAGCTCCTCGCGGTTTCCTGCGCGTTTAATATTTCTTTTTTTAATTATTTTCCCGTCGTGGAACAACCCTGTGGGACTCTTGCCTCCCTCTTCTCGGGTCTATACGCAGCCCGGCTTCGTAGCACCAGCCGCGCCCTGTGTGCTCCACCCTCTCCTCTTCCTGACAACGCTGCTCGGCCCCGTTGCAAGCCACCCGCTTGAGTTCGCGACCGCCGCAGCCCAGGAAGGATCAGTGTACTACCTGCCACCAGCCCGATTAGCTGAAGCACCGTTGACAGGAACCAGGCCCCGCTTTCGACAGCTTCTCCAGCAATCTTCAACTCCGCTAACACAGGGGCGGATGCCCACGGTCGACGCCCGTTTCTACTGCTTTCTTCCTTCTGGCCTCGACCTCTGCTCACTTCGCTGCAGGAATGGATCCCAGGAGGTGGTGCAGACTGTAGGTAAGTTCGTATCTGCTCGTCACCAGTATTATGTCCGTGTATGATTGAGACACGGACAGCAGGAGTTGAACAAAACAAGCCTTTACTGAAAGGAGTCAATCGGGAAACTGAAACTACAGAGGCTTACTAGCGCCTTTTTTACAGGGGTGGTCACTGCCGGTACTGCAGTCTGAGACCAGTTATTCTCTTAAAGGTACATACACAACAAGATGATCTGGTCATTATCACATTGCTGTTTGTGGGAGCTTGCTGTGCAGAAATTGGCTGCCCCGTTTCCCCCATTACAACAGTGACTACACTTCAAAAGTACTTCATTGGCTGTAAAGCGCTTTGAGTCGTCCGGTGAAAGGCGCTACATAAATGCAAGTCTTTCTTTCTAAATGGCCTAAAGATTTAAGTAAAGTTTGAAAGGAATACTGGTTGTTTGTACTTACATATAAACTTAATTGGTCACACTCCCACCTCTTGAGTCAGAAGATCATGGGTTTAAGCCTACCCCAGGACTGTGCACTTAATCTGGGCTGATACTGCAGGAAGTGACATTTTTTTAGATGAGGTTCTGCCTGCTTTCCAAATCAATGTAATCGATCTCATGGCACTGTTCGAAGAAGCTCTCACATTATCTTAAAGAATATGTCTCCAATGTTAGCAAAAACACAGGTTACCTGGTCATTCATCGCATTTGTTGTTTGACGGACTTTGCTGTGCACAGTTGACTGCTGCATTTGCCTAATTAACAGTGATTGTACTTCAAAAGTTATTCATTGACTGTGAAACACTTTAAAGCATCCTGAGGACATAATAAGATGAGATATAAATGTCAGTTCTTGCTTTTCTTATCAGTTGAACCAAATGCCAGGACCAGATTACCTCTATGGGGGGGAAAAAAACAAATGATAGATTTCATTAAGAATAATGTTTACTGTTGAATACCGTTAACTAAATTTAGAATGGTAGACCTAGCAATGAATGTTGATGAACAGTTAAGTGTACATATGACAGCAAACACAGTAATGCCATATGATCACATTGAGTGTTTGTCTGCTGATAGCAGCAGTAATTTCTAAATCCGAGTCATTCATTATGCCTTTAGTTCAGTCACATTCCAGAATAAACTTAATGGGAATAGAAATTCTGTTTCTGTGCTTGCCAGCCCATATTTTCAGCCAATTCACTCAAGTAGAGAGAAAATCATGGGCTGGTGAGCATAGAAGCTGAATTTTTAACCCATTGTATCTGGAAAATATTGATGTGCAGTACCTAACCAAATCCTGTGTATTTCTTAATCAGCAGCATAGTATAAGTTATACTGGGTACACTTTATTTAAAATGTACTGAAAACAAAATTAAGATTTAAATTTCTGCAATTCCTTCCGAACTGATGAAAGATATGTTCTAAATTGTTCCTACACTTCACCTCCAGAATCTCTCTTTAATCGTCGGGTTGAAGAAAAATCCAAAGATCTTCTTTTTACACCACTTGGGTGGCATCACAGCTCCCTGGAACACCTCCGGGAGGAAAATGGGGAGAAACAAGCAATGGAGAGACTACTGTAAGTGCATATATAAAAGTTGCAATGTGACCTATTGTAGCTCTATTACAATTTTTCAAAGCTAAAGTTTTATTTGCTCAATTTGAGACAGAATATGAAATAATAGATTGGTTTTCCCCCCTCTGGTACAGGAAACTTTTGATTTACCGGCACCTAAAATAACCGGAAATGTCAGTTAACCGGCAAAATTCAGGAGTAGGTTTTACTTCATATTTATTTGCCTTCTTCCATCTGTGCTGTGCAAGGGTGTGGCTGCAGCTGTTGCTAAGCTACAGAGACGCTTGAAACTTGTGTTCATTGTTCTACAGTTGTTGCTAAGCAACAGGGTTTGTTGCTTTATACGAAGCTGTCAGCTCTCCCTATCTTTTACTATAGCGTTCGGTTATCCGGAATTTTTGATGAACCGGCACCACGTCGGTCCCATCCGTGCCGGATAAAAGGAAGTTTCCTGTATGTTATTTAAGATACATGTTACACAAAAATGCACTGTTTATGTTTAAAATGCACAAAGCACTCTTTAAAATGTTTGGCAACTTTTCTATCCACTATAGAAAGAAATGGAAGATCGAATTTCGTTTGGATGTTTTAAATATTAATTAATTTCAACATCTATTTGAATTAATTGTACTATACAAGCTATCACACTAGCATTTAAAGTTAAGATGAGCAATAATGTGTAATTTGTATAAAAGATTTGCCCCTGTATATGTGAAAATCAATAATTAATTTGCAGTTGTTCATTTTTGTCATTTCTGTTTTTGGTTCAGGTGTTCAGAAAAACTTCATTTGTATAGTATTTTGAAAACCAGAACTTGGGTTATGTGACTATTTTAATAATTGCTAACCTTCTAAACTGCAAACAGGACAACAATTGTATGCTAGCAAATATTTTGTATCTTGTCTGTGCATTAAAGATAATGCAGTTTTCAGTTCAAATTTACTTACACTTGTAGCAAGAATGGAATGTTGACAATTTGAAAATTAATTGCTTCATAAGTTACCAGGTAGCATGTATACTAGATGTAGCGGAAAATATAGATTGACTTATGTTTTCTATCTTATTTTTACATCCAGTTCGGCTAACCATAGTCATATGATGGCCTTGTTGCAGCAGCTGCTGTACAGTGAGTCTCTCTCTCTATCCTGGAGAGACATAATTGTTCCTGTGGTCCGCCAGGTTGTACAGACTGTGCGTCCAGATGTCAAGAACAATGATGATGACATGGATATCCGTCAATTTGTTCATATAAAAAAGGTATCATCTGCTGAAGCTGAGTCACATCTACATGCACACATTAGCATCAGTGTGAAAAATTGTGCTCAATTTACAAAGCTTCACATCAACACAATCATCTGTGGGTTTTTTCAATGACAGTCTACCTGCTGGAACTTCTAATTACTTTTGTTCTACTCATTCCTTAACCTACTTGCCCTTTTAAAACAGGAGTTAAATGTTAGAACTAATTTTAAAATTAAAATAATCTTTGATTCCAAATAAATTAAATAAATTTGCTTGCTAAACATGGAATGTATCCCAAGATTATACTTTATTTGCTCCTTCATTTTCAGATACCTGGTGGTAAAAAATTTGATTCTGCAGTTGTGAATGGGTTCGTTTGTACAAAAAACATCGCCCATAAGAAGGTGAGAATAAGCTTCAATCTCTTGCTAATTATCTTTTACACTTTAAAAGAGAGCAGTCATTGGTAATCAGTTCATTATACAGTTATGTTCATGCTCAGTAACATTCTTTTAGTATAACTGTGGCTCTCAAATTCCACAGATGAATTCTTATATAAAAAATCCAAAGATTCTGCTGTTGAAATGCTCCATTGAATACCTCTATCGAGAGGAGACCAAGTTTACATGCATCGATCCCATTGTTCTACAGGTTTGTGTTTCAAATTGTTAAATATCATTCATGAATATTTTACATCCCTAAATTCTAGTCTGCATCTGGATGCAAGTTATTTGATTATATTGCTCCTAGCTAATCAGTAAGACAATTTCATTATGTTTGTCAGTGCTTCACTTTATTATGGAGCATGGTTTATAAATACTGTACAGTAACAGTGACCCTCACTGTGGTAATTAGGAAAGAGAATTTCTGAAGAATTATGTGCAGCGAATAGTGGACGTTCGACCAAATCTGGTTCTTGTGGAAAAGACGGTTTCTCGCATCGCTCAAGATATGCTTCTGGAAAATGGCATCACCTTAGTTATTAATGTAAAGCCAGTGAGTACCACAATTTTTTCACATAGCGTTCAGTTTCTTGACTTCCTGTCAATACATTACAGACAGAAATTTATAAGATCTTCAATTTTTTGCGTTTATAGAAGAGAAAACAACTTGTGTAAATGCTGCTCAAAATACATTTCATGATTTTGGCATCACTGGTTCAATTTTCCAGTGATTCTGAAATTCTGTAAACTTGATTCCTCTTTTGTGAGTTACTTTTTCAATGACATTTTGAGCAACTTTACTATTACTATCTTATTTATCTATTACTATCTATTGCTATCTTATTCCTGTTGATACTGTTTCAAAGCTTGCTTGGAAAGAAATGACTGTGTAGTGATCAGGAGGAGGAATCCTGGCTGAATTTCCTCTGCCTTGCCCAAGGACACTGAGGTGTATTGTAGTGCATACACACTGAACCACTGGGAGGGCCAGCAAGTAAACATAAATCAAAAATACTGCATTTCATGATTTACTGTATAAAAAAAATCTATTCTTTGAAAGTTTAAACAGACCGTTGGTTTACTAGCTTGACTTTTAGGAGGGGAATTGGGTGTGCCCAGTGCAGAAGATTGCAAATTGGTGAGGGAAGGAATGTTGAAGTTTCAAGGTTTGTTTCTGTGTAACTCGATCACTACAAACATCCCGTTTGTTTCTGTGCATAGCAAGTGTTAGACCGAGTGAGCCGCGTTACCCAGGGTGATTTGGTTATGTCGATGGACCAGCTTCTTACAAAGCCTCGCCTTGGATCGTGCCATAAATTTTTCCTTCAGCCATTCCAGCTACCTAATGGTAAGTAACTGCACCTCATGCATCTACACATTTTTCCCCCCTCTCCTGATGGTGGGCTTATGCTGGAATTCCATGGGTGCTGGTGGCCTTATTTCATACGTGAGCTAGACAGTTGAATATTGGTAGGTTATTCAACCTCTTGGAGTTGTGGCAATGAAATGCTAAAAGTAGCTCCCCGGCGAAGTTAGCACCCCAAAGGGGGCGCGACCCAATTTTTCCCCCTTTTTTAATATTTTAAAATTTCCCTGTTTACAAATAGCAGAAATATTGAGTTTTGCTTGTCACAACTGGCTAGCATTTTATAATTTCTTGGGTAAACAAATTGTTATTGATCAGTGGGTGCTATTTGCAAACCAGAATTTTTACTACTTGCAGTATTTGTAATCCAAATCATGCTATAAACAGCAAATATAGAAATTCACAGGATGTGACACCATGCCAACTCTTGACCTAAATCCACATACAAATAGGATTTATGCCTTGCATAGTCAGATGATCATTCACTCTGCTGTTTAAGGCCTCATTCTGGGTCACTTTTTTAGTATTTTGACTAGAGGCATCACTTAGAATCATAGAAAGTTACAGCATGGAAGGAGGCCATTTCGGCCCATCGTGTCTGCGCCGGCCAACAAAGAGCTATCCAGCCTAATCCCACTTCCCAGCTCTTGGTCCGTAGCCCTGCAGGTTACAGCATCCCAAGTGCACATCCAAGTACTTTTTAAATGTGATTCGGGTTTCTGCCTCTACCACCCTTTCAGGCAGTGAGTTCCAGACCCCCACAACCCTCTGGGTGAAGAAATTTCCCCTCTAAACCTTCCACTAATTACTTTAAATCTGTGCCCCCTGGTTTTTGACCCCTCTGCTAAGGGAAATAGGTCCTTTCTATCTACTTTATCTAGGCCCCTCATAATTTTATACACCTCAATAAGATCTCCCCTCAGCCTCCTCTGTTCCAAGGAAAACAAACCCAGCCTATCCAGTCTTTCCTCATAGCTAAGATTCTCTATTCCCGGCAACATCCTTGTAAATCTCCTCTGTACCCTCTCTAGTGCAATCACATCTTTCCTGCAATGTGGTGACCAGAACTGCACGCAGTACTCTAGCTGAGGACTAACTAATGTTTTACACAGTTGACGCATAACCCCCCTGCTCTTGTATTCTATGCCACGGCTAATAAAGGCAAGCATTCCGTATACTACCTTAACCACCTTATCTGCTTGGCCTGCTACCTTCAGGGATCTGTGGATATGCACTCCAAGGTCCCTTTGTTCCTCTGCACTACTCAGTGTCCCACCATTTAATGTGTATTCCCTTTCCTTGTTAGCCCTCCCCAAATGCATTACCTCACACTTCTCCGGATTGAATTCCATTTGCCACTGTTCTGCCCACCTGGCCAATTTATTGATATCTTCCTGCAGTCTACAGTTTCCTCCTTCAGTATCAACCACGCAGACGATTTTAGTATCATCTGCAAACTTCTTAATCATACCCCCTATATTCAAGTCTAGATCATTGATATATACCACAAAAAGCAAGGTACCTAGTACTGAGCCTTGTGGAACCCCACTGGAAACAGCCTTTCAGTCACAAAAACACCCATCAACCATTACCCTCTGCTTCCTGTCTCCGATCCAGTTTTTGAGTCCAACTTGACACTTTGCCCTGGATCCCATGGGCTTTTAACTTCGTGACCAGTCTGCCATGTGGAACCTTATCAAAAGCATTGCTGAAGTCCATATACACTATATCAAACGCAGTACCCTTATCTACCCTCCTTGTTACCTCCTCAAAAAATTCAATCAAGTTTGTCAGACATGACCTTCCCTTAACAAACCCGTGCTGACTATCCTTGATTAATCTGTGTCTTTCTAAATGAAGATTTATTCTGTCCTTCAGAATTTTTTCCAGTAATTTTCCCAAAACCGAGGTTAGGCTGACTGGCCTGTAATTACTCGGTCTATCCCTTTTTAAACAAGGGTACAACATTAGCAGTCCTCTGGCATCGCACCTGAAGCCAGAGAGGATTGAAAAATGATGGTCAAGGCCTCTGCTATTTCCTCTTTTGCTTCGCGTAACAGCCTGGGATACATTTCATCCGGGCCTGGGGATTTATCCACTTTTAAAGCTGCTTATCCCCTTAATACTTCCTCTCTCACTATGTTTATTTCATCCTAATATTTCACACTCCTCCCGGATAGCAATGTCTGCTTCGTCCCTCTTCTTTGTGAAAACAGACGCAAAGTATTCATTAAGAACCCAACTGACGTCTCCCGCCTCCACACACATTACCCTCATGATCTCTAATAGGCCCTACCCTTTCTTTGGTTATCATCTTACTCTTAATATATTTATAAAACATCTTTGGGTTTTCCTTGATTTTACTTGCCAAGAATTTTTCATGCTCTCTCTTTGCTTTCATAATATCCTTTTTAATTGCACCCCTGCACTTTCTGTACTCCTTTAACGATTCTGGAGTATTTAGCCCTCGGTATCTGTCATACGCCTCTTTTTTTTCTTTATCCTACCCTGTATGTCCCTAGACATCAAGGGGGCTCTAGATTTGTTAGTCCCACCTTTTTTCTCTAAGGGCACATATTTGGTCTGAACCCTCCAGATCGCCTCCTTGAATGCCTCCCAGTGCTCTGACACTAATTTACCTTCAAGTAGCTGTTTCCAGTCCACTATGGCTAAATCCCCTCTGAGCTTAGCAAAATTTGCTTTTCCCCAATTTAGAATTTTTATTCCTGGTCTATCCTTGTCCTTTTCCATAACTACCTTAAATCTAACTGAATTATGGTCACTAGCACCAAAATGCTCCCCCACTGATACGCCTTCTACCTGCCCAGCTTCATTCCCTAAAACTATGTCCAGAACCGCCGCCTCGCTTGTTGGGCTTGCTACACACTGGCTAAAAAAGTTCTCCTGGATGCATTTTAGGAATTCCGCACCCTCTATACCCTTCACACTAATTTGATCCCAGTTAATATTGGGGTAGTTGAAATCCCCTACTATTACTGCCCTATAGTTTTTGCACTTCTCAGAAATTTGTCTACATATTTGCTCTTCTATCTCTCTCTCTCGCTGTTTGGGGGTCTATGGTACACTCCCAGCAGTGTGATCGCCCCTTTTTTGTTTTTCAATTCAACCCATATGGCCTCGTTTGATGATCCCTCCAACATATCATCCCTCCTCACAGCTGTAATAGTTGCTTTAATCAATACCGCGACCCCCCCTCCCTTTTTACCTTCCTCTCTATCCCGTCTGAAAATCCTGTAACCAGGAATATTAAGCTGCCATACCTGCCCCTCTTTCGGCCACGTCTCTGTAATAGCTATAATATCATAGTCCCAAGTATCTACCTGTGTACTCAGCTCATCTACCTTCGCTATACTCCTTGCATTGAAGTATATACCATTTAGTACAGGCAAACCTCCTTGTTGACTACTATCTAGCCCTTGATTCCTCTGTCCTTCCAATTTACTTTCTATGTTTTTGTTTTCCAATTCCAGTTTTTCTTCCCTCCCTACTGACTATTCTTAGGTTCCCATCCCACTGCCAAGCTAGTTTAAACACTCCCCAACGGCACTAGCAAACCCTCCCGTGAGGATGTTGGTCCCATTCCCATTGATGTGCAACCCATCTGGCTTGTAGAGGTTCCACCTCCCCCAGAAAAGGTTCCAATTCCTCAGGAATCCAAAGCCCTCCCTCCTACACCATCTCACCAGCCACGCATTCATCTGCTCTATTTTTCTATTTCTGTACTCACTAGCACTTAGACCTTAAGCAATAGTAAAAAAAATACAGTAAACAGGAGAACTGTTGCATCAGGTCAGAAAGAGAAATGCTGGTGGCAATTTTATATGTGGATGACTTTGCAACAGATATGTTGTTTGGAAATGTCTTGAATTTATCTGCATTTTCCCCACCTAGGTCACACAAAGACACTCATGTTTTTTGAAGGATGTGCCCAACATTTGGGCTGCACTGTGAAGCTGAGGGGTGCTTCAGAATATGAGCTGGCAAGGGTGAAAGAAATTCTCATATTCATGGTCTGTGTAGCTTATCATTCTCAACTAGAGCTTTCGTTCCTTATGGATGAGTTTGCAATGCCTCCAAGTTTATCTAAAAGTGGATCAATCCATTCCATTATTGATGGTGAGACTGCTGATAATGATGGACAAGACTTGTTTAATGATAAGATTCGCAACCTTTCTAAAGACTCTGATGCTCCAATTGAAGGCATCTCCTTGGTATCTGAATTTACACTAGCTACGAGTTTTGACTGTTCAAAAGAAAATACACTTTGTGAGGAAGAGAAACTGCTGAGAAAAAGTGTTTCTCGGGAAAGTGTTTTTGTAAAACCCGAGAGTCCCACACCTGATGGCGCTCCTCCAGATTTTGATGGCCCTTTTCTTGACCATCCTATGACGTCATGTGTCCATACATCCATAATAGACTCTCTGATATCTGAAAGTAAGAAAGACCAAACGCCTCCAGACACTTATCCTGTGTTCTTACACGAGCAACCCAGATTGCTAAATGACTCTGATGCAGGACGTGATCAGTCAGTGGGAAACGGGCCTAAACTTTTCCGTGATCCCCTTCAGGATGATACTGATCTGTTCATCACTGAACATGTTACTTCCTCAGAAGATAGGCTGAAATCCCATTCTGTTGCATTCAAGCAGGAACTGAAAGATGTCACTCTTTGCATATCTCCTTTCATTACTTTCAGAGAGCCTTTCCTATTGACTGTTAAAGGTATGAAGTGTCCAACAAGAGACTACTTCCCAGAACAAGTCTATTGGTCCCCCCTCTTACACAAAGATGTTAAGGAAATAGAATGCAGGAGAAAGAAACAACTTCTGAAGGACTTGACAAACCTTCAGGGACTGAATGGGAATGTGCAGGCAAAGTCTACTCAAATTCTTCCATCACATGATCTGCTGAGTACCAGAATAACTCATTCCTTAGGAAGTAACCAAAGCTTGTCAAAACTATTAGCTGATTATAGAGCTCGAGGTGGTAGGATAAAGAACAAAGAAATGGATCCTTTTATGCAGTGCAAAGAGGACAGTAATAAAACAGCCATGAAAGATGGGGAAGAGGAAATCCAGCGAGGACAAACCCAGAATGACTTAATGTGGGCATCAAAGGTAAGGACGTCATTTAAAAAAAAAAAAAAGCAGCTTTTTTAAGTCATAGGTTTAAATTCCCAATAATCAGCTATCTAGTTTTGAAGAATATACATTGAACACCAGCCAGAACCATGTCATTAAGCACGGAGATCATTACTTTTTTGATCCCTAACAAAGCTATACACCACACCATTCAATGGGGTAATAGGATTACAATATTAGTTTTTGATTTATAGATTTTAAAACAAACTGAAGCTAATTGAAACACTATATTTGGTTTTGGGTACTTTTACTTTCATACATTTTTATTGCTGCAAACTAATGGATCATAACACTCTGCTGTATGTGATATTTTTCTTGTAGCTTGCATGAACTTATCTTGAAAAACAAGTGCTATTTTTGTTTTGAAAACCTTCACTAATTTGGCTGTTTTGAAATTGAGCTTTCTACAATATATTGAAATGGTTCACATTGTTCATGAATAACAAGGAGGAGGCATGTTAAGTTAAAATGAAAAAGAAAGTGGATATGAGAAGAATTGCAATGTTATGAGATTAAGGGTGGGTAGAGATGTTGAAGTAACCTGGAATATTATGACTCCTGTCCTGTTGAGATCATGGAATGTTGTTTGTCAGATAGAGTTAAACATAACAATGTGTGTTTTATTATGTTGTTATTGCAAATTTTATAATAGACTAATTTTGGGGCGGATTTTGCGAGGATAATAACAGTGAGGCTAACAGCGTTCACCGTTATAACGGGGTAAATTGAACAACTTCCGGCGTCTGCACATCCGCAGTTAAACTCGGAAATCCGGAAGTAGCTGTCAGAGGAGCCCTGCTCCTGCACTGTTACAGTCCTCACCAATGGACTCGACACGGAAATGAATGCAATAGCATGAATTTGAGGTACTTGCCCACTAGTTCCCCACTAAAAAATGGTTGAAAAAGTTAGGGCTGGTGCATTCAGAAGTAGGTGGATTTTAACGTTGTGATAATTACTGCCAAACAACCTCTCTGGCCCTGAAATTTTAATTTTACAAGTGTGGAGTCTCATTCCTTAAGAAGTTAATTAGTGTGGGAGTTTTTTCTTCACTTTTTCTGTCTGTTTCTTTTACGTCTCTTAATCCTATCTTATTTCCCAAACTTTATTCCACTTTCTGTGCATGATTTAAACCTAATTTATACTTCCTGGATTAGACTTTGGGTTTCTCAGCAAGGATTCTTCAATCTGATTGGTTGAAGAGCCTCGCTGTTACTTGTCTGCTCACAGATGCCCTGTGGAGGGCGCTGCACAGATCAGATGCCGGATTACAGCAAGTCCACTCTAAAGCCTGCAAAAACTTTTAGGGAAGCGGTGAGCAAGATGCTGACAGCAAAATCTGGGCCATTATGTTTTTTAAAATTAATTCTTGGAATATGGGTGTCACTGACGAGGCCAGTTGACCCAAGAAGGTGGTGGTGGTGGTCCTTCTTATTAAACTGATTCTTTGCTAGGCCATGTTGTGGTAGGACTGGATTCACATATACGCCAGATTGGATAAGGACGCAAGTTTCCTTCCCTAAAGGGCATTAGTGATCCAGTTAGGTTTTTACGAAAATCTTACGGCTTCATTGTCATTTTAATATTAGCTTTTCACTTCCATAGTTTTTCAACAGAATTCAAATTCTGAAACTGCCATGTTGGGATTTGAACTAGTGTTCTCTGGTTTGTTAGCCCAGTAACATAACCACTACACTACCGTGTCCCGTGGTTGATTGACTTCAGGGATCAGTGAGAAA
The DNA here is from genome assembly GCF_052327205.1 of Somniosus microcephalus. Taxonomy (NCBI): domain Eukaryota; kingdom Metazoa; phylum Chordata; class Chondrichthyes; order Squaliformes; family Somniosidae; genus Somniosus; species Somniosus microcephalus. Next base: position 203,704,587 of record NC_140990.1, on the reverse strand, counting down.
TATTCATTTTTGTCTTTTGCCAGTGACTGTTAAATGGACTGTGGCTTTTCATGCTTGCTTATGTTAGTTTTATGTAACTGAAGACATTGAACAAGTGCAGTAGGGCTTAAAGCATCGCCCTGAATGAAGGAAACCTTGTATGCATTAGTCTTCTAGCCAAAAGATATCATAGAATACTGTCTTTGCCCCTTTGGTGTATCTCAGTCCAGTTCTGTGATTTGAGCCCATAATTTTAATAACTTGCAGTCTCGCTCAGAGGCCACGAGGATGAATAATGTGGGCAACAAGCAAGTCACTTTGCTCATTGGTGCACTGCTCTTCTGAGACTGAAGTTAATGTAATTTTATTGGAACAATACTGAGGGTGTTCTGCCTTATAATTGCAGGTGTTACGTTTTGTTGCCTCCAGTAGGTGGCAGTAGATGGTAATGGCCAGTAGGGTCACTCAACAGGAACAGGAAGTAGTATAGTGATAAGCAAACAGAGGTCACATCAGCATGAAGTGTGCTGCAAGTTAATCTGCTGTAATCTTAACATTGTTACGCCTTCGAAAGCATTGCCTTTTTACTCCAACCCAATACCACTGATTTGTATTGTTTCATTGACCTCATGCAAGTGTGGCATCATTAAACACCGGAGCTTGGACGCTACATCCTGACTCCCATGTCGTTATTGAAAGGAGTTTGGCTGGCTGTCTAACTGCGTACAGACACATACACATAGGGAGGACGGTACAGTAAAAAGGCACGTCATCAGCTGGCGCAACAAGCAACATTCGCAGTGCAGCATGGTGCAGCCATGGACGGCAAGAGCTTCCAAGACGAGCAGAGATCTGTGACCAGCTCAAGAAGTACACGCTCATCTAGATCATCAACAGCCAGTGTAGCAGCAGCTAGAGCATGTGCTAAAGCTAAAGCGGCACAGGCTCGCGTGACCTTTGCTAAAAAGGAACTGGCTGTGAAGAAAGAGAAGGTCCGACTACAAGCAGAGGCTGCTACATTGGATGCCACGCTGGAGGCCCTACACATTGAGAAAGAAGCAGCTGCCGCTACTGCTGAGGCGGAGATATGGGAAGCGGCACTAGAAGCAGAGGTGGGAGAGCACCGCAGCATTGCCCGTCCTGCATCACCTCAAAGCACAGAGGCGGACAAGCGACTATGTCCAGGAGCAGGCTAGGATACGCACAGACATCTCCTCCTTCCCAAACTTTGAACCATTGTACGAGAACACGGAATTGCCATCATCAGCCCAACATGAGGTCACTCAGGTGAATCATTCACGCTACACTGATGACGACCCCTTGTTATTGATGACTGGTCACACGAAGGAGAGTTTGCAGCACTCCCGAAGAAACCTGTGCCTCAATCCGCCGCTCCCAACCACTTGGAAAGTACTCATGCCAAAATTCCACACATCAAAAAAGAACCCTTTTTAAAGGCTAGAACAGGTCATCCAGCATGGCAGTCTCCCATCCAATCGCAGCCCTTCCGATGCGATCATACTCTGGCAACCCATGCACAGACTCCTAATATGACAGGCATTGCCCAATATTTGGCACGTAGAGAACTTGTAATCACAGGTCTCACAAAATTTGACGACAAGCCAGAGAGTTTTAGAGCATGGCAGTCATCCTTCCTTAATGCCACTGGCGGCTTGAGCCTGAGTGCTAGTGAGGAGTTGGATTTATTGTCATCATGGCTGGGCAAAGAATCGTCAGAACATGCCCGTAGGATCCGGTTTGTGTACACAAATGACCCAAGCACAGCCCTTAGAATGGTCTGGGCAAGACTCGGGGAGTGTTACTGCGCTCCTGAGGTGATAGAAAAAGCCCTCTTCAGTAAGCTGGAAAACTTTCCTAAAATAGGTAACCGAGACTACCTTAAGCTTAGAGAACTTGGAGACCTTTTAATGGAGTTACTGGCAGCCAAAACAGACGGATACTTACCTGGGCTCTCCTATTTAGATACTGCTCGCGGCATCAACCCAATAGTGGAGAAGTTGCCCCACCCTCTCCAAGAAAAATGGATCAACGTAGACTCAAAATTCAAAAGACAACCACATGTGGTTTCCCCCATTTTCCTTCTTTGTGAACTTTATCTGCAGAGAGGCCAGAATTAGAAATGATCCAAGCTTTGCCCTGTCCAGCTACTGCAGTGGACCCTCAAAAGTATGAGAAGCCCATGTCAAAGTACGTAGGCACAAGAATGCCTATATCCGTGCATAAGACGGATGTCACTGCAAAGACCGACATCAGCATAGATGCAGCAAAGAATGAAGACGATCCCGGAAAACCCTGCCCCATCATAAGCCTCATCCGCTCGCAAAATGTAGAGGCTTCAGAAACAAGACCATAGATGAATGCAGAGCCTACCTCAAAGATAATAATGGGATATGTTTTAGGTGTTGCGCCTCCATTTCCCACACTGCAAGAGACTGTAGGATAGCGTTGAGATGCAGGGAGTGTGAGAGTGACCGCCACAGCACAGCTATGCACCCAGGTCCTACCCCCACAACGGAAAAGCCAACCATCAAAGACTCTGAGCCCGGAGACAAGAGCAAGGGAACCCTTACCACTGCACCAACGGTGAGCTCCATATGCACTGAGGTGTGTGGCCAAGGCCTCACAGGACGATCGTGTTCCAAAATATGCCTTGTAAGAGTCTACCCACAAGGACAGCGCGACCACTCAGTTAACATGTATGCAATACTCGATGACCAAAGTAACCGGTCACTCGCACGGTCAGACTTTTTTGACATATTTGGCGTCGAGAGTAGCCCAGCCCCTTACTCACTGAGAACCTGTGCCGGACTCTTGGAGATGGCAGGAAGGAAAGCAGATGGGTTCTGTGCCGAGGCAGTGAGTGAAGGGGTGAGCATAGACTTACCGCCACTGATAGAGTGCAGTGAAATCCCGGACAACCGATCGGAGATACCAACGGCTGAGACAGCACTTCACCATGCCCACCTAAAGCCCATAGCATCATGCATCCCAGTATTGGATCCAAAGGCCCAGATTCTCCTCCTGCTCGGGAGAGATGTGGTGAGGGTGCATAAGGTGAGAGAGCAAGTTAACGGAGCACACGATGCCCCCTTTGCCCAAAGACTCGACTTAGGCTGGGTGCTCGTGGGAGAAGTGTGCCTAGGCCAAGCTCACAAGCCCAACGTAAGCACCTTAAGACCAACGTGCTAGAAAGCGGACGACCCTCTTTCCTCACTCCCTGCCCAAGTCACATCCACCTGAAAGAGAGAGCAAGCTACAGCGGGGAGCAACAAGTTGATTTCTCTCACACAGCATGGGGGTGCTTGGCTGACACCAGAGCTGTCGACAAACTGGGGCACACCGTGTATGAAAAGACAAAAGATGACAACAAAGGTGCTCTCTCCTTCGAAGACGAAGCTTTCATGAATGTTATGGAGAAAGAATTTCACAAAGATGAGGTGAACAGCTGGGTTGCGCCTCTCCCCTTCAAGGTACCCCGGCTTCTTCTGCCTAACCATCGCGATCAGGCACTGTCACGCCTCGCATCACTGCGGCGCACATTAGATAGAAAGCCCGAAATGAAGGAACAGTTCATTGCCTTCATGGAAAAGGTTTTCGAGAGTAACCATGCTGAATTAGCACTTCCACTCAAAGAAGAAGAGTGCTGGTATCTCCCGATTTTTGGAGTTTATCACCCCCAGAAGCCTAGTCAAATGAGAGTAGTTTTCGACTCCAGCGCTCAGCACTGTGGCATCTCACTCAACAGCGTTCTGCTCACTGGTTCAGACCTAAACAACACCCTCCTTGGCGTGCTGATTCGCTTTAGGAAAGAGCTCGTAGCAGTAACCGCAGACATCCAACAGATGTTCTATTGCTTTGTGGTGAGAGAGGACCATAGGAACTATCTGAGGTTCTTCTGGTATCGCGACAACAACATGTCAAAGGACATCACTGAATACAGGATGCGGGTCCACGTTTTTGGTAACAGCCCCTCCCCTGCAGTCTCCATCTATGGGCTCAGAAGTGCAGCCAAAGAGGGAGAACACGAGCATGGAACAGACACAAGACCGTTTGTGGAGAGACATTTTTATGTTGATGACGGCTGTTAGATCCGTGGTTCAGTGGATAAATAATTACACGGATGCTGTACATAAACAAATAACAGGTCTTTACTGGAGGAGGGTGATTTCTAGACTGGGGTACAGAGGCATGCGCACAGCTTATATACCGGTGTGGTTACTGCCGGTACTACAGTATACAGGAGCTGTAAAAAGTAGTTCTGACTTAAAGCACATACACTACAACGGCCTCATATCCTTACCTTCAGAAGCCGAAGCCATCAACCTGCTGAAGCGAACTCAAGCTTCATTAGCACAGTCCAACCTGAGGCTGCACAAAATTGCCTCAAACAGTGTAGCAGTGATGAAGGCCTTCCCAGCTGAGGATCTCGCCAAGGGCATTAAAGACTTAGGCCTAGAAATTCAGTATAGCCACTTTTGGGGCGGTAAAGTCGGGCGGCTGCTAAAGTTTGCGCCCGGCGCAAAGCCGCACCCCCTCCGCCGATATTCAGTCGCATCGCCCCAAGAGGTTGCTGCTGCGCTAAAACAGGCGATGCACGACTATCTTTAGGCGCTAATCGGCGGTGCTGAGCGATACCCCCGAGGCCGGGCGCAGCGCCGGTGCGGCGAGTTCTTGATTGACGGCAGACACTCTGGTGCCGGTCAGCTCTTAAAGGGGGAGGGTCGATTTGTTTGCCTGCCACGCCCTGCACACTGCAGCCCTCAACCTAGGCCTGACCACTTCAGCTTCACCTGCACAACGCCCAGGGCTATGGAGGCGGCCAGGGAGAGAGCGCAGTGCTTCAGCGACGGTGACCTGAGGCTGCTGGTTGGCGGAGTGGAGCGCAGGCGCCATGTTCTGTTCCCAGAAGGTGGCAAGAGGCCGCTGCCCAGCGCCTACCGGAAAGCCTGGAGGGAGGTCTCCAACAGGGTGTCTTCCAACAGCGTGGTTGCCAGGACTCCTGTGCAATGCCGGAAGAAGTTCAACGACCTCACTCGGGTTGTCAGGGTGAGTACCCTTTCCAGTGTCCTCCTCATCCTTGCATGTGCACCTCACTTTATGGGCAAAGGGACCTGAAAGCCCTAATGGCCAGCCCTCATCCAGCAGCTATGGGACTGGCATGAAAATCACTTGCACATTCAGCACTTTACACACTGTACAAGCTATTCGACCATGGGAGGCATTGCAGACAAGATCAGGGCTACACACTGTACAAGCTATTCGACCATGGGAGGCAGTGCAGACAAGATCAGGGCTACACACTGTACTTAGAGGCTGTCCTTTCTCTTGCAGGCCAAGAGGGCGCATAACTGGCGCAACCAAACTGAGACCGGGGGAGGCCGTCCTGACCTCAAAGAGCTCTCCGACCTCGACCAGCGTGTGGAGCGCATTATGGCAGGCCGGCTGATTGGCCCCGTCGCCAGTGGAGATGCCGACCCTGTTCTGGGCACCAATGGTAAGGGCATCACCTTTTGGACCTCTCTCGTTCCACTTGCGCATGAGATCAGCATCCTTTGCCACTGTCCGACCAATGCGGTGAATGGCAGCACTCATGCCTCCCTCGCTGCCGCCCTGTCCTCACTCTAAAGCTACTCTTCTGCCTTCCTGCTTTCAGATGGTGAATCGCCAGGTGAGGAGGCGGGCCCTCAAGCTGCCACTGTCAGCGCTTCGGAATACGAGGAGGAGGAAGAGGAAGCCGGCCCATCAGTGCCACCCTCAGCCGCGCCAGCCCATGGCGATGTAGGGGACACGTCTTCCCTGGAGGGGAGCCGGGGGGAAGGGTCGGAGGAGAGTGAAGCTCCGGGACCCAGCGGCCTGCAGCAACGCGGGAGGGGTGGGGAAGCTCGGCGGACTTCTCCCCAGAGGGTGAGTGCGGCCTCCAGTCCTGCGACGGTCAGCGCAGAGGAGGTGCGCCTCCTAGAGGAAATGGCTGTCCAGGCTGAGCGCAGGCGCACTGAGCTCATGGCTGCAGTGGCAAGGATGCCTGACTCCATAGAGTCTCTGTCAAGGAGTGTGCAGCAATTCGGAGCAGCACAGGCCAGGAGTCTGCAACAATTCAGTGCAGCACAGGCCAGGAGTCTGCAGGACTTCGCGGCAGCACAGTCAGCTTCTAGCCAAGTGCTCAGTCGTGCCGTCCATTCACTGGCTGGTGTCATGCGGACACAGACCAGGGCCACGCGGACACAGACCAGGGCCACACGGGCACTAACTGCTGCCACCCTCGCTGGATCAGCCAGGCATCGCCAGGGCACCCGCCGCGCAGCAGCAGCCCAGCAGTCTGTCCTTCAGCTGTTTGCTGCGCATGCTGCAGTGCTGGCCCGTGCGAGTGCCACTGTATCAGGCGACCAGTGAGCACCTGCGATCTGCCAGGTTGGCACCATTCCTGCAGCCGACACTGCCACTCCGCCATTGCAGCTGCCACGAGCCGCTGGACAGACTGCTGCCGCCCAGCCAGAGTTGGAGCAGTCAGCAGCCGGCCACTCCAAGGCCAGAGCTGGTGCAGGCCGACCCCCAAGGGCATCTGCCGTCACGCCATCTGCCCCTCCGCAGCCTTCCCCCAGCCTTGCTGCAGCCACTGGGCTCCCATTGAGGAGGAGCTGCAGGGCGGGCAGGGGCCAGGCAAGGATGCGAAAGGCATCGCCCTTGCAGGGCAAAAAGTAGAAGGTATGCTCAAATGCCTGTTGTGTTTTTGTAAGGCCGAGACTGGTGTCTTTCTTTTTGTAAGGCCGAGACTGGTAGTTTTGTGTTTTTGGAGGGGGCTTCTCCACATGAGCATGTAATGTGGGAAGGGCAGAGGTTTGCAATAAATTATTGTTGTTAAATTGCACTGTGCATGGTTTTTTGGTTAAGTCCTGGTTGCCCTGCTCGGCTGAGGGCTTGTTGAGCGGCTACATTCATCTGCTGACATTGGTACAAGCCATTCCCTGAGAGGGGGCCTAGAACCGACGTTCAATAAGCCGGCGACGGGCGGCCCTTGCACTTTCTGCCTCCCTCCTGTGCTGGTCCTCCTCCTCCTCCTCCTCCTGAGGTGGTCCTCCAATCTCTGGTGGCAGTGGCTGAGTCCTGCGGATAGCCAGGTTGTGCAGTATGCAGCAAACGACCACGAAATGGGAGACTCGCTCCGGCGAATATTGTAGGGCTCCACCGGAACGATCCAGACAGCGGAACCGTTGCTTCAGGACGCCGATTGTTTGTTCGATGATGTTCCTGGTCGCTTGATGGCTCTCGTTGTATCCCTCTTCAGCAGGGGTGCTGGGCGCACGGAGCGGGGTCATCAGCCAGGTACACAAAGGATAGCCTTTGTCCCCGATAAGCCATCCTCGTGGGTGAGGCTGTGCCTGGAACATGTCTGCCACAGAAGTCTGTCGCAGGATGAAGGCATCGTGGCTGCTGCCTGGAAAGCGGGCATTGACAGCTAGGATGAGCTGCCTGTGGTCACACACCAGCTGGACGTTGAGCGAATGGTAGCCCTTCCGGTTGCGGTAATTCTCGGCATTCTCCAGAGGTGCCCGCAAAGCCACATGCGTGCAGTCAATGGCGCCCTGCACCATGGGGAAGCCCGCAAATGCTGCAAAGCCCATTGCACGCTGTTGCTGCTTGGCAAGGGCTATGGAGAAGGAGATGAACTGACGTCTCCTTTTGAAAAGGGCATTGGTCACCTGGCGGATGCAGCAATGCACGGCGAACTGGGAGATGTTGGCAATGTCCCCAGTAGCGGATTGGAAGGAGCCGGTGGCATAGAAGTTGAGAGCCACCGTCACCTTCACTGCCACCGACAGAGACGTCCTGCACCTCAGCTGTGGCTGCAGATCACCGCCAAGCAGCTGGCAGATCTCTGTGACCACGTCCCTTCTGAATCGCAGCCTCCGAACACACTGCTCCTCAGACATGTTGAGATAGAACTGCTGGCGGTATACCCTGGGTGGGTGAGGCCTCCTGTGCCGACGCCTGTTGCCCCCTCTCCGTCTAGCCAGGGCTGCCACTCTCTCACGGCGTCGGTGAGCCCTTTGGATGTAATTGAGAAAGCCAGCGTTGACACCCATTGCAGCCCCCATAATATGCTGGCAAACAATGAGATGTCAATGAAGGCAAAGACTAGTGGAAAGCTGTGGCCTGAAGCCAGAAGTACCTGTCCGAGTGTTGGGCCAAAGCAGAAAGCTATCTACCTTGGTCTCTCTCCAAAGATCCGTTTCTCAAGAAGGAGTGCTGCGAAATGGCAGCCTTTTATAGTGCAGGAGGAGTGCCCTTTAATTTGCGCCCCCCGCACCCCGCATCGGCTGAGCACCGTTCCACTCTAACAGTCGCTAGGGGCGCCAGGCGCACAATGGGGCGGCGCCACTGAAGTTCCGGCTGGGGGCGCACAAAGGGCGTTGCACGAGGAAATGACGTCATGATCGCACGCAGCTGAGCACGCGCAAAGACTTTGCGTCGCCGCTAAATCTCTAGTGAAGTTGAGGCGAGGCGCAGATCGCGCTGCGCCCGGGCACTAGCCGCCTAGCGCCCGACATCTACTCCTCCTAAGGCGCTAACGGCTGGCGCAACCAACTGAATTTCTAGGCCTTAGACTTCAGTGAGGAAACCATGCCAGCCCAGCTAAGCCTTGGTTTACGTTGGGAAATTGAATCTGACACCTTTGCAGTGTCTGTAGGTGACAAGCCATTTACACGCCGTGGAGTGCTGTTAACGGTCAACTCACTCTTTGACCCTCTCGGCATGGTGGCGCCCGTGACTATTCAGGGAAGAGCCCTACTACGAGAACTCTGCACAGACATGAGCGATTGGGACTCTCCATTCCCCGAAGGCAGGTTAACAGAATGGGAGACATGGAGAAATTCTCTCAAAAATCTAAAAAATCTTCATATCCCACGCACCTACTCACCAGACACACTCTCCAAATCCAAACGCACCGAGTTGTGTGTGTTCTCGGATGCGTCCGAGAAAGCTATTGGCACGGTAGCCTACCTGAGATCCCTGGATGATGAGGGCCAAAGCAACGTGGGATTTGTCCTGGGAAAGGCGAAGTTGACACCCCGGCCAGAGCCCACCATATCACGCCTGGAGTTACGCGCTGCAGTATTAGCGGTGGAGATGGCGGATCTCATCCTGGATGAGAGAGATTTCAAACTTGATGCAGTGAAATTCTACTGTGACAGCAAAGTTGTGCTCGGTTACATCTCCAATGAGTCAAAGAGGTTCTTCATATATGTACACAACAGAGTTCAGCGAATAAGACAATCAACATGCCCCGACCAGTGGCAGTATGTGCCCAGGGAGCTGAATCCAGCTGACCTAGTCACCAGGTCAGTGCCTGCCTCCGAGCTCTCCAGTACAATGTGGTTTACCGGGCCAGCTTTCTTACACAAACCTGACCAAGCTGACTATAAGGCACAAGAATCATTCAAGCTCGTCAGCCCAGAACTAGATGTGGAGGTCCATCCTCATGTGATCAGCTTAATGACTCACACCCAAGAGAGCCTACTTACTTGTGAGCGCTTTGAGCGCTTTTCAACCTGGCGATCGCTCGTTAGAGCCATAGCTTTCTTAATCCATGTGGCTCGCTCTCAAGTCCGATCCTGGTAGCTCATCAAACAAATGCAGAGGTTGGCACTGGTGCAGGAAGCCTCGTTCCCCAGACGAGTTGGCTGCAGCTGAGAACATTATCATCAGGTCAGTTCAAGTTCAGGCGTACTCTGAGGAGTACAGAGCACTTGCTGAAAAAAGAACCATTACCAAGACCAGTTCACTGTGGAAACTGAATCCAGTTTTGAATGACGGCCTCATCAGAATTGGAGGACGGCTGACGCATGCAGAACTGAGCTTGCAAGAAAGGAGTCCTGTTGTCCTGCCACATCAAAGCCACATCACAACATTGCTCACAAGACACCACCATGAACTGATAGAACACCAGGGCCGTCAGTTCACTGAGGGAGCCATTCGAGCAGCCGGCTTGTGGATTGTCAGCGGCAAACGGTTGATTGGATCTGTCTTACACCAATGCGTCACATGCAGAAAGCTCAGATGGAGAACGGAGGAGCAGAAGATGGCTGATCTGCCTCCGGAACGACTTAGTTCATCGCCACCATTTTCATACGTCGGCCTGGATGTTTTTGGCCCTTGGACTATCACTACTCGCCGCACCAGAGGAGGCGCCGCTCATAGCAAACGCTGGGCTATGCTATTCACTTGTATGAGCACAAGAGCTGTGCATATAGAAGTGACCGAGTCCATGGACATGTCCAGCTGCATTAATGCATTACGAAGATTCTTCGCCATCCACGGGCCAGCAAAGCAGTTAAGATCCGACTGTGGAACAAATTTCATTGGAGCCTGTCGAGAGCTAGAGTTAGGGAATGAACACAACCAAAGGCCAAGCATCCTGACATACCTAAGCCAGCAAGGTTGCACATGGGAATTTAATCCTCCACATGCTTCACACATGGGTGGTGCGTGGGAGCGCATGATTGGAGTGTCGCGGCGCATTCTGGACTCCATGTTGCGACAGAACAGACCACCTCAGCTGACGCACGAAGTGCTGTACACCTTCATGGCTGAAGTGTCAGCAATCATTAATGCGAGGCCCCTTGTTCCTGTTTCTTCCGATCCAGATTCACCATTCCTTTTTACTCCAAACATGTTACTCACACAGAAGAGCAGTGTACCCACTCCTCCTGGAGACTTCACTGACAAAGACCTCCTGAAGAGCCAGTGGAGAAGAGTACAAGCTTTGGCCAGTAAGTTCTGGAGCCGCTGGCGCACCGAGTACCTTCCCACTTTGCAAAGCTGGCGGAAGTGGAACGAGGCTCGTCGGAGTCTCCGAGAAGGTGACATCGTCTTACTGAAAGAAAGCCAAGTATCCCGCAATGAGTGGCCTATGGGTCTTGTCACCTCTGTCTTCCCCAGCAAAGACAACAGGGTGCGAAAGATAGAGGTGAAGGCCACTATTCAAGGGACGGTCAAAAAGTTCTTCAGACCCATCTCAGAGGTCGTACTCCTCTTACCTAAGGAGGACTGAGTGTTCTTGATTCCACAGTTCTGTATGTTTTATAAGTAGTGGCATCTAATAGACGCCAGGCGGGGAGTGTTCTGCCTTATAATTGCAGGTGTTACGTTTTGTTGCCGCCAGTAGGTGGCAGTAGATGGTAATGGCCAGTAGGTCACTCAACAGGAACAGGAAGTAGTATAGTGATAAGCAAACAAAGAGGTCACATCAGCATGAAGTGTGCTGCAAGTTAATCTGCTGTAATCTTACATTGTTACGCCTTCGAAAGCATTGCCTTTTTACTCCAACCAAAAGCACTGATTTGTATTGTTTCATTGACCTCATGCAAGTGTGGCATCATTAAACACCGGAGCTTGGACGCTACATCCTGACTCCCATGTTATTGAAAGGAGTTTGGCTGGCTGTCTAACTGCGTACAGACACATACACGTAGGGAGGACGGTACAGAGGGAGTTTTACTCGATCTAACCCATGATAAAACTGTTGTGGGAGTGGCTGATACTGGGTGTGGCAGGGGAAAAGATGAGCTCTTTTCAGGATGGAGATTATAATTTGGCTTCCACAGTTATCATCAAGGCTAAACATTTTTCAGAGGTGGCATTTGTGCACAGTCCCTGCGTTACACATAGTTGGGAGGGAGTTGCAATTTATCAATACCTGATCAGAAATAAGAGCAGGAGTAGGCCATACGGCCCCTCGAGCCTGCTCCGCCATTCAATAAGATCATGGCTGATCATCGACCTCAACTCCACTTTCCCGCCCGATCTCCATATCCCTTGATTCCCCTTGAGTCCAAAAATCTATCTATCTCTGCATTCACAGCCCTCTGAGGCAGAGAATTCCAAAGATTCACAACCCTCTGAGTGAAGAAATTCCTCCTCATCTCAGTCTTAAATGGCCTACCCCTCATCCTGAGACTATGCACCCCAGTTCTAGACACTCCAGCCAGGGGAACCAACCTCTCGGCATCTACCCTGTCAATCCCCTTCAGAATCTTGTATGTTTTAATGAGATCACCTCTCATTCTTCTGAACGCCAGAGAGCATAGGCCCAATCTACTCAAATCTCTTATCATAGGACAGCCCTCTCATCCCAGGAATCAATCTAGTGAACCTTTGTTGCACCGCCTCCAAGGCAAGTATACCCTTCCTCAGAAAAGGAGACTCGAACTGTGCACAGTACTCCAGGTGAGGTCTCACCAAGGCCCTGTACAATTGTAGCAAGACTTCCTTACTCTTAAACTCCAACCCCTTTGCAATAAAGGCCAACACGCCATTTGCCTTCCTTATTGCTTGCTGTACCTGCATGCTAGCTTTCTGTGTTTCTTGCATGAGGACACCCAAATCTCTCTGAAGACCAACATTTGAAAGTTTCTCACCATTTAAAAAAATATTCTGTTTTTCTATTCTTCCTACCAAAGTGAATAACCTCACATTTCCCTACATTATACTCCATCTGCCACCTTACTGCCCACTCACTTAGTCTATCTATATCCCTTTGCAGCTCTTTGTGTTCTCCTCACAGCTTACTGTCCCACCTAGCTTTGTATCCTCAGCAAACTTGCATACATTACACTCGGTCCCTTCATCTAGGTCATTAATATAGATTGTAAATAACTGAGGCCCCAACACTGATCCTTGTGGCACCCCTACTAGTTACAGCCTACCAACCTGAAAAAGATCCGTTGATCCCTACTCTCTATTTTCTGTCCGTTAACCAATCCTCTATCCAGGTTACTATATTACCCCCAACCCCATGAGCCCTGATCTTGTGTAATAACCTTTTATGTGGCACCTTATCGAATGCCTTTTGGAAATCCAAATACACTAACAGGAAACTTTCTGGTATCCGGCACTGACGGGACCGAGCTGGTGCCGGTCGATTAACACTGCCGGGGAAACGAGCGCTAATGTTAAAACATACGGAGCTCAGAGCTCCGTCTGAAGCAACAAACCCTGTTGTTTAGCAACAGCTTCAAAACAGTCGGCGCAGCTTGCCAGTGTCTCTGTAGCTAAGCAACAGCTTCAGCTAGACACTTGCAGAGCCCCAAATGGAGAAAAAAAGCAACTAACAGTAAAAAAAAAAAAGTTATCTGAACCGACTCCTGAATTTTGCCGGTGGATAGAGCATTCCGGATATTTAACCTCCGTTTAAACGAAAGTTTCCTGCACATCAATTGGTTCCCCCTTATCTACCCTGCTAGTTACATCCTCAAAAAACTCTAATAAATTTGTCAAACATGATTTCCCTTTCATAAAACCATGTTGACTCTGCCTAATCATGTTATGATTTTCTAAGTGCCCTGATACCATTTCCTTAATATAGGTAAAATATTATGATGATCATGTTTAAATTTCAGAGTTCTCCTGACTTCAGTGACTCAGTGCACCAAATGTAGCTTACGAAAAATGTGCAGCTATATTTATAAAATAAACTGATGCCATAATTTTTTTAATTATACAGTAAGCAGCATATTTCAGACTAAGATGGCATAATTGATTTGTTATTCTCAGAACAACTTTCATTACATAAATACGGGTGTAACAACGTGGTGTTTAAATTCTAACAACTTCACCCATGCATTCGGAAAAGTTGTGCCCAAAATATAAATATTCTGAGTAACCACAGGGCTCAAGAAACTAACCAAACAAAATTTCCCTTGCAGTCGGGCTGCTTTGGGAAAAGGTATTTTATGATATTACTCGGAGAAGCAACTATAAACTAAAGCTTTACACCCACATACATAAAACAGGTCAATGAATTTTTGGTTTATATAATGACTGACCTGATGTGCTAATAATGATGACTTTGTCACTCATACTTTAATCAGTCCAGACACCCATTGGATAAACACTTTGCGCAGTGGATCCAAAACTTGTACAAACAGCATATGCAATGGCAAACTATGAGTACTGAATTAATCACGGGTGTGAGCATGATGCTTTTTGTATTCAACACTTGGTCATCTGTGTGAACAGTAGGAAGGGATAAAGTATTTTTGACAGATAATAGGAACGTGTTTGTCAGATTTGTTTATTTGTTTTTAAGGTGGACTGTTTGAGCCCTGCAAACCATCAGAAGCTTTGTGTTCTCTTCAGTAGTTCCTCTGTCCAGTCGAGCAATGCACCAAATCCATGCGTCAGTCCATGGTGGGTAACCATTTTGCTTTATTTTTTGAAGTGTTAAATAGTTTAAAACATATACTGTAAATTTGGGTTCTACACTAGTTATTTGTGTTGTGTGTCCCCCCCCCCCCCCCCCCCACCCCACCCCACCCCACCCCCTGCTCTAACGTAACACCAAAGCTCTTTGGTTCCCCTCCCCCTTGCTCTTCATTTGTCAGAACAGACATATTTTAATTTTTTCCAGTTTTAAATTCAGTTTAAATATTGGATATAATGTTCCAATAAAGAAAAATACAGAAATTTGTTGTTGGCAACCTGAGGTTGAAAATCTAGAAAAACTCAATTATTTGTTTTTGCATAAAATTACAGTATGCTGTTTATAAAGTTCTTGTATGGTGCAATACCCTGTTTCATGTGTATTGTCTAGTAAATAACATGGTAAAAACAAATCTTGTAATACCTTTGAACCAGTCATGTATTATATTCTTCAATGTTTACAAAGATGTCTATAAAACACCTACCTGTGATGTAATGCTCACTACTCAACATATACTCCACAAAATGAATACCCAGGAGGCAGCTGAAGATTGCAGTAGTTAAGAAGTTTGAATTAATTCCACAAACCACTTCAGTTTTGTCATTTTGTTTTAAACCCCTTGTTTGGGTTCCAGCTCCCTACTTCAGCTATATCTATTTTTATAGCACAGTTAACGCTTCAAAGTTGCTTAATTCAAATTATCTGACTAAATTCCCATTTTGTGTTACTTATTTTGTTCAATTCAAAATATTGGATAATTTTTTTTGTGTAAATGTTGACTGACTTCAGAGTAAACTATATATGCTTGGAATGAACTGAGTGGAAAAAAGAAACCTTGCAATAGCTTATGTAATGTTTAATGTGCAATTACATATTAATATTATTAATTATAAATGCAAGTTGTTATCCTTGTTTAGTTGCCAGAAGCTCCCTATAGCAACATAAGCATTTCTATAGCATCTTTCACAACCTCAGGATGTCTCTAACTGCTTCACAGCAAATGAAATGTACTCATTGCTGTAATATAGACGAACGTAGCAGCCAATTTGTACACAAACAGCAATGAGACAAATGAACAGATAATCTTTTTTTTCAAGTGATATTGATTGAGGGGTAAATTTAAGCTGGAACACTGGGTGAACTTCCTTGCTCTTGTCCGAATAGTGTCGTGGCATCTTTTACAACCAGCTGAGAAGGCTGACTGGACCTTAATTTAATGTCTCATCTGAAAGATGGCATCTCCAACAGTGCAGCACTCATTCAGTATTGCACTCAAGTGTCATTTAGATTAAGTGCTGAAGTCTTTGGAGTGGGGCTTGAACCCATCGCCTTCTGACTCAGAGGTGAGAGCGCCACCCCTAAGTGGTGACACCATTGAGGCAGAGACTAAAGAGCAACTTCTCTGCTTGCACACTCAGATGGGGTCAAAAAAGAAGGCTTTTTTAATCTTCTAAATGAGGGACAAAATAAACGTATATTAGGTGATGCTCTTTCACAGGTTTGAGACATTTCCAATTGCTAGTAAGTCACTATGAAATATCAGAATTTATGAACAGATGGTATGTGCCAACTTTTTTATTTAAGACTTACATTGTATTAAAGTTCCTGTAAATTCCTGACAGTATTGTACATTTCATTAATTTTGTAGGTACTCTTTCCAAACCCACATTATTGTATGTCCCTCAACATCAAAATATTTTAATAAATGCTTTCCTCATGTCTGTAAGCCAAAGTTTATACAACAATTCTTTTGCTAACAAATTATATGAGATGAGTGAAATGATTCATTTAGCCTTTTGTCTAGATATGGTTTCTCTGAGAAATCATTTACTGCCACACTGTTACGCATTGCCAAAAATAAAACAGTGCTTTGAATGGTTCCAATATGGATTTAAGTATGCCCTTGAAGGATTGCTATTTTAAATATGCATGATTAATACAGACTTTATTTTGTCATAGGTTTTTATTATGATTAATTAACTATTAATTGTGGTGGTTGTACTTTTAGGATCGTCACAATGGAATTTTATGGGAAAAATGATCTGACTTTGGGAATATTTTTAGAAAGATATTGCTTTAGGTGAGTGTGGTGGTTCTCCACTAATTTTACAGATAAGCCTCTGACTTTTATTCCAAGAAAAATACAGCCATTTAGATTGTTTTTATTAAATCTACGTAAAGTCTGCCCACAAGCACCCCCAAGTGCAGTAGCAAGATTAACGTTCTTAAAATGGTGTCTGAAACTGAAGTTGCATTGGTCCATATATTCCCAGTATCCTGTTCATGTGCCTGGTTCCCTTTTTAAAATTATTAGCGAACAATAATTATGCAGCATCCAAAATGCTCATCTATATGTTTGTCATCAATGTATGAACTGATATTCATTAGTTTTATCACTACTACTTTGACTTTAATAACTTGACAGTTGATCAATGCTATTAACAGATATATCATAAGGGAGCAGTTTGATCGGAACAGGCATTAAAATGGAGAAAAATCCTTTGTTTCTGGAATTCCATTGCAATTTAATCTTCTTTGCTGAAAGACATGAAAATATGGACTGTAGTATTGGACAAGACAGATACAACATTAACAGGCCTTGAAATCAGAGATTAAGGATTGGGTACCTAGCCCTGGGTATCTGGCTCAGTCTCTCCTTTGGTTGTGAACACATCGATTGTATGCACTTCTGTTTTGTTTTAAATCTGTCAGGTTATTAAAACAGAATGCTGCAATCGTGACTGATCCTGAGATGGTATTTATGGCAAACTCAAATTTGTAACCGGTTCCCTGCTACTTGTGTAGCCCAGCCACCCTAAGCTTCAAGGCAGTGGCATGCAGGGTTATCTGGAGCCAAGTGGGAAGAATCCCAGCCTCAGTGACAGGCCAACCCCTCCTGGTCCACAGATGATCAGATAAGCTATGAAACAGGACATTCCGGCCTAGAAATTCAGTTGCGCTCGCCAGCCGCTAACGCCATAAGAGGGGTAGATTTGCAGCGCTAGGCACTTAGCGCCCGGGCGCAGAACGATCTGCGCCTACGCCCAACTTCAGTTGACATCTAGCGCCGGCGCAAAGTGTTTGCGCCCGCTCAGCTGCGCGCGCAGCTTATGACGTCATTTCGTCGTGCAATGCTGTTTGTGCGCCCCAAACCGGAAATTCAGTGGCGCCCGGCCAATGTGGGCGTGGCGCTGTTAAGAACTGTGAAGTGGAACGCAACAGAGGCCCTGTGGGCCTCGGGGAGCGCTAATTAAAGGGCACTTACACTGACCTATAAAGCCCAGCCATTTTGCTGCAATGACTTCAGTGCTTTGGATTTCTGGACAGAGACCAAGGAACAGAGCTTACTGATTTGGGACAACATAGGAGAGGTATTTTTGGCTTCTGGCCAGAGCTTGGAAATTTGAATCATTGTGATTTAACTGTTTGCAAGTTTATTATGGGGGCTGTATGGGGTTCCAACCCTCAGTTCCAGCATTATGTGCGAAGGGCTCGCAGACGCTGTGTGAGAGGGCCAGCCATGCCTAGACGCAGAGGGGCCATCAGGCGTCGGCAACGTAGGCCTTACCCACTCAGGGAATACCGGCAGCAGGTGTCCTATCTCACCATGACTGCCGCGCATTGTGTTAAGAGGCTGCGCTTCAGAAGGGAGGTGGTTGCAGAGATCTGCCAGCTGCTTCACAGAGATCTGCGTCCACAGCTGATGTGCAGGACGTCTCTCTCGGTGGAAGTGAAGGTCACGGTGGCTCTGAACTTTTATGCAAGCGGCTCCTTCCAAGCCGCTGCTGGGGACATAGCGAACATCTCCCAGTTCGCCGCGCATCGCTGCATCCGGCAGGTCACCGATGCCCTTTTCGCGAGGAGACACCAATTCATCTCCTTCCCCATGACCCTAGAGAGGCAGGAGCAGCGTGCAGTCGGATTTGGCAGGATCGCGGACTTCCCCATGGTGCAGGGCGCCATTGACTGCACGCATGTGGCTATGCGGGCACCTATCGACAATGCCGAGAATAACCGCAACCGGAAGGGCTACCATTCCCTCAATGTACAGCTGGTGTGTGACCACAGGCAGCGCATCCTAGCTGTCAATGCCCGCTTTCCAGGAAGCAGCCACGATGCATTTATCCTGCGCCAGACTACTGTGGCTGACATGTTCGAGGCACAGCCTCCACCAAGGGGATGGCTTATTGGGGACAAGGGCTACCCTTTGTGTACATGGCTCATGACCCCGCTCCGTGCGCCCAGGACCCCTGCGGAGGAGGCATACAACGAAAGCCATCAAGCCACAAGGAACATCATAGAGCAAACGATTGGCGTCCTCAAGCAACGGTTCCGCTGCCTGGATCGCTCCGGCGGATCTCTGCAGTATTCGCCGGATAGAGTCTCCCAGTTCGTCGTCGTTTGCTGCATGCTGCACAACCTGGCTATCCGCAGGACTCGGGCACTGCCACCTCACGTTGGACCACCACCTCAGGAGGACGAGCAGGAGGAGGAGGAGGAGGAGGAGGAGTACCAGCCCAGGAGGGAGCCACAAGGTCCAAGGGCCGTCCGCTGGCGGCTTATTGAACGACACTTCTAGGCCCCCTGTCAGGGAATGGCTTGTGGCAATGAACGCACCTGAATGCAGCCGCTCCGCAAGCCCTCAGCCGCTTAACGCAACAACCACTGGAAACATGACACCTGGACAAGCTGAATAAATAAAAAGCTTTATTTAACAAACTCGGGGCCCTTCCCACATGAAACAGAAAAACAGACAAGACCCCCAAAAAACAGTCACAAAAATATCTCACTCCCACAACCTGGGGAGGAATAACAAAACTTGCCCATCCAATTGGCCTTCATCCTCGGCCTTACCAAAATAAGCCCCCCCCCCCCACAACACAAACACCCCCATATAAAAAAAAAAAACCGTTGTCAACACACTCTACTGGGTGTGCCGAGAGGGCGAGGCCTTGTGCGGCCCCTGCCCGACCTGTTGCTCCGCCTCAACCTGGGCCCTGTGGGTGTTGCAAGGCTGGGGGAAGGCTCCTGAGGGGCAGAATGCGTGACGGCAGATGCCCTTGGGGGTCAGCCTAGACGAGGACCGGTCCTGGAGGGGCCGGCTGCTGACTGCTGCAGCTGTGGCTGGGCAGCATCAGTCTCTGCAGCAGCTCGTCGCACCTTGGCTGGGGGAGTTGCAGTGGCGGCTGCAGCAATGGGGCAAGCTGGCTGATGCCAGGCGCTCGCTGGTCGCCAGAGACACTGGCACTCGGCCGGGCTGGCAGTGCAGCAAGCGCAGCAATCTGGTGGAGGCCAGACCGCTGTGCTGCAGCAGGGCGGCGGGTGCCCTGGCGATGCTTCCGCGACACAGCGAGTGTGGCAGAAGTGAGTGCCCGAACTGCCCTGGTCTGTGCCCGCATCAGATCAGTGAGTGTCTGCACGGCACCACTCATGAACTCGCGACTCGCGTCCTGCGCTGCCGCGAGTTGCTGGACACCCCTGTCCTGTGCTGCCGCCAGTTGGTCGACACCCCTGGCCTGTGCTGCCGCGAGTTGTTCGACACCCCTGGCCTGTGAGTCCCCGAAAGCGGCCACACTATGAGCCAGGGACTCAATGGCCTGAGGCAACTGTCCCACAACCCCCATGAACTCCTTGTGGCGGCGCTCAGAATCCGCGGACATTTCATCTAGGAGGCGCACCTCCTGGGCGAGGACCGTCTCCGGACTGGAGGCCGGACTCTCCCTCTGGGGAGAAGGCCGCCGTTCTGCCCGACCCTTCCCACGTGCCTGGACGCCACTGGGCCCAGGAACTGGCCTCCCCTGCAACACTTGCCCCCTCTGGGGAGAAGGCCGCCGTTCTGCCCGACCCTTCCCACGTGCCTGGACGCCACTGGGCCCAGGAACTACACCCCCCTGCAGCACTTCCCCCTGGCTCTCCTCCAGGCAAGACGTCTCCCCTCCATTGCCATCCCCTGGCGCGGATGAGGCTTCGCCCGATGTGCCGCCTTCCTGTTGGTCCTCGTCGTCCTCCTCTTCCGAGGGACTGGCACTCTCAGCTTCAAGGACCTCCTCCTCACCAGCTGAAAGCAGGAAGGCACAAGAGTAGCTTTAGAGTGAGGACAGGGCGTCAGCGAGGGAGGCATGAGTGGTGGCATTCAGCGCATTGGTCGGACAGTGGCAAAGGATGTAGATCTGATGCGCTAGGGGAACGAGAGAGGTCCAAACGGTCATGTCCTTACCATTGGGTCGCAGCACAGGGTCGGCATCTCCAATGGCAACAGGGCCAGTCACCCGGCCACGCATGAGTCGAGCCACGCTCTCCTCCAGCTGACTGAGCTCCTGGAACTGGGCACGGCCTCCCCCGGTGACATTCTGGCTCTTCAAATTCCGGGCCATCTTGGCCTGCAAGAGAGAGGACGGCCTCTAAGTACATTGTGGTGGCCTGTTGTTGTGTGCACTGCCTCCCATGGTGGAATAGCTTGGCCAGTGTGGTGGCCTGTTGTGTGCACTGCCTCCCATGGTGGAATAGCTTGGCCAGTGTGGTGCCCTGTTGTGTGCACTGCCTCCCATGGTGGAATAGCTTGGCCAGTGTGGTGGCCTGTTGTTGTGTGCACTGCCTCCCATGGTCGAATAGCTTGGCCAGTGTGGTGGCCTGTTGTGTGCACTGCCTCCCATGGTCGAATAGCTTGGCCAGTGTGTTAAGTGCAGAAAGTGCTATTGAGGATCATGCCAGTGCCATAGCTGCGGGAGGAGGGCTGGCCTTTAGGCCTTTGAGGTCCCTTTGCCCATAATGTGAGGTGCACATGCAAGGATGAGGAGGACACTGGAAAGGGTACTCACCTTGACCATCCGAGTGAGGTCGTTGTACTTCTTGCGGCATTGGTCACCAGTCCTGGGGACATCGCTGTTGACTGAGACCCTGTGGGCGATTTTCCTCCAGGCTCTCCTGTACTGCCTCCTGGGAGCCTTCTTGCCACTGTCCGGGCACAAGATCTCTTTGTACCTTTCCAACCCCCTAACCAGCACCCTCAAAGCATGCTGGGAGAAGCGCTGCACTCGTTCACGGGCCTTCTCCATGGCTTCAGGCGCTATTTGGGTCCACCAGCAGTGTTCAGGCCTAGCTGCAGGGCTCCACTATCCAGGGCGTGGCTGCAGACCAAGTCGACCCTTCCCCCTTTAAGAGCTGGCCGGCGTCAGGGTGTCTGCTGTCAATCAAAACATGACGGCACCTGCGCTGCGCCCGGCCTCGGCGTTATCAGTCCGCACCGCCAGCTTAGCGCCTAAAGATAGGAGTGCAACGCCAGTTTCAGCACTCGCCCAAACTCTTGTCCAAATCTACTGAATTTCGGCGAACTGACCTGCACTTTCCGGCGGGCGCTAACTTTAGCGACCGCCCGACTTTACCGCCCCAAAAGTGGCTATACTGAATTTCTAGGCCTCCTTGTGTTGCTGTAACCATCAAAATTATAACTAGAAAGCAGTTGGTCATGGTTGAATATACTCATTTTTGAGTTTTACTTAATGATACCTTACTATGGTCCTAAATAAATGAATTACCACCAACATTCTAATGTTACAATAGCAAAATACTGTGGATGCTGGATATCTGAAATAACAACAGAAAATGCTGGAAATACTGAGCAGGTCAGGCAGCATCTGTGGCGAGAGAAACAGTCAACGTTTCAGGTCGATGACCTTTTGACAGACCTTCTAGTGTTAGTCACTTAAGATCTGTTGTTGAGTTGTCACCTAAATTGCTGCTGATTCAAAGATTAAGGGGATTCTCGAATTCACTTTAAAACTTTGTTAAACCATAACCCAACAAAGTTTTAGCTATTTTTGCAATTCTTTAATGAGCTCCGTTTGTGCTGCTATAGATATCCAAAACTGTATAGTCTTATAAATGACTACTGCATTACTAATGAACAATTCTGCCCGTGACCTCTATTCAATGCTCGGCTGATACCTCATAAATTCAGTGCTTTATACCGTAATTATATTTTTAGACTATAGTCTATTAACTGTTGCTGGATTATGGTGTAATTGGTTTGTTTTAAGATGTTTTAATGTTTGTCTCTATGTAAAATTTAAAAATTGAGGTTTTTTATGTAAAGGGACTGGGTTGTTGGGCCTAATTTTCCTATTCTTAAAAATTCTTTTTTTTTTTTACAGTACCTATATTTGCAGTTACCAGTCCTGGTTTAAGAGATAACCAGTGTTTTGCTGATGTACTTTTGTGGCTTATGTTCGTGGTTACAGTTTCTGAATTATCTTTTCATGTAGGACTTCCTCAAATGCACAAAACAACCCATGCGAGAAATATTCTTACCCATTCATAAAGCAATTTTTACAACACCGTGGGAATTTGTTGTAGCTAATTGGTCAGGATAACTCGAGTGGCTTGTTTCTTTACAACAAATTATTAAACTTTACATCATGAACTAAGTCATTATTAGAATAAGGAATGTGCTTAATGGGGTAAGGGATTTGCTGGTAATTTCTTTATTGGTTTGCATACATATGACTTGAGGATTTTATTTTGTTGCGCTTCAGTTCTTGGCAATAGATGATGGCCCATATATTCCGATGCCTACGGGTGTGTATGAACTGTGTGCACACCCGTAGGGACATCAGAATTGCGAAGCGCATGTGCGGAAAACCGGCATTTCCAATCTGCCAAGAATGCTCGACAGATCGGACGCCTGCACAAGAAAAGGGCCTCTGTGGGGGGGAGAGTTCCGCTTTCTGCAGAACCTCCACCCGCTGAAAACCCTTAGAAATCTTACGCCTGCTTTTACCAGCATAAGAGTTTAAAAAAAGTAAAAAAAAAAATAAAAAAATTTTTTTTTGCGCTCATTTATAATTTTAAAATACTTTTTAAAAAAGGTAAGTTTATTTTTAGCCCTGTAAAAAACCTTAAATTAAAGTTTTTGAAGAAGATAATTGTTTAAAATATTTAATTTAGTGTAATTTTAACTCTTTAAAAACGTGATGGTTTTTAAAAAATTTTATTTACTGTTTTAGTGTCTTTTTTCAGTGATCCCCATTTATGCTTTTGATAGGTCTATCTGTCAAAAGTATGATGGGAGATTCCCTTCTTTCATTTTTCTCGCCTGGCCCACGTGATCACAGGGATGCTTGCGAACCGCGTGGGCCCTGCGCATTTCGACTGTGGAGAGGCCCAGCATCGGAAGTCTCCGGACCTCGGGAGCCCTCAGATAAGGGCGTAGATTTTTTTCTGATAGGAGGCTTCCTGCGTGCGGATGCCTCCCATCAGAAACTACGGGCCAATGTGCTTAATTTTGCAGAACAGACACAATTGAACCTTTGTGGCAAACTGGAAACATTTAATTATGGGCAAAGCCACTGCTATGTGGTTTTCATGCAAAACTGGACAGAATCATGGAATGGGATCCCAAAACATGAACAAAAATTCCAAAATCCCATATAATAACAAATTATGAGCCACAAAACCTTTTATGGCTTTAAATATTTAAGTTTTGATACATTTCCATATTTTTTTTTCTTTACAGACCCTCCTATCAGTGTCCCAGCGTGTTCTGTGAAACACCTATGGTGCATCATATACGCCGTTTTGTGCATGGTAATGGCTGTGTACAGATTGTATTAAAAGAACTGGATTCTCCCGTTCCTGGCTACCAACACACAATCCTAACCTACTCTTGGTGCAGAATATGTAAACAGGTACTCCAGAATAATCACTTGTCTGAAGATAACAATTTCATAAGGTTAAACATTTATTACATATTACAGGATTTAAATAGTGTTCTGACAGATGTGTATAGATTTTTGTTTTTACAGTGTATAATATATTGTGTATTATTGTAGGTAACTCCAGTGGTTCCGCTCTCCAGGGACTCTTGGTCCATGTCCTTTGCCAAGTATCTGGAGTTAAGGTTCTATGGCCATCAGTATACCCGTAGAGCAAATGCAGAGCCTTGTGGTCACTCTATGCATCATGATTATCACCAGTATTTCTCCTACAATCAGATGGTTGCTTCCTTCAGGTAACTAGAAGAGACCAATCTACAGTGCTTATAATCAAAATTTTGCTTGATAAAACTTCTTGGAACAATCTAATGTTCAGAAAAGTGTATAAATCTTCAATGCTGAATAGTTGATTGTTCATAATGGAAGATGTGAAATGTTCCATATTATAGTTTCATGCAAATCGTCTTGTGGGTATGGCACATTTAGTAAATTAACTCACACATTGATATAAAAACACTTGAGTAAAAAAAATGCATCTGTCTAATTATAATCTTGTATGTCCAAATGTTTTTTGTTACATGATGTGCTTTGTCAATCACTTGCCTTGCTTGTGAAACACCAAGTGGGAAAAATTCAGTATTGCCACGTTTGGGGCGTTCTACTCGAGCGGGCGTGAAACTTAGCGCCCGGCGCAAATTATCGCCACCTACAGCTAAATTGACCTGCTTCGCCCCAGGAGGTACTTGGAGAGCTAAAACAGGCGCTGCACGACTGTCCTAAGGCGCTAAGCCGGAGAAGCGAGGCGCTACCACCGAGGGCGGGCGCAGCGCAGGTGCGGCCAGTTAGTGATTGCACGCAGACACGCTGGCGCCGGTCAGCTGTTAAAGGGGAGGGTCGATCTTGGATTGAGCCACACCCTGCACATCAGAGTCCTGATTCTCGGCCTGGACAGACCTGCTGCCACATTCTAACGCCTAGGACCATGGAGAGGGCCAGGGAGCGAGCGCAGCGGTTCAGTGAGGGGGCCCTGTAGGTTCTGGTTGGCGCAGGCGATCTATCCTGTTTCCGGACAGTGGCAGGTGGCCGCTGCCCACCGACTACCGCAAAGCTTGGAGGGAGGTGGCTCACAGAGTGACCTCCAGCAGCATGGTGCCTAGGACCCCTGTGCAATGCAGGAAGAAGTTCAACGACCTCACTCGGGTCGTCCGGGTGAGTTCCCTTTTCAGTATCCTCTTCATCCCTGCATGTGCACCTCACTTTATGGCCAAAGGGTCCTGAAAGCCCCAATGCCCAGCCCTCAACCAATTCCTATGGGCCTTTCATGAAACACTCACACACACATTCAGCACTTTGCACATTCGGCACTTTACACACTGTAAGGGCTATTCGACCATGGGAGGCAGTGCAGCCAAGATCAGGGCTTCACACTGTACTCCGAGCCCGTCCTTTCTCTTGCAGGGCAAGCTGGCCCATAACAGGAGGCAGCAGCAACGGACCGGGGGAGGCCGGCCTCACCTTAAAGACCTCAGCGATCTGGAGCAGCGAGTCCAGCGCATTATGGCAGGCCGGATGATTGGCCCCGTCGCCACTGGAGAGCAATGGTAAGGTCATCACTTTTTTGACCTCCTTCCACTTGTGCCTCACACCAGCATCCTTTGCCACTATCGAACCAATACAGTGCATTGCAGCACTCATGCCTCCCTCGCTGCCGCCCTGTCCTCACGCTAAAGCAACTCTTGTACCTCCCTGCTTTCAGATGCTGATTCGCCAGGTGAGGAGGCGGGCCCTCAAGCTGCCACTGAGTGATTCTGAAGGCGAGGCGGAAGAGGAAGCTGGACCATCAGTGCCACCCTCAGCCGAGGCAGCCCATGGCCATAATGGGGACACGCCTCCCCTGGAGGGGAGTAGGGGGGAAGGGTCTGAGGAGGGTGAAGCTCCGGGGCCCAGCGGGCTGCAGCAATGCGGGGGGGGGGGGTAGGGAAGCTTGGCGGCCT
Organism: Somniosus microcephalus; assembly: GCF_052327205.1. Lineage (NCBI taxonomy): Eukaryota > Metazoa > Chordata > Chondrichthyes > Squaliformes > Somniosidae > Somniosus > Somniosus microcephalus. The sequence continues at coordinate 203,678,683 of NC_140990.1, read as the reverse complement.
TCTCCCCGGAGGGAGTCTGGCCTCCAGTCCTGCTACAGTGAGCGCAGAAGAGGTGCGGCTCCTCGCTGAAATTGGCGCCCAGGCGGAGCAGAGGCACACTGAGCTCATGGCTGCAGTGGCAAGGATGCCCGATTCCATTGAGTCACTGGCAAGGAGCCAGGACTTCGGTGCAGCACAGGCAAGGAGTCTGCAGGACTTCGGTGCAGCACTGGCAAGGAGTCTGCAGGACTTCGGTACAGTACAGGCAAGGAGTCTGCAGGACTTCAGTGCAGCACAGGCGGCTTCCACGCAAGTGCTTAGTGGTGCACTGCAGTCAGTGGCTGGTCTGATGCAGACGCAGATTGAGGCCACACGAGCACTGACTGCTGCCACCCTCGCTGCATCGGGCACGAATCGCCGGGGCCCTCGGCGCACCGCAGAAGGCCAGCAGTCTGCTTCAGCAGATTGCTCCGCATGCTGCAGTGCTGCCCCGTGGGAGTGCCAGTGTGTCGTCCGACCAGAGAGTGCCTGTCCTCTGTCAGGATGGCAGCATTCCTGCTGCCAACACACTCACTTCTCCACTGCAGCTGCCACCACCCGTAGGACAGACTGCTGCCGCCCATGCAGAGTTGGAGCAGTCAGCAGCCGGGCCCTCCAGGCCCAGAGCTGGCCCAGGCTGTCCCCCAAGGGCATTTGCCGACTCAGTTTCTGACCCTCAGCAGCCTTCCCCCAGCCTTGCTGCAGCCACTGGGGTCCCATTGCGGAGGAGCTGCAGGGTGGGAAGGGGCCAATCTCGCAAGCGAAGCAGATCACCCTCGAAGGGCAAAAAGTAGGAGGTGTGGCAAAATGCTGTTAATTTTTTTAGTGAAGGCCGAGGATCGTGGTCATTTTTGTTAACTCTTTTGTTCATTGTCTCCAGCTTGTGAGAGCCAGTTATGTGTCTGACTGCTTTTTTGGGGGTTTCTCTCTATTACTTTGTCATGCGGGAAGGGCACACAGTTTGTTAAATAAAGAAGTGTCTTTGTTCAGATTGTGCATGTTTGCTCTTTGAACTATTTGTTACCTTGACCGGCTCAGAGGTTGCAGAATGGTTCCATTCATGTTCTTTCAATGGCACAAGCCATTCCCTCGGGGGCCTAGAACCGACTTGCAATAAGCCGCTGACGGACGGCCCTTGCACTTTGTGCCTCCCTCCCGTCTTGGTGCTCCTCCTCCTCCTCCTCTGCTGGTGCTCCAATGTCTGGTGGCAGTGGCTGAGTCCTGAGGATTGCCAGGTTATGCAGCATGCAGCACACTACAACGAAATGGGAGACTTGCTCAGGTGAGTACTGAAGGGCTCCCCCGGAATGGTCCAGACAGCGGAACCGTTGCTTTAGCACGCTGATTGTGTGCTCAATGATGTTCCTGGTCGCTTGATGGCTCTCATTGTATCGTTCTTCAGCAGGGGTGCTGGGTGCACGGAGCGGTGTCATCAGCCAGGTGCACAGACGATAGCCCTTGTCCCCGAGAAGTCAGCCTCCTGGGTGAGCCGGGGCTTCGAAAAGGTCTGCCACAGAAGTCTGGCGCAGGATGAAGGCGTCGTGGCTGCTGCCTGGAAAGTGGGCATTGACAGCTAGTATCAGCTGTCTGTGGTCACACACCAACTGGACGTTCAACGAATGGAACCCCTTCCGGTTGCGGTAATCCTCGGCATTCTCTTGCGGCGCCCGCAAAGCCACATGCGTGCAGTCAATGGCACCCTGGACCATGGGGAAGCCCGCTATTCTTGCAAATCCCATTGCGTGCTCTTGCTGCTTGTCCAGGGTCATGGGGAAGGAAATGTACTGACTTCTCCTTTTAAAGAGGGCATTCGTGACTTGGCGGATGCAACAATGCACCGCGAACTAGGAGACATTGACAATGTCCCCAGTAGTGGATTGGAAGGAGCTGGTGGCATAGAAGTTGAGAGCCACTGTCACCTTCACTGCCACTGACAGAGACGTCCTGCTCCTCAGTTGAGGCTGCAGATCTGGCTGAAGCAGGTGGCAGAGCTCCGTGACCACCTCCCTGCTGAATCGAAGCTTCCGAAAACACTGCTCCTCAGACATGCTGAGGTAGGAGAACTGTTGGCGGAATACCCTGGGAGGGTAAGGCCTCCTGTGCCGACGCCTGTTGGCCCTCCTCCGTCTGGCCATGATTGGCACTCTCTCTTGGCGTCTCTGAGCCCTCTCAATGCAATGGAGAAACCCAACGTTTCCACCCATTGCAGCCCCCATAGTATGCGGCCACTCAAGGTTATGCCACTGAAAAATCAAACCAACTGCAAAGTTCTGGGCCGAAGCCAGAAGTACCTCTGCGAGCGCTGACTCAATGCAGAAAGCTCTCTCCCTTTGTCTCTCTGCAAATCTCTCTCTCTCTCTCTCTCTCTCTCACAGAAGGAGTGGTCGAAAAATGGCTACCACTAAGAAGCCAGGAAGAGCCCCCTTTAAATAGCAGCCCCACAGCGACTGGGAACCGTTCCAGTCAACCAGTCGCTGGGAGCGCCAGGCGGAAAGGAGGGGGGCGCCACTGAAGTTCCGGTTCGGGGTGCCCCAAGGGCGTTGCACCATGAAATGATGTCAGGATCTGCGCGCAGCTGAGTGGGCGTTGCGGTTTTGCGCCGCTGCTAAATGTCCGCTCAATGCCGCGAGAGGCGCAGGCCTCACCGCGCCCGGGTGCTAGCCGCTTTGCGCCCCACTTATCGCCCTCTTAAGGCGCTAACGGGTGGCGCTAACAACTGAATTTCTGCCCCCAACTCTCTTATTTAGAGTATTCAGAAAAGTGTTTACTGGCCTGAAGTGGTCTGACTTGTTCATTGCCTCCAAAATAGTACCGTGGCTGTGTAATAACCCAACCCTATAATATTGTGGCCAATAGTGACATCTTAACTAACTTCAATATCCTGTACATAATGGAACATGACTGCTCATCCTGCACTTCTAAAACTGCAGTGAAAGCTCCTTGTGGACAGAATAGAATTGTGCTGAAGCCTGTAGAATATGAAGAAGTCAGAAGGATTCAAATTCACTGCTTTGTTCCAGCCAGAAAGAATAACCCTGTGTGTAAGGAAATTGGAACCCGCTCCCTTCCACCTACTGTTAACAAGGAATGACCATTTTACAAAAATATTTATACCCACCAACTAAAACCATGACTTTTAATGGAAATCACAGCATATTATTCCTATGTCCAGCTTCGTGATTTATTTTTTCCTTTTTTTTTTTGATTACGAGTTACTTTAGTGGCAGTTTAAACATATTTAATTGCATCATTTCTCGGATACTAATTTTTAGAATCGATTTGCTGTTGCTGCTGTTGATAGAATAAAAAGTTAACACATTTGTCAATCAGCTTTGCCCCCATTAGGATGCTTGAAATTTGCCTTCCACCACTAGAAATATATATCAAACATCAAATGCCATCAAAGCAATTGATTATCCAGGACTTGAAGGAGTTTTCACAAAAGTAAGTTTGAACCCAATGGAAAACAATTCCTTCTGCTTGTGTAGGACTAGTTTTATTAAGATGATTGCTAACAAAAACATCTGTTATTTAGGGTATCACAGATCTATTTAACAGTAGACGATCGCCTTGTCTCCCTGAAAACTGATACCTTCAACAAAACAAGAGAAGAAAAAATTGAAGATTTGTTTGCACAGAAAGAAGTAACTATCTTTTTCACACTAGTTTGATCATCGCATGTGTAAAATCATGTTTGAAACAATGCCAACTTCCTTATATTTAAACCTTATTCCTTCTGGTGGCTGAAGTGTATTGTTTGTTGATGCAGATGGAAGAGGCAGAGTTTCGAAACTGGTTTGAGAAAACTCAGGCAAGGTTGCTGTCATCCCCAATCGACAACCCTCAGCATTTGCTACTTGTGGACGATTGCTTAATTACCAAGAAACAGAACTTGTGCGAGTTATTACAGGCTTGGAATAACAGGTGGGGTTGGGGCTACTTTAATCACTATTCAAATACTGGTATAGTTCATAGTGATGGGTTTTAATAATAGACAATTGTATAATACATAGTGACCACTGAAGATAGTTGTATTTTAACTGCATTATTGTGCATCAGTATATACCAGGTAAGACGGGATAAAATTGAGAGGAGTGATTATGAAATCAATTAGTAGTAGTGACATAAAAACAGAAAATGCTGGAAATACTCACTCTTTCCAGTTCTGACGAAACGTCATCGACCTGAAACATTAACTCTGTTTCTCTCTCCACAGATTTTGTCTGACCTGAGTATTTCCAGCATTTTCTGTTTTTATTTCAGATTTTCAGCATCTGCAGTATTTTGCTTCTGCATTAGTAGTAGTGACGGTCTGTTATTTACAAGGTATATCATGTGGAGTCATAGCCATTGATTGACAAGATTATTTAATTGGCAACTGTCTAATTTAGTTGATGCAATTACTAAAGAGTTAGTATGTCTTAATTTGCCACGTGGAGTCATTCTGTTTAGGTAGTGCAGTAGGCACTATTCAATTTTATAGCACAGCACCATAAATTATTTTTAAAAACACTTTTTATTGTAGACTACAGGACCTATTTCAACAAGAAAAAGGACGGAAGCGACCAACAGTGCCACCAAGTCCTGGCAGATTGAGGTCAACTGAAGAAACCAAGGTATTCAACTTCTTGACTAATTGAGTTAATACAAATAAGTCAATGAGCACCTTCTGGAGTGATCTTTTTCTCCATTTACAGTTTGCATTTAGGCCCTCTTTGCTTCAGTGTCTAGCTGTCCTGAGGTGACCCTTCTTTCTTTTCTGCCCCCTACAAGTTGTTACCAGCAAAGCAAAAGTGATTTTTCTGAATCTGAGCGACACATTTCCCATCAATTTTTCCAATGATTGGACTGCTGAGAGCATTTGCATTGCTTCTTGTAGCAGGCAATTAGAATTTTTTTTTCTGAAGTCATGACTCTGATTGCTTGAGAGGTTATTGAGCCCCAAATCTCAAATTGTAAACCCTCCTCACCCCTCACTTTCTCCCCCAAAAATGCTGATTAATTTAGGCACTACTAAGCTTGCTCAGACAACTTGCATATCATTTTAACATGTTGCTTATGTGCAGACTGTTGAAAACTAGACTGAGTTGGCTAGAAAATTCAGCCTGCTCTCAATGTTGATTATTTTGTGTTTTAGTTTGTGGTCTTGTGTGGGTTTTAGGGTATCCATCTTTGTTTTACATCTTTGATGTATAGAATTTTAATATTCAATCAAATGTATAGCACTTTCTAAACAAAATGTTCTATAACTACGTGGTGCCAATTATCTGACTTTTAATGAACTCACTGTTGACCAGACCATTTGTGGATCTTCCAAACATATTTTATTAACTTCCATTTGTTTATTGGTGTATTTTTATTGCCTTTCACAGAACAGTGTACTGGATACTTCTCCACGAAATTCTTCCTCAGGATTACAGAATGGAGACAAAGGTTTGACTTGGCCATTTTAAAAATCTGATCAGCTTGAAAGATCCCTTATTATGTCTGAACTTAAACAAAAACACCACTTTCATCAAAGACTTTCCGTACTATAGCTGTATAATCATATCCTTAATTAGTAAAGCCGCCTCACTTCCCAGTAGATTGCCTCTGTGGTATTTGAAGTATTTAATTGCACAGTTTCTAGTATATCCAATGTTTAGTTGCTATTATTGCTCCTTTATAGGAGCTGGTCTCAAACTGCAGGAAGCTTACCAGTGCTCTGTGCTGGTAGGCTATATAGTTTTGGCTGATTAAATTTCCCAATTTTGGAAGTCTTTCACTCTCTTGGCTCTGCCAATCTACATCTCAATTCTCTGGACTTGGGGTAAGCCAGGGGCATTCCTACAAGGAGAGTGTGCTCACAATGACATGTCTGTGCTAACTGCCAATTGAGGGTGCAAATGTACACTTTCATCTCGTGTCACAATGTTGCACCACCACCCTGCCCAAAAGGTTGAGTTTTGTCTCTTCCCAAATCATCTTCAATATGATCAGAAATTGAAGTTGTATTGTGTTCATTATAAAATGAATATCTCAGCTCTCTTTATATCAAACGTCCCTCTATTACACACACTGGTATATATGTACTATTGAATACAACATGCACTCATTTATTAGGTGGAAACAATCTTCAAGCATAAGTTTAATCTCCTTATTTTGGTGACTTTTTATTTTAAGTTTATTCAAAATAATTTGCAGATGGAATAAAACAGTTTAGGTCTGTGGTCTCAAACTTTTGAAGCCATAGTTGATGAAAATACATTTTGTTTTGTAGAGGATCGCTTATTGACAAATATGGCAGCTGCCTCTACAAACAATGCCAATTCTCAGTTGCCCTCCTCTCCAGATGTATGCACAGAGCAACTGTCTGCTGGGCCCATCATTCCCACTGTGTCTATTACCAGTGACCAAGATACCAACAATGCTGACGGTAGGTAATTCATAAATGTTTTTTCAGCATCAGTGACGTATTTACATTGCTGTATGTCAAAGATTGAGTAGTGGTAACTTTTGTAGCGTAGCAAAATGTTTTAATACAAATGCCAAAAAGTACAGGAAACTTTGTGCTATCCGGAGGTGAGCTATCGGGCAATCTGGAGCCACCGGCAAAAATCAGCAGCCGTTTTTTATTCTTTTTGTTTTTTTTGCTTTGTTTGAACAGTCAAGCTGTGCAAGGTCTGTAGCTATAGCAACAGCTTCAGCTACAGAGCTTTAGGGCCACACCCGAGTGTTTAGAAGCTGTTGCTAAGCAACAGTGTTTGTTGTCAAATACAAAGATAAGAATCTCTGTATCTCTCAACATTAACTCCGGAGAGTACGGCAGTTTTAAGGCAACGGCAGCAGCTCGGTCCCGTGGGTGCCGGATAGCACAAAGTTTCCTGTACTGGGATTCATTCTTTTTTTATAAACTTGTAATAACAGAAGGCTGTTGCTTATATGACTATTCCTTGTTTTGCTAATGGACTTGTAAATTCAGGTCACAATACAGGAAACTTTGAGTTATCCGGAGGCGAACCGTCCGGCAAGCTGGAGGCACCGGCAAAAATCAGGAGCCGTTTTTTATTCTTTTCGTTTCTTTTCTTTGCTTTTTTTGAACAGTCAAGCTGTGCAAGGTCTGTAGCTAAGCAACAGCTTCAGCTACAGACACTACAGAGACGCTTGCCGATTGTTTAGAGGCTGTTGCTAAGCAACAGGGTTTGTTGATTCATACGGAGATGAAAATCTCCGTATGTTTCAACATTAGCCCTGGAGTGTACGGCAGTTTGGAGTGTATGGCAGCAGCTCGGTCCCGTCGGTGCCGGATAGCACAAAGTTTCCTGTAGTCGGAAGTTTGTGAAGTTGATCTTATTCAGCCTGTTTCTCCAGCTCACTATACCAGAGTGAGTTGCAGTTTCCCCCCTAAAAGCAGCTTTGTGTCTGGCGCTAACTAAAATCCAAATATGCATTGCAGTGTTGTACACAAGTAGATTTGATGTGACCTTGAGCGTGATTTTTTTTAACATTTTGACCTGATTGGGGTAAGGGATGTTAGTGCTGAGGATGTCAAGCGGGTGTTGATTAGATATATCAACCAGATAAATTTGAAAGCTTCATGTGCTTTTCTCCAACAATGTTCCTTAACCCCATCCTCAGAAGATCATCCACTGCTACATTTTCATTTTCCCACTGTGACATATGGACACTTTCTTTTGTGCTGTGGGACTGCATTCACCAACAGTTGGTAAAACTACTTTCACATAGGACACTTAAAGTTGGCAGACAGACTTTGGTTCTATCATTTTGGGCTGGATGCAAACTGGTAAAAAGTTAGTGTGCTAATAAACTGCACCACTCTGTGCAGATGAACTTAAAAATAGTTAATTAGAACTAGTGATGTACGCAAGGCATTCTTTTTGCTTTCAAAGTGTGATTGATTTTGATGCACATCAATCTGAAAAATGAACACAGCTGACTTGTTTTGGTTTGCAATCTGTTTTCCTCTCTATCGTTCGTCTCATTCCGAATATTTTCTCCCGTATTAACGCTCCTAATATGCAATTGTGGCTTTGCCTCTGGTGGACAAACTGATCCAAAAGAAATTTCAAGTCACATACGTCTTTAATTTTTTGATGAATTATATTATTTTATCTAGTCAGAGCTCAGATTCTATGTGCTGAAATACTGATCTGCCTCAAACTTAATTCAAATGGTGGCAATATGTTGTCCACAAATGGAGAAAGCAAGATTTAATGTACTTTTATTTCATGGTCATGATCCTTTAATTTTTTTTTCCAAAAGTGTTGTGTATGTACCTTTTAAGAGGAACTATGTTTTTGAAGCCCCTGTGTACTGTAGTACCAGTAGTGACCACTCGGGTATATAAGCCTGTACAGCGTCTTGTATAGTTAGTTCACCTCCAGACTTTGTTCAGTAAACACTTGTTAAATCAACTCCTGCATTCCGTGTCTCCATTAACACACGGATCTAACAGTGGCGACGAGTTGGAAACGAACTTACCTGCAATTCGGCAGCACCTCAAGGAGATCGATTCCTCAGACGAAGGTCGAAGCAAGAAAAAACAAAAAAAAACAAACTGTGGTTTCACCAGCTAAACGGGCTGGTGGCAGGTAGTGCACTGATCCTTCCTGGGCTGCGGCGGGCTGGGGCTCGATCGGGTGGCTCTGCAGCGGGGCCGGGCAGCGAGTCGGAAAGCAGAAGCAAACAGAGACAGAGGGTGGAACACTCAGGAGGCGGCCGGTGCTGCAAAGCAGGTCGGCGTTCGGACCGAGCAGAGGGAGGGGAAAGTCCCAGAGGGTCCGCTCCACGACGGGAACGGTTCTCCAAGTAACGGAGAAACTTTTTAAAAGATATATATTAAAAAAAAAAAAAAAAAAGCGGCAGAGGCGCCATCTTGACTCGGCGGGGAAGAAGGAAAAGCGCGGGAGGTGCCATTTTTGATTTTCAGGATGCCGAAGACTGGCAATATTACTGCTTTCGATAGTGATATAGAGGATTGGACCACATGTGGAAAGAGTAGAGGTATATTGCAAGGCGAATGAAGTAGCGGATGATAAAAAGGCATCGGTATTTCTAAATCTGATGGGCGCAAGGACATACGGGCTGTTACTAAACTTGATCACTCCAGCCAAACCGATGGACAAGAATTTTAAGGAAATTGTTGATACCCTACAGGAGCACTTAAACCCAACACCGCTGCTGATAGCGGAACGATTCAAATTCTTCAGGAGGAATCAGCACAAGAATGAAAGTAACGCTGATTACCTCACCGAATTACGAAAGCTGTCAAAGCACTGCCAATTCGGGGCAGGACTAGCGGATTCTCTACGAGACAAATTCGTCTGCGGTCTCCTAAGCGAAGGAACACAGAAAAGACTACTTTTCTGAGAAAGATTTGACACTGGCTTTCAGTGTGGCTGTATCATACGAAGCAGCAGCAAGAGGAGCTGCAGAGATACAGCAAAAGCCACAGGACTTCGGCACCCATGAAATGACACAGGGTTTCGAGAGATGTTATCGCTGCGGCAGATCCACCCATGACCAGAAGGACTGCTGGTTCAAGGACAAAGCATGCAGGCAATGCGGAAAGATGGGACACATTGCACGTGTATGCAGATCTGGAAAAAAATCCGCTGACAGTAAAAAGGTCAATAAGGAAAAGTACAAAAAGGTACAAATGATGACGGACAGTAGCTCCGAAGACCAGAAGAGCGATAGCGACTCTGGAAACAAGAGACTAAGCTGTCTCAAATTACATAATGTAATTGCCAAAGAAGATTACCAGACCATTTGGGTTACCCTCACGATAGCGGGGTCCCCAGTCAAAATGGAGCTAGATACAGGATCAGCTCTGACCGTCATAAGTCGACGGGATTACGAGCGGCTATTTCCGCATATACCTTTGAAAGACACATCCATTATCTTGAAGACATATACGGGGCAGAAAGTATACCCCAGAGGGAAAATAAGGGTGCCTGTTGTATACAATGGCAAGGAAATATAGAAGTTGTATTTATACGTTCTGCAAGATGGTGGTCCACCGTTGTTGGGACGTGAATGGATCAGAAAGATACGTTTAGACTGGCACTCCATTCAGGCACTGACGGTGACCAGTAAGAAAAAAAATGATGATGTCATACCTGGGCGATTAAAAGAAATCTTGGCTAACGCCAAAGTGTTTCAACAGGAACTAGGAACCCTGAAAGGCGCCACCGCCTCAATAAAAGTGGAAGATGCGGCAATTCCCAAGTTTTTTAAGGCAAGGCCGGTGCCATACGCAATTCGTCCAGCCGTCGAGGCAGAGCTGGAGAATTTGGAAAAAGCAGGCGTGTTATCCAAGGTAGATTGGAGCGAGTGGGCAACACCCATCGTCCCGGCCATGAAGAAAACGTTGAATAATGATAAATCTGAAGAACAGAGAAAAATTCGCATCTGTGGGGACTTCAAGGTGACTGTAAACCCGGTTCTTCACATGGTACAGTATCCTCTTCCGAGGATAGAAGATATTTTCGCCTCACTATCTGGAGGGAAACGTTTCACCAAAATTGACTTAGCACAGGCTTATCTGCAGATGGAGGTTGAGGAGGCCTCTTAAAAAGTATCTCACGATAAACACACACAAAGGCCTGTACCAGTACAATCGACTGGTTTTCGGAGTGGCATCAGCTCCGGCTATCTGGCAAAGAGCTATGGAGCAAGTCCTGCAAGGGATTCTGGGGACTCAATGCTACCTGGACGACATCCTTGTAACAGGAGAAAACGACAACGAGCACCTTGCCAACTTGGAGCAGGTGCTCATGAGGCTGAGAGAACGGGGCCTACGAGCAAATCGCCCCAAGTGCAAATTTTTCCAGAAACAAATCATATTGTGGCCATGTCATTAACGAAGAAGGGTTGCATAAGTCACCTGAAAAAATTGAAGCGGTCGTAAAAGCCCCCGCGCCTGAAAATGTCTCACAATTAAGGTCATTCCTGGGATTAATAAATTACTATCATAAATTTTTACCGAACTTGTCAACGGTTCTGCACCCTCTTAACGCACTGCTACAAACTGGAGTAATTTGGAAATGGAGCGAAGACTGTAAACGTGCCTTCCAAAAATGCAAAGGCTTGATCACGTCCAGGGAAGTGTTGGCTCATTACAACCCATCACTGCCAATCAGACTGGCGTGCGATGCATCCCCTTACGGCGTGGGAGCGGTATTATCGCATAGATTCCCTGATGGCTCGGAACGACCGATAACTTTTGCGTCACGCTCATTGAACTCAGCTGAGCGTAACTATGCCCAGATCGACAGGGAGGCACTCAGCCTGGTGTGGGGGGTGAAGAAATTCAACCATTACCTACACGGACAAAAATTTACCTTGTTGACTGACCATCAACCCCTCGTCTCCATATTCAACCCTAAAAAGGGCATTCCCATTATGACAGCGCAAAGGCTACAGAGGTGGTCCCTTTTCCTAGGGGCTCACCAATATGACATAGAATACAAAGGAACAAAACAGCATGGGAATGCTGATGGGTTATCGCGCCTACCGTTGCCAACGGTAGAAGAGGCGCCTACAGTGGACCCAGTGGAGATGTTCCACTCGACCATAGTGGAATGTCTACTGGTGACAAATTCTACCATTGAAAAGGAAACGAGAAATGACCCGACTCCCTCTCTCGAGTCTACGATTTTAACGGTGAAGGGATGGCCAGCACATGGCGAACCACTGTTGCCAGCATTCTCGCAAAGAAGAGAACAGCTGTCAGTGTGCCGAGGAACCTTGATGTGTGGATCCAGAGTGGTGATTCCACCCAAACTCCAGGATAAAGTGCTAAAGGAGCTTCACGAGGGGCATCTGGGTGGAGTGAAAATGAAGAACTTAGTCAGAGCGTTTGTGTGGTGGCCAGGTATCGATGGAGACATCGAAGAAATGACCAAGAGCTGTCTAGGATACCAGAAGGTCCAAAACGCCCCACCACAAGCCCCTCTACGTCCATGGGAGTGGCCCTCATCTCCATGGCAAAGGGTACATATCGACTTTGCTGGTCTATTTATGGACTCAATGTTCTTAATCGCGGTGGATGCACACTCCAAGTGGCTGGAGGTAATAAAGATGTCCTCCACCACCACGGAAAAAACCATCGCAGTATTAAGGACCATATTCGCCAGGAATGGGCTGCCGGAACAGATCTGCTCTGATAATGGACCGCAATTTGTATCCGAAGAATTCAGGAAGTTCTTAAAAAAAAACAATGGGGTTAAGCACTGCATGTCCGCCCCATACCATCCCGCCACCAATGGATTAGCTGAAAGGTTTGTCCAGACCTTCAAGAAGGCCACAAAGGCCATGGGTAATGAAGACATAAATCTACAACATAAGGTAGATAACCTCTTGTGTGCGTACAGGAATGCAACACGTGGTTACAAACCAAACCCCCGCCATGATGTTTTTCAATAGAAGACTAAGATGCCGGCTGGATTTGGTCAAGCCAAACGACAGAAGGGACGTAGAGAACCGGCAATTTCAAAGCATGAATGAAAGGCCAACTAGAACCTTCCAGATAGGTCAACCAGTTTTGGCCCGGGACTACCGTACCGAGAAATGGCAGCCTGGAACTATTTGCACACGACTAGGACCGCTGATGTATACCGTGGACATTGGAGAAAGCATAATAAGGCGCCATGCTGACCAGATCATAGTCATCTGAAAAAGGACAACCTACACCACAACTCTCTAGGCCTAGTGATGAAGCAGAGATACCCATAGTATCTACCTCCGATCCGGTGATACTGGAACCAGATGAACCCGACACTGGCATTAAAGCCGAATCGACCTTGCCAAAAGAACCTACTACACCACCGAGGCGTTATCCGGACCGAGTCAGGAAGCCTCCAGAGAGACTGAATTTGTAATTGATTAACTTCAGCAAATGTGTAGATTATTGTTCTTGTAAAAATGTTATTTAATGATTACTTAAAATGTTATGTACTATTTATCTAAAAGGGGAGGAATTGTAGTGTATGTACCTTTTAAGAGGAACTATGTTTTTGAAGCCCCTGTGTACTGTAGTACCAGTAGTGACCACTCGGGTATATAAGCCTGTATAGCGTCTTGTATAGTTAGTTCACCTCCAGACTTTGTTCAGTAAACACTTGTTAAATCAACTCCTGCATTCCGTGTCTCCATTAACACACGGATCTAACAAAAAGTGTGTTTTTTTGTTTTCTGTCCTGTCCCTGATCTTCTGTGGTCACTCATCTCTTGTGGTTAAGTGATTGTGTGAGCAGGCTGTTTCAGTCATTTTGAGCTGCTCTGCAAGTGACAGACAGGGGTTTGAAGACAATTCTCCCACCTGCTTCTCTAGGATGTAGCTTGTCCTACTTTTAGCACTTCTCCATAGCAACCATTGTGACGCAGCAATCCAGAAGTGTACAAGGGGAATATTCCTCCTACAATTAGTCTAAGTATTCGGCTTATTTTTAAGTAACACTTGATCTTTTTTTTACCCCTATCCACCTTCACTGACTCACCAGCCAACCTGAAATTGGGTCTCATTTTTCACTTAAGGAACAAACCTTTAGAGCCAGTTTTCCACCAATTTGGAGGTAGTTGTTTAATGTTTGACCTGATCACATTAGAATGGCAAGTCAAACTTTTTACAAGTTTTACAGCTGCCTTTACTGAGTCCAGGAAAGCAAAGCCCCCAATGAGAACTTGGTGGGTGTATTATGTCCGTGTATAATTGAGACACGGACTGCAGGAGTTGGTTATAACAGGTCTTTACTGAATGGAGGCAACCTGGAACTACTATGCAAATGTTACTACACAGGCTTATATACAGGGGTGGTCACTACTGGTACTGCAGTATACAGGGGCTGCAGAATATAGTTCCTTCTGCAAAGTACATACACTACAATTCCTCCCCTTTTAGCTAAACAGTACATAACATTCGATTAACAATGAAATAACATATTTACAATTACAGTTGCTAGATACATTAGTTGAAGTTAAGCAATTATAAGTTCAGTCTTTGAGGAGGCTTCCTGATTCTGTCTGGATAACGCCTCTTTGGGGTATCAGGTTCTTCTGGCAAAGTTGAGTCGGGATCAATGTCGTTGTTTGGTTCGTCTGCTTCCAATATCACCGATTCTGAGGTAGATGCAATTGGTACTTCGGTTTCATCGCCAGGTGTATCAGATCGTGGTGTGGAGTTGACGTTTCCCAGTGACTCTAGAATCTGGTCAGCATGGCGTCTTACAATGCTCTCTCCAACGTCCACGGTATACAGTAGAGGTCCTTGCCGTGTACAGATCGTTCCTGGCTGCCATTTCTCTGTGCGGTAGTCCCGGGCCAAAACTGGTTGACCTATCTTAAAACTCCTGGTCGGCCTTTCATTCATATTCTGAAACTGCCTGTTCTCCACATCTCTTCTGATGTTTGGCTTAACCAAATCCAAGTGGCATCGTAGTCTTCGATTGAAGAACATCATGGCTGGAGTTTGGTTGGTAACCGCATGTGTTGCATTCCGGTAGGCAAACAAGAAGTTATCCACCTTGTGCTGTAGGGGTATATCTTCATTACACATTGCCTTGATAGCCTTCTTGAATGTTTGAACGAACCTCTCGGCCAATCCATTAGTGGCTGGATGATATGGGGCGGATGTGTAATGCTTAACACCATTGTTCTTTAAGAACCTCCGGAACTCTTCAGACACAAACTGTGGTCCATTGTCGGAGCAAATCTGTTCAGGCAGCCCATTCCTGGCGAATATGGTTCGTAAGACTGTGATAGTTTTTTCTGTGGTGGTTGAGGACATTTTTATTACCTCTGGCCACTTTGAATGTGCATCCACCGCAATTAAAAACATCGAGTCCATAAATGGACCAGCAAAATCAATGTGCACCCTTTGCCATGGAGATGAGGGCCACTCCCAGGGATGTAGAGGGGCTTGTGGTGGGGCGTTTTGGACCTTCTGGCATCCTGTACAGCTCTTGGTCATCTCTTCGATTTCTCTGTCGATTCCCGGCCACCACACAAACGCGCTGGCTAAGTTCTTCATTTTTACCCCTCCCAGATGACCCTCATGAAGCTCATTGAGCACTCTATCCTTCAATTTGGGTGGAATTACTACTCTGGATCCACACATCAAGGTTCCTCTGCACACTGACAGCTGTTCTCTTCTCGGCGAGAATGCTGGCAGCAGTGGTTCACCATGTGCTGGCCATCCCTTCACCGTTAAATCATAGACCCAGGACAGTGTCGGGTCATTTCGTGTTTCCTTTTCTATGTTTGCATTCGTCACAGGGAGACATTCAACTATGGTCGAGTGGAATATCTCCACTGGATCCACTGCAAGTTCTTCTTCCACCGTTGGCAACGGTAGGCGTGACAATCCATCAGCATTCCCATGCTGTTTAGTTCCTTTGTACTCGATGTCATATTGGTGTGCCCCTAGGAAAAGGGACCACCTCTGTAGCCGTTGTGCTGTCATTATCGGTACGCCCTTCTGAGGGTTGAAAATGGAGATAAGAGGTTGATGATCAGTAAGTAGAGTAAATTTCTGACCGTGCAGGTAGTGATTGAACTTCTTCACCCCCCACACCAGGCTGAGGGCCTCTCTGTCAATCTGGATGTAGTTACGCTCGGCTGAGGTTAACGAGCGTGACGCAAAAACTATCGGCCTCTCTGAACCATCAAGGAATTTATGTGACAGTACCGCCCCAATGCCGTAGGGAGACGCATCACAGGCCAGTCTTATCGGTAGTGATGGGTTGTTGTGAGCCAATACTTCTCTTGAAGTGATTAGGTCCTTACTCTTCTGAAAGGCCCGCTTACATTCATCGCTTCATTTCCATGCTACTCCCGTTTGTAGTAGGGCGTTCAGTGGGTGCAGAATTGTGGACAAATTCGGCAAAAACTTATGGTAGTAATTCACCAATCCGAGGAATGACCTCAGTTGCGACACATTTTCAGGCGCTGGAGCCTTAACTACTGCTTCAATTTTGTCAGGGGACTTATGTAACCCCTCTTCATCAATCACGTGGCCACAATACGATATCTGTTTCTTAAAAAACTCGCACTTGGGGCGATTGGCCCGTAGCCCACGTTCACGTAGTCTAGTGAGCACCTGCTCTAGGTTGGCAAGGTGTTCACTGTCATCTTCACCTGTCACTAGGATGTCGTCCAAGTAACACCGAGTCCCCGGAATTCCTTGCAGGACTTGTTCCATCGCTCTTTGCCATATCGCCGGAGCTGATGCTACTCTGAATACCAGTCGATTATACTGGTAAAGACTTTTGTGAGTGTTTATCGTGAGATACTTCCTAGAGGATTCTTCAACCTCCATCTGCAAATATGCTTGTGCTAGGTCAATTTTTGTAAAACGCTTCCCTCCAGATAGTGAGGCGAAGATATCTTCTATCCTTGGAAGAGGATATTGTACTGTGTGAAGGACTGGGTTCATCGTCACCTTGAAGTCCCCACAGATGCGAACCTTCCTTGGCTCCTCAGACTTATTGTTTAACGTTTTCTTCATGACAGGAACGATGGGTGTCGCCCACTCGCTCCAGTCTACCTTAGATAACACGCCTGCATTCTCCAGATTCTCCAGCTCTGCCTCGACGGCTGGGCGAATTGCATATGGTGCCGGCCTTGCTTTGAAAAACTTGGGAATTGCATTCTCTTCTATTTTTATCGAGGCGGTTACGCCTTTAAGAGTTCCCAGTTCTTGTTGAAATACCTCTTTGGCGTTAGCTAAGATTGTTGACAATCGTCCAGGAGTGACGTCGTCATCCTTTTTACGAGCCACCGTCAGTGCCTGAATGGAGTGCCAGTCTAAACTTATCTTTCTGATCCATTCACGTCCCAATAACGGTGGTCCACCATCTTGCAGTATGTACAGATACAATTTCTGTATTTCCTTGCCGTTGTATTCGACAGGCACCCTTATTTTTCCCCTGGGGTATACTTTTTGCCCCGTATACGTCTTCAAGACAATGGATGTCTCTTTCAAGGGTATGTGTGAGAATAGCCGCTCGTAGTCTCGTCGATTCATGATGGTTAGAGCTGATCCTGTATCCAATTCCATTTTGACTTGGGACCCTGCTATCATGAGGGTGACCTAAATGGTTCGGTGATCCTCTTTTGCGATTACGTTGTGAAGTTTGAGACAGCTTAGTCTCTTGTTCCCGGATTCACTATCGCTCATCTAGTCTTCGGAACTACTGTCCGTCATCTTTTGTACTTTCCTGTACGGTTCCTTAGTAGCCTTTTTGTTGTCGCTGGTCTTCTTCCCAGACCTGCAAACTCGTGCAATGTGTCCCATCTTTCCGCATTGCCTGCATATTTTGTCCGTGGACCAGCAGTCCTTCTGGTCATGGGTTGTTCTGCCGCAGCGATAACATTTTGCAAATCCCCGTGTCATTTCGTGGGTGCCGTATTCCTGTGGCTTTTGCTGTATTTCCGCAGCTCCCCTTTCTGCTGCTTCGTACGATACTGCCACGCTGAAAGCCTTATCTAGCGTCAGCTCTTTCTCTGAGAGTAACCTCTTCTGGGTTCCTTCACTCAGGAGTCCACAGATAAATTTGTCCCGTAAGGTATCTGCCAGTCCTGCTCCGAACTGGCAGTGCTTTGATAGCTTGCGTAGTTCCGTAAGGTAATCAGCATTGCTCTCATCTTTATGCTGATTTCTCCTGTGGAATTTAAATCTTTCTGCTATCAGCAGCGGTGTAGGATTTAGGTGTTCCTGTAGGATAGCAACAATTTCGATAAAACTCTTCGCCTTCGGTTTGGCTGGAGTAATCAGGTCCCGCAATAGGCCGTACGTTCTTGCGCCCATTAAGTTTAGCAGTACCGATGCCTTTTTCTCATCGGCTACTTCGTTTGCCTCGCAATATACCTCGACTCTTTCCACATACGTGGTCCAGTCTTCTATTGCATTATCGAAGGCAGCGATATTGCCAGTCTTCGGCATCTTGGAAATCTAAGATGGCGCCTCCCGCGCTTTGACTTCTTCCCCGAGTTAACAAAATGGCGCCTCCCGCGCTTTGCCTTCTCCGCTGTTGCTAGCGCTGTTGCTGGCGTTTTATGCCTTGATGGCGACGCCCTATGGTCTTCGCACACTTTCCCCCACGCTGCTGCTAACGCCGCTCTCCGCGGTTCCCGTGGCAACCTGCAGCTCCTCGCGGCTTTCTGCGCGTTTAATTTTTATTATTTCCCCGTCGTCTGAACAACCCTGCGGGACACTTGCCTCCCTCTTCTCAGGTCTGTACGCTGCCCGGCTTCGTAGCACCGGCCGCGCCCTGTGTGCTCCACCCTCTCTCTCTCTCTCTCTCTCTCTCCTCTTCCCGACAGCGCTGCTCGGCCTCGTTGCAAAGCCACCCGCTCGAGCTCTAGACCGCCGCAGCCCAGGAAGGATCAGTGTACTACCTGCCACCAGCCCGATTAGCTGAAGCACCATCGACAGGATAACCAAGCCCTGCTCTCGACAGCCTCTCCTGCAAATCTTCAACTCCGCTGACTCAGAGGCGGATGCCCACGGTCGACGCCCGTTTCTTTCTTCCTTCTGGCCTCGACCTCTGATACCTTCGCTTCAGGGATGGATCCCCATGAGGTGGTGCAGACTGTAGGTAAGTTCGTATCTGCTCGTCGCCAGTATTATGTACATGTATAATTGAGACACGGACTGCAGGAGTTGGTTATAACAGGTCTTTACTGAATGGAGGCAACCTGGAAGTACTATGCAAATGTTACTACACAGGCTTATATACAGGGGTGGTAACTACTGGTACTGCAGTATACAGGGGCTGCAGAATATAGTTCCTTCTGCAAAGTACATACACTACAGGGTGGGTAAGCAGGTACAGTGAAATCCGTCGTCTCTATCAAAGTTTCCCAGTGAGGGAGGTGAAAACTAGAGGTTATTTTCACTTTCAAATACTTCATGAAATAAATTAACGTGTTTACATGTTAATTTCGGTAAATGTTATAGAAATAAAAGATACAGTGTCAGCTTGGCCTAGTACAGGCAGTAGCATTCCTGCCTCCGAATACGATCATTGTGGGTTCTAGCCCCACTCCAGGTACTTGAACACGTAATCTAAGTTGACACTTCGGTTGACACTTCAATGCAGTGCTGAGGGATTGCTGCATTGTCAGAGGTGCCATCTTTCTGACAAGAAATTAAACCGAGGCCCTGTCCACCTGATCAAGTGGAGCCAAAAGAACCCATTGCACTATTTGAAGAAGAGCAGAGAATTTCTACTTATGTCCTGGTCTATATTTATCCCTCAATCAACACCTCCAAAACCGATTAACTGGTCATTTATCTTGTTGCTGTTTGTGGAACCTTGCTATGTGTGGCTGCCATGTTTACTTACAGTGACTACACTGCTAAAATAATTCATTGACTGTGAAGCACTTTGGGATATCCTGAGGATATAATAAAGGCATTATATAAACTTCAAATTCTTTCTTTATACAGGAAACTTTGTTATATCCGGCACCGACGGGACTGAGCTGTTGCCGATCTAGCAAAACTGCCGGACATACAAAGTTAATGTTGAAGCATACGGAGGTTTTCATCTCCGTATCTGACAACAAACACTGTTGCTTAGCAACAGTTTCAAACAGTCAGCCCGTACCTTGGAAGCGTCTCTGTAGCTCAGCAATAGCTTCAGAGAGACTTTCCAGAGCCCGACTGTTGAAAACAAAGCCACGAGAAGAAAAACAACCTAACAGAATGGCTCCTGATTTCTGCCGGTAGATCGAGGTTTCCGGACATACAACCTCCGGATAAACCAAAGTCTCCTGTACTTCGTTCTTCCTTCAAGCCCCCTCAAAAAAGCACTAATGTATGGAGCCATTGTTTGAAAACTATTACTTCTGCCATCGTTTTTTCTGATTATCAGACCTGAGAAATATTATTTTGCAATTTGGCCATTTTTTCTTTTACTAAGTTCATGCTTAATAGGCTTGGCATATTTTCTCTTTCCCTTAGCTAAAATCACCTATTGTGCAATCTTTCATTTTTCTTAATACTAACTAAAAATGGCATATCTTCAGCTTTCAAGAGCTGAACAGCTTGAGCTCTGTAAATTCTCAAGTTTAAAAACAAACCTGGGCAATACCTTGAATAAAGTTGTTTTTAATGTTTTTTATTTTTGAATCCTGTTCCTGCATTGCATATTTGCACTGATATTGATGGAATGAACCTACTATTAACTGGCAACCTGTATGTACTATATCTCGGCATGTTATTTGAGCAAAATGATTGTAACCGGTTTAATTACTTAGACAAAGTGTACAACAGGCAGAATATATATTTTCCATTAATGAGCAACAATTGTACACAGAATAGCAGTTGGTGGGAATTTATTATAATTGAGGGATACAATTGATAAATTGCAAGTGTCCTCTCAACTAAACAATGTTGTATATAATTTGGTTATCTTTGTACTTCTAAGTGTTCACAGCCTTGGGCTGTGGTGTCTAAATTTGCAGTGTGACTCTCGTCTGAAGTTGAGGGATGTTGTTTTGTCTCTTGGCCAGATAAAGGGCTACAGTGAAAGTAATAATGAAAGTTCTCGGGTATATCCTGTAATGTCGTTAGAGAAGCTTGTGATGCAGTATAACCTCTACCTTTAGCACATTGGCAAGTTGCAGAAACCCGTGTCCCCAGTGATTTAACTAGAACTAATTTTAATAATTAATTTTTTTTTAGTGTTCGGTCTTGGATAATATGCTATGTTTTTAAGTAAAGTTATTTGTAGATTAATTTTGACTGTTGAACAACGAGTGATAGCCTTGAAGCAAAGAATTCATGCTGCGTATTTAGTTCTCTTTCTTAAAACCGGTCCATTCTGGTGGAAATGCATTGAAGGGGGGGGGGGGAAAAAAGCCAAAGGGTACATTTGAGACTTCAGCATCATTCAGTTGCCTCGTGTTCACACGTTAGGGTTTTCAATTTAATGAATTTGAACAGGTTATGTTAATATTGCAGATGTTTATGATGGACACCTGCTGGGCTCCAGTGACAGTCAAGTGAAAGAAAAGTCAACTATGAAGGCCATTTTTGCAAACCTACTTCCTGGAAGCAGCTATAACCCCATTCCTTTCCCATTGTAAGTTTTGTTCTCCTGTACACATTTTAAAGTGAGCCAAAATGTTTCTTTTTTAATTAAAAAAAAAAAAAGTAACTTTCTGGTATGTTTGATGCCATTTTGAATTTCATTCCTAAATATTGATGCGTCCCTTGTTTGCAATTCTGGAGATGAAAACTGGAATATATACCAGGACTTTTGAGTTTTTTTCTGAAAAGAAGGCTGTTTTATTTTAAGGTACTAATATATTTCTGTTTATTACAATACCTCCATTGACCAGGACCATGGTATAATTTTATGAAAAGCATCCACAAGTAGGTGTAACACAAGATCATGAATGTTGATCACACTGATGCAAAGACCAGACCTAATATATCTCAATTTATGATAATTCAACATTCACTGTTACATATAGGGAAAAGGACATTAAGAATTAGAATTGATCCAAGGTTTGGAAATGAAACATAGCCAGTTACTAATCAACTTAACATCCAAAATGCCAGTTGTACAATAAAATACTAGGCCCTTGTGAACTCAGTGATATTTACAAAGCAATTTGTATTTAAAAGTGTTAAATTTACTACCCAAAATGGACAATCCTGAGGCTATGGTCAGGGTCAGGTGTACATATATTAACCGATTTTAGTATGGTAGTGTGACCATGTATTTTTATTTCTTTACTAGTGATCCAGATAAGCACTACCTTATGTGGGAGCATGAACGTGTACCAATTACAGTGTGTGAGAAGGAGCCAAGTTCAATCATTGCATTTGCGCTCAGGTACTGTGTTTTGTTTTTTAACCTTTGTTCCTTTTTTCACAGATAGAGTACCTAGTGTGAATTCTAGCCTTTAACTTTTTAATATTTTCTGTAGCTGCAAGGAATACAAGAATGCTGTAGAAGATCTCGGACGAGAATCTGTGAAGAACGGGAGTGACGAAGGAGTACAACAGGCAAAGTAATTTGGATGGGGAGGGGGGTGCTAGAGAAAGGGTCTGGAGACAAATTTCTGGCGTTAGCTATTGACTGTCACTGCTCTGTTGTGGATCAGACCCAGTAGTGTCTAGATACTTCAACTGCGTTCAGATGTAGTTCCTTAAATGGACCTGTGCTAATGTGATCCATCAGCTTGAGTCGCAGCAGCACTTTGTTTTTAGATCTTGTTTCTGTGCTGTGGATTTCCATCCAATTTTCATTACATTGCTTGTTTTCAAGCTCTTACCCGTTTCTGTGGTGGTATTGTTTCTGTGTAACACCTATCTTCTGCAACGTGACAGCAAACTCTTGTTTTTACCTCCAGTATCCAGCAATGGGACAGTTACAGTCTTTGATATTAACTTGCTGAGCAAAATTTCTGAAATATGCCATGTACAGATTGTTTACTGGAAAATACTGAGCTAGATTTCTGTGGATTTCAATGTAATGAGTGCTAAATATGACCTTTCTAATCATGAAAAGAGATCTAGATGCAGTTATTTTATGCATTTAACTTATCCTTTATATATTTAAGAAAAATCTTTATACGCAATGTTCCACTTATGTTGCCTGCCTTTCATCTCTTCGTGTTTCAGTAATGTAGACAGACCAAAGACCAATAGCCCTGCAAGGCACTTGGAAAACAGCAGCAGTCAAGGGAATCGCAGCACCGACTCTGAACAGACATGTAAGTTTATTTTGAAAGGCTTGTTGAGATGCAATACCTGCTTTGGAGTGTATTCTAGCATAAACTGTTCAGCAGCCCCACAGCTTTTTTTTCCTTTGCTACCGCTAGCTCGCTTCTTTTAGGTCTTAGCAAAAGCTGGCAGGAATTCATTTAGAAATTATAAAAAAAATGTTCTTGCTCTTTTCTAGCAAGAAAGACATCTGGAGTTTTGTCATTTTTCCGAGGTTCAGGGGGTAGAAGCCCTGATCTGTCCATACAGAGAAAAGAAACTTTACGAGGTGCAGATAGTGCTTATTACCAGGTCTCTCAATCAGGGAAAGAAGGGGCAGAGAATCATGCTGCAGAGTCGCAAGGTACAGTTAAACGCTGGTCGCTGACACGCTAAACCTTATAGAATGACAATTTGTGTGCCTTTTGGACTTCTACGTTGCTGATGATACTTGTTTTTCCTTACTCCATAGCAAAGCTTTTTTTTAAAGCTATTACTGGAAGCAACTCTATTTTCCTTCAGCAATACTGCTGTTGATCAACTATGTATCACGAGAGCCACGGCAGTTGCTTTAATTATGTAAAATTAATATTTTTATATTCAATTGAAAACTTGTTATAACAGCATTCGGGATTGGAAGCATTTTCATAAGGTTCTAAGCTTTAGACTCCTTCATCGCACTTGGTATATAGCACAGCCATGCTAAGTAGCTTCAAACACAACACAAGGGAACAGAGCAGTTTTGCCACAAACAGGGGAAATTCGGTTTCAAAGGCTGTAATTTGCAGCGTTTAAGTCTAAAATACAGTCTAGAAAAGTCAGAAAATCAGTGGAGCTCTGATTCGATCAACTTTATTTTCAGAATAAGTTGATGACAGTGCAAGAATTTTTCAAAGTTTGGTCTCCATGGATCCTATTTTATTGAATATAATTTTCTTGTATTGAATATAATCTGCAATATATTAGATGAAAGCATAGTCTTGATGGCAGAGAGGTCTGGGAATTTGGAAGCTAAGTTTAAGTGAAGAGCCAGTGCTCACTGATGAGAACAAAGAACAGGCATGGTCGGGGGATGGGCAATGGGCTCAGGTAACTTTAACCTTGCAGTTAGGGATAAAATGCACCCACTATTAAGAGCCAGGGGAACTTAAACAGCACAAGAGAGGAAACTGGGGGAGAAAGAGCAAAAGAGCCTGAAGGTCGAGGTCCAACAAAAAACTCGCAACCTAAAGAACAGATGGTGGGTGGAGAAAGCGCAGGAGATCCAGCAGCTAGCCGACAACCATGACAGCATGGATTCTTTAGCGCAGTCAAGACCGCCTACGGCCCAAGCACCCATGGTCCTATCCCACTGCGGGCCAAGAACGGAGAGGTACTCATCAAAGACAGGGAAGCAGTCAGTGCCCGCTGGAAGGAGCACTTTGAAGATCTCAACCGAGACTCTGTCTTCGACGCGAGCGTCCTCAACTCCATCCCGCAGCATGCTACCCGTCACCATCTCGGCACAACCCCAGCCCGGCATGAGGTTGAAAAGGCCATCTGACAGCTGAAGAACAAAAAGGCCTGCCGAGGCACTAAAGCATGGCAGAGAAGCACTACTGGTGCAAATTCATGAACTCATTTCTCTTATCTGGAAGGAGGAGAGCATGCCAGGGGATCTCAGAGACACCGTAATTGTGACCATCTTCAAGAAAGGTGACAAGTCCGATTGCGGTAATTACAGAGGAGCTTCCCTGCTGTCTGCCACAGGGAAAGTCATCACAAGAATCCTCCTCAATCGCCTTCTCCCAGTGGTGAAAGAGCTCCTCCCAGAGTCGCAATGCGGATTCCGCCCACTAAGAGGCACAATGGACATGATCTTCACCGCACGCCAATTACAAGAGAAATGCAGGGAACTGCACCAACCGCTGTACATGGCCTTCTGTGACCTCACAAAGGCCTTCGACACTGTCAACTGTGAGGGATTATGGAGTGTCCTCAAATTCGGCTGCCCTCAAAAGTTTGTCACCATCCTCCGCCTGCTTCACGACGACATGCAAGCAGTGATCCTGACCAACGGTTCCACCACAGACCCAATTCATGTACGGACTGGTGTCAAGCAAGGCTGTGTCATCGCACCAACGCTCTTCTCAAGCTTCCTTGCTGCAATGCTCCACCTCGCTCTCAGTAAGCTCCCCGCTGGAGTGGAGCTAATTTACAGAACAAACAAGAAACCATTCAACCTCCAGTCCAGATCCAAGGTCGTCCCATCCTCTTGGCGCACACTGAGGTCGAACTCCAAACCATTGTCAACACCTTCACCGAAGCGTACGAGAGCATGGGCTTTACACTAAACATCCATAAGACAAAGGTCCTCTACCAACCTGCCCCCGCCATACAGTACTGCCCCCCGATTATCAAAATCCACGACAAGGCCTTGGACAACGTGGACCACTTTCCATACCTCGGGAGCCTACTGTCAACAAGGGCAGACGTCGATGACTAAGTCCAACATCGCCTTCAGTGTGCAGCCTTCGGTCGCCTGAGGAAGAGAGTGTTTGAAGACCAGGACCTCGAACCCAGCACCAAGCTCATGGTCGAATGAGCAGTAGTAATACCCGCTCTCCTGTATGCTTCAGAGACCTTGACCTTGTACAGCAGGCACCTCAAAACACTGCCTCCGTAAGACCCTGCAAATCCATTGGCAGGATAGGCGCACCAACGTCAGTGTTCTCGCTCAGGCCAGCATCGAAGCTTTGATAACGCTCGATCAGCTCCAATGGACGGGTCACATTGTCAGCATGCCCGATAAGAGACTCCCAAAACGAGCGCTCTACTCTGAGCTCCGACATGACAAGAGATCCCCAAGTGGGCAGAGGAAACGCTTCAAGGACACCCTCGAAGCCTCCTTGAAAAAGTGCAACATCCCCACCAACCCCTGGTGCATTCCTAGCCCAAGACCGCACAAAGTGGAGGAGAAGCATCCGGGAAGGCGCCGAACACCTCGAGTCTCTTCGCCGGGAGCCGAGCGCACGTCAACCCAAGCACCCCACCCACCTGCCCCTTCAACCACCGTCTGCCCCACCTGTGACAGAGACTGTAGGTCCCGCATTGGACTCATCAGTCACCTGAGAACTCCTTTTTAGTGTGGAAGCAAGTCATCCTCGGTTCCGAGGGACTGCCTAAGAAGTAGATTAGATGAAAAAAACTTAGGTTTGATATTTACCAGCTATTGATTGTGAATTTAGATTTGCAGCAAATTGTGGGTCACTTTGAATTTGTGATTATTGTAACTATATAATTGGAGGCTCAAGTTTATTGCAGTAACCAATTTACTGATGCTGTTCTCCTAAAACAGGTTAGGTGCAGAAACCACTGGCAGTTTGCTTTTGTTTTATGAAAGTTACTGGAACTAAACCAGTAATTAAGTAGAACGAGGATGCCTAAGATTTGTATTTTTTACAGGAAACCTTTCTTGATCTGGTATATCAAAAAATGTATCAACGTATAAATGTGATTTTAAGATCCTTGATATATCACTAACTGTGCTAAACCATTTATATTAACTTGAATGATTTATATCGGTAGATTTGTCAGTCTATCGAACAAACAATGAACTTTTTTCAGCCTCTTTTCCTAAATATACTTTCAAACAAGAATTATATGTAGGAAGTATAGTTTGCAATAACACTTAACCAAATTGCAGATTACAATGTAAATGCAGATGACTGAATGGTGATGTCATCTGTACCTTGGTGCTTTTCTGATCATCAACTTCTCACTTCAGCCAAAAATTAAACTTTAGCATTGTTCATGCAGGCGATATAGAGCTATATATGAGTTGTATACGAAAGAGAATTAAAATTGTTTAGCCGGTATTCCCACATTAAGTGGTTCAGTGTTGCTTTATTTTAGATGATGGTGATGGAGACAAACAAAAGAAACAGCTTGGAAACCCACATGTGGAGCTACGTAAGTATTGTTGACGATCTGTTGAACTTTCTGGAGCATCTCCCTTCATTTCACAGTGTGTCAAATGTCTTCAGCTTATACTTCTAATGGCTAATTGTATAAATGCACCTCCTGATTTGACACTGAGCGATGCAGATCAATTAGGTCCCAGATTCAGCTGGAAGTGGAAGTTGACTTCAATGTCCTCAAGCGAAAAAGAATAAAATGAAGTTCCCACTTCAATCGCTTTCCAGAATTCTCTCAAAGTACCTGCTGAGTGGTCGGGTTTGAATAATGGCCGCCACAACAGTATCATTTGCTGACAGCCCTAATACAGGCATACGCTTATAGCAGTATAATCTAGAAAAGAAAGGCTTTTCACGACCTCAGGACATTCCAAAGTGCCTTACAGCCAATGAATTACTTTTGAAGTGTAGTCACTGTTGTAATGTAGGAAACATGGCAGCCAATTTGTGTACAGCAAGCTCCCACAACAGTAATGTGATATTGGCCAGATAATCTGTTTTAGTAATGTTGATTGAGTGATAAATATCAGGCAAAAACAAATTTTGCAACTGCCTGTTTTGATAAAGGAGGTAGTGTTTTACTCTGGCTTGTAAAATGTGCAATGTGTGTGGCTGCGATTTCGCCATCAGGCGGCCGGGGTCAGTGGCGCAATCCCGCTGCTGGCTCCATTCAGCTCTGAAAAGAATTTTATGCTGATTGGGCTTGTTAAGCCACCCAGCGCGTTTGGCAGCCAGTTGAAGGAAGCGGGTCTGATGATGCAATTTGATGACGCGTCATCAGCCAGTTTCCTTAAAGGGACCATGCGCAAATTGATTTTGTCAGTTCTGCTGTCAGTGTTCTGCAGCATTGAGGTGCTGCAAACACTGACGAGCAATGCACAGAGGTGCACGGCTGCACCAGGCTCTCCCATGACTCCCTCCATAAGCATGTACACAGCACGCAGGGAGGTCCTCTTTTTCCTTCCCATGGGCAGAAGAGACCTCCCCAGGAGACCAAAGCAGCTGGTTGCACATTGCACAGGAGGGCACAAGCAGGGATGTCGTCAGGAGGACCAGGCTGTAGTGGTGTGTTGTAGAGTATTTTAAACCAACGCTCGACACAAGGTTTTAGATTGATAGTCAAGTTGTCTTTATTGCTCCGGTGGGGAAACAGTCTGCTCTGTCTTAGCCAGACCTTTCCAAATTGGTACAGCAAACACTACATTTTTAGACATTACAATACACATGTCAAAATTAATTCCTGCCACCTAATTGGACCTTGGCCCGCATGCATCTTCACTGATTGGTTGCCTATGCCGCATTACATTAAAGTACCGCCTTTATTATCGGCCATTATCCCCCAAGCTGTTGTTGCACCTATGACCTTTGTTTATGCCAGATGGGTCTCATCATCATTGTACTTCTGATTCATTGCCCTCCTTTCCTGCCTCTCCAGGCCTCTTTCATTGTTTTACTTTCCTGCCAGAACAGAACTTGCATCCTCTTAGGCCTCTTATGGTTCCATGTCCGCCTATGTTATCTCCACTGCCAATTCGGCAACTTAGAAAAAGATGGTCTTTTATTACACCATTCAGTGAAACTGACAGCGCTATCAGTTTAACTCTTTCCCCACTGCAAGACGCAAACCTTTCAGTGATCTCCGTAGATCACGAAACACTACTGCAAAGCCACACTCAACCTCACCCTGCTGTGCCACTCATCACATCCCCATCACTCTGCCTTCCCTACCCTACTCCTGCACATCCTTACTCACACCAACTTACCTTGCACCTCCGCCCATCCCTCTCTATCTACATTATCACTTCCCCATCTCACTAACCACCCCTCACATTCACCCTCGTCCTAGTCCAATCATACCAACTAACAACACACAAGGGTAGGCACTTGGGTGTTTTATGCAATGTTCATGTAAAGCTTCTGTTAATATAGTGTCAAATATTGAAACCTTTATTTTCAACACTTTGCATTCTTGGACAAATTTGTGTGAACCTTTGGAAGTGGCTTAGTGAGTTGCAGTGAATGGTGAGGCATAACGGTACCCCCCGCAATGGTGATGAGTGTGAAAGGAATGGCTTGGGCATTGTAGGGATGCTTTATGGTGTTGGTGTGGGGTGGTGCCAACCTGGCGCATCATGTGGCAGCCAGGGAATAAAGTGTCGAGTGAAGTAAATGTGGCCATGGTGAGGCCATCCCTGGCGTCCCAGGCAGCAATGTGGTCGGGTGCTGATGTCCTGTGCAGCACCAGCTGATTGCGGAGAAGGTTGGTGGTGTTGCTGCTGGTGTTGGGGCTGATTGTGGTGGGGTTCTGAGGACCAAGATGAGAGAGTTTCAAGGGCACCAATGCTGACGTAATAGATGGCAGGTGAGGTTGAGATGACGGAAGCGATCTGTCAGTGGTGAGAGAGGTTGTTCCACTGAGGTGATGTTGGATAGAGTTAGCTCCAAACATTTGCCAGCTGCATAAAGCTCTATATGTCTTCCAAATGCAGTAACAGATTCTAATCTTGTAAAGTGAACACCTATGAAATAGAGCTTTTATAGACCATTTGCAGCTGTTAAATAAAGAAATCATCACATGCTGACACAACACCTGACCTCCTTACCTGACGTGATCCCCAAGCAGCGGGGAAGCCATGGGGAACACATAAAATTGAAAGGTAGGCATAAAATAGTACTTAATTGGCTCTTAACAATATCTAATGATGTCAATTGCCTCCCCCACTGCTTGGTGTTGGGTCTGTTCGGCGATGACAGACCCAACATCTGGGAGACGAGCGTGGAGGTGGGTTCCCTACCCGCTGTCAAAAAAAAAAAAAAAAAAAAAAAAAACATTTTCCCAGCCGACCCGCCTCCAAATGCCCCCGCTGACCCCCTGAAAAATTCCGGCCTGTATGTAAGTTCTCATTAAGTTGGAGTTTGGAGTAATTTGCTTAAATGTTCCTACCTCACCATCTACTTGATCAGCTGTGAAGTTAGGAAAGAGACAAAAAATCTGAGCATTTTGCTGTTGGATAATTTAGAAAAAGTGGTGAGAAGGAAAAGAGGGATCATTTACATTTTTGGAAAGATGACTTACCATTTGAGGCAACTGTTGAGACTAATGAGCTGAATTGAGCAATTTCATGAGAAATCTTGACTTGGCATTTTTTATAACATCTGACCCATCCACAATGCTCTTTGGGGAACTAATTCTACCCCAGCTACACTCTATGTACCTGTAGTACTAGTTTAATACAAGCACACAAGTCTTCCTTTACAATACCCTCCAGTTCTTAGGCTTAAGTGTCAGCCTTGGCTCCATGGTAGTACACTCGCCTCTGAGTCGGAAGGTTGTGGGTTCAGGTCCCACTCCAGAGACTTGAGCACATAATCCAGGGTGACACTTCAGTGTATAACTGAGAGAGCACTGCATTGTCAGAGGTGCCGTCTTTCCGATGAGATGCTAAACCAAGGCCCTGTTTGCTCCCTCAGGATCCCATGGCACTATTTCGAAGAAAGTGGGGGAGTTCTCCTCTCTGTCCTGGCCAATATTTATCCCTAAACCGACATCACTAAACAGACTATCTGGGGACAGCTGTTTGGGGACCTAACTGTGCAAATTGGCTGCCACGTTACAACAGTGACTACACTTAAAGTACTTAAGTAGCTGTAAAGCGCTTTGGGACATTGAGGTCGTGAAAAGTGCTACATAAATGCAAGTTCTTTTTTTGTACAAAATGAACTTGCAATCACTTGCTTATACACAACAACTTGCATTTATTTAGTGCCTTTAACTAGTAAAATGCCCCAAGGTTACTTCACAGGAGCATTATCAGACAAAATTTGACAACCTCCACACCTTTGTTTAAGGAAGTTCAAATTGATCAGTATCCTTCAAAGTCACACATCAGGTCTAATAGAATTGAGAAGTGTGTACATAGTAAACAGTGTCCAACTATTCCACTACTGGGGAGAAAAGACTAATACTGTGCTATGCTACCATTAACTTTATGCCACATGCCATGAATGTTTTTATTACCCTTTCACCTGTATCCCACTAGCGCTATTACATTTTCCATGTGGGCCCCAAAATTGTAAGTGAAAGATCAACATTTTAAAAAATACCTTGTAGTAAAACATTTTGGACTCTGTTGAAACCATGAAGAGTTTGTGAACTTTAACTGTATTGCTATTTGTAATTCAGTGCCTGTCTTGTGAAGAGAGTTTGCATTAAATGTGATTTTTATCTTACTAGAATTGATCCAACATGGTCCCATGAAATATACTTCAAAAGAATTACTTTCACTGGCCCACAGCTCTTACTTGGAGACCTCTGCAAAAGTATCTTTAATTCCCCCTGTTAGTGGGTGAATGAATTAGTCTTTGGCCACACACAAAGCAAAACCAATAAGTACTTTACAGATCTATGACAGCAATTGCCAGTAGACAAGGTGACTCTAAATTTATATTCTGTATGTTTATAAAAATGTTTTTCTTTTAACTTTTGTACAGAATTTTCAGATGCCAATGCCAAGTTTTACTGTCGAATTTATTATGCCGAAGAATTCCACAAAATGCGAGAAGTGATCTTGGCCAGCAATGAAGATGACTTCATCCGATCTCTATCTCACTGTGTGCCATGGCAAGCCCGAGGAGGCAAATCAGGAGCAGCTTTTTATGCTACAGAAGGTAAGAATTTCCTGATTCAGTAACCTAGGATAAAGATTCAATAAGGCATTTTTTTATTAAAACATAGTGAGTAAATAGTTAGTAAATCAGATACTGGTACACTATACAGAGTACCTTGTGCTGAACTTTGTATCTGAAGAGTGTAGTCATAGTACATGTTATTAACATAAATGTGAAACAGCAACAAATGGCAAGTTTGTATTTAAACCCATAGGTTGAACTATGGCTGACTTTACAAAACTGGTATGATACAAAGCATGTTAAATTTCAGAGAGCATTGGGATTTCACAGTTAATATGCAAAAATGTAATTCTTATAAACTGAGCACTTTCTTAAAATTCAGAATATTCTCTGCTTTAAATTTGTATTATTTCTATTGAGTCTTTAAAATTGTAGAAAACTTTTTATTGAAAATCAGAAGCAGTTTCATTGCCAACAACGCACTACAATACAAACTAGAGAGAATTTGCATTTATCTAACATCTTTCATGTCCTCGGAATGAACCAAAGTGTTTTAGAACTAATTAACTACATTGTGAAGTATAGTGGCTACTGTGTTATGTAGGTAAACACAGAAGCCAATTAGTGCATAGCAAGGTCCCACAAACAACTCCAGTGTAATACTAAGGGAGTGCTGCAATGTCAGAGGTGGACATAAAAGATCCTATGGCACTATTTCGAGGAAGAGCAGCGGAGTTATCCCTGGTGCCCTAGCCAATATTTATCCCTCAATCAACATCACTAAAAAAACAGATTATATGATCATTAATCCATTGCTGTTTCTGGGAGCTTTCTGTGTGCAAATTGGCTGCTGTATTTCCTACATTACAACAGCGACTACACTTCAAAAGTACTTCATTGGCTGTAAAGTGCTTTGGGATGACCGGTGGTCATGAAAGGCGCTATATAAATGCAAGTCGTTCTTTCGTTTGTTCTTATGAATGTTGGCCAAGACATTGGGCGAAGTCCCTGCTCCTTGAATAGTGCCAAGTGATCTATTACATCCAACTGAACAGGCAGATGAGACCTTGATGTAATATTTCATTCAAAAGGTAGAGCAAAAAGATTGTACGTACAGGTGAAAAATAGTCATGTACTACGCATTCATATAATTGAGGGTGTTGGGGTAGAGGGACAGGAATTCAAAATGTTTATGACTCACATTTAGAAAGGATTGAATTCGTAGAATAGCATAGAAAGAGGTCTGAGGTGCTAAAGTTTTTAAAATTGAGAGATTTCTATGCTGATGTTTCCTTAAAATATGCACAAATGATTTATAGATAGTTTTGAAGTGTACTTGAGTTTAAAGGATCATTGTAAATTTTGGCAGTAGTGCTTTTTATTGCTTCCATGTGATGTTATGTACCGTACAGTGCTAAAAATGGTAGGTGGCCCTTCCAGAACTGAGAAATTAAAACTTTCCACTCCTGTTCACCACCACCACAAAAAGTGTATCTGCAGTTAACTTTACCTTCAGTCCAAATTGAAAAAGATTACACTGATAAAACAAGTTGATAAGCCATTGTCCTACTCATGACACATCATTGATGGGAGTCATATCAGTGCCTTGCAGTCATTTTGAGTGATTTATTATTTAGGCAAGGCCTACTTGATGGCCATATTAACTATGTAGAAGCAAAACAAGGGAATAGAGATTGGAATACCCTGCATTGTTGTTACGTTTTGTTTAAATTGAAAATGCAGTCTGGAATACTGCTTTAAGAAGTTATGTATTTGATAGGAAATCTTGCTCATTTTCAAGCGGAATTTATTTCAGTTGTGATGTGCTTTGTCTTGACTTCAAAGTGCAGACAAATATCTTGGGTGCGATTTTTATCATTTTTAAAAATGTAATCTTTTCTAGATGACCGCTTTATTCTGAAGCAGATGCCTCGTCTGGAAGTCCAGTCTTTCTTGGACTTTGCTCCTCATTATTTTAATTATATTACAACTGCCGTTCAGCAAAAGGTAAGCGAGGTTGTGGGGGATGCCTTTTTTCCTGCCATTTCTCTTTCTGCTACGAAAAGCTTTGATTTCTTGTTGCAGCATGGCTTCAGGGTGTCTGGTTTCCTGCAGTACCTTGTCCCACTTATGGTCAGTGGGTGCCAATGGGCTGTTCAATCTCTGGGAACTTCACAGCCAAGCCTTGGAATTTTTCTTGTAGTTTTGATTAGATTGGGAAATGGCAGTGTTTGTTTACCTGTGGTGCTAATTTCTACTCATTGCCCTTTGTACAATTAATGGAGATAAATGCTATATGTAAACTATACAAATCACACCAGTTCTAATCTAGTTCTCCTGCTGTGAAAAATAAAACCTTCAAGAATTAAGTTCTGCAAAGCCGTTAAGCTACAGTCAGTTTTGGGATGCTGCAGCTTTATGGCGTAATGTTCTTTTTGATTCTTGCAGTACCAGTGCTTCAAAAAAAAAAAAGAGTAATGCTGAAGTAGTTGAATATTTGTTCATATAAACCTGAGCATCTGATCTTGACCATCTTGGAGAGATGCAGAGGCAGGTGCTTCGCTGCTCACAGAGAGAAAATGGGAGGGCGAGTCCCTCTGGAAACTGTTACGCTTCTCCCAGCAGCCAGTGACATACGGTGGGCCAGAGGGCAATTATAAAGAATTTTACATAAATGGGAATTTAACGTGGGGGAGAAATAGTCATTTTCAACTGAAGAAACAGTAGACTAGTTCAAAGTGCTACCATTTATTTATTATCTCTATATAATATCACCACTCAAGTGCACCACCTGGTGGAGATACATGTGGACTTGGACCATTCCACTCCCTGAACTGAGAGCAATTTGGGGAAATGGATTAAACTCCAAAAAATGGTTAAAATGTACACAAAAGCTAACTGCTACCTCTGTGTATTGTTTCCAATCTCTCTTTTTATAGTGAGGATATAGACAGGTTTAAGTGAGTGGGCAAGAAGGTGGCAGATGGTGTATAATGTGAGGAAATGAGAAATTATTCACTTTGGTAGGAGGATGAGAAAAGCAGAATATTTTTTAAAAGGTGAGAGACTAGTGTTGGTATGCAAAGGTATTTGGGTGTCCTTGTACACGAATCACAGGAAGTTAATATGCAGGTACAGCAAACAATTAGGAAGGCAAATGGAATGTTCTTCAATGATGGTGGAGCCCAGCACACGAGTGCAAAAGAAAAGGCTGAAGCGTTTGCAACCATCTTCAGCCAGAAGTGCCGAGTGGATGATCCACTCAATCCATATCGGCCTCCTCCTGAGGTCCCTACCATCACAGAAGCCAGTCTTCAGCCAATTCGATTCACTCCACATGATATCGAGAAACGGCTGAGCGCACTGGATACAGCAAAGGCTATGGGCGCCGACAACATCTTGGCTGTCGTTCTGAAGACTTGTGCTCCAGAACTAACTGCACCTCTAGCCAAGCTGTTCCATGACAGCTACAACACTGGCATCTACCTGACAATGTTGAACGCTGCCTGGGTATGTCCTGTCCACACAAAGCAGAACAAATTCAATCTGGCTAATTACCGCCCCATCAGTCTACTCTCAATCATCAGCAAAGTGATGGAAGGTGTTGTCGACAGTGCTATCAAGCAGCACTTACTCATCAATAACCTGCTCACCGGTGCTCAGTTTGGGTTCTGCCAGGACCACTTGGCTCCAGACCTCATTACAGCCTTGGTCCAAACATAGACAAAAGAGCTGAATTCCAGAGGTGAGGTGAGAGTGACTGCCCTTGACATCAAGGCAGCATTTGACCAAGTGTGGCATCAAGGAGCCCTAGTAAAACTGAAGTCAATGGGAATCGGGGGGGAAAACTCTCCACTGGCTGGAGTCATAGCTAGCACAAAGGAAGATGGTTGTGGTTGTTGGAGGTCAATTATCTCAGCCCTAGGACATCGCTGCAGGAGTTCCTCAGGGCAGTGTCTTAGGCCCAACCATCTTCAGCTGCTTCATCAATGACCTTCCCTCCATGATAAGGTCAGAAGTGGGGATGTTCACTGATGATTGCACAGCATTCAGTTCTATTCGCAGATCCTCAGATAATAAAGCAGTCCATGCTCGCATGCAGCAAGACCTGGACGACATTCAGGCTTGGGCTGATAAGTGGCAAGTAACATTCACACCACACAAGGCAATGACCATCTCCAACAAGCGAGAGTCTAACCACTGCCCTTTGACATTCAACGGCATTACCATCACCGAATTCCCCCCACCATCAATATCCAGAAACTTAACTGGACCAGCCACATAAATACTGTGGCAAGAAGAGCAGGTCAGAGGCTGGGTATTCTGTGGCGAGTGTCTCACCTTCTGACTCCCCAAAGACTTTCACCATCTACAAGGCACAAGTCAGGAATGTGTTGGAATACACTCCACTTGCCTGGGTGAGTGCAGCTCCAACAACACTCCAGAAGCTCGACACCATCTAGGACAAAGTAGCCCACTTGATTGGCACCCCATTCACCACCTTAAACATTCACTCCCTCCACCACCGGCATACCATGGCTGCAGTGTGTACCATCTACAAGATGCACTGCAGTAACTCGCCAAGACTTCTTCGGCAGTACCTCCCAAACCCGTGACCTTTACCACCTAGAATGACAAAGACAGCAGGTGCATGGGAAGACCATCACCTGCAAATTCCCCTTCAAGTTACCATTCTGACTTGGAAATATATTGCCATTCTTTCATCGTCTCTGGGTCAAAATTCTAGAACTTCCTCCCTAAGCACTGTGGGAGTACCTTCACCACACGGACTGTATCAGTTCAAGTAAGCGGCTCACCACCACTTGGATGGGCAATAAATGCTGCCCTTGCCAGCGACACCCACACCCAGGAATTAATTTTTTTTAAAGCCTTTATAGGGCTTTGATGAGAGCACACCTGGAGTACTTTGTACAGTTTTGGTCTCCTTAGCCAAGGAAGGATATAATTGCCTTTGAGGGTGTGCAACAAAGGTTCACTAGATTGAGTTCTGTCCTGTGAGGAGAGATTCAGTAGAATGACCCTATATTTTCTGGAGTTTAGAAGAATGAGAGGTGATCTCATTGGAATGTATAAAATTCTTACAGGGTTTGACAGGGTAGATGCTGAGAGTCTGTTTACCCTGGCTGGAGAGTCTAGAACTTGGGGTCATAGTCTCACGATAAGGGGTCGACCTTTTAGGACTGAGATGAGGAGAAATTTCTTCACTCAGAGGATAGTGAATCTTTGGCATTCTCTACCCCAGAGGTCTGTTGATGCTCAGTTGTTGAGTATATTGAACTCGGAGAGCGATAGATTTTTGGATATTAAGGGAATCGAGGGAAATGGAGATAGGGTGGGAACGTGGAGTTGAGGTAGAAGATCAGCCATGATCTTTTTGAATGGCAGAGCAGGCTGGAGGGGCTGTATGGCCTACTCCTATTTCTTATGACCTTGTGTTAATGTAACAAATCACTTATTTTGAATTGGGCATTAAAATTGCATAATAATTAACTTTTTTTCACCCCCTAAAATATCATAGAGACCTACAGCATTGGCCAAAATTCTGGGGGTATATCGAATAGGCTACAAAAACTCTCAGAACAATACAGAGAAGAAACTGGATCTTTTGGTTATGGAGAATCTCTTCTATGGGAGAAAAATGGCTCAGGTACGTGGCAAATAGTTCACATCTGGTTTCTAATTTAAAATTGTTTCATCAAACATTGTAATTTGGATGATGGTAAAGAATTGGGAACTGAAGACAATTACTCTGACCTGATTATATGTGCTACCAATGCACAGCAGTACATGGTTCCTTTAGAACTTCAGTATATTGGTTTACAATTAAAGATGCATCAGTTTCTACTTGATTCTGAGTCATTCAATAAATAGGATTAGCAGGATTTTCCTAATCATCACCAAGTTAAAACTGGGACAGCAGTATCGATATCACAGAAAAGTTGAACTTTCCTTTGGACTCTTTTGTCAAGCCTTGTGCTACAAGCTGATGACAATCCAGGTAGCATTTTAAATGTTGCAGTTCAAGCACAGGACTTTGGGTTATTAATCTTCCTGAACGCAAGCCTTTGTATTGTTGATTGTCCTTATCTAATTATAATTTTTCTTAACAGGTTTTCGATTTAAAAGGTTCTTTAAGGAATCGAAATGTTAAAACGGAAACTGGAAAGGAGACATGTGATGTGGTGTTACTGGATGAAAACCTATTAAAAATGATTCGTGATAACCCTCTTTATATTCGATCACACTGCAAGGCTGTGCTACGGGCATCCATTCATAGTGATGCATACTTTCTGTCAAGCCACCTCATCATTGACTATTCCCTACTTGTAGGCCGAGATGATACTACAAATGAATTGGTTGTTGGAATTATTGGTAAGTGGGATGGAAAGTGGTTTACGGTCATTTAACCTGTTGCATTAACCACAAACTTCAACACAATGCGGACATTGTTACCACTACTGGGGGTGGGGGGGGGGGTTGGAAAATGAGTGGTGCAGGATGACAGCCCTTCACCCACCATTCGGGAAATGCCTTATGCTTTCTCGGCAACTCTTTTATAACTAGCTGATACCAGGAATTCAACACGAGAATAGATGGGAACCCATAATGGAGTACATTGGTACACCAACTTGCTGTACTGCAAATGTGGCTAGTTTGCGCTTGTAATTTTTTATCCTTGTTGCAGTAACAATAAAAGTGCAAAGAAAAATGTATTATGTGGTTTCCCTCAAATTATCTTCCTGACTCATTTCTTTTGATTTAGATTATATCAGGACATTTACTTGGGATAAAAAACTTGAAATGGTTGTAAAGTCTACAGGAATCTTAGGTGGACAAGGTAAGTCTATAAGTAGTTGTTTATAGGCACCTTGTACAAATAGCAGAACTGCTATTGAAGAAATGAATGATAAAATACCCTGCAGGATTACAGGCCTTGAATAAAGATGTAGATAAGAGGCAGAACAGGGAATTAGTGGTTTTGCCCTTGTTCTGTTTTCATATTTATGTCTTATTTTTACAAGAACAAAACTTTATGTGCAGAATTCATAAAATTTTCTATATATCTTCCCACCTTTCAACAGAGTAGCATGTACTAACCTTTAGCCTTGGCTTTCACAGCTCACTTGGAACAAGCTACCGTCTGTCCTTGCTGTCTTTAAAAAAAAAACTCTTCTGCAGCCGTATGTCACTGTTGTAAATACAAGAGCAACATCCTCACTGCTGTGAAACCTGAGTTTAGTTCAGTTCATGTTACTGTATTATACTTGCGTTGCATTTAACTGTAACTTAGCATAATAATTTCAGATCTATAGATTTAAAGCCAGTTAAGTGCCTTGCTTCAGCCATTGGTTTTCTTATGGAATGAAAATCTTGTACCACATCTGTTTTTGAAGCATAATCTGTGTTGGCACTATTTCAAAGAACAGGGGCGATATCCCCAGTGTCCTGGACAAAATGTATCCCTCAATCAGCATCACTAAAAGCATATTGTCTGGTCATTATCACATTGCTATTTGTGGGAGCTTGATGTGTGCAAATTGGCTGCCACCTTTCCTACATTGCAACAGTGATACACTTCAAAAAAAAAAAAAAAGTACTTAATTGTCTGTAAAGCACTTGGGACGTCCGGTGGTCATGAAAGGGGCTATATAAATGCAAGTCTTTTTAAATAGAAAACCTTGTTTATTTAAGCAACTGGAATTCATGCCATGCCTCCACAAGATCTCTTTTTTCCTTCTGGTCTACCTTATGTGAGGAATGCAACAGATCAGGTTAAATAATGCCCTATTGATGTGCTGGCCCTTCTATACTGTGACAGAATTAAAGAAGTTAGTACCATGCCAAAACTTAGACATGCTTCAATTTTTGTCATAGTGTTGGCATTGCCTTTTGCTCGATTGCCTTCTCGCACAGATTCATTTTGCAGATCTTTCACTTGAAAGTGTTAATTATAATTGTTCCCTACAACCAGAAATTAAGGAGTCCCTGATGATCCAGCTTGTACCTGGTTCACTGGACTGAATGGGTTTGAAAAGACAATTTCTCATTACATATTTATGTGGTACTGTAGTTCTGTTTATTATTACCATGCAGTTCATTTCTTTGGCAATATCCTTATTCTGTTTAATGATTTTTCCAGTTAGGAGAATACAAAGTATTACATGATGCTTGTAGAAAGTGTAGAGGGCCTTTCCACATTTGTATAATAATGTACAACCGTGATGAATAGTAAACACCTACATCTAATAAAGTGATAACTTTTTCCTGTACTTAACCAATGTATGGTGCAGACCAGTTTAAAATTGATTAGGCAGCGAAACTTTTCTCTTGTACTCTTAATAATTTCAGATCTATAGATTTAAAGCCAGTTTAAGTGCCTTGCTTCAACCACTGGTTTTCTTATGGAATGAAAATCTTGTACCACATCTGTTTTTAAAGCACTACAATATTGCTACTTTTTTGCACAGGGAAAATGCCAACTGTGGTTTCCCCAGAACTTTATAGAACAAGGTTCTGTGAAGCGATGGACAAGTACTTCCTGAAGGTGCCAGAACACTGGACAGGCCTGGGTGTGAGCTGCTGAAAAGACAAGATAATGTTGGATTAAACCACTCAACAGCATTTACGAGATATATGTTATGGAAGGGGCGAATCCGTGAATTGTCCATTTGAAAGGAAACTGATTCCATGGACAGCACTGAGTCAGAAAACACTGTACATATATGATTTATTACAGTATTGCATCAGAGCAGAAAAAAATAATTTGCCAGTTCCAGTGGGGAATTTTTTTTCCTTAATTTTGAAGTTTATTTTGGGTAGATGAAAAACAGTTTTACAAAAAAAAATGCATTTAGCATTTCAAATGGTCCTATTTGAGGGATATGAATGACCTGCAAAACTTGAACTTTATTTCCACTTTGACGTGCTTAAAATAAAGCAGCATTAGATAATAGCGCAACTCATTGAGGGCTTATCTTGCAAAAGCACAAAGTGCGGCTCTCAAATCATTAGTTCACTATATGCACACATGCACAGTAGGTGCTCTTTATAATGCCTTTGTGATCTGTAGAAAAAGCATGTTAGAAATGGGGTATTTATACATAGTTTCTCTGAGTGAGGGAGCTATAATAATACTTGCTATTTCAGTG
Organism: Somniosus microcephalus; assembly: GCF_052327205.1. Lineage (NCBI taxonomy): Eukaryota > Metazoa > Chordata > Chondrichthyes > Squaliformes > Somniosidae > Somniosus > Somniosus microcephalus. Next base: position 203,638,187 of record NC_140990.1, on the reverse strand, counting down.
TTTGTATTAAGGGTATACTGCTCGTAAGTAGAAAGTTGGATAAATTTCAGTGTTGATGTAACACTCCCATTGCAATATACAGCTGCAGGGCTGACAGGCAGAAACAAGTTTTCAAATTTCAGAACTGTTGCCATGAATTTTAAAGAATACTTCAAACGGCAGTATTTTCCCCATTTATGCACTTTGAAAATCTTTTTTCCTAACACGGGTACAGAAATAGATTTGTAAATAGAAAATGTTAAAAATGGCAAATTATGTGGGTTTTTTGCATTCCAAATTCATGCAAGTGTCTTTATATAACTGATATCTTGAAAGAATTATAATTCAGGCTAATTTGACAACTCAGTGATACACTTTGAAAAGATGTTTTTCATCATGCTTAGAAACAGATACAGTGTTGAACACATCTGCATCTGGGATTTGAATTCACTACGGGGCAAAGTTCATTTTAGAGGGTTGTTTAAGAGAAAATAAATAACACCATAACTATTGCCAGAAATCTGGAGCACTAATGTATAATAAAACTTCAGTAAATTCTATAAGGTGTTTTATAATGCTCAAAATGTGTGGTGTTGTTTGAAACCATATTGGTACTTTTGGAAAAAAAACTATTAATGGAATTACAATAAAATATTAAGAACAATGGTATGTTAGTGCACTCAACATTTTTCACACTGCACCATTTACTGTTAAGTTTTAGTTGCTATTTTGTTTAGGCCACATGTGTCATTTTATTAAATTGTCATATTTCATGGAGGTGATGAAGCATTCGAATTACTGGAACTTGGCTGATTTTCTTCAAACGTTCAAAGTATAAACATTTCAAACTCACTATTACACTTGTAGGTTTTTATGCTAGATATGTTACTTGGGTTCTGTGTCAATAACCATTCCTGTAAATGGACCTCATGTTCCCTACAAGCCAGAGTGTCTCGTTACCTGTCTAATGTCAAGAGAAATATAGCAAAGCCCAGGGATTGAGCAGAGAACCTTTCCTTCCTTAGTGGAATATATCACATGCTAACGCGTGAGCTCCTCCAGTTTGGTAAGTTGATGAGGGTGAGACGAAGTAAGGTGGGAGGAGGCTTGTGTGGAGCATAAACACAGGCATAATGAATATATATCAATTAAACTGGGGCTCAGGCTATAATAGAACACATTTATTTAACATTAGATGGGCGAGTGTATTCAGTACAAACTATATTTTCTGTAGTTAAAGCATTTATTCTCTAAATATCAAACAACTAATATGCTTTTCTTGCGATAATTCTCAACATAACATTGATCTTTGAGAGACAGTCACTTCCTTCTTGCATAATGAAAACTACCATGGAGCCAAATCTAGCTCAATCTTTTTTAAAATTTGTATATGGGATGTGGGCATCGCTAGGAAGGCAAGCATTATTGCCCATCCCTAATTGCCCTTGAGAAGGTGGTGGTGAGTCACCTGCTTGAACTGCTGCAGTCCGTGTGGTGAAGGTACTCCCACAGTGCTGCTAGGGAGGGAGTTCCAGGATTTTGACCCAGCGACGATGAAGGATTGGCAATATACTTCCAGGTCAGGATGGTGTATGACTTGGAGGGAAACTTGGATGTGGTGGTGTTCCCATGCGCCTGCTGCCCTTGTCCTTCTAGGTGGAAGAGGTCGCGGGTTTGGGAGGTTCTGCCGAAGAAGCCTTGGCGAGTTGCTGCAGTGCATCTTGTAGATGGTACACACTGCAGCCGCGGTACGCTGGTGGTGGAGGGAGTGAATGTTTATGGTGGTGGATGGGGTGCCAATCAAGCGGGCTGCTATGTCCTGGATGGAGTCGAGCTTCTTGAATGTTGTTGGGAGCTGCACTCATCCAGGCAAGTGGAGAGTATTTCAACGCACTCCTGACTTGTTGCTGACTTTAGATTGCCATAAAGACATATATAGATATTTTCAAAGGGTTTTGAATGATATTATTTATGTCTTATTAAAAAAATTTGCCTCGGCATGTTCTTCCTGTTTACAAAACCTTGGGCCTGAATTTGCTGGAATCTTGCGCCGTGATGATGCATTAACAGCATGCAACATTATTAATACGTAAACATTCCAGGAAATAATGGAGTGAGTTATGCCATTAGTTGCATTGCGCCAAAGTTTACTGGGACATTTGCATAGCTCTGCCGATGGCCTCGCCTAAGCCAGTAAAAGTTTGTTCTCATCACTCATCCCACCATTTCAGTTAATCAGCAATTTGCTGAATTTATGCCATTATGCGTGCTGCAGCCAGTTGGAGTGAAAAATAGAGGGTGACCTGATACTGACGTGATTTATGGCCCTCGCGTGACTCAGCCTGGGAGGTCAACAAAGGGACCATTAAAGTTGTGGAGACTCACTCCAGAGCAGTCTGAAAATTGTGCTCAAGAGTTTTTCTAATTCTCTCCGTTTCGGCAGTCTTTTCTTACCAGTTTTGCCATTCAGAGTCTGGTTAGTGTTTGAATGCAATTACAGTACTTGCAGGACCCCCACCCCACCTCTTTCTACGTGTTAAGAAGGTGAAAGCATTGTAATGGTGTATCCACTGATTATTCCCCGATTCTTGATTATCACGGACAAACGAGGCACCACAGCTGGAGACAGAGCCGATCTACGCCTGTCCCCCGAGTGTGTACAGGGAATGAAGGTAATTTGAGGCATTGCCTGAGGAGCTTTACATGCACAGCCTGCGCTTCACCAAGGAAACAATTGACCACGTTTCTGAGATGCTCCACGAGGACCTGAAGCCGAGGTCTACTCCCCGCGTGACCTTGTCAGTAACCATGAAGGCGACGGCAGCCCTCGGGTGCAACAAGGAAGGTGGCCTAGGAGTAAAAGGACAGCGACGGTAACTGTATTCAGGTCAGTTAAATAGTAGTTTTATAAATAGTACAATAAAAATCCCTCTAACAATATTTAAATGTAAATTTGTTCCAACAGTATTAAACTATTTTGAAATAGCAAAAAGTGTCAAAAGAACAATTTAAAATGTCAACTATTGGAAACAGATTGTGCAGTCCAAAGCATGCCTGAGGGGCCGCTAAGCATTAGAATGAGCCAGAAGAGGTGGGCTCTGCATGCAAGGGGGCACCCTACTCTTCCGGGCTCCTGTGCCACTTCCAGGTATGCATGAGCCCTTGTGCCACGTGAATGGCTTCTGAGCTCCACATATCAAGCGGAATCAGGGATTTGGAAAGTATGTGGTTCCTGATGCTGCTTTGAGGGTACATGAGGAACAGATGTGATCTGACCAGTGGCAGTTGGCTTCTGTGATGGGGCAGCTGCTGGCTGCATCACTCGAGGGTGATCCTCAGCATCTGGATCCTGTGAGGCTATTGCGTCCAGCACACAGCCTTGGGGTTGAAGGGTGTGGTCCTGGAAATTTATGGCTTCCTGCTGGAAAGCAGCATATCTCTCGTAGGAACAGCAGTAGGTCATTCAGCCCCTCGAGCCTGTTCAATTAGATCATGGCTGATCTGTATCTTACCTCCATCTACCTGCCTTGGTTCTGTTACCTTTAATACTGTTGTCATCAAAATTCGGTCTCTGAATTACTAGTAACTGAACCACTACACTACCGTACCCACAGGAGGTCTTGGGGACTATGATTGTTGCCGGTGCTGCATGGTGGGATACAGGCATCAACAATCAAGTGAGCTGTCCATGCAACAACCTGGCACAGGTTGTCTAGCTTCACCCACCTAAGTCCCCCCACTCTGGAACTTCCTAGATCCATCCGCCTCTCTACCTCCCTATCCTCTAAGACCCAGCTGTAAAACTTACCTCTGACCGAGCTTTTGGTTATCTCTCCTCCTTTGGCTCAGCATCCACTTTCGTTGGCTTATGCATCTATGGAGTGCTTTTTCTACATTAAAGATGCTATATAACTGCAAGTTGTTTTTGTTATTGGCAGAGGCATCCACTCACAAGGAATTTGGCAGTTAGAAGTGTTGTCACTGGGTGAGTCACTGAGCACTAGTGAGAACGAGGACCTGTGCTTGAAAACGGGAGTCCTATATCTCCACAGTGAACTGTCCTCAGCTGAGAAGCTCAGCGGCCTAGTCTTCAAAAGACCAATGATGCAGGAGCATTAATCTAATGTGATAGCAGCAGATATGGGCTTCAGAGATATGGGTGAGATGATGGATAAGTGGTAATCACCTACCTGGATCGACACACACTCTGGAGGCAGTGACAGTTCAGATTTCTGCAGTGTCAAGATGCCATGAACAATTTCTAAAGACATTAGTCACTTCAGGAGTGGTAACTATCAGTGCGTCACCATGTGCTTCCAAGGTCAGCCCGAATGTAACACTTGCACAGGGCTTCGCAGGTCATTGTGACAATTTGATCTGTGATAACATACTGGCCATTAGCACCTATAAGAACATAAGAAATAGGAGCAGGAGTAGGCCAATCGGCCCCCTCGAGCCTACTCCACCATTCAATAAGATCATGGCTGAACTAATCCTAACCTCAAATCTTCTATCACTCTCCATCCCACCCGACCCATGTGATCTCCCAGGAGAGGCAAAAAACCAGATAAAAAACCCAATGGCTAATTTGGGAGAAAAAATCTGGGAAATTCCTCTTCGACCCATCTAGGCGATCGAAACTCGTCCAGGCGATCACTATCCCTATATTTTCTACAGTACTTACCTTCTGTAAAGGCGATCTCCACCCCAGCCAGGAACAGGAATAAAACCATCTCCTGAAATCTAACCGAATTAGAACACAAGTAGGAGCAGAACCAGGCTACACGGCCCCTGGGCCCGCTCCACTACCCACAGGGCCATGACCATTCCGAACCTAGACTCCTGTCCAATTTGCTGCCCGCTCCCCGTAACCCTTAATTCCCTTTACTTCTAGGAAACTTATCTATTTCTGTTTTAAATTTATTTAATGATGTAGCTTCCACAGCTTTCTGGGGCAGCAAATTCCACAGACCTACCACCCTCTGAGTGAAGAAGTTTCTCCTCATCTCAGTTTTGAAAGAGCAACCTCTTGAGTCTGTGTCCAGCATTGGAAAATCACTTGTGGCAAGGAAGAGATACCCCGTGAATTGTGAATCTCCACAAGTTGTTGGATGACTTGTGCCGCTCTGCTGTTAGCCTCGGCAGCTTGCCATCAACCTCCCCGTCTGTTTCAAAACATTGCTGCATTTGTGCATTAATTGACAATTAAATCTGCCGCAGAAAGTTGGGGCTGGTGCTTAATAGCATAAGTATCATTTTAACAATAAGATTTATGTTTCTGCAATGCCACTCAGCCACTGCAGCCCAGAAACTGTAGAGTACCACAGTCCTTAAGAGATTGTTAAAATTTAAATTTTCTTTTCCTGTCCCTTTTCTCTTTCTCAATCCAATCTTTCCCTCTCTTTATTTCCCTTTCTGGACATATTTTGAACTCTAATTAGCCCAATTTCCTTAAATTGCTTCTGTTTCTTTCTCAGTCCTTAAATCTCATTGGTTAAGGAGATACCTGGTCAAGGTCCCAGATGCCTCGTTGCCCGCGCCACGCCGTTATCAGCTCTCACTTCCAGCAATTTGCAGCGCAAAACTTTTTCCAGTTGAAGCGTGAGGGGGAAAAAAAATTATCTGACGAATGGGGCATATCACGCGATGCCTCACTCCAGCAACATCTGGGTAGAGAGTCGAGGCGCTGTTGGTGAAGACAAGAAGAGCTGCGCCCCCTGGGGGTACGTGCGATGATGTGTTTGCGTGCGCGCTCTATCGCAGCCCTCCGCCCAAGGGGGGGGTGGGGGGAGAGACTGGCTGCGCGCGCTTCCCGCGGGGCGGGGCTCTGCTGACCGGCGGTGCGCATGCGTTCTGCGCGTATATCCGGGTGCGCGGCGCGCGCTTCTTTCTTTCGGTCCTGGGATTCTGAGGTGAGCGGTTGGGCGGTGTTCGTGCTCTGCTGCAATCCGGCTTGTATCAGCAGTTTAAAGTAGCCAATCCGGTCATAGTAACTGTTGTAAATTTTTTTACAGATCCTTGTCGACATGAGAGCTAAGGTAAGCGATTTTAAAGCGTTTTATTTTAGCCCTTTTTTAATAGTAAGAGCGGTGGCTTGGGGCCTAGTTGAACGGCTTTTAATAGGGGGCGGGGTGACTGGGCCGGAGGGTGGAACGCGGGGCGAGTTAGCGCGCACGCCTCGTCTTGGGCAAGAGAGCGCGGGGCCGGCACCAGATTCCATCCGAGTGCGCGGGCGGGCCCGGGGCCGGCACCAGATTCTATCAGAGAGCGCGGGCGCTCTGGGAGACCCGGCACTGATGTTACTTGGCAATTCCTTTCTTTTTGAAGGGTTTCCGTTTATTCTGCCGGGGTAAACGCCATGAATTTTGCGTAATATTCGGCAGGTTTAGTGACCGCCGTAAGAGCAAAGATGGTTGCAGGTGCTTCTGAATTAAGACTTAAAATTCGGTGCTGGCGTTCGGCGTCGTGCTGTTTAAATATTGAATGCGTTTTGTTGCTGTCTGCCGCTCCGGTTCTGGCGGCCATGTGGTGTGAAGGGATGCAACTACTGTACTGGTATTTCGAGAAAAGGATAATATGCGGGTGGGATGTTTTTGCAGTATAAAACACCGTTGCTTCTCCCAATCAATCTGTCGTTACAATTATATGCTGTAATAGGTCAAACTGGCAGGAAATGTGTTGCTTCATTTTGCATCAGCCCTTTCCAGTTCCAGTTGTACAATCAGCCCATTGGGAAAAGTGTTTTTGAATCTCAATATTTAGTGTCAATTTTAATCAATTTTCTTTTTTTTCCAGTGGCGGAAGAAGCGTATGCGCAGGTATGTACTGTAAATTGGTTAAAAGTATGGGAATTCCTATGGAATGGTGTAGATAAAGGAATTCATTTTGTATACACGTTTATGCTTTTATTTTTCATAGTTACAATTGTTAAATGTTTTCTAGTCACCTTCCAATATATGTAATTGTGAAAATTTTGCAGTTTGAATCCACTTTCGATCCAGCCAAGTTCCTCTGTTTATTTCTTGATCTGTTGCCATGAACTTGCATTTGTGGCCCAACAGATAAAGGATTAGAGGGCAAAGAACATTTATTTAAATTGCACCGCTGTCACCTCGGTGATCCACAACTCAGGAATTAGTTTGGAAGTGTTCACCAGCATGTAATGAATTATAGCAACCAGTTTGTGCATAGCAAAGTCTCATGGACAGTGAGATTGGAAGGAGTGCAGTGCAGATTTGCCAGAATGATGCTGGGGCAGAAAGGGTTATGAGGACAGGTTGCATAGACTAGGCCTGCATTCCTTTTTGAATATAGAAGATTACAGGGTAAATTAATTACAGTATTGAAGGAATTGGTGTAGATAAACTATTTCCTCTGATGGGGGGAGTCTAGCACAAGGGGACATAACTTTAAAATTAGAGCTAGGCCGTACAGGGGTGATGGTAGGGTGCATTTCGTCACACAAGTAGTGGTAATCTAGTACTCTTTCCCCCACAAGTGTTGAGGCTGGGTCAATTGAACATTTCAAAACTTAGATTGATGCACTCTCGTTAGGCAGGAGTATTGAGAGATTATGGAGTCAGGGCATACATAAACATAGAAACATAAGATAGGAGCAGGAGTAGGCCATTCGGCCCTTCGAGCCTGCTCCGCCATTCAATGAGATCATGGCTGATCATCCAAACCCTAGCACCCGGTCCCTACACTGACAGCCATCCCACCCAAGCCCTAACCCCGTAACACCATGTATTTAATCCCCCCCTAACACTAAGGGTCAATTTTTTTATCATGGCCAATCAACCTAACTCGCACATCTTTGGACTGTGGGAGGAAACCGGAGCACCCGGAGGAAACCCACGTAAACACGGGGAGAATGTGCAAACTCCACACAGACAGTCGCCTGAGGCCGGATTTGAACCCGGGTCCCTGGCGCTGTGAGGCAACAGTGCTAACCACTATGCCACTGTGCAGGTCAATGGAGTTCAGATGCAGATTAGCCACGATCGGGCTCGAGGGGCTGAATGGCTGCCTCCTGTTCCTATGTAGTAGTAAGTTGAACTGAATCTCGAGTTCCCAAAGCATTTAACCATGGCCCCCTCTTATTTCTCAGCTACATGCTAATCCTCTTGATACCCAGCTCTACCCTGTTGAACAGGGGTTTAACATTTGCAATCCTCTGGCATCACGCACAGGCTATATTGAAATATTCACCTGTGGCCACCAATTGCAGTTGAGGTCATCTTTGATTTTGTTTTGTTGTCCAAAGCCTGTCCCTGGAGTTGACACTCAATTTGCCTTGATTTACCAATTCTTTTTCCTCTAGTGCTCTACATACTGACATTGCTACATTTGACTCTGGGCATCTGCTTTAGGTGTGGTCTTGACAAAATCTCTTATTTTTGACATTCGATATGTGCACACACACTCGTATTCTGAAGACAGTAGGCTGAAGTATGCACAAGACTTGGTTATACTATCTCCAGCAATATCCTCTCTCCTGGCTAATTTGGCTTGCTGTGCAAGGATCATATTGGCATGGAATATGGCCAAACCATGACCTTGAGTTGAGATGGTCTGTTTGAATGTCTTCTCCTGTATTGTTCCCCTCCCCTGTACTGCACTTCTCTATCTCTCCATACTCCTCTCCATGTGAAGGTGCTGACCACTAGCTTTTACTCAGTGCATTGCTCCCTTTGTGTGAGGTATTCTATTGCTGCCCCTTCTCAATGCCTATTTTCCACCTGTCCTCCCCCCAACTAATGTTCTTACTCCTTTTGCAGGCTGAAGCGTAAAAGACGAAAGATGAGGCAGAGGTCCAGGTGAACTACTGCTGAAGATGCAGTGCTGATCAGGCTTTGTTGAATCTTGCATGGCAAATGGACTCTGGACACCTCTGTTTATACATGTTCTGCCAAGACCAACAATTTAGAGGCACCTCAGATGCTGGTCATGAAGATCTTGGAACATTGGCCTGTTGTAGTACTGTGCCTTGATGTATAGTAGTTATAAAATAAAATGTGAAAACTCATTTTGTATCTTGCTTTATTGGACCCCCCCATGTGCATATTGAGAGTGTTTAATTTATCCCAGTGTTGTCCAATAAATTGGTTGCATGTGACTAATTGCATTGTCATTAGTCATGTGATCTCAATACTCATATTTACAATGGTGCATTGATCTTGTAAGTTTGGTAAAATAGTAAGATTGTTTTTTTGAGTGCTTTAGTTCCTTTGTTATTGAATATTGGATGTTTAATATACAGTGCCTTTATTGTGAGTGCATGCAAGGTCCTTTATACTAACATTTGTGCCTATGGCCAGTTAGCAATGTGTGTTGGACAACAGGTTCACCTCCAGAATCAATAGGTTGGCCCTAAATTGGAATAAGTAGTTACTAAGGAGCGGGGTTCTTTTGTGTGGTCTTTGATATACTAACCCTTGATGGAACTGGGCCATGTGATTCAATTGCATTTTGAGTTGCATAAAAGTCATAATTGAATAACAGCCAACTCCTGATATTAGGCATTTCTTGGACCAGCCCATTTGCACTTTTTTCCTAATTTGGTTTCCATTTCTGTCTCTTCAATGAGGGTGATTTGCAAGGCCTTGTTGAAGACCCGGGTGCTCACATCTAGTATGGAAAGGTGTATAGGAATTAGCATATGCTTTAACTCACCTGCATTATTAACAGAGCTGGTGTTGGTTGTCTCTATTGAGGAGGGTGAGGGATGATATTCAAGTGCTTTATTAAATTGGTCTGCTGGCAGCAATACATATGGAAGTGGTATCCATGTTTACAGAATCACTATCAATCCATAGGTCTTTGCTATCCATAAAAGATCCATAATGGTCTTTTCAGTACTCTGGTATGGGGGCGGGCCAAGCACAAGGAGCGCACGTCGACTCAAGCACCCACCCCTTCAACCACTGTCTGCTCCACCTGTGACAGACTAGGCCCCGCATTGGACTCATCAGTCACCTGCGAACTCATTTTTAATGTGGAAGCAAGTCATCTTCGGTTCCGAAGGACTGCCTAAGGAGACTGGTATGGTTAAGGTTATAGAAATGGTCATTGATTTACAGTGACTACAAGTTTCATTTTTATTGCCAAAGGGTGCACCTGAAACGTTGACTCTTCTCTCCACGGATGTTGCCTGGCCTGAGTTTTTCCAGCATTTTGTTATTTCATTTTTATTGCACTTGATTCTATTTCTGATGGTATTTGCATAATTCCATCTTTTTCTGTGACTACTGTAAATCAGTAGCCTTGATTGTAACTTTATAGCCCATTCACTGAACCATTATGTTTACCAAGAAGGTCCTTGCTACTCTTGATTCTGTGAACTTCCATTTGTATTTGAATCTTTGTTTTAACCTTTTTGTTTAAAGACACTGCATTGGTATGTCAATGTACCATCCCATTATTTGCACATGATGTCAATGGAATGAGTGACCTGTGAATCTTCATTTCCCAAACAAATGAATCATTTGCCAAGTTTATTTATTTCTTTTCCCCTGATGGCTAGACATCTTGCTGGAGTAGTTCTGTGGCTGTTGTGTTCCCTTCAGTACCTTATCCAGGTAGCCATTGTTAATGCATAAACCTTGGGGTGGGAGGATATTTGGCGTGTCTCAGCTGAATAGTTCTTGATCCCATAATGTCAACACATGCACATCTAGTGGGCAATGATTAAGGAAGGGCCTTGACAACATTTCTAGTTAATTGAGGGGCATTTGCTGAGATGAAACGGAGTCAATGCACTTGGGAAGAAACCTGGGCACTTCCTGGTCTGTATAAATGCAACTTGGATAAATTTGTTGAACCATCAGGAGAGCACACTCAATTAGAAGTTAGTAATTTTATTGTGAAGAATGTTCATTCAGACTTGGCATCTTGATTATCTGTTGTATGGAAATGAATGCCAACCAGTTATCCAGCAGATGGTGCTGTACAGCTGCAATGTACACAATAGGCTTTAGTCAACATTTTTAATGTTGCATTAATTTTAATCACGGGAAGGTGCGCTCTAAATCTAGTGTACCAATTATGTCAGCAGGATATTCAATCATGGTCAGCCAGTGGCCCTCGTGCCTACTCCGCCATGCAATAAGATCATGGCTGAGCTGATTATTCCACTTCTTGCCTACCCCCCATAACCTTTCACCCACTTGCTCATCAAGAGTCTACCTCTGCCTTAAAAATATTCAAAGACAATGCTTCCACTGCCCTCTGATAAAGACTCATGACCCTCTTGAGAAAATTTTCTCATCTGTCTTAAATAGGCAACCCTTTATTTTTAAACTGACCCATCATTCTGGATTCTCCCACAAGAGGAAACATCCTCTCCACATCCACCCTGTCCAGACCCCTCAGGATGTTACATGTTTCAATCAAGTCACCTCTTACTCTTATAAACTCTAGCAGATACAAGCCTAGCCTGTCCAACCTTTCCTCATAAGACCTGCGCATTCCAGGTAATCGTCTAGTAAACCTCTGAACTGCTTCCAACACATTTACATCCATCCTTAAATAAGGAGACCAATACTGTACTCCAGATGTGACCTCACCAATGCCCTGTATAACTGAAGCATAATCTCCCTACTTTTGTATTTAATTCCCCTCCCAATAAACAATAACATTCTATTAGCTTTCCTAATTACTTGCTGTACCTATATACTAATCTTTTGCGATTCATGCACTAGGACACCCAGATCCCTCTGCATCTCAGAGCTCTGCAATCTCACCGTTTAGATAATATGCTTTCTTATTCTTCCTGCCAAAATGGACAATTTCACATTTTCCCATATTATACTCCATTTGCCAGATCTTTGCCCACTCACAACTTATCTATGTCCCTTTGAAGCCTCCTTATGTCCTCGTCATAATATTACTTTCCTACCTATCTTTGTGTCATCAGCAAATTTAGCAACCATACCTTTGGTCCCTTCATCCAAGTCATTTATATAAATTGTAAAAAATTGAGGCCCCAGCACTGATCCCTGTGGCACACCACTCGTTACATCTTGCCAACCAGAAAATGACCCATTTATGCCTACTCTCTATTTCCTGTTAGCTAGCCAATCTTCTATCCATACCAATATGTTACGCCCCTACACCATGAGCTTTTATTTTCAGCAATGACCTTTGATGTGGCACCTTATCAAATGCCTTCTGGAAATCTAAGTACAATACATCCACCGGTTCCCCTTTACCCACAGCACATGTTATTTCCTCAAAGAACTCCAATAAATTGGTTAAACATGATTTCCCTTTCACAAAACCATGTTGACACTGCCTGATTACCTTGAACTTTTCTAAGTGGCCTGCTATAACTTCTTTAATAGCTTCTAACATCTTACCTATGACATGTTAAGCTAACTGGCCTGTAGTTTCCTGATTTCTGTCTCTACCTTTTTGAATAAAGGGTTTACATTTGCTATTTTCCAATCTAATGGAACCTTCCCTGAATCTAGGGAATTTTGGAAAATTAAATTCAACGCATCAACTATCTCACTAGCCACTTCTTTTAAGACCCAAGGATGAAGTCCATCAGGACCCGAGAACTTGTCAGCTCCAACAATTTGCTCAGTACCACTGCCCTGGTGATTGTAATTTTCTTGAGTTCCTCCCTTCCATTTCCTGATTTACAGCTATTTCTGGGATGTTACTTGTATCCTCTATAAAGACCGATGCAAAATACCTGTTCAATTCAACTGCGATCTCCTTATTTTTCATTATTATTTCTCCAGACTCACTTTCTATAGGACCAACGCTCATTTTGTTAACTCTTTTTAAAATATCTATAGAAACTTACTATCTGTTTTTATATTTCTAGCTAGCTTTCTCTCGTACTCTAATTTTTCTCTCTTTATTAATCTTTTAGTCATTCTTTGCTGTTTTTTATATTCTGCCCAATCTTCTGACCTGCCACCTATCTTTGCACAATTGTATGCTTTTTCTTTAAGTTTGATACTATTTTTAACTTTATTTTAGTTAACCACGGATAGTGGGTCCTCCCCTTGGAATTTTTCTTTCTTGTTGGAATGTATATATTTTGTGTATTCTGAAATATCCCTTTAAATGTCTGCCACTGCAACTCTATTGACCTATCCCTTAACCTAATTTGCCAGATCACTTTAGCTAGCTCTGCTTTCATGCCCTCATAATTGCCCTTATTTAAGTTTAAAATAATAGTCTTGGACCCACTCCTCTCCCTTAAACTGAATGCAAAATTCAATCATATGATCACTGCTACCTAGGGGTGCCTTCACTATGAGGTCATTAATTAATCCTATCTCGTTGCACAATACCAGGTCTAGTATAGCCTGCTCTCTGGTTGGCTCCAGAACGTGCTGGTCTAAGAAACTATCCCGAAAACATTCAATGAACTCATCTTGGCTACCTTTGCCCATCTGATTTTTCCAGTCTATATGTAGATTAAAATCCCCCATGATTATTGCCGTACCTTTCTGACAAACTCCCATTATTTCTTCCTTTATACTCCAGTAAAGGGGAGGTGGTGGGTGGGGGAGAAAAAAATTGGCCGTTTTGTCGCGGTCTGTTGCGTCTTTCAACACAGGGTCCATGCCGCGATCTGGCGATCCTCGAGTGCCAGGCTGCTAGCATGGCACCCTGCTCTACGGTGGTCCGTAGGGCCCCACAGAGTTGTGGGCTTGGGCCCTCCCCTTTAATGAGGGGAGGAGCCCTTCCATGTGGCAGTGCTATGTGGCCCAGTGCGTAGCGCTGTAGAACGCACCACTCCAGTATTCGGGGTTAGCTCTCTAAGAAGGAAGTGGAGCGCTAACAAATTTTTTTCCCCCACATGTCCAAAGTTACCTGTTACTTCCAGGCATGCTACACATTGCAGTCATGTCTCAAATTACTTGTACTGTATCCCAAAATGTTGTCTAACATCTAACTGCCTCTGCAGTCCCCCTACGGAGTCTGTTCCATAGGTTGATCTGGGGAAATCCCCAAAAAGGGAAGCAAAATAGAGCTAGGAAGCTTTAAGCAAAGCGGAACTTAAATACCTTTTGGACAATTCAAGTGGATTCTCTATCAGCCAAGTTACATACATCCTCTGAAAATTCAGATGGATTTGTGAGGCACAAAAACTTTTTAATTCCTTGAGCTTCATAACGGATGCTTTACTTCAGTTGATGCCTAGAATGTTATAACTTTTGTGGGGATTGATGTAGCCTTGTCAATATTTGTTCTTTATTCACATTTTAGATAAGAAGCTTAAAGCTGTGTTAACAGACTTAATGGGAAATCTACCCCATTATTGTTGCTTTCTGCTTCATCTTGCTATCTGGTACTTTCTTTTTGGAGCAAGCATGCAGTCTGGTATTAACCAGCAGGGATTTGTACCATGGTTGCTCAGTTTTTAACAGGAACTGTGGAATATGTTTGCACCTAATTAAGTACGAACATTTGAATAAAAGGGTGAGAAAAGACCGTCAGACGATCAGTACTTGGCCTATCCATTAGAAGGTACAACTTTGTGTACCACCCTTCCCAACTGCTAGTCATGCAAACTCCTGGAGGTGGTTTAAAAAAAAAGTTGCGCATCAAAGCTCTGCTGTTGACATCTTTTCATTCAGTCACCTGTGTTTTCTAAGTGCAGTTTATTGCTTTATCCTGGTTGAATGTTTTATGGCACTTCTGAATTAAAGTGCACTTAGCAGTTTCGCAAACTGATTTAATATTCAGAATGTTTCTGTACAAATTAATATAACATTTTCTTTAAGTGTTTTGTATAGATTGCTCCTTTTGAACAAATCTTTAGTTGCCATAGAACTGTCATAGAACTGCCATAGATCTAAGTGACCATGAATGAGTCATCTGTATTGTGGTAATCTTTTGTGGATCGTTGATTATAATGCTAACAGTATGAAGATTGTTAATCCCTTTGAACATTTTGATACCAAAAAGCTGGTAATTAAGACACTTGGAATTAATTTGCACACATTAAAAGAAGCAAGCACACTACAACATTGCAGATCTTGGTGTTAAAATGCAACCACTTATTGTACTGTTTAAATTATAATGCACAAAGAATTACAGAATAATAAATCAAAACATTTCCTATTCATCCCTATACAGTTTATTCCACTTTGTATCAGACTACAAACAACTAGTTTAATGTCATTAAACAACTTCAGCTATTCAGACAGGCTCAAGGACTTTGGTCTATTTTTGAGCAGCGGAGACTTGGACTGCGAGAGGTCTATGATATAATTAAAGGGCTTGATAGTGTGCCTATTGATAGATTATTCCAGTTTAACAGATTAGGAAGGACCAGGGAACCTGTGCCACCTAGCCACTGACTCCATCCCTCTCCCTAACATCTGTCTGAGGCTGAACCACACTGTTCGCAACCTTGGTGTCATATTTGACTGAAATGAGCTTCCAACCACATATCCACAGCATAACAAAGACCGCCTATTTCCACCTGCGAAACATCGCCCATCTCCGCCCTTGCCTCAGCTCATCCGCTGCTGAAATCCTCATCCATACCTTTGTTACCTCTAGACTTGACTATTCCAAAGCTCTCCTGGTTGGTCTCCCACATTCTACCCTACGTAAACTTGAGGTCATCCAAAACTCAGCTGCCCGTGTCCTAACTCGCACTAAGTCCCGTTCGCCCATCACCCCTATGCTCGCTGACCTACATTGGCTCCCGGTTAAGCAGCGCCTTGATTTCAAAATTCTCATCCTTGTTTTCAAATCCCTCCATGGCCTCGCCCCTCCCTATCTCTGTAATCTCCTTCAGCCCCACAACCCCCCGAGATATCTGCGCTTCTCTAATTCTGCCCTCTTGAGCATCCCTGATTATAGTCACTCAATCATTGGTGGCCGTGCCTTCTGTTGCCTAGGCCCTAAGCTCTGGAATTCCCTGCCTAAACCTGTCAACCTCTCTACCTCTCTTTCCTCCTTTAAGACACTCCTTAAAACCTACCTCTTTGACCAAGCTTTTGGTTACCTGCCCTAATTTATCCTTAAGTGACTCGGTGTCAAATTTTTTGCCTTATAATACTCCTGTGCAGCGCCTTGGGACGTTTTACTATGTTAAAGGAGCTATATAAATACAAGTTGTTATACTAGTTTCAGCTGTCGCTCAGTTGGTAGCACACTCGCACCTCAGAGTCAGAAGGTTGTCAGAGATTTGAGCACAAAAATCTAGGCTGACACTCCAGTGGAGTGCTGCACTGTCAGAGGTGCCGTCTTTTGCATGAGACGTTAAACCGAGGCCCCATCTCCCCTCTCAGCTGAACATAAAAAATCCCATGGCACTATTTTGAAGAAGAGCAGGGGAGTTATTCTTGGTGTCCTGGCCAATATTTTTCCCTCAATCTTTTCCGGTCCATCAATTTTGTATGCAAAACAGCGGAAGCAGCATGTTATAGACAGAGTTAAGCAATCCCACAATCAACGGATTACATCAAAGCGCTGCAGTCCTGCCACATCCAGTCGTGAATGTTGGTGGATAATTAAATAACGGGAGGAGGAGGCTCCATGACTATCTGCATCCTCAATGATGACGGAACCCAGCACATGTTTGCAATCATATTCAGCCTGAAGTGCTGAGTGGATGAGCTATATCGGCCTCCTCCTGAGGTCCCCATCATCACAGCAGCCAGTCTTCAGCCAATTCGATTCACTCCATGTGATATCAAGAAATGGCTGAATGCACTGGATATAGCAAAGTCTATGGGCCGCAACAATGTCCCCGCTGATATGCTGAAGACTTGTGCTCCAGAACTAGCTGCGTCTCTAGCCAAGCTGTTCCAGTACAGCTACAACACTGACATCTATCCGACAATGTGGAAAACTGCCTAGGTATGTCGTGTCCACAAAAAGGACAAATCCAATCTGGTAAATTAACACCCCATCAGTCTATTCTCAATCATCAGCAAAGTGATGCAAGGTGTTGTCAACAGTGCTATCAAGCGGCACTTACTCACCAATAACCTGCTCACTGCTGCTCAGTTTGAGTTCCGCCAGGAACACTTGGCTCCAGACCTCATTACAGCCTTGGTCCAAACATGGACAAAGGAGCTGAATTCCAGAGGTGAGGTGAGAGTGACTGACATTGACATTAAGGCAGCAATTGACCGAGTGTGGCATCAAGGAACCCTAGTAAAATTGAAGTCAATGGGAATTGGGGGGAAAACTCTCCACTGCTGCAGTCATACTTAGCACAAAAGAAGGTGGTTGTTGGAGGTCAATTATCTCAGCCCCAGGACATCACTGCAGGAGTTCTTCAGAGCAGTGTCCTTGGCCCAACCATCTTCAACTGCTTCATCAATGGACCTTCCCTCCATCATAAGGTCAGAAGTGGGGATGTTCGCTGATGATTGTACACTGTTCAGTGCCATTCGCAACTCCTCAGATAATGAAGCAGTCCATGCCTGCATGCAGCAAGACCTGGACGACACTCAGGTTTGGGCTGATAAATGACAAGTAACATTCTTGCCACACAAGTGTTAGGCATTGACCATCTCTAACAAGAGAGTCTAACCACTACCCCTTGACATTCAACGGCATTACCATCACCGAATCCCCCACCATCAACATATTGGGGGTCACCATTGACCAGAAACTTAACTGGACCAGCCACATAAATACAGTGGCAACAAGAGTAGGCCAGAGGCTGGATATTCTGCGGCAAGTGTCTCACCTCCTGACTCCCCAAAGCCTTTCCACCATCTACAAGACACAAGTCAGGAGTGTGATGGAATACTCTCCAGTTGCCTGGATGAGTGCAGCTCCAACAACACTCAAGAAGCTCGACACCATCCAGGACAAAGCAGCTTGCTTGATTGGCACCCCATCCACCACCTTAAACATTCACTCCCTCCACCACCGGCGTACCGTGCTGCAGTGTGTACCATCTACAAGATGCGCTGCAGCAACTCGCCAAGGCTTCATTGACAGTACCTCCCAAACCCACGCCCTCTACCACCTAGAAGGACAAGGGCAGCAGGCGCATGGGAACACCACCACCTGCAAGATCCCCTCCAAATTACACACCATCCTGACTTGGAAACATATCGCCGTTCCTTCACCATCGCTGGATCAAAATCTTGGAACTCCCTCCCTAACAGCACTGTTGGAGTTCCTTCACCACATGGACTGCAGCAGTTGAAGAAGGTGGCTCACCACCACCTCCTCAAGGGCAATTAGGGATCGGCAATAAATGCTGGTCTTGCCAGCGATGCCCACATCCCAAGAATGAATATAAAAAAATATACATTAATGTTTATTGACTAAAGATCTTGAGCATACAATTTACCAGAGTTCAACATGCAAGAAACCTGCCTCGGCTACATTTATAATCTAAATAAACTTTAGACTCTGGAATTGATGTCCAATCTAACTTTCATGTTCCATAAACTGGTTTAGTTATGGTTGGTTTTGAAGCTGGCTGGTTGACACGATGGCTGTTGCCTCCCACTATCATTTTGATCACAGTACTTTTTCCTCTATTTGTCATAGCCGCTACACAGTGCTGGATGAAGCTGCGTACCTTTTAGGACAAATACATTTTACATATGCCCATATCTTGTGTACAGTATTCATATCCCTTCTCCGACCCCCACCCCATCAGCCTGTCTGAACCAGTGGATGACGCAAGTAAGCAGAAAATCGTGCAGAAGATGTGAACCAGGAATGGGAAGGTGGATTAGTCCGAGGAGTTAGCAACTTTGTTTGACGCATATAGGAACTTGGAGCGAAGGTTGCATGCCTAGTTTGTAACTCAGACTCCAAGCAGAGCTGCTGAATTGGCAGTATTTACTATTTCAAATTTTCATGGTCAGACCTTATTTAGAATAATTTTGGTGAGCTGCCAGTGCTGAACAAGCAGCTCTGGGGGGTTGGGGGGGGGGAGGAAATTTGGTGCCTCCTCCACTGAGCCAACCCAGAAGTGGGACCTTGAGGGGGTTGGGATGCAATCCCTGTGGAGGGAGCATGGAGGGACTAGCAACAGATAGGAAGTTTGGTGGCAAAGCAATTTTCTCCTTGTTTTCGGAGCAGCCTGCAATGGTCCCTTTATAAATGTGCAGAATCCTACAAAATTGTCCACAAATGGTAGTTCTCCTTTGAATACTGACTTCCTGTCAGCAGCCAGCAAACAACAATCCTTCAGCACCATTTTACATGGGTAGCTGAGGACACAGCGGATTTCTAGCTGTTGGGAGTCTGCATGTGTCCATTTCAGCTGATGACCAATCCTTTCTAATATTTAAAGAAAGTCTGTTCAGGGTGAGAGCATCCTGCACTGATGTCCTGCCCAGCCTGGTCATCTGGCTGCCTTGGATGTGCAGAGTGAGAATATCAATCTATAATTCCAATCCCTAACACCTACTTCATGCAATCAACAGGGGTGGACCTGATTGAAACAAGACAGATCTCGATTCATCACGCTGAGAGGGGTGCCCCACAAGCACCAAAGGCCTGCTTCACTTGCCCGTGCCACCTGACTCTGCAAACATTGGTGGGGTCAGTGTTGAGTCTGCTCTGATGTATCTGATAAGCTGAGAACTGCAGAAGTGCTGTAAAGGACGCCATGTTACAGATGAACCAACTTGCAATATCTTGAAACACATTTCCTGTCCTCTCCTGTGCACACGATGGCCGTATCAAAATGTGTGAATGTCTCCAGCAGAGAACTCTTGATGGCTAATTGTCCCTCATATTGTCCATTGATTACTTGGGCACCGATTGTCTGTATTGAGGTCCTTTCTGACAATGCAACCTTCCCAAGGTGACTGCATATGCTGATTATTGGTTTCTGTTAGCATTCGTATTCAAATGGTTCAGGGCCTGGCCCATTGTCTAGGCCTGCCCAGATACCAGCTTTTCTGGAGCCATGGTCCAAGGTGTACTTCTTTAACAATGTAACCCCTTAAGGTAAATGAATATGCGAATGTTCTTGTATCTTCCCTGGACAGAAAACCTTCGTATAGCAATTCGGCTGCAATGTCTGAATTAACCCTATTATTGCCCAGCTCTTTTTGTGGGCTGTGCAGTTCTGGGTTTTTATATTTCATAATCCAATTTTTACCATTGGGGGGAGGAACGGATCCTACATATCCCCCCTTTACTATCTCTTACATTAGAGACTAGCTGGGGGAGCCCGGCTTTGCCAGGGCTGTTTTGGGCCGGGCGGTTTAAATCGAGTCCCAGGCTTTGGGGCCTGTCTGTCCGTCCCTGTGTGAATCTGCTGCCGGGCAACATTTCTACCTTTTAATAGCTTCAAAGATGAAAGTGAAAGTACTTATAAAACATTTTTGGTAAATGTTATGTAATTTTTAAAAGAGATACTAACTTTTTCGAAGCTGGATTAGCAGAGTAGTTTGAGCTGGAAGTAGTGAAGCAATGGCTGCCCGATGCCTGAGTTGAAAAGCATTAGTCCCGCCCACAGACGCAGCGATTGGCCAACCATCAGGCGACTGAACTGTAGGATTGGTCAATCGTGCCGGCACAGGATTGGTTGACCTTGACGTCAGTCAATCAATGCTACTTAGCAGATAATGGCCCAGAAATTCGGTGGGGTTAGCGCCCAATTAGAGGCGTTAGAGGGACTGGCGCCGGAATTATAGCCGCGATCGAAATTGCGTTGGGCCCTACCATCGGCGTTAGCCGGTAGCGCTGCGCCGGCACCGATGATGTCATCGGTGTGCGCAGCGTCCCGGTTGCCGTGGTAACGCGGCCGGACGCCCAAATTCAGTTGCGGCCACCTCGCCCGTGGCAGCTGCAACCAACGATTGTTCAACGGGATGTTGCAGCACGTAGCGCCGGCACATTAAGGTGGAGTGGCGGCCGGCCACTTTCCCGGCGGCCGCCTGCCCGCACCTCCCTCCCCGGACTCCTCCACCACCCCCCCGCGGCACTGATGTGTGTGGCCCGCGAGCCCGGCACTTCTCCGAGGTGCCGGGCTCATTTGCCGGGCGAATCGACCGGTCAGCGGTCGGCTGCAGGCAGCTCCTCCTTAACAGAAGGAGGAGGCCTGCAGTACCCCAGCCTGCCGCACCGCATCGGGTGCCGCAGCGGGGGATTAGCGCCGCAAACCTGCATTCAGCGCCCATAGCGAGGCGCTGAAACCCTCCATTAGCGCCCGCAGCCGTCTGGGCGTGGGGCAGCTGAATTTTTGGCGGGCGCAGCGGCAATTATCGCGGGCGCAAAATTTTGGGCGCAAAAGCCCTGGCGGAGGCAAACCTAATTTCTAGGCCAATGAGTTTAATTTTGAAGGTTTTTTGCATAACGCGCGAACAATTTTTGTCCGGCCGAAACATAAATATGCTTAGGACGGTTCTGGAATCGTCAGCTTTCTTTTGACGTAATGCACGTGTAGGTACGCTCTATAACTTTCGAGTTAATTCAAGACAGACAGACAGACGGAATGACAGACAGAAGTATCCTTTTATATATATAGATATTACTCCCGTCCATTCTTCTGCTGTGGAGAGTGCATTGTCGGTCCCAGACAAATCTCACTTTTTTTTTACACATTCTATACATTTGATTCTATAATCCCAAATCCCCTTTATACAGTCTTTCCTGTTTTTCCCTTTTTTTACCCTATGTTTCATTTTACATGATAATCCGAACAGATACAACACCATAATTAATTGCACAACTGTCAATACATGTGAGACAATTCAGATCCAGGGAGGAATTTCAATATTAAACACAATGGGGGAGAAATTCAGTAATTGCCCTGTTTGGGGTGCTATTATTGGCGGTGCGCAAAGTTTAGCGCCTGGCGTTAATTATCGCCTCCGACAGCAAACTTGGCTTTTATCGCCCCGGAGGTGATTGGAGCGCTAAATCAGGAGCTACACACCTCTCTTAAGGCAGAGGAGCGAGGCGCTACCTCACAGCGCTGGCGAAGCTCATGTGATTTCAGTCAGCAATGGAACACAGACACACTGGCACCATCCAGTTCTTAAAGAGGAGTTCTGACGAATGGTCATCGACCTGAAACGTTAAATCTGTTTCTCTCTTCACAGATGCTGCTTGACCTGCTGAGTTTCTCCTGCATTTTCTGTTTTTATCTCAAAGGGGAGGGTTAGTCTTGCTCTGCATCCACATCCTGCTCATTGCAGCCTTGAATCTCGGCCTGAATCTCGGCCTGGAGAGACCAGTACATCAAATCTGCTGGAAAGAACAATGGAGAGAACCAGGGGAACAGCTCAGGGTGCAGACCCCATAGTCTCTTCTAAATCGATACAAGGAAGGGCAAATCAAAACCAACCTGCAAAGTGCTGCTCAGTACTGTAAAATTCTAAAAATTCCCACATTCCCCCAAGGTTACCAATCAAAGGGACCCTGTATGGACAATTTCAAAGGGGTACCCAAAAAGATGGCATCTGCACCATGTGACCAAAAACCTGTAAGATTTTAAAAGCATGGACTCTGCAGCACAAGCAGGCAGCTTTGGGAAATCGAAACTTAAAATGCATTTCTGTGAGAAGGACTTTGTGTTTGAAAAGCCAGACAGCTAGGCAAACATTGAATATGCATTGTGTCAGATCGAAACAGATCAAGCCCAGTTAGGCCTAAGCATAAGGCCATTAGTTTGTCTGCATAAATTATCGGAAACAGCTCAAGGGAGCCACTAAGGCTGGACAGGCCGATTAAAATGCATTAATGACAATACAACCCAGACATCGGGGCCATCAGGTGCGATAAACGGTCATCTAAAGCCAGTTAACTTAGATTGGTATAATTATATTAAATGAGCCCGCCTAAATTGGACAATGGACTGACCTGATTTGGTGCGCAGATAAGGGCTTTCAACGGGAGTAAAATTAAAGGCCCATTGGTAGCCACGTTCGCTTGCTCTTCCTCCTGCGCTTGCTACCTGGCCACTGCCCATGTCTTCCCCAAATCCATTAGGGGCGCCCGGTACAGCACCAGGCGAACACGGGCAGACCAGGCCAGACGAGACGAGACGAGATGAGATGAAATGAGATGAGATAACTTGGAAGAAGATTGAAGAACGCTTCGAATAATCGAGTCTTCAATCCAGCGTACCTGCGACGATCTTCATGCAAAATTCAACTGCCACCCGAAGAAGAAGAACCATCATCCCTGCAAGGTAAAATACCCAAGCAAAGACTTTAATCTCGGGGTACTTTACCGGGATGACGCCCTTGCAGCGCCCTGAGACCACGTGATGACGGCAGACCCCAGAGAGCACAAAGAGCGACCCCCAAACCCCACAACCGTTACAACTCAGCAGATTTTGACTTGGTGAGCATGAATTCCTGGCCCCTCTTAGCTTAATCTAGTTAGGTATTATAGGTGGGATAAGGGTTAAGGGATTTTAGTAATGTGTGTTGTTCCCTCGCTGTGCCGTGTGTTCCCCATTCCCATTTGAGTATATTCTTTTGATAAGCCTGTAACTACATAATGACTTTTTCAGTATTTGTAATTTTTATTTCTGTTTTAATAAAATCTTGGTTTTCTTACACCAAACCACTTGTCTACTCGTTTTCTGTATCGCCGCCTGTACCTAAGTCCGGTGTCGAGAACCCAGGGGTGTGGGAGCGATTCGAACCGCTCACAGGCAGTCAGGGGCATAACTGACTGGGCACACGCCACCCCCTACAGTACCCAAAACTCCTTCACACAGCATTGAATCTCTCCAGAAGTCTCTCTCTCTCTCTCAGAATGTATGGTGCAAAAATGTCACCGACAAAAAAAGGCAGGAAGTGGTCGCCTTTGAATAGCGCTCCCTGTTAGGCCCGTGTATCTTAATGTTGTGTCCTTCAATAATCAGACAACAGACTGCAGGGAACGATTCAACAGGTGTTTACTGAATGAGGGTTACTCTAGAACTAACTGTGCAGATCACTACTCAGGGTTTATGTACAGGTGTGGTCACTGCCGGTACTAGAGTATACAGGAGCTCCAAAAAGTAGTTCTCTCCCTTAAGGTATAGATACATTACATACATTACAATTCCTCCCCTTTTAGATTAACAGTACCATAATACTCATTTAACAATTAACATTTTTAATATACAATGTTATATGAAAATAGTCCATTCATATATTCAGTCTCTGGGGAGGCTTCCTGATTCTTTCTGGATAACGCCTTTCCCGAGTGTCTCGCTCTTGGTGCGGAGGCGATTCTAGCACCCTGTCGTCAGTTGATTCATCAGCTTCCAATGGTTTTGTTTCTGAGGTAGATGCGACCTGTACGTCGGGTTCCTCACCAGGTACGTATGGCCGAGACATGGGGTTGACTCGTTCCTGTGACTCTAGGATCTGGTCAGCATGGCGTCTCACAATGTTCTCCCCAACATCCACTGTGTACATTAGTGGCCCCTGCCGTGTGCATATCGTTCCTGGTTGCCATTTCTCTGTTCGGTAGTGGCGGGCCAAGACTGGTTGCCCTACATTGAAGCTCCTTGTCGGCTTCTCATTGATGTGCTGGAATTGCTTACTCTCAACATCTCTTCGTACATTTGGTCTGAGCAAATCCAGACGAGATCTCAACCTTCGGTTAAAGAACATCATGGTCGGGGCCTGGTTGGTGACTGCATGTGTCGCATTTCTGTAGGCTAACAGGAAATTGTCCACCTTATGCTGCAGTGGAATGTTGTCATCGCACATGGCCTTTACTGCTTTTTTAAAGGTTTGTACGAACCTCTCAGCCAATCCATTTGTGGCTGGATGATACGGGACGGATGTGTAATGCCTTACCCCATTCCTTTTCATAAATCTTCGAAACTCTTCGGACACAAACTGTGGTCCGTTATCAGAGCAAATCTGCTCTGGCAAGCCGTTCCTGGCAAAAATGGTCTGTAGGACTGCAATAGTTTTCTCCGTGGTGGTGGAGGACATTTTGATCACCTCAGGCCATTTCGAGTGCGCATCCACGGCTATTAAAAACATTGAGTCCATGAATGGACCAGCAAAATCAATATGCACCCGTTGCCATGGAGATGAGGGCCACTCCCATGGGTGTAGAGGGGCATGTGGTGGTGCATTTTGGACCTTCTGGCATCCTGAGCAGCTCTTTGTCAGGTCCTCAATTTGCTGATTGATCCCCGGCCACCACACATAAGCCCTAGCAAGGCTTTTCATTTTCACCCCTCCCAGATGACCTTCGTGAAGCTCATTGAGCACTCTCTCCCTTAACTTGGGTGGAATTACCACTCGGGATCCACACATCAAGGTCCCCTGGCATACTGACAGCTGTTCTCTTCTGGATGAGAATGCTGGCAACAGTGAGTCGCCATGTGCTGGCCATCCCTTCACCGTCAAATCATATACCCGAGACAGTGTCGGGTCATTTCGGGTCTCCTTCTCTATACCAGCGTTAGTTACTGGCAAGCATTCAATTATAGTCGAATGAAATATTTCGACAGGATCCACTGCTGGTGCTTCCTCCGCAGTAGGCAGTGGCAGGCATGATAGCCCATCAGCATTTCCATGCTGTTTCGTGCCCTTATACTCGATTTCATATTGGTGCGCCCCTAGAAAAAGGGACCATCTTTGTAGCCGTTGCGCAGTCATCACCGGAACGCTCTTCTTTGGATTAAAGATGGAGACAAGTGGTTGGTGGTCAGTCAGTAAGGTGAACTTCTGCCCGTGCAGATAGTGATTGAACTTTTTCACTCCCCACACTAGGCTGAGGGCCTCCCTGTCAATCTGGGCGTTGTTACGCTCGGCTGAGGTTAGTGACCGAGATGCAAAGGCTACTGGCCTCACCGAGCCATCGGGAATTTGTGCGACAGCACCGCTCCAATGCCATAGGGTGATGCATCACAGGTCAACCGAATTGGTAGTGCTGGGTTGAAATGAGCCAACACCTCTTTTGATGTGATCAATGCTTTGCTCTTCTGGAAAGCTCGTTTACATTTGTCACTCCACTTCCATGGTACCCCCGTTTGCAGTAGGGTGTTCAGTGGGTGTAGTACGGTAGACAAATTCGGCAAGAACTTATGGTAGTAGTTCACCAGTCCGAGGAACGACCTCAGTTGTGACACATTTTCCGGTGCTGGAGCCTTGACTACTGCCTCAATCATTTCAGGGGACTTATGTAACCCCTCTTTATCAATAACGCAGCCACAATACGAGATCTGCTTCTGGAAAAACTCGCATTTGTGGCGATTAGCTCGGAGCCCATATTCCTTCAATCTAGTGAGCACCTGCTCCAGGTTGGCGAGGTGATCACTGTCATTTTCGCCCGTGACCAGGATGTCGTCCAAATAACACTGGGTCCCTGGAATCCCTTGCAGGACTTGTTCCATTGCCCTTTGCCAAATAGCCGGAGTTGATGCTACCCCGAACACCAGCCGGTTGTATTGGTAGAGACCTTTATGAGTGTTGATCGTGAGGTATTGTTTCGAGGCTTCTTCTACCTCCATTTGCAGGTACGCCTGGGCCAGATCAATCTTAGTGAAGAGTTTCCCTCCAGATAGCGAGGCGAAAATATCTTCAATCCGCGGAAGCGGATATTGTACAGTGTGAAGGACTTGGTTCACTGTCACCTTAAAGTCCCCACAGATGCGAACCTTCTTTGGTTCCCCAGGCATATTACTCAACAACCTCTTCATTACAGGAACGATGGGTGTAGCCCACTCGCTCCAGTCCACTTTGGACAGTACTCCTGAACGTTCCAAACCTTCCAGCTCTGCTTCGACGGCTGGGTAGATCACATAAGGTACCGGTCTGGCCTTAAAATACTATGGTCTTGCATTTTCCTCTATTTTGATCGTCGCTGTTATGCCTTTGAGTGTTCCGAGTCCCTGCTGGAACACTTGTTGTGCGTCAGTTAGCATTTTTGACAGTCGTCCAGGTGTGACGTCGTCATCCTTTTTGGCATCTACAGTCAGTGCTTGTATGGAATGCCAATCTAGCTGTATCTTCTGGATCCATTCACGTCCTAGTAGTGGTGGTCCTCTCTCTGGCAATACATATACGTCCATTTTTGGTGTTTCCTTGCCGTTATATATAACGTTCACCCTTATTTTTCCTTTGGGGTAGACTTTTTGCCCCGTGTACGTTTTCAAGACAATCTTTGTACCTCTCAAGCGTATATGTGAGAATAGCCGCTTGTAGTCCCTTCGGTTTATGACTGTTAGGGCTGATCCTGTGTCCAATTCCATTTTCACTTGGACTCCTGCTATCTTGAGCGTGACCCAGATAGTTTGGTGATCCTCCGTTTTGATCACATTATGTAGTTTCAGACAACCCAGCTGCTTGCTTCTGGAGTCTGTATCACTCTTCTGTTCATCTGAACTACTCTCCGTCACCTTATGTACCTTCTTGTACTTCTCCTGTGGAGATTTCTTGCTGCTGGTTTTCTTTCCCGACCTGCAGACTCTTGCTATGTGTCCTACTTTTCCACACTGTCTGCACACTTTGTCCTTGAACCAGCAATCATTATGGTCGTGTGTTATTCTGCCGCAGCGATAGCACTTCACTGTTCCGTATGACATTTCATTTGTGCCATATTCTTGCGGTCTCCGTTGTATCTCTGCAGCACCCCGTGCTGCTGCTTCGTGTGATACTGCAATGCTGAAAGCCTTATCCAGCATAAGATCCTTTTCTGATAGAAGCCGTTTCTGGGTTCCTTCACTTTGAAGCCCACACACAAACTTGTCCCATAAACTATCTGCTAGTCCCGTTCCAAACTGGCAGTGTTTCGATAGCTTGTGCAGTTCCGTTAAATACTCAGCATTACTTTCATCTTTATGCTGGTTCCTTTTGTGAAACTTAAATCTTTCTGCTATCAGCAGCGGTGTGGGGTTTAAGTGGCCCTGTAGGATTGACACTATGTTTTCAAAATGCTTTTCTACTGGCTTCTCTGGGGTTGCTAGGTTTCGTAGCAAGCCATACTTTTTTGCACCCATTGAATTCAACAATACTAGTGCTTTCTTGTCATCTGGCACTTCATTCACCTTGCAGTATACTTCTATGCGTTCGACATATGTCGTCCAATCTTCGACTTCATTGTCGAACGCTGTGATACTGCCATTCTTCGGCATTTTTTGGCTTAAAATGGCGTCTCCTGCACTTTCCTTTCTTCCTTGCTGCGGCTTAAAATGGCGTCTCCCGCGCTTTCCTTTCATCCCCGCTGCGGCTTAAAATGGCGTCTCCCGCGCTGCTGCCAACGCCGCTCTCGGCGGTCCTCGTGGCAAATGGCGACGCCCTGTGGGTTTCGTGCGCTGCTCCTGCGCTGCTGCCAACGCCGCTCTCTGCGGTCCTCGTGGCAATGGCAGCTCCTTGCGTTTTCCTGCACGCCTCTCTCCCCCGTTGACGCTGCTTGGCCCCTGAACACCGGCTGCGCTCTGCTCTCTCTCGTCTCTCTCCCCTGTTGACGCTGCTCGGCCCTTGAACACCGGCTGCGCTCTGCTCTCTCTCGTCTCTCTCCCCTGTTGACGCCGCTCGGTCCTGAACACCGGCTGCGCCCTGTGCGCTCTGCCCTCTCTCTCTCCCCCGTCGACGCTGCTCAGCCTTTTTCTGTGCCGCTCGGTCGGGCTCTAGCCCGTCGCTGTCCGGGAAGGGTCTGCGCAGTACCTGTTGCCAGCCCGTTTCGTTGGACCACCGTGACTGGAAAGCCAAGCCTGGCTCTCGACAGCCTCCCCTGCGATGCTCAAATCTCCGCTGGATGACTGGGCGGTTGCCCGTGGTCAACGCCCATGCTTCTGGACTCGACCTTCTTCCACTGTTCTCCAGGAGCGAATCCCTGGGAGGTGATGCAGAGTTGCAGGTAGGTTCAAATCTGCCTCGTCACCAATGTTAGGTCCGTGTATCTTAATGTTGTGTCCTTCAATAATCAGACAACAGACTGCAGGGAACGATTCAATGGGTGTTTACTGAATGAGGGTTACTGTAGAACTAACTGTACAGATCACTAATCAGGGTTTATATACAGGTGTGGTCACTGCCGGTACTACAGTATACAGGAGCTGTAAAAAGTAGTTCTCTCCCTTAAGGTATATATACATTACATACATTACACTCCCCTAGTCCCTTTCTGACAGCAGAACGCTCCCCTCAACCTGTCGTTGCTAGCGGCAGGCGGTAAGGCAGGGGGCGCCACTCAATTTCCGGTCCGGGGCGCTAACGGGGCGTTGCGTACTCGACTGACGTCATGATCTGCCGGCGCAGGAGATCGCGGCGGTATTGTTTAGCGCCACCGCAAAATGTCCGGTCAATTTCACGAGAGGCGCAGATATCACCGCGCACGGGTGCCAGTTGCTTTGTGCCCCACTTAGTGCCCTCTTAAGGCACTAACTGGTGGCGCTACCAACTGAATTTTTCCCCCAGTGTCCCACCAAGGTGGGGTGGTCATTTTCCTGTTCTCCTCTCGCATTTCTCTGTTTTCCTGCTGGAGAGTGTAGTAATGTTTTTGGGAAAGCTCCACATCCTTTACCAGTTTTGTCAAATGCTCAGGTAATGGTGGGATATCATACCCAAAATGCAATATATAATCTTGGAGGTTTGGTAAAATACCGCTCACTGAGATTTACTGAGGTGTGATCTGAAATAGGGATTATCCTTTCCTGTGCCACTTGAACCTCTATCAGGGGTTTAAAACAAAAGGTCGAGTCATAAATTGGACACCATGCATCATTGTGTACCCTATTCTGATTCGCACTGGTGGTGACACAGTAGGTTCCGTTCCCCTCATAAGCAACCTGGGGCGGGACGTGCCTCTGAGCCATCACCTCCATGGTACAGTTGATCGGTTGTGCGCTTTCAGATTCAAAACCACATAGCGGTCGGTTGAACACATTCAGGTGATGTGGGCACAACACTACATGTGCACCCTTTTCCTGACACCCCTTCAGATCCGTGCCGGTCATGGAGTTCCCCCACTTAACCACATACGGAGGCGCCCCATGATGCTGCACATATACCCCATTTCGGATAACACCAACATTTTCCACCCGATATACCGGCACTGGCCGTTGTGACTGACCCATCACTGGCATCCTGAGAACTAGTCCCATTATGGTTTGGTTGTACTGATCACAAACAATTGGGACTGTGTACGCTTCGGAGGCCAACCGTAGCTGGCACGGGTTCATTAGATTGTCATAAGTGTTCAAGGCTCTTAGGTGTCTGTTGTCAATCCATGATGGTATGCGACCTTGCTCCAGATCCTCTAAATTACTACGCCCCTCGTTTAATAGCTAGGCACCGTACATAACACACGCATCATTTTGCGTGGCCTGTTCTGACGCGTTCCGTTCCTCCTCTATTAAGTTGTTTATGGTCTGGGCATGAGTTTCCAGCTCAGCTATCAATTCTTTTAGGTGAATGGTCATTACTTGGTCTTCTTGTAATTCATAAGAACATAAGAAGTAGGAGCAGGAGTAGGCCATATGACCCCTCGGGCCTGCTCCACCATTCAATAGGATCATGGCTGATCCGAATCTAGACTCATGTCCACTTCCCTGCCCTCTCCCCGTAACCCCTAATTCCCTTATCTGCTAGGAAACTGTCTATCTCCGTTTTAAATTTATTTAATGTTGCAGCTTCCACAGCTCTCTGGGGTAGCAAATTCCATAGATTTACTACCCTCTGAGTGAAGAAGTTTCTCCTCATCTCAGTTTTGAAAGGGCAGCCCCTTATTCTAAGATGATGCCCCCTAGTTCTAGTCTCACCCATCAGTGGAAACATCCTCACCGCATCCACCCGATCAAGCCCCCTCACAATCTTATATGTTTCGATAAGATCGCCTCTCATTCTTCTGAACTCCAATGAGTAGAGTCCCAACCTACTCAACCTTTCCTCATACGTCAACCCCCTCATCTCCGGAATCAACCGAGTGAACCTTCTCTGAGCCGCCTCGAGAGCAAGTATATCTTTTCTTAAATATGGAAACCAAAACTGCACGCAGTATTCCAGGTGTGGCCTCACCAATACCCTGTATAACTGCAGCAAGACTTCCTTGTTTTTATACTCCATCCCCCTTGCAATAAAAGCCAAGATTCCATTGGCCTTCCTGATCACCTGCTGCACCTGCATACTAACTTAGATACTGAAAAATGGATACTGAAAAATGGCGGCGCGCACGGACGCAGCGGCTTTGTCTCTCCCGAGCCTGAGCGTTTTCACCCTCCTTCTGAGTCTCTTCTGGACTCTGCTGATACGGGAATTGAGGGCAGACCTACTGTACAGCCGGCAGACGCTCCTAGACATTGGGGCCGACTGCGTGCGGCTCACACTCGGCGACATCGATCTGCCTCCCTACATTGCCCGACCCCCAGGACCAGCGTGGCGTCCTTCCCCAGCCGGAAGTCAGCGCAGACCGCACAGGGAACGCAAGCAGAAGCGGGGTAAGAGAGCCGGTATCCAAAACAGGCTGAAGAGGGCCCCACACAAACCCTCCCTCCCAAGTATTTTCCTGGCCAACGTCAGGTCACTAGAAAACAAAATGGATGAGATCAAACTTGATCTCTCCTCACAGAAAAGGACAAAGGAATGCTGCGCCATGATCTTCACAGAGACCTGGTTGAACAACGGCATCCCTGACACCACCATCCAACTAGAAGGATGCACGGTCTTCCGCGCCGACAGAACTGCAGACTCCGGTAAGAGCAAGGGAGGTGGTTTGTGCATTTACACTAACAATGCCTGGTGCACTAACACGGACATAATCGATAGATCCTGCTCGGCTGATTTGGAATTCCTCATGGTAAGGTGCAGACCCTTCTACCTGCCTTGGGAATTCACGGCTGTTATCATCACTGCGGTCTACATCCCACCACACGCTAATGCCAAACTAGCATTGAAGGACCTCTACCGGGCCATCAGCGAACAACAAACTGCACACCCAGACGGAGCTTTTATCGTCGCGGGGGACTTCAATCACATAAACCTAAAAACTGTACTACCGAAATTCCACCAGAATGTTTCCTGCCCCACAAGAGGGGAGAACACACTGGATCAAGTCTACACGAGCATTGTAGACGCTTATAAGGCCATTCCCTGCCCCCACCTTGGGAAGTCTGACCACCTCTCCCTGTTTCTAGCCCCGGCATACAAACCGCTCATCAAAAGAGGGAGAACATCAGTGAGATCAGTGAAAGTATGGCCAGAGGGGGCAGTATCGGAGCTTCAGGATTGCTTCAAACGCACTGATTGGGGCATGTTTGCCCATAATGACATCGAGGAATACGCATCCACAGTGCTATTCTACATTAACAGCTGCGTCGAGGTCGTCACGACCCATAAAATTATCAGGACATACCCCAACCAGAAACCCTGGATGAACGGAGAGGTCCGCTCACTGTTGAAAGCACGCGACGCAGCATTTAAATCTGGCGACGCGGCAGCTTACAGTGAAGCTAGGACCAACCTAAAAAAGGGTATCAGGACTGCCAAAAGGAAACAGACACTATGGATAGAGGATCATTTCCACAACAACTCGGACCCCCGGCGCATGTGGCAAGGCATCCAGTCCATCACTGACTACAAGGGCAAAAACACCAGCCCCCCGGTTAGCGATGCCTCCCTTCCGGAGGAGCTTAACAACTTCTACGCTCGCTTCGACAGGGACAACAAGGAGCCGGCTACCAAAGCCTTGCCACCCCTGGAAGACCAGGTGCTCACTCTGTCGACCTCCGACGTAAGGGGTGTTCTACGCGGAGTGAACACACGAAAGGCTGCTGGACCGGATAGCATCCCTGGACGGGTACTCAAGGAATGTGCTGATCAGCTGGCTGATGTCTTCACCGCCATCTTCAATCTGTCATTGGCCCAGGCAGTAGTCCCTACATGCTTCAAGACCGCTACCATTATTCCTGTGCCAAAACAAACGGCTGTGACGTGCCTGAACGACTATCGACCTGTCGCACTCACACCCATCATAATGAAGTGTTTCGAGAGACTGGTCCTGGCTCACATCAAAGCCAGTGTTCCCGCCTCTCTTGACCAACACCAGTTTGCCTATCATGCAAACAGATCAACGGAGGATGCAATCACAACTGCTCTACACTCGGCACTGAATCACTTAGATGGTAAGGAGACCTACATCAGAATGCTGTTCATAGACTACAGCTCAGCATTCAACACTATCGTCCCCAACAAGCTGGCCACCAAACTCCGAACTCTTGGCCTGAACACTTCCCTCTGCAACTGGACCCTGGACTTCCTAACAAACAGACCCCAGTCTGTCAAATTAGGTAACCACACCTCCCCCCCCCGACCCTGAACACGGGGACCCCACAAGGATGTGTGCTGAGCCCCCTCCTCTACTCCCTCTTCACCCACGACTGTGTGGCTGTTCATGGTTCCAACACCATCATCAAGTTTGTGGATGATACCACGGTAGTAGGCCAGATCACCAACAACGATGAGTCAGCCTACAGGGAGGAGGTCCAGCATCTCGTGAAGTGGTGCGCCGATAACAACCTGGCCCTTAACATCAAGAAAACCAAAGAAATCATTGTGGACTTCAGGAAGTCTAAAGGCGGAAGTCACACCCCCATCCACATCCATGGGGCTGTGGTGGAAAGGGTGGACAGCTTTAAGTTCCTCAGAGTCCACATCACGGAAGACCTCTCCTGGTCCCTCAATACCTCCTCTCTGGTGAAGAAGGCCCAGCAGCGCCTATATTTCCTAAGGAGGCTGATCACCCCTGATCCTCTCTAACTTTTACCGCTGCACAATAGAGAGCATCCTGACGAACTGTATCACAGTATGGTATGGCAGCTGTAGCTACTATGACCGGAAAGCCCTGCAGCGGGTAGTCAAAACTGCCCAACGCATTACCGGCACCCGGCTACCGACCATAGAGCACATATACCAGAAACGCTGTTTACGGAGGTCACGGTCCATCATCAAAGACCCTACCCACCCCAGCCACAGTCTGTTCGCCCTCCTGCCATCTGGGAGATGCTACAGATGCATTCGCACCCGTACGACCAGATTTAGGAACAGCTTCTTTCCCAGGGCTGTCATCCTACTGAACTCCACAAATAAACTCTAAAGCCTGCACATCTGCCAATGCACTTTATTATGGTTATGTTTATGTTAATGTATTACAAGCCAAATGTATGTTGAAATGTTTAAGTGTCCTAATCCAAATTGTACACTCTCGGGAGCCGCAAGCCTACATTTCGTTGTACTGCACTTGTGCACTAACAATGACAATAAAAGTTGATTTGATTTGATTTGATTTGATAACTTTTTGTGTTTCATGCACCAGGACCCCCAGATCCCTTTGTACTGTCCCTCAATCTCATTACCCTCCCCCCTTATCCGCTTTAGCTGATCCTGTAAGGTATTGACCTAAGTTTGCAGCTGGGCATCATCTATACTATTGACCAGTGACGTCCCCGTATTAAACACCGTGGCCGCGTCAATGATCAATCCCCTCTTCCGTCTCCCCAAACCGGCGTGACTGTTGTCAGCTCGCTTATACAAATCCTTCCGACTTTCATCCCCATAGTTTAACTTGTAGAAGTGCCGAAACATTTCTTTTAACAGTTTCTCGTACAATGTTTCTGTTTCAGCTGGGCACCACCGGGGTAGCCGTACCTTTGTCAAATTAAGGATGACAGATGCTACCTCGTAATGCACATCAAGGTACAACACCTTCCCTGTTGGAATCAGTACTAACCCATTCCTAGGTCCGGCTGTCGTTATGGGGCACTTAACCTTTTTATCCCGTGTCTTTGGGGCTAATGGTAGGGGCTTCTTATCGTGCACTACTAGTTCGGTAGCATTAACTGCATTTGGAGGATCTGGGACCACACATGAAACGAAACTCTGAGTTCAGCCTATTCTAGACCCGGAATCTTGCCATTGCCGTTTAAAAGCGATGAACACCCCCTTCTGGCATTTACGTTCCGATCCTCCCACACACACATAAGCCCCTTGCTCCTCCTTCCACCACTTGTCCCAACATAATTTCACACCCCGCTTTGTCCCCACAATCGATCTGTATGAGTCGTGCCCCAATCTTTCCCAATCCGTGGATTCATTACCCTTTGCCTTGTCTGTTTTCTGCAGC
Source organism: Somniosus microcephalus (assembly GCF_052327205.1). Classification (NCBI taxonomy): domain Eukaryota; kingdom Metazoa; phylum Chordata; class Chondrichthyes; order Squaliformes; family Somniosidae; genus Somniosus; species Somniosus microcephalus. The sequence goes on along the minus strand of NC_140990.1, from coordinate 203,603,210 downwards.
CACCACCACCATCCCACGGAGATACTTCCCCAGCATTCTAGGCACACTTGCCTTCCCTTTTTCACCAGTCCCTTTTTGGTGGTGATATTTAATTTGGGGCACGGCACTGATGCTTCACTGAATTTGTAACCAGTGTAATTGGAATACTTAGTGGAATTTGACTCCAACCAGCCTGGCCATTTTCCCTCATGGAAGTATGTAGCTATCCCATCAGTGCCCTGTGCTCTACCTCCTTGTGTTGCGGTGGGCCCGGCTCCTCCCATACACCCGTAAGTAAACGACATCTCGATGTCGCCTCCCTCCATCTGTCCTGATCTGATCAGGATTACCAACAGGCCCAGCCACAGAGTGCATTCCATCCTGCGTCCTCCGTTCGACTCGCCTCTGCAAATAAAAGAAAGGAAAAATAGCACCGCTCTGTGAGAGGACTTCCCTCCACAGGTCAAACTTAGGTTATATACATATTATACATGCTGTGATTGCTGCAATCACCGCATCCCTTTTTCCTTACTGTCCGGTTAGGACCTCTTGCGGCTTGGGGTCGGTGTGTGAGGAGGTGTCCAAGGCACCCTAGGTCGGGGTGTTCAACTACTTTTCCCTTTTGTTTATTCTCCTCCCCTCCCCTCGGTCGGGTTTAAAAGCCAGAGTCAGTTTCCTTAACACGCCTGGCTCTGTATTATTAATATCCTCGGAGTCGAACCATGATTCTGCCCTAGCCCTGATCCGTGGCAGGCTGTTAGCCACTAGGGTTCTCAACCAATGATTCCTGGGAGCCCCTAACAAATGTGCTCGGGCTAGATTTCCCCCCGTCGCTTTCTGATACACAGGCCACAACCTGTCTGCAAATGCATCCGGTGCCTCGCCAGGCAGCTGTCTGGTCTGCTCGACCTACAAGAACGGGCTGCCCTGGCTATGTACCAGTGCCATTAAAATTTTGTCTTTTACCCCGTCCAGGGTACCCCCTCCTAACTTAATGGCTGCCGACAAACCCTGGTACAGCTTCCCATCTAGAGAGAACAGTATCAGCTTTTTCCGTTCGTCATCGTCACAATTATTGATCCCCCCTAACTGCTCTACATTGGCAAATTGAACAGAGGCATCCCCTCCGTGCTTCAGTTTTGGCTCACTGGCCAGCATTTCCTGCAGCTGAAGGGATGTATGGGGAAGCACATAATCACTCTGCAATGGCCCCTGACCGCCACCTTGTGGGGGTGGACCGAACTTTTGCTGTCGCAGGGGACACATCGGTCCCGATGGTCCCTGTGCCTCGGGAGCCGGTCGAACCTCTCTATACTGGATCCCATCATCGGGCTCCTTTTCCTCCTCATCCCAGTCTACCCCAACTTCCTCTGGTGCCATGAGACAAACCATACCCCTGGCCCTGGATAATGCTAGGGTCAACTTATGGATTTTTTCATTACAGGGCCCGTGATCGGCCTCTTCATGTACCCGGTTTTTGGCTATCCTGTATGCCACCTTTATATCTTTTAACTGCTCCTCAGCCTTGTCAGCTCTCTCTGAGTTCCTATTGCCTTCCTCTTGCTGAGCCTGACACTGCCTTCTACTTTCGGTGACCTGACATTGCAGGTACTCTAACGTGTTTCTAGCTGTTTCTTCCTGCACTTTTCTGTCCTGCCTTTCAAAGCTCAAATCTTCTGTCAGCCAATTCACTACGGCCTCTCTCTCTCTTGCCCTACTTTCTGATTCCTGTTTCTCTTTTCCCAAATGCTCAACTTTCGCCGTGAGCATCTGAATTTGTTTCTGCATACATATTAGCCAAATCGTCTTTTCCTTCGATTTCTTATGTACACTACTACCCGTCCATTCTACCGTTTTCTCATACGGACTGTCAGAGTGTAACATTTCCCGCACCCAGTGCTCGGAAATGTTTACTTTCTCAAACAAATACAAGGATATCCTATCCTCCATCATGGATTTCTTGCACTTAACCCTGTCCATAATTTTGTTCTAAACCTTGAAGTCCTGCTGCGGTCACCAGATTCTGTATGGGGTTTTTCTCCGATACTGGTCCCCCGTTACACATAGTTCTTGGACTTCAGGATTTAGAATTCTTCATTAAAATGGAGAGTGAAGTAGTTGACTCAGAGACTAGGGTCCTGAATTTAAATAAAGGGAACTACGACGGTATGAGGCATGAGTTGGCTAGGATGGATTGGGGAACGTTACTTAAAGGGTTGTCTTGCTACAACTGTACAGGGCGTTGGTGAGACCACACCTGGAGTTTTGGTCTCCTTATTTAAGGAGGGATATACTTGTATTGGAGGCAGTTCAGAGAAGGTTCACTAGGTTGATTCCTGAGATGAAAGGGTTGCCTTATGAGGAAAGGTTGAGCAGGTTGGGCCTATACGCATTGGAGTTTAGAAGAATGAGAGGGGATCTTATTGAAACATATAAGATTCTGAGGGGGCTTGACAGGGTAGATGCTGAGAGGATGTTTCCCCTCATGGGGGAGTCTAGAACTAGGGGGCATAGTTTCAGGATAAGGGGTCACCCATTTAAGACAGAGATGAGGAGGAATTTCTTCTCTCAGAGGGTTGTGAATATTTGAAATTCTCTACCCCAGAAACATGTGGAGGCTGGGTCATTGAATATATTCAAGGGGAAGATAGACAGATATTTGAGCTACAGGGGAGTCAAGGGTTATGGGGAACAGGCAGGAAAGTGGAGTTGAGGACAAGATCAGATTAGCCATGATCTTATTGAATGGCGGAGCAGGCTCGAGGGGCCAAATGACCTACTCCTGCTCCTATTTCTTATGTTCTTATCAATGAAATTGTCACCTCAATTACACAATAATAACAATCAAATGATAAATTCTTCCCATATCCTGTGCCCAGAGAATAACTCAGCTGGATAAAAACAAATGCTTTCAGCAGTCATTAGTAACCTTTCACTGTCTGCCTACACAGTCAGTTGGAGTTTGCTCTTGGCTGGCCTTTAAAACATATAAATTAAAAATAACTACCTAATTAAAAGTCAAAATCTTGATAGCAAAAATTAATCTTCAAATTAATAAACTATATGCAGTGAAGTAGGATTTGTTGATCAATACTCCACTACTGTGATGAAAGGGCATTTTAAAGTAAAATAGATTGATACTTATGGCATCAATTCTGCTTGGTGAATTGATAAATTGTACATTGTAAGCTAAGATTTTACAAGAGATGACGACGTGGATGTAAATCTAAATGGCTTCAATTATTTTAAGAACAAAGACATTTTAGGAACATGAAAGGGATAATAGGCTGAACACCTTTTTTGTTAGATGAACTTTATCTACCTGTCTTCTCACGACAATCCACTGAACCTACCCTTTCCAGAATAATATCGAATTGTTTATTGCACTTAAACCTATTTATACCATCCACTTCAGTTGTCTACCCTGCTGACTCATTCCACATGCCCTTTGGGCAGACACATGGCAGATCAAATTTAATACAGAGAAGTGTGAAGTGATGCATTTTGGATGGAAGAATGAAGAGAGGCAAGATTAACTAAATGGTACAGTTTTAAAGGGGGTGCAGAAAGAGCGACCTGGGGATTTACGTACACAAATCTTTGAAGGTGGTAGGACAAATTGATAAAGCTGTTTAAAAAAAAGCATACGGGATCCTTGCCTTTATAAATAGAGACAAAGGGGTTGATTTTCATTGACCCGTGGAATCGGGATTGGAGGCGTGCGGGGGGTTAAAGTCCCGAATTCAGGGGTCCCGACACCATCCCGCCCCCAACCCGCCTCCATGTAAGTTTCAAAGGAGGTGGGTACCCGCCCCGCACTGGGACCCACCTACCCGAGGCGGGAAGGGATTAGTGCCAATTAACTGCTTGTTAACAGGTAGTTAACAGCAGTTTTTAGCCTAATCCCTATTTTAAAGCTTGAAGTGTGGGATTTCCGATGGCTCCAAACCACGCCAAGTTAGAGGAGTCTGGCCATCGGGTTGAGGGACTTGGAGGGGTCGAGATGTCGGTATTCAGGTGAGTGATGGGTGCATGAGTGCGGCCCCTATCACATTTTTACTTAAAATTTTTTTTCCACCCCTTTGTTTTGGGTTTTCCCTCCCCCCACTTCCTCTTTTTTTTACATGGCAGCTGTCTCTCATTCTGCCAGTATATTTCACACCTAATCTGAGCTGTCTTTTGTCTCTTTACTAGTCCTATCACCATCTCGTCTCGTTTTGAATACCTCTTAATGTCTCTTCACTTCTTTTGTTCTCTCCCAGCCCTGCCTTTCGATCTATTTCATTTCCTTTCCAGTTTTGAAAAAGGGTTCGACCCGAAACGTCGACTCTAATTTCTCTCCATGGATGTTGCCTGGCCTGCTGAGTTTTTCCAGCATTTTCTGTTGTTACAAAGGTAAGTGTGTTTGGTGTGTCTATAGTGTGTAAAGAAGTTTAAATTACTTGTACTTACCTTTTCAGCCTTCCTCCCTCTAGGTTTCGGGAGTCCATCATCTAACCGGCACAGAAAGCAGAATGGCTGCGAACTGTCAAAAGTGACAGCTTGCAGCTTTCTGTGCCAGTGAGATTTCTAACTGAGTCTGTGTAGAAGGACTCAGGCTAGAAGTAAGACTCAGTGTTTGACAGCTTCAAACAGCTGTGAAACACTGATATTTCATCTGTCAAAACTTTCAGTCTGTGACGTCACCTGTTGCCAGGTGGTCCTTAATTGGCCTGCTGAGCCCGCTGAGCGGGCTCAACAAGGTCAATCAAATAAAAAAATCACGTGGATTGGCCGCATCTCGATGGAGGCGGGACTACAACCCCGAAAGTTGTAGTCCCACCTCCTTCCCGACTTCTGAATGAAAATCACCCCCATAGAGTACAAAAGGAAGGAAGTTATGCTAAACCTTTATAAAACACTGTTTAGGCCTCAGTTGGAGCATTGTGTCCAATTTTGGGCACCACATGTTGGGAAAGACGTCAAGGTCTTGGAGAGGGTGCAGAGGAGATTTACCAAAATGGTACCAGGGATGAGGGACTTCAGTTATGTGGAGAGATTAGAGAAACTGGTATTGTTCACTTTAGGGCAGAGAAGGTTAAGGGGAGATTTAATACAAGTATTCAGAATTTTGAGGGGTTTTGATAGAGTAAATAAGTAGAAACTGTTTCCAGTGGCAGGAGGGTTGGGGGTGATTTTGCCAATGGGGAGCTTTTGGAGGCGGGACTCCCACTTGCTGGGTTTCAGTCCCGCCTCCATCAACTTCTGGCCAACCCACGCTATTTTCCCTTGATTGACCTTGTTAAGCCTGCCCAGCAGGCTTAGCAGGCCAATTAAGGGGAAGCTGGTTGCAGAGAACGTCAACAGATGAATTGTCATCGTTTGACAGCTCTGTGAAGTGACATTCTCTGTAGTTTGATGAGGTCTTGAATTCAAGATCTCATCAAACATCTTTCTTTTGCAGAAATTAGATGGTTGTTGCATTGGAGAATGCAACGGCCATCTGTCATCTCCAACGCGGAGGTGCAAGACTCTCCGCATAACCACCGACTGAAGCCTGCAGGAAGAAACAAAGGTAAGTACACTTTTTCTAACACTTTGCACTTACCTCAGATACTCACTTCTCCACAGTTGCACCCATCACTCAGCTCCACAGCACACTTTTGGACTCCTCTGACCCCCGCAGACCCTCTACTTGCCTCGCTGACCTGGCGGGTTTCGAAGCCTTCGGGAAGCCTGCATCTTGTGAGGGCAAAAAGGGGATAATCCTATTTTCTGCCTGTTAACTACCTGTTAACAGGCAGTTAATTGGCTTTAATCCCTTCCCACCTCCAAGGAGATGGGACCTGGCGCGGGACGGCTACCCGCCTCCTGGCAAGATGGCATGGAGGCAGGCTGGGAGCGGGTTGGGCACCCACTCCCAAATTCTACCATTTTCTCTGCAGTCCTGCCTCCATACCCGCTTCCCCAGGGCTGGCAAAATCATGCCCTTGTTAACCAGAGGATACAGATTTAAGGTAATTGGTAAAAAAAAAGGCGACACAAGAATTTTTTTTTAACGCAGGGAGTTATGATGATCTGGAATGCACTGCCTGAAAGGGCGGTGGAAGCAGATTCATTAGTAACTTTCAAAAGGGAATTGGATAAATTGAAAAGGAAAACTTTGCAGCCTATGGGGAAAAAGAAGGGTAGAGGAACTAATTGGGTAGCACTTTCTAAGAGCCAGCACAGACACAATAGGCCGGATGGCCACTTCTATGATTCCATGATTCTATGATTATCCTTGGAGTGAAAAAAAAAGTTTGGTAGCCCTTCTAAATTGTACAGCTTGAGGTTGTCTAATCTTTCCTCCAGATGTTGTAAATTTGGAATCAGTCTTGCATCTCTTCTGTGGCATGTTGAGCAGAATTTAACAGTGCTTGAGACTGACATTCCGACCTTTAGGAATTGAAGTGGACCAGGATTTCCTCGGGTCATAGTGCTGAGCCCACCATAAATTGTGGGGTCAGCTGATTTACATAGGCAGAGGCATGCTGGCTATGTAAATGCAGTGGGGAGGGGAGGGAAGGAGAGGTAGGGCCAGGATGTATTGCGGAGAGGCAGAGACCTGGTGGAACTGTAGGATATAAAACCTACTGCTGCTTAAAAGGGCAATGGCAGCAATGGAGGAAGCAGGCAAGGATGGCAGCCAGATCGAAGAAACAAGCAGCAAACTTCATGAAGATGTACCTGTAATTCCTCCTAATAGAGGTACAGAGCTGAAGGGATGGTTTGTTTGGGGTTGAGGGCTGGAGATCCACCAATAATGTGGTATGCACTTTGTTCAGAGAGGTGGCAGTGAGTACTGCCTCCTTGAACCACAGGACTCCTTTGCAGTTCAAGAAGAAGTTTAACAACCTCACCAGAACAGCTATGGTAAGCCGCCTGCTCCCCCAACCCTTCCTTGCAGTGTCTTTATATGCGTGGCACTCCTTCATTCATTACCCTCTGGCAGTAGCGAGTGGAGGTTCTGCAGAAGCCTTTTTCTGGCTTTTTGCTTTTTATTTACTTCACCACATTGTCTGGTTATAGAAAGTGACATCTACCACTATCCCCGGTCCCTTTCTCCCTGTGCTAACTCTATTCCATTCATTGTGTACTCTTGCCACACCTTTTGACCAATGTGCAATAAAACTATCTTTACCTTTTTCATTATTTTAATAAAGATGTAGCCATACTTCATCAAAAGAATATAAGAAGTTGTGGCATTGCCACATTGGGGAAACACTGTGTGTATGTAGATAAACCTGTATAATCCCCTTTTAACTGCTGTATTCCCCTCCCCCCGCAAGACAGTTGCAAGCTGAGAGGAATAAAGCACGTTCAGACTTGCCTGCTGCTGATAGAAGGAAAACCAATCAGGTTCCAGCAGGTGACCAATCCGTGAGTCATCACAGGTTCACGGGCTTCACGAATTCAGTACTGTATTGTGAGAGTTGGAGTAAAGACCTATTTCTTGTAGCTCGCTGTGTTGCCTATTTCTTTACGCGGGAGACCGTAGTCCCCCACATTGGTGACCCCGAATGTCGGCGGCCAAAGCCTCCGACTCACGCAACCCAACAGAGGCCAGCAACGACCTGATGGCAACCAGCAGCAGCTTGATGTCGGCCGGCGCCGCGCCCTTGAAGCTCCCCACCTTCTGGGAACACCAAGCACCAGCTTGGTTCGCGCACTCGGAGGCCCAATTCACCCTTCGCAGGGTTCAAGACGATGAAGAAAGGTACCTCCACGTAGTCTCAGCACTAGCAAGCTCTACCGCCGCCGAAGTTCTCGACCTGCTGGGGAACCCACCACAGACCGGCAAGTACTCAACCATTAAGGGCCGCTTGCTGCAGGCTTACGGCCTGTCCAAGGAGGAGAGGGCCCACAGGCTTCTCTCACTACCAGGCCGCGGCGATTCTACCCCGACCCAGTTGATGAGCCGGATGCTTGCGCTCCTGGGCTCTGAACCGCAGTGCTTTTTGTTTCGGGCCCTTTTCCTCAGCCTGCTTCCTCAGCAGGTACAGACTGCCCTCGCGGGGTCCCCGATCATGGACTGCGTACAACTGGCAGCCGCCGTGGACAAAGTTTTCACCGTCGCCCAACTCGGCTGTGCAGCCGCGAGGCTCCCCGACACCACCGAGCGCGCGCCGCCACTCCAGGCCGCAGAACTGTGCTACTACCACGCGCGTTTCGGCCACAAGGCCCAACGCTGCAGAGCACCCTGCTCTTTCGATCAAACCAAGATGGCCGCCCGGCCCAACGCACCAGATCCGCGCCGCCACCTAGGCCCGCTTGACCGCACCCCTGCCGCCACGATGGCCATTGGCACCGCAGGTAAACTGCTGTATATAACCAACTCTCTTTCAGGGCGCAGATTCCTTTGCGACACCGGAGCCCAATGCAGCATAATTCCTGCCTCCCAGCTCGACGTCCAGGCAGGCCGTAGCGGCCCACCCCTCGTGGCGGCAAATGGCGCAGCCATCGCTACTTTCGGAAAGCGACGGACCGAGGTTTATTTCAACGGCCAGCGATTTACGTGGGATTTCGTGATGGCCTCGGTGGCACATCCTTTGCTGCGCGCCGATTTTCTTTGCGCCCACGGACTCCTGGTCGACGTCCGCGACAGGCGCCTGATCGACGCAGCAACTTTCGCTTCACTGGCCTGCCAGCAGAGCAACAGCCCGGCCCTCGTCGGGTCCTGCTCCGCCCCGGCGCATGACGACTACGCCCGCCTACTCGCAGATTTCCCGAGGCTCACACAACCGACCTTCTCAGCCGCGGCAGCCAAGCATGGGGTCGAGCACCACATCGCCACTACGGGACCACCAGTGTTCGCTCGAGCCAGACGCCTGGACCCAGCCAAGATGGCGGTGGCCGAGGAAGAATTCGCCACGATGGAAAAACTGGGCATCATCCGCCGCTCGAACAGCCCTTGGTCGTCCCCCCTCCATATTGTGCCCAAGCCGGGCGGTGGCTGGCGCCCCTGCGGCGACTACAGATGGCTCAATGACACCACCATGCCCGATAGATACCCCATTCCGCACATCCAAGACTTCTCGGCACATCTAGCAGGAAAGTCCGTCCTTTCCAAGGTCGACCTGATTCGCGGCTACCATCAGGTCCCCGTCCACCACGCAGATGTCCAGAAGACGGCGGTCATCACCCCCTTCGGACTGTTCGAGTTCCTGCGCATGCCCTTCGGGCTTAAGAACGCTGCACAGGCCTTCCAACGGCTCATGGACTCCGTCCTACGGGACCTGAGCTTCCTGTTCGTCTATCTGGATGATATCCTCGTGGCCAGTACCAGCAAGGCCGAGCACATCGCGCATTTGCGCTCCCTTTTCCAGCGCCTCAGCCAACACGGGCTAATCATCAACCCGGCCAAATGCCAGTTCGGAGCAGCCCAAATTGACTTTCTCGGCCACAGAATCTCACCAAGGGGAGCCATTCCCCTACCTTCCAAGGTGCAGGCGGTGGCGGACTTTCCCCAGCCCACCTCGGTTAAGGCGCTGCAGGAATTTTTGGGGATGGTCAATTTCTATCATCGGTTCATGCCCAAGGCCGCCGCACTCATGCGCCCCCTCTACGAAGCCACCGGGGCAAAACGGGCAAAGAGCAACTCACCTGGTCCAGCGAGATGGCGACTGCCTTCCACCAGACCAAAAGCGCCTTGGCCAATGCCACACTACTGGCCCACCCCATCCCGGGCGCCAAGACCGCCCCCACCACGGACACCTCGGATTACGCCGTCGGCGCCGTCCAGCAACAGTGGGTCGAAGGCGCGTGGCAGCCACTGGCATTTTTCAGCCGACAGCTGCGCAAGAACGAGCAGGCTTATAGCACGTTCGACAGAGAGCTCCTGGCCCTGTTCCTGGCAATCCGGCACTTCCGTTTCCTTCTGGAAGGCCGGCCATTCACCGCATTCGTGGACCACAAGCCGCTCACTTTCGCCATGGCCAAAGTAACTGAGCCCTGGTCCGCGCGCCAACAGCGCCAACTCAACTTCATCTCGGAGTTCACCACGGACATCCGCCACGTCGCCGGCAAGGATAATTTGGTGGCCGACTGCCTCTCAAGACCCTCGCTCCACGCAGTGCACCTGGGCGTCGACTACGCCAGCATGGCGAGAGACCAGGCTGCCGACGCGGAGATCCAGGCCCTCAGGACATCAACTACCAGTCTCACCCTGGCCGACATCCACTTCCACGCAGCTGGCACAACCCTCCTGTGCGATGTCTCAGTCCCTTCGCCTAGGCCGGTCGTTCCATCCGCCTGGCGCAAGCGAGTTTTCGACATCACCCACGGCCTCTCACATCCAGGGATGTGTGCGTCTCAGAAACTTATGTCCGCCAAGTTCGTCTGGCCTGGACTCCACAAGGATGTGAGAGACTGAACCAACACATGCGTGCCGTGTCAGCGCGCTAAGGTCCAGCAGCACACCAAGGCGCCATTGGAGTGTTTCCCGGTGCCTGAGAGGCGTTTCGACCACATCCACGTCGATCTGGTAGGCTCCTTGCCACCGTCGCATGGTTTTACACACCTGCTCACGATCGTCGACTGCACCACCAGATGGCCCGAGGTTGTTCCCCTCGCCTCCACCACCACGACCGACGTCGCGCGAGCATTCATCTCGACATGGGTGGCCCGGTTCGGCGTGCCGACCGACATATCCTCGGACAGAGGCCCCCAGTTCACCTCCCACTTGTGGAATGCCATCATCGCCGGCCTCGGCACCAAGTTGCACAGGACAACAGCCTACCACCCACAGGCCAACGGGCTCTGCGAGCACTTTCATCGTTCTTTGAAAGCCACTCTCCACGCCAGCCTGGTCGATACCAGCTGGATCGACAAACTACCCTGGTTTCTCCTGGGATTGCGTACCGCGCCCAAAGAGGACCTCCGCGCCTCTGCGACCGAGATGGTCTACGGCCAACCGCTCAGAGTACCAGGCGACTTCCTCCCCCTGACAACAGAGCCGTGGTCAGCCGCCAGACAGCTTTCCCTGCACCAGGACGCGGCCCAGCAATTCCGTCCAGTGCCCACTTCGCAACACGGCCCGCAGCCGTCCTACGTGCCTCGAGACTTACGACATGCGGAGTTCATCTTCGTGCGCCGGGACGTGCACAGAGGCCCGCTGCAGGCACCATACACCGGCCCCTTCCCAGTATTGGAGATGGGGGACAAAGCTTTTCTTATCGATGTCGGTGGGAAGCCGGACCTTATTTCAGTAGACTGCCTCAAACCGGCGCACCTGGACCTTAGCTTCCTGTTTTGGCCGGCTCTTCCCCCACGGCGGGGCAGACCTCCCGCGTTGGTGGCAGCCCCACAAGAGGACCAAGACACGCCAGAACCTTACTTTCCGGCCGCCGCCCCACCTTCGCCGGCAGCCCGTCCAGCCAGCCCACCGGCAGACCAGCCGCCAGACCAGCCGACGAACCAACCGGCCGACCTCCCAGACAGCCCTCCTCACACGCCAGATGGCTACTACAGCCGCTACGGCCGCTTGGTCAAACCTCCGCAGAGACTGACTTTTACAGTTAACGAGGATTCTGGGGGGGCGTATGTGGCATTGCCACATTGGGGAAACACTGTGTGTATGTAGATAAACCTGTATAATCCCCTTTTAACTGCTGTATTCCCCTCCCCCCGCAAGACAGTTGCAAGCTGAGAGGAATAAGGCACGTTCAGACTTGCCTGCTGCTGATAGAAGGAAAACCAATCAGGTTCCAGCAGGTGACCAATCCGTGAGTCATCACAGGTTCGCGGGCTTCACGAATTCAGTACTGTATTGTGAGAGTTGGAGTAAAGACCTATTTCTTGTAGCTCGCTGTGTTGCCTATTTCTTTACGCGGGAGACCATAGTCCCCCACAAAGTAAACTTTTTAGTTATTTTATTGAGCTTTACTTAGAAGTAGGAGCATGAAAAGCAGATTAATTTTCAGGGCACCCGCTTTTTTATTAATTCCACTTTGTCCTCAAGTCTTCACTGCTGATTAAATAATTTGGAAGCATGTTGAGAGCTGACTGGGTCCCAGCAGAATACACTAAAGTAATTAAATCCTTACTAATAGGTCACCTGAATGGAAATGTAGATTGGGAGAAAGCAAACCTTTGAAATTAGCTTCACAACTGGAATAAGAATTGAAATTCTGAGAGCTTGAGGATGCATAAACTATACTATCCTGCCCCCATTTTAACCCCTCCTCTCCAAAATCCTCACCCTCAATCTTCACAAAGATCAAATCTTCTTAGACTTAGTTATCAAAATCAAGGCTCTCAACCCAACTGCCTCTACAGGGGCGATTTTAACCCTAATCACTTACGCAGAAACCAGGGGGGTGGGCAGTTAAAACCAGCTCAGTGACTTATCCTTTACGGATCCCACTGTCTCTAATTTTAACCAATTCTTCTGAGCAGGTGGCAAAGGCACCTGCCAGAAGCTAGTGGAGTCCTTCTTTAACTTTGCAGATACATAATCGGGTCCCAACTAGCCAGGTAAAGACAATGGGAAGAGGATCAAGGACCAGAAGAGGCCATTTAAGAAACCTTTTTAAACTTTTGGGGCCAGTAGGCATAGGAGTGTGTCTCCAGGGCCCTTAAAGAAAGTTGAGGCCTCCTCTGCCCAAGACATTCCCTCCCTCCCCCCAACCCCCAGCCTTCTTATGAGACCCTCCCAAACCCTGCCCAGCAATAACTTCCTGCCAGAAAGCACTGCTTTGATGTCGGCCAGCCTTCTGCTGCCAGTTAAAATACCCCATTTGATTTGTTCCAATCTTTTCTCCGGCAAAAGTAGTGGATTCTCATCCTCCTTCCCACCGCTCACCCTTGTATTCAGTTTCTGCCTCATCAAAATCATAGAGTGTGATTGTGAGTGTGGCACATCCACCTCAGCCTATTTACTGCTTCCAACACTGTGACTGCCTCCATCCTCCAATATCTCTCCTCTGCAGTTCACTTATATGATTCTACCTTCTCATGGTTTCATTCATACTTGTTGCATTGCAATTGTGACAAGGATAATCTTACAAATTCTGCACTCCCGCTGGACAAAGTTCTTCACAGGTAGTGTAAATTTGTAAACTTACCCCTTGCATCTCCTCCTCCTGTGCTTACATGGTCATCTCTGGTGTGCCTTTCCTATCCAACATACTTTGGCAACATAATTGGAAAACACAGCGTTGCTTCCACACGCATGCCAATAACACCCAATTTTATCTCTTTGTCTCTTCCATCTAACCCAAGGCTGTTATTGCATTCGGTCACTGTACATCTTTATGATATAAATGAGTTGAAATTTCCTCCAGTTGTATGTTAAAAATCCGAAGCTATACTTTTCTGCTCTCTCCATCAGCAATGTGCCTCTCGCCTTGATTTCATCAACCTCTCAAGTTGCCACCCCAGGCTAAGTCACAGATTTGTGTACCTTCTGCATAATGCTTGAATCCAAGCTTAGCTTCCTTACTTGCATCCAATCGTTACCAAGATTGCTTTGTTCCATCTCGCAAACATCGCCTACCTTCGCCTTTATCTTTCCCCCATTGCTGCTAAAATCCTAATCATGACTTTATCAACTTGAGGCTTGACTTCAGCCCAACTAGTTCAGTAGGAGTAGCAAAGTGCTATGTGATGTAATGGCCAGTAACCAGTTCTCTCCAGGACATGCCATAAACTGTTTTTGTTATCAGTTTAGATGGATATTTTAAAATCTTAATACTTTTGTTAAGGTTCTTCAACAACATTACCAATACGCTGGCATCTACATGACTTCTGTCAAAAAAGTTGAACAATGGAGCCATCTTGTTAATGCATTCGAGCTGATGCGATTATCTACTACTTATGAGAAATCTTTGCACCATCAAGATTTAGGTTCTATAATTCCCAGAGCTGGAGAGGGTATGTGGTCAATTTCATCCTGTGTGGGTTGGAACCCAGCAATTTCAGGATTTTGCCCCATTTGTCCCAGCCGCTTAAATTCCAGAAAGGGAGGCGGTAGGAGGATCTTCCACCGACCAAGGGAGTGCTTTTTAGGAAGTTCCTGGGCTCCCTTTGGAATTTTGCCCTTAATGTACTTGAAAGGCCTCAGCAGAACTCACACAAGCTAAGAACTGGCATGAGTCTCTTTGATGTATTTTAAAGGCATGAAACCTTCACCAGAATAAGGTAATCGATGCTGGAGGGGACCGATTACTTTTTCTAACGGAGCCGAAGACTGGGAGGGTGGGGGGAGAGGGGGGGAGGAGTTCTTTGACCCACTTGTGCCTCTGGAGAACCTCGGGCAGAGTGGTGCCATGCAAGACCAGATTGGGTCAATCCAGAGCATGTGCATGACCCTGTCCCTGGGATTTGGGTGGGGCCTTTGTTCTGAGACAAGGGCAGACAGGGTTCCACTCCACTGTACTAACACTCGCTTTGTGGGCCCCCAAGAATTTTGGGGTCTCCAATTAGGATGTATTAAGATTGTCCTATTATCATGTAGGCTGATGTTTCCAAATTAGTCATATAGTTTTGCAGACAATAAAGCAAAATAAGAATAAATATACTCAGATAATCTTATGCCATGTGTTTTTGCTTTAAGTAAGCCATGGATTTATATAGGCATTATTATTTCAAAATAATAAATGTGAAATGCCTTGAGAAAGGGTTGCAATAATGTACTATATAAAAGTAAGCCTTTCTTTTCTGTTAATGCATATGCTTGAAAGCATCCTTTGAGTGTGGCTGTTATGATGCAAACGTTGTTTAAGTAATCCATAATGATGATAAACCTTTTCTTTTTCTATCATCCTTTTTATTGCCTACAAAACCATTTGGAAAATGGTTGTTTTTTTATAAGCCCCTAATGAAAGTATATTACTTAACATATAGAGTATATTGAATTGATGTGGCCTGAGAACTGCGTTTTAGAATGTTTTCTTAATTTTGCTGAATTTTGACTGAAATATAAGTCAATTTGAAGGTCATCTTAGTATGGTTGATACCATGATGATCCAATACCTCTATTTACAAAGGTCCATTGAAATGCACATTCAGCTTAGCATCCCCGGGATTGACAGCTATGCATTATCTTTGTGATCGGCAGATTTAAGTTATAATTGACTTTAAAGACAAAATTCATATCTGTAGGATTCGCAAAATTGAACATTGTCCTATAAGGGTCTATTGGCAGAAAAGGCCTTAATTTTAAAGACTGTTTTAAAAGAAGCCCAGAAAAAGGGGCATACAAAATGGCCACCAGACCCCGTGACCAGCTTTTTGGGACATTTTAAAATGGTTCCTGCAGTCCACAGACAGCTTTTGTGAATTCAGCCCACAGTGAGTTCTGGAATGCATTTTCGGAGAATGCGAAACCAGACAGAACCCCATACATATGGATTGGATGCAGATCCAATCAGATCAGCCTGTAGATAAAGGCCATCAAAATGTTTACCCAGACAAAGGGAAACAACTTCAAATTCAAAGGGGAACATCAAGACCCATTAAAGACAATACAAGGTCATTCCAGACCAGAGATGGCAGTTACCAGCCATCCCGAAAGTACTTTAAACACAATGACTACCCCTCTGTGCTACAAGCCCACCAAAAGTTAAACAAAGACTAACCTTGATATGTTGGGAGATAAGGGCCTCCATGAGTAGTATAACTGGAGACCTGGGGTAGCCATTAGGAGTTCGAGTTCGGAGAGAGAGCAGTGCGGGAGAGCAAGAAGAGCTTTGTAGAGATCATTTTTGAGAGATCGTTCGGGGGTCCGAAGAAGGTGCAGTTCGGTTAGGAGTTCGGGTTAGGTAGAGAGGCCGTTCAGACTCGGAAGAAGAAGACGATTTGGTAGACGATTGGGATCGGAGACGTCTTGAAGACTTTTCTAACTGGGACTGGTGAGCATGTTTCTGGCCCTTCATAATCTAATCTAGCTAGGTTTAGGGGGTGGGCATTTTAGGGGATAATTAACAATGAGTTGTTGTCCCTCGATGTTCCGTGTGTTTCCCTATTTCATGGTGAACCATGTAAAGTATAATATGCCTGTGGATATATTGGTTAGTACTGTATTATGATTTGTTTTTCCCTCCCATGTACCTTATTTTGGCTTACATTCAATTTTTCCTTTATGCAATAAAATTTCACTTCGTTTCATTAAACTTGGTCTACAGAGTATTCTCTGCATTGTAGTTCCTGCCTCAAAGTCCAGTGTACAGAACCTAAGGGGTGAGTGGGTCGAACCACTCGGTAAATTACTGTGCAAAAGAGAGAGGCCTCACCAGAGAGAGAGACCTAGCAAGAAAAAAACCTTTACATATCCAACGGTAAATCTGGTTTATAGTTTTCACTGCACCATTGATGATTGTCTTCTAATTTTTGAACTGGTGTAATTCAATGTGACGGAGAAGAAAATTCTGTGTCGTTCCATAATTAACCTTGGAAATTTGATCAAAATGTTGAAGCATTTTTCCATGAAGGTGTTTAGTAAACCTTTTTCATTTGTTCAGAAACACATGACAAAATGTCAAATTGCATCAAAAGATATAATTGTGCCATTTCTGGTGTAAAGTAGTAGGTAAACCTGTCTTGTCCAAAGCCTGTGCTTGCTATACTGCTTAGTTAATCAGAGAAAGCCCATCTCCTAGATCCAGTATAGTCTAAAGCCATGCAGACCAGTGGATCCGAGTATACAAGCCCATCCTCCTATAACATCTGAGGTTCAGCTGTCAGTTCTCTACAAAACTGATGCATTTAAGGGGAAGCTAGGTAAATACATGAGGGAGAAAGGAATAGAAGGATATGTTGATAGGGTGAGATGAAATAAGGTGGGAAGAGACTCGCATAAACACTGGCATAGACCTTTGTGTAGATCAGCCAATAGTTTATATTTCCTGAACTTCTCATGAATGCTTTATTTGCTGTTGTAGCTGCAGTACTACGTGCTTTAAATATTGAAATACTTTAACTAGTTTTATGCATTTATTTTCTAATCCACATACTGATTAAAATTCTGCTGAAAGTACAATATGGTTTCAAATATTTTAAGAGCTTTTCCTTCCCAGGTTTAATTAACCAACCAGGTATTCAAGTTCTTGCTGTAAGAATACAAATGTAACTCTGCGTCAGTGCCCAACTCTACTAGGATTTATTTTTTTATAAACAGAATGCTGCTGTTCCTTCTTGTCTGAGCATCATGTTCAAATTTAACTAAATTCTGAGCCATGAAATTACCTAATAAAATTACTAATTTTAATGTTAAATCTTTTGAGGCACTATTGTGTTAGTGACCAAACTTCATGAGTCACTAAGAATATTATTTATGTCAAGTACCTGGACTCGAGTGATCTATTCTATTAAGCTCTTTTTGTGGTCAAAATATCAGTTAATAACACAACAGCATAAATATGCAAAATAATTGTTTAAATGTTTTAAGAGCTTTAGGGGGCAAAATTGGATCATGCCCCCTTTGGGGCGCTAACTTCACCGGGGCACTACTTCCCGAAAAAGTTAGCGCCCCCGCGCCCAAAATTCACTGGTAGCGCTCCAAGAGGGAGGCGGGGTGCTACTGGAAGAGGAGTGCCGGGCTCATGGAGTGCAGCTGGCACTCTGCGGGGGAGCTTCAAAGGAGGCTGGGGATGGCAACGGGGGCAGGTACTGGCAGGCGGCCAGCAACAAAAATGGCCACCCAGCACCTCCCCTTTAATTTGCACCGCCTCAGCCACACGTATGCCTCCTTGACCCTGTCGGACATAGCATCCGGCAGTAAGTCAGGGGGCGCTACCGAAGATCGCGGCTGAGGCGCGAGTGGGGCGCTGTGCATGGCGATGACGTCATCACCGGAGGTGCAGCACCATGGGGTGCTAACGGTTATCATCACCGCCGCTAACCTCCCACTGAATTTCACGGGAGGCATTAGCGGCACTGTGTCCGGGCGCTAGTTGCTTTGCCCTCTTAGGGCGCTAATGGGAGGCGCAAATTAACCGACTTTTTCCTCCTTAGCCTTTTCCTTCTCAGGTTTAATTAACCAACCAGGTATTCAAGTTCTTACTCTAAGAATACAAATATGTTGGCTTGTGTTAACTCTGTTTTTTATGTTTATGTGCTGGGCATTGAATCCTAAAAATTCGTGGCCGCCATGAGAGTTGCCGGTGTCACGGCGGCCTCGGGTTAACGGCCGCTGAAAATGGATGAAGCGCTACCGGAGAAAAATTCGCACTGGGGGCGCGCTAACTTACCATGTAATGCCCTCCTGGTGGCATTAGTGCAGACATCGGAGTTGAAGTTGCTGTCCAGGAGCAGCGTTCCAGCTTCCAACAGCCTCTGGAAGCATGGCAATAGAGTTCGCTAGGCATTGTGGGAAATTAATAGGGCAATGCATTAAAAGGGCAATGCCTTCTGAACTGATAAAAATAAAAATGAAGTGAAAAAATTCAGTATTCAGCCCTTGCTGCCTTAAAAATAATTAACATTAAGAAGTCCCAGATGGGAGTCTTCAGCTCTTAAAGCTGAATTCCCTTCCGCACCTCAAAAAATAGGAAAAGTGCTCATTGAAACTTATAAAATTCTAACAGGACTAGACAGACTAGATGCAAAAAGGATGTTCCCAATGGCGGGGGAGTCCAGAACCAGAGGTCACAGTCTAAGGATAAGGGGTAAGCCATTTAGGACTGAGATGAGGAGGAATTTCTTCACCCAGAGAGTGGTGAACCTGTGGAATTCTCTACCACAGAAGGCAGTTGAGGCCAATTCATTAAATATGTTCAAGAAGGAGTTAGATATATTTCTTAAGGCTAAAGGGATCAAGGGATATGGGGAGAAAGCAGGGGCAGGGTACTGAATTTGGATGATCAACCATGATCTCATTAAATGGCGGAACAGGCTCGAGGGGCCGAATGGCCTACTCCTGCTCCTATCTACTATGTTTCTATATTTCTATGTTAGCACTAACACAAATGGCAGAGCAAGCAAGGGAAAGGGCACCCGGGGTCTCGCACGCAGCACTCCAGCTTTGTGCAGGGGTCAACACAGCAAAAGAGGTCCTTTACCGACAGGGGTCAGGAGGCCCTCCAGAAAGAACAATGTGGGACCACATCACTGAGGCCATCACTGCCAGCAGTGTCGCCCCCCACCACCTGGCTCCAGTGCCCAAAGAAGCTTCGTGACCTCAGACCACTGATCAAGGTCAGTGAATGCATCTTCAAAAGCTGTCTCCTACCAACTGCACCACTAGCCTCACACACTGCTCATTGCATGACTCCCCCTCCCTCTGCAATCACTCACCTACCAACAATCTGTACCAATCATGAGGCACATCTTCCATTCCTAGCCTCACCTCATCCATTTGGACCTAAACAGCGGCAGCACCGAGGATACGGCACCTCCAATGATTTCAACAACAACGAAAAACAAGGAGTGACGTCACAGGACAGCAGGTAGGTGATTGGTGGGTGAGTATTAACGTTTTTTCTCTCTAACCTAGGACAGTGGTTTAAACTAGGAGTGGGAAACTATAACGTACTTTATTAAATTTATAACTTAATTAGTTAAACTAATTAATATAACTATAAATAGTCGTTGAATAAAGACTTTAACTAATTAAATAAATTAAATAAAGTTAGATGAAGATATGGCAGAGCAGGCTGTGTGTCTGGACTGCAATATGTGGGAGTTTGTGGACAGCGAGACTGTCCTGAGCAAACACGTCTGCAGGAGATGTCTCCATCTCGAATCTCTCCGGCTCAGAGTCATTAAGCTGGATTGCGAGTTGGAGACACTCCAACACATAAGGAAAGGGGAGGAGTATCTGAACAGTTTGCTCCAGACTTTGGTCACACCTCGTAGAAAGGTGCAGGATCAGAATGGGGTTGGTGTGACCGATAGTGTGCAGAGTAAGGGGAACCCAGGTAAGAAAGGGAATGAGGATCCACAGAACTGATCCTATCCAACAGGTACAATGTACTTGCTACCTGTGAGGATAAGGATAAAGACTGTCGGAAGGACAGCCAGAATGCGGACCATGGCACTTTGGAGCAGGAGGCTGTCCTAAGGGGGAAGAGGAGGAGGAGAGGAAGTGTAATGTGGTGGTTGTAGGGGATTCTATAATTAGGGGGACAGATTGCATCCTTTGTAAGCAAGATCGAGAGTCCCACATGGTATGTTGCCTACCTGGTGCCAGGGTAAGGGACATCTCGAACCGGCTTGAAAGGATATTGGAGAGGGAGGGAGAGGATCCAATCATTGTGGTCCATGTTGGGACCAACAACATAGGGAAGAGTAGGCAAGAGGTCCTGTTTGGAGAATACCAGGAGCTAGGAGCTAAATTAACGAATAGGACATCAGGGGTTATAATCTCTGGATTAGTACCTGAGCCACATGCAAATTGGTGTAGAGATGTAAACACGTGGCTGAAGGAGTGGTGTGGGGAAGAGGGGTTCCATTTCATGGGGCACTGGCACCAATATTGGGACAGGAAGGAGCTGTACCGTTGGGACAGGCTCCACCTGAACCAGTCTGGGACCAGGGTCCTAGCGGAAAGGACTTTAAACTAGTAAATGGGGGGCGGGCTCAGGGGGAAATTGCAGTACAAATAGTAGTTCAAAAACAAACGAAAGGGAAGAGAGTAGAGTAACAGTCAGAAATTGTACTTTAGGCACTACAGGTAAAGGGTAAACTAAAAGATGTAAAGCGATTAAACCAGAGGAGAGAAATAAAAATCATGTGAGTAAAACATCAGAGCTGAAGGACAGGCTAGGATGTGTGGCCCAAATGAGCATTCTTTATACAAATGCACGGAGTAAAAGGAATAAATTGATGAACTGCAGGCACAAATTAAAATGGGAGGATATGACATGGTAGCCATTACTGAGACATGGCTGCAAAATGGTCAGGACTGGGAACTAAATATACCAGAGAAAAAGGCAGAGGGGGAGGAGCAGCCTTAGTGAGTAAGGATGAAATCACTTCAATGAAAAGAGAGGATTTAAAAAGAGTAAAGTAGCCAGTGAATTAAGAAATAGGAAAGGTGTAGTGTATGTACCTTTAAGAGAGAACTACTTTTACAGCTCCTGTATACTGTAGTACCGGCAGTGACCACACCTGTATATAAGCCTTGAGCAGGCATCTGTACTGTCAGTCTTTAGACTACCCTTCTCCAGTAAACACCTGTTGATTGTTAATTTACAGCCTCCGTCTAGTTATTGGAAAACATCATACTTTAAGAATCACGGATTCAACAGTGGCGACGAGGTCGATTCGAATCTACCTGCAACTCTGCATTTCCTTTCAAGGATTCGCTCCGGGAGGACGGTGGAAGAAAGTCGAGGCCAGAAGCATGGGCGTCGACCACGAGCAACCGCCCAGTCATCTGGCAGAGAGTGAACATCGCAGGGGAGGCTGTTGAGAGCTGGGCTTGGTTCTCCAGCCACGACGATCCAGCAACAGACTGGCAACAGGTACAGCGCAGAGCCTTCCCGGACAGCGGCGGCTGGAGCCGACCGATGGCACAGAAAAGGCCGAGCAGCATCGACGGTGTAAGAGAGAGGGTGAAGCGCACAGGGCGCAGCCGGGGGTTGAAAACCGAGCAGCGTCGACGGAAAACAAAAAGAGAGAGAGGGTAAAGCAGCAGCCGGGGTTCAGGACCGAGCGGCGGCAATGAGAGAGGCGCACAGGAGAACGCGCCGAGCGCAGCCAGGACTCAAGGGCTGAGCAGCGTCCGCGGGGAAAGAAAGGAAGCGCGGGAGATGCCATTGAGCCGCGGAGAAGAAGGGAGAGCGCGGGAGACGCCATTTTAGAAGCCGCAGCGGAGAAGAAGGGCGAGTGCGGGAAGAAAGGAAAGCGCGGGAGACGCCATTTTGAGCCAGCAGAGAAGAAGGGAGAGAGTGGGAGACGCCATTTTAGACAGTTTAACCACACCCAGGGATGCCGAAGAGTGGCAGTGTCACTGCGTTCGACAATGAAGTCGAAGATTGGGCGACATATGTGGAACGCATTGAGGTGTACTGTAAGGCAAATGAAGTGCCAGATGCTAGGAAAGCACTGGTTTTGTTGAATTCCATGGGTGCAAAAACTTATGGCTTACTGCGAAACCTAATAACCCCAGAGAAGCCAATGGATAAGGATTTCAAAAGCATAGTGGAAATCCTACAGGACCACTTAAACCCCACACCGCTGCTGATAGCAGAAAGATTTAAGTTCCACAAAAGGAACCAGCATAAAGACGAAAGTAATGCTGAGTACTTAACGGAACTGCGCAAGCTATTGAAACACTGCCAGTTTGGATTGGGACTAGCAGATACGTTAAGGGACAAGTTTGTGTGTGGGCTTCAAAGTGAAGGAACCCAGAAACGGCTTCTATCAGAAAAGGATCTTACGCTGGACAAGGCTTTCAGCATGGCAGTATCACACGAAGCAGCCGCACGGGGTGCTGCAGAGATATAACGGAGACCGCAAGAATATGGCACCAATGAAATGTCATATGGAGCAGGGAAGTGTTATCGCTGCGGCAGAACAACACACGACCAGAAGGATTGTTGGTTCAAGGACCAAGTGTGCAGACAGTGTGGAAAAGCAGGACACATAGCAAGAGTCTGCAGGTCAGGGAAGAAAACCAGCAGCAAGAAATCTCCACAGGAGAAGTACAAAAAGGTACATAAGGTGATGGACAGTAGTTCAGACGAACAGAAAAGTGATACAGACTCCGGAAGCAAGGAGCTGGGTTGTCTGAAACTACATAAGGTAATCAAAATGGAAGATCACCAGACTATCTGGGTCACGCTCAAGGTAGACAGAGTCCAAGTGAAAATGGAATTGGACACAGGATCAGCCCTAACAGTCATAAACCGAAGGGACTACAAGCGGCTATTTTCACATATACCCTTGAAAGCTACAGCGATTGTCTTGAAGACGTACATGGGGCAAAAAGTCTACCCCAAAGGAAAAATAAGGGTGAACGTGATATACAAAGGCCAGGAAATACCCAAAATGGACCTATATGTATTACCAGATGGAGGACCACCACTACTAGGATGTGAATGGATCCGGAAGATACAATTAGATTGGCATTCCATACAGGCACTGAAGGTTGAGGCCAAAAAGGATGATGACGTCACACCTGGACGACTGTCAAAAATGCTAACTGACGCACAAGAAGTGTTCCAGGAGGGACTTGGAACACTAAAAGGCATAACAGCGACGATTAAAATAGAGGAAAATGCAAGCCCAAAGTTTTTTAAGGCCAGACCGGTGCCTTATGCGATCCGACCAGCCGTCGAAGCAGAGCTGGAAGGGTTGGAATGTTCAGGAGTACTGTCCAAAGTGGACTGGAGCGAGTGGGCTACACCCATCGTTCCTGTAATGAAGAGGTCATTGAGTAATACACCTGGGGAACCAAAGAAGGTCCGCATCTGTGGGGATTTTAAGGTGACAGTGAACCCAGTCCTTCACACAGTATAATATCCGCTTCCAAGGATTGAGGATATTTTTGCCTCACTATCTGGAGGTAAACGTTTCACCAAGATTGATCTGGCCCAGGCGTACCTGCAAATGGAGGTAGAAAAAGCCTCGAAACAATACCTCACGATCAACACTCATAAAGGTCTCTACCAATACAACCGGCTGGTGTTCGGGGTAGCATCGGCTCTGGCTATTTGGCAAAGGGCAATGGATCAAGTCCTGCAAGGGATTCCAGGGACCCAGTGTTATTTGGACGACATCCTGGTCACGGGCGAAAATGACAGTGATCACCTCGCCAACCTGGAGAAGGTGCTCACTAGATTAAAGGAATATGGGCTCCGAGCTAATCGCCACAAGTGCGAGTTTTTCCAGAAGCAGATCTCGTATTGTGGCCACGTCATTGATGAAGAGGGGTTACATAAGTCCCCTGAAAAGATTGAGGCAGTAGTCAAGGCTCCAGCACTGGAAAATGTGTCACAACTGAGGTCGTTCCTCAGGCTGGTGAACTACTACCATAAGTTCTTACCAAATTTGTCTACAGTATTACACCCACTGAACACCCTACTGCAAACGGGGGTACCATGGAAGTGGAATGACGAATGTAAATGAGCTTTCCAGAAGTGCAAAGAATTGATCACATCAAAAGAGGTGTTTGCCCATTTCAACCCAGCACTACCAATTCGGTTGGCGTGTGATGCATCACCCTATGGTATTGGAGCGGTGCTATCGCACAAATTCCCAGACGGGTTGGAGAGGCCAGTAGCCTTTGTGTCTCGGTCACTAACCTCAGCCGAGCGCAACTACGCCCAGATTGACAGGGAGGCCCTCAGCCTAGTATGGGGAGTAAAAAAATTCAACCACTATCTGCATGGGCAGAAGTTCACCTTGCTGACTGACCACCAACCACTTGTCTCCATCTTTAATCCAAAGAAGGGCGTTCCGGTGATGACTGCACAACGGCTACAAAGATGGTCCCTTTTTCTAGGGGCGAACCAATATGAAATCGAGTATAAGGGCACGAAACAGCATGGAAATGCTGATGGGCTATCACGCCTGCCACTGCCTACTGCGGAGTAAGCACCAGCAGTGGACCCTATTGAAATATTTTATTCGTCGATAATTGAACGCTTGCCAGTAACTAACGCGGATATAGAGAAGGAGACCCGAAATGATCCGACACTGTCTCGGGTATATGATTTGACGGTGAAGGGGTGGCCAACACATGGCGACTCACTGTTGCCAGCATTCTCATCCAGAAGAGAACAGCTGTCAGTATGCCAGGGGACAGTGATGTGTGGATCCCGAGTGGTAATTCCACCCAAGTTAAGGGAGAGAGTGCTCAATGAGCTTCACGAAGGCCATCTGGGAGGGGTAAAAATGAAAAGCCTTGCTAGGGCTTATGTGTGGTGGCCGGGGTTCGATCAACAAATTGAGGACCTAATAAAGAGCTGCTCAGGATGCCAGAAGGTCCAAAATGCACCACCACATGCCCCTCTACACCCATGGGAGTGGCCCTCCTCTCCATGGCAATGGGTGCATATTGATTTTGCTGGTCCATTCATGGACTCAATGTTCTTAATAGCAGTGGATGCACACTCGAAATGGCCTGAGGTGATCAAAATGTCCTCCACCACTACAGAGAAAACGATTGCAGTCCTACGGACCATATTTGCCAGGAACGGCTTGCCAGAGCAGATTTGCTCTGATGACGGACCACAGTTTGTGTCCGAAGAGTTTCGGAAATTTATGAGAAGGAATGGGGTAAGGCATTACACATCTGCCCCGTATCATCCAGCCACAAATGGATTGGCTGAGAGGTTCGTACAAACCTTTAAAAAGGCAATAAGGGCCATGTGCGATGATGACATTCCACTACTGCATAAGGTGGACAATTTCCTGTTAGCCTACAGAAATGCGACACATGCAGTTACCAACCAGACCCCGGCCATGATGTTCTTTAACCGAAGGTTGAGATCTCGTCTGGATTTGCTCAGGCCAAATGTGCGAAGAAATGTTGAGGATAAGCAATTCCAGCACATCAACGAGAAGCCGACAAGGAGCTTCAATGTAGGACAACCAGTCTTGGCCCGCGACTACCGAACAGAGAAATGGCAATCCGGAACGATATGCACATGGCAGGGGCCACTAATGTACACAGTGGATGTCGGGGAGAACATTGTGAGACGCCACGTCGACAAGATCCTAGCATCACAGGAACGAGTCAACCCCATGTCTCACGTACCTGGGGATGAACACGACATATATCCCAGAAACAGTAGCATCGGAAGCTGATGAACCAACCGACGAAAGGGGGCCAGAATCGCCTCCGCACCAAGAACAAGACACTCAGGAAAGGCGCTATCCAGAAAGGATCAGGAAGCCGCCCCAAAGACTGAATCTATAAATGGACTATTTCAGTTAAATGTGCATGTTAAAGTGTTAACTGTTATTTGAATGTTATGGGTACTGTTAATCTAAAAGGGGAGGAATTGTAGTGTATGTACCTTTAAGAGAGAACTACTTTTACAGCTCCTGTATACTGTAGTACCGGCAGTGACCACACCTGTATATAAGCCTAGAGCAGGCATCTGTACTGTCAGTCTTTAGACTACCCTTCTCCAGTAAACACCTGTTGATTGTTAATTTACAGCCTCCGTCTAGTTATTGGAAAACATCATACTTTAAGAATCACGGATTCAACAAAAGGATTTATGACTGTAGTGGGAGTTGTGTATAGGACTCTTGGAGCAGCTCTGAAGTGCTACATTGTATAAATGCAGAGATTCAAAGTGTAGTAAAGGCAGAGTGGTTTTAATGGGGGATTTTAACTTTCATATTGATTGGGAAAAGCAGACTAGCACCTGTCAGAATGGTAGTGAATTTCTGGAGTGTGTCCGGGATAGTTTTCTACAACAATATGTCATAGAGGCAACAAGGGGGCAAGCCATATTAGATTTAGTAATGAGTAATGAGCCAAATTTAGTTAACAGCCTAACTCTGCGTGAATATTTATCCAATAGCGATCATAACATGATCGAATTCAACGTAGCATTTGAAAGGGAGAAACGCGAAACAGCTACTAAGATTCTAGATTTAGGTAAAGCCGACTTCGACGAAATGAGGCAGAGACTGTCCACAGTAAACTGGGCAAATCTGTTACTGGGTAATATGACAGAAGATCAGTGGGAGATGATTAAAAAATAATGGCCCGGAAATTCGGGTCGGGGGCTTCCCGCGGGTGTACGCCCCCGACCTGCACTTACCTTGCGTGCCGGCCGTTGAGCTGTGGGCCCCCGTGGAATTCCGATCCGGGGCCTGGTCCAGCTGCCGGCGCGCAGTGCTTGCGTATCCCAGGGGCGCAGTTAGTTCGATGCGTCCCCTGGGATCACGTGGGCCATGGAGAGACAATTGGAGCAGGGAATGCTCCATTCATAAGTCTGACAGGAAGTGCTGTCAAACTTAGAAATACTACGGGCCCCTTCTTCTTACAAAACATCACTAAATCTTCAAATAAATTTTTAAAAAATCACATTTTTTAAATAAACTATAAATTACATGAAATAACTATTTTAAACAATAATTTAAAATTTTTGAAAAAAATAATTTTATTTTCTACTGGGGCTAAAAATAAACTTACTTTGCTTTAAAGTATTTAAAAATAATAAACCTGTGGAAAAAATGTTTTAACTTTAATTAATTCACCACTTACCTTGTAAAAAGCAGGCCTTACACCTGCTTTTTACATTTCTAACTTCTGCAGGCTTACCTTCCCGGGAAAACCTGTAAAAAAAAAACGAAGTTCGATGCGCACGTGCAGCTTCTCCTGCGCACGCGTTCGACTTCTGAACCCCTGCTTTCAGGGGAACAGAAGTGCCGGTTTCCCGCGTATGCGCAGTGCATGCAGGAAACCGGCACTTCCATTGGGCCTACGGGTGAGTACCCCGTGCGTACTCACCCGTGGAGACCCGAATTTCTGGGCCAATTTAATGTGATACAGAACCAGTTTATACCACTGAGAGGAAAGAGTTCTACTTGCCAAAAAAAACCCAGCCATGGACAACTAAAGAGGCAAGGGACAGCACAAAACTAAAGGAAAGGGCATACAAAAATACAAAAAATAGCACATCCTGGCGAATGGGAAAGATACAAAGAACAGCAAAGGATCACAAAACAGATAGTAAGAGCTACAAAAAGGGAGTATGAAAAGAAACTTGCAAGGGATATCAAAATCAATACAAAGAATTTTTACAATTACATTAGGAAAAAGAGGGTGGTCAGGAACAGTGCAGTATTGGCCCCTTAAAAACTGAAAGAGGTGATATTGTCAATGATAATGGGGAAATGGTGGACATGTTGAATATTTACTTTGCATCAGTATTTACAGTATAAGAAGAGGATAGCATGCCGGAAATCCCCAAAAAACTAATATTGAATCGGGGACAGGGACTCAAATAAAATTAACGTAATTAAATTAACAGTAATGAAGAAAATAATGGCACTAAAGAGTGACAAATCCCCAGGGCCAGATGGTTTCCATCCCAGGGTTTTAAAGGAAGTAGGTGAGCACATTGCAGATACCCTAACTATAATCTTCCAAAGTTCTCTCGATTCAGGAACTGGCCCTTTAGATTGGAAAATTGCGCATGTCACTCCACTTTTTAAGACTGGCGAGAGAGGGAAACCAGGGAATTATAGACCAGTTAGCCTAACATCTGTTGTAGGGAAATTGCTAGAGTCGATAATTAAGGATAGTGTGACTGAACACCTTGAAAATTTTCAGTTGATCAGAGAGAGCCAGCATGGATTTGTGAAAGGTAGGTCATGCCTGATAAACCTGATTGAATTTTTTGAAGAAGTGACTAAAGTAGTGGACAGGGGAATGCCTATGGATGTTATTTATATGGACTTCCAGAAGGCATTTGATAAAGTCCCACATAAGAGACTGTTATCTAAGGTAGAAGCCCATGGAATTGAGGGCAAATTATTGACCTGGTTAGGATATTGGCTGAGCGGCAGGAGACAGGCAGTAGGGATAATGGGTAGGTATTCTAATTGTCAGGATGTGACTAGTGGTGTCCCGCATGGATCTGTGTTGGGGCCTCAACTATTCACAATATTTATTAACTACTTAGATGATGGCTTAGAAAGTCATATATCTGAATTTGCCGATGACACAAAGATAGGCTGCATTGTAGGCAGTGTAGATGAAAGCATAAGATTACAAAGGGATATTGATAGATTAAGTGAATGTGCAAAACTGTGGCAAATGGATTTCAATGTAAGCAAATGTGAGGTCATACACTTTGGACCAAAAAAGGATAGAACAGGGTACTTTCTAAATATTAAAAAGCTAAAACCAGTGGATGTCCAAAGAGAAACATAGAAATATAGAAACAAAGAAGATAGGAGCAGGAGCAGGCCATTCGGCCCCTCGAGCCTGTTCCGCCATTCAATGCGATCATGGCTGATCATCTAAATTCAGTACCCGGTACCTGCTTTTTCCCCATACCCCTTGATCCCTTTAGCCTTAAGAAATATATCCAACTCCTTCTTGAATATATTTAATGTATTGGCCTCTACTGCCTTCTGTGGTAGAGAATTCCACAGGTTCACCACTCTCTGGGTGAAGAAATTCCTCCTCATTTCTGTCCTAAATGGCCTACCCCTTATCCTTAGACTGTGACCCCTGGTTCTGGACTTCCCGACCATCGGGAACATCCTTCCTGCATCTAGTCTGCCCAGCCCTGTCAGAATTTTATAAGTTTCAATGAGATCCCCTCTCATTCTTCTAAACTCCAGCGAGTACAAGCCCAATCGACCCAATCTCTCCTCATACGTCATTCCTGCCATCCCAGGTATCAGCCTGGTGAATCTTCGCTGAACTCCCTCCATGGCAAGAACATCCTTCCTCAGATAAGGCGATCGAAACTGCACACAATACTCAAGATGTGGTCTCACCCAGGCCCTGTACAACTGCAGCAAGACATCCTTGTTCCTGTACTCAAACCCTCTCACTACAAAGGCCAACATACCATTTGCCTTCTTAACCGCCTGCTGCACCTGCATGCTTACCTTCAGTGACTGGTGCACAAGGACACCCAGGTCTCGTTGCACTTCCCCTTCTCCCAACCTATTGCCATTCAGATGATAATCTGCCTTCCTGTTTTTGCCACCAAAGTGGATAACCTCACATTTATCCACGTTATATTGCATCTGCCATGCTTTTGCCCAATCACCCAACCTGTCCAAATCATCCTGGAGTTTCTCGGCATCCTCCTCACAGCACATATGCCCACCCAGCTTTGTGTCGTCTGCAAATTTGGAGATATTACATCTAGTTCCCTTGTCTAGATCATTAATATATATTGTGAATAACTGGGGTCCAAGGACCGATCCCTGCGGTGCCCCACTAGTCACTGCCTGCCACTCGGAAAAAGATCCGTTTATTCCAACTCTTTGCTTTCTATCTGCCAACCAGTTCTCTATCCAAGTCAATACCTTGCCCCCAATCCCATGTGCCTTAACTTTACACGCTAATCTCTTATGCGGGACCTTATCGAAAGCCTTCTGAAAGTCCAAATATACCACATCCACTGGTTCTCCCTTATCTATTTTACCAGTTACATCCTCAAAAAATTCCAGTAGGTTAGTCAAGCACGATTTACCTTTTGTAAATCCATGTTGACTTTGTCTGATCCTGTCACTGTTTTCCAAGTGCTCTGCTATTCCATCTTTTATAATGGACTCTAGCATTTTCTCCACTATCGATGTCAGGCTTACCGGTCTGTAATCCCCCGCTTTCTCTCTACTACCTTTTTTGAATAGTGGGGTAACATTAGCTACCCTCCAATCCATGGGTACTGTTCCAGATTCCATCAAATGTTGGAAGATGATCAGCAATGCATCTACTATTTCTAGGGCCACTTCCTTAAGTACCCTAGGATGTAGATTATCAGGCCCTGGGGATTTATCGGCCTTCAATCCCATCAATTTCCCTAACACCATTTCCCTACAAATACTGATTTCTTTCAGTTCCTCCCTTTCATCAGACCCTATGTTCCCCGACATCTCTGGGAGGTTATTTGTGTCCTCCTCTGTGAAGACAGAACCAAAATATGTATTTAATTGGTCTGCCATTTCTTTGTTCCCCATTATAAATTCCCCTGATTCTGACTGCAAGAGACCTATGCTTGACTTCACCAATCTTTTTCTCTTCACATATCTATAAAAGCTTTTACAGTCAATTTTTATGTTCCCTGAAAGCTTACTCTCATATTCTATTTTCCCTTTCTTAATTAATCCCTTTGTCCTCCTTTGTTGAATCCTAAACTGCTCCCAATCCTCAGCTTTACTGCTTTTTCTGGCCAATTTATATGTCTTCTCCTTGGATCTTATGCTATCCCTAATTTCCCTTGTTAGCCACGGTTGAGTCACCTTTTTTGTTTTATTTTTATGCCAAATTGGGATGAACAAATTCTGTAGCTCATCCATGCGGTCTTTGAATGTTTGCCATTGCCTATCCACCGTCAACCCTTTGAGTGACATTCCCCAATCAATCCTACCCAACTCGCGCCTCAGGCCATCGTAGTTTCCTTTATTTAAATTGAGGACCCTCGTCTCTGAGTCAACTTCTTCATTCTCCATCTTAATGAAGAATTCGATCATATTATGATTGCTCCGACCCAAGGGGCCTCGTACAACAAGATTGCTAATGAATCCTTTCTCGTTACATAATACCCAGTCTAAGATGGCCTGATCTCTGGTTGGTTCCTCGACATATTGGTCCAGGAAACCATCACGTAAACACTCCAGGAATTCATCCTCCACAGTATTGTTACTAATTTGGTTAGCCCAATCTATATGTAGATTAAAGTCACCCATGATGACTGCCGTGCCCTTATTGCACGCTTCTCTAATTTACCTTTTAATGCCATCCCCAACCTCCGCATTACTGTTTGGAGGTCTATATACCACTTCCACTAACGTTTTCTGCCTCTTGGTATTTCTCAGTTCTACCCATACAGATTCCACATCATCAGAGCTAATATCCTTCCTGACAATTGTGTTAATCCCTTCTTTAGCCAGCAATGCTACCCCACCTCCCTTTCCTTTTTGCCTATCTTTCCTGAATATTGAATACCCCTGGATGTTGAGTTCCCAGCCTTGGCCACCCTGGAGCCATGTTTCCGTAAGCCCAATCATATCATATTCGTTTACCTCTATTTGCGCAGCTAATTCATCCACCTTATTACGAATGCTCCTCGCATTAAGACACAAAGCCTTCAGGCTTGTTTTTTAATGCTCTTAGACCTATTAGAATTATTATTTACTGTGGCCATGTTTGATTGAAACCATTGATTTCTCTGACTGCCACTTTTGTTTTTCTCCTTCCTATGTTTTGCTTTTATCCTTGTTTCCCTTTCCTCTGTCCCCCTGCTCAGGTTCCCAACCCCCTGCCATTTTAGTTTAAACCCTCCCCCAGAGCACTAGCAAACACTCCCCCTAGGACATCAGTCCTGGCCCTGCCCAGGTGCAATCCATCCGGTTTGAACTGGTCACACCTCCCCCAGAACCGGTTCCAATGTCCCAGGAATTTGAATCCCTCCCCCTCACACCATTGCTGTAGCCACGTATTCATCTGAAATATCCTTCTATTGCTACTCTGACTAGCACGTGGCACTGGTAGCAATCCTGAAATTACTAGCTTTGAGGTCCTATTTTTTAATTTACCTCCTAACCCCCTATATTCAGCTTTTAGGACCTCATCCCGCTTTTTACCTATATCGTTGGTACCTATATGCACCACGACAACTGGCTGTTCACCCTCCCCTTCCAAGATGTTCTGCAGCTGCTCTGAGACATCCTTGACCCTTGCACCAGGGAGGCAACACACCATCCTGGAGTCTCGTTTGCGGCCGCCGAAATGCCTATCTATTCCCCTTACAATAGAATCCCCTATTACTATAGCTCTCCCCCTCTTTTTCCTCCCGTCCTGTGCAGCAGAGCTACCCCTGGTGCCAGGAAGTTGGCTGCTGCTGCCTTTCTCTGATAATCCATCCCCCCCAACAGTACTCAAAGTGGTGTATCTGTTTGAGAGGGGGATGTCCACAGGGGACCCCTGCACTACCTGCCTGTGCCTAGTACTCTGTCTGTTGGTCACCAATTCCCTTTCTGCCTGTCCGACCTTTGCCTGCGGTTTGACCAACTGATCAAACGTGATATCCACAATGTCCTCAGCCTCGCGAATGTTCCAGTATGTATCCAATCGCAGCTCCAGCTCCTCAATGCGGTCTGCCAGTAGCTGCAGCTGGATACACTTCCTGCACACATAGTTGTCAGGGATACAGGAAGTGTCCCTGAGTTCCCACATAGCGCAGGAGGAGCATACCACGGCACCTCTTGCTTTCCCACCCTCCCCTCACCACAACTGTATCCTGTGCCTTCCTCATTGCACCCTTGTGCTCTGACCCAAGAAATGCAGCCTGCCCAGTGAAGAAGAGTGAAGAAGAAGAAGAAACACTGTCTCTTGATTTGACACTCCCAGCCACCAGCTCCTCAAGATCGACCAGCAAGGCCATTTGCAGTGTCCCCCACTGAAAGTCAACAGCCTTCCACCAGCCAAGCTGCAGCCACTGGGGTAGCACTGCATGACATCAGTAGGATAGGCAAAGGCACACACAAGACAGTCACTATGAGAATGCATAAGGGTGATGAGTTGATTTGTTGATGTCATATGTATAAAGCTGGATTGGAAAGTTTGCTTTGTGGTGGCTTTTATTTCAACATTGTGGCCAAGAAGACGCTGTGATGCTCAGTAACAGATGGAAGGTAAGGTGTGGGACTAATGTTGAAAGGGGAATTGGGGTTGTGGCCACTGATACCACAGGTGTTTGATTCCATCCCGGATATTTGCAGATGACACAAAACTTCGAAGTATAGTGAACAATGAGGAGGATAGTGATAGACTTCAAGAGGGCATAGACAGGCTGGTGGAATGGGCAAATATGTAGCAGATGAATTTTAACGCAGAAAAGTGCGAAGCAATACATTTTGGTAGGAAGAACGAGGAGAGGCAATATAAATTAAATGGTACAATTCCAAAGGGGGTGCATGAACAGAGAGACTTGGGGGTATAGGTGCATAAATCAATGAAGGTGGCAGGGCAGGTTGAGAAAGCATTTAAAAAAAGCATACGGGATCCTGGGCTTCATAAATAGAGGTATAGGCCTAGAAATTCGGTGGGGTTAGCGCCCAATTAGAGGCGTTAGAGGGCCTTGCGCTGGAATTATAGCCGCGATCGAAATTGCGTTGGGCCCTACCATCGGCGTTAGCCGGTAGTGCTGCGCCGGCACCGATGACGTCATCGGTGTGCGCAGCGTCCCGGTTGCCGTGGTAACGCGGCCGGATGCCCAAATTCAGTTGCGGCCGCCTCGCCCGTGGCAGCCGCAACCAACGATTGTTCAACGGGATGTTGCAGCACGTAGCGCCGGCGCATTAAGGTGGAGCGGCGGCCGGCCGCTTTCCCGGCGGCCGCCTGCCCGCACCTCCCTCCCCGGACTCCTCCACCACCCCCCCGCGGCACTGATGTGTGTGGCCCGTGAGCCCGGCACTTCTCCGAGGTTGACGTCACCTCTCCCTCATTTTAATTTTCAGGGCGATGGATGTTACTGGCAGCACTGCTGGGCCTGGGAAAATGGAGGACACGTCAGGAGCTGCCCTCTTTTCGCTATTTTTTGCCAGTAACGGGTGACGTTAAGTCCCCAAATTTTTAGCCCTGAGTCTCGCTTTCTGCCTTCATTCCAAGCTCTCTTAGTTTTGAACTTTGCATTGAAATCAAGGAACTTTGTCCCAGGCTTTTCTTTGAGTTCTCGGGTGGATGGGATCACCTTGGCCAAAGATGGCCGCGCTATGTACCATTAGCTCCACTCCAACTTCTTAAAATTAAAGTGCAAATTTAAAATAGGGTGAAATATATGTTATTATTGTTTCCAAAAAAGGAGATAATGGCCGCGATTTTTCCTCTCGATGCGGCTTGGGGGCAAGGTAGCTGCCTTCCGGGTTCCAATCCCGCCCTCAATGAGTCCGATGCACAGATGCGATTTTGCGTCAATTGGCCTTGTTAAGCCTGCCCTGTGGGCTTGCCGGCCAATTAAGAGAAAGCCGGTGTCAGATGACGTCAGTTGATGATGCGTCATCTGCCGGTTTTCTTAAAGGGGCCACGCACAATTTTTTTGACAGCTGGTTTTTCAGTGTTTGAAAGCATTGAGGTGCTGTAAACACTGACAATCACTGTACAAAGGTGAGCCCTTGCACCCAGGCTATCCAGTGACTCCCTCTTTAGGCTAGAACAGATGGCAGCTGCAGGTGAGGTTACAGAAGCGATCTGTCACTGGTGAGAGAGGCTCTCCCAATGAGGTGGTACTACACAAACAATTCAAAACTTGTCACCTACAGAAAAGTCTAAATGCATTAAAAATGATTTCCCCAACATTTTCTTACCTCTGAAGCTCACCAGTGTACCATTGGATCCTTCACACCACTTCTGCAGCTGTCTTCAATGTACAAACATTACCGTAGACCCACAGCACGCCACACTTACCTGGCATGGTGTCCGGACATCGGGAAGCCCGCAGTAGACCTGCCAAAATTGCAAAAAGCCTCTTAACTGCCTGTTAACACTCTGTTAACAAGCAGTTAAGTGCCTATAATCTTCTTCCTGCCGCTAGGTGTCGGGTCCATGCACAAATCGGGGACCTGACACCTGGAAAGATTGATTGGAGGCGGGTTGACAGTGGGTTTCCGACCCGCTGTCAATCTTTGCAATTTTGTCAGATGTCCCGCCTCCAAACCCACCCCCTGAGTGCTGGCAAAATTCCCCCCAATGTGTCAGCTGTGCCTCAGTTGGTAGCACCCTTGGCTCTGAGTTAGAAGGTTGTGGTTCAAGTCCCACTGAAGTCTGTGCTTTGACCCCTGATCAGGCCGTATTTACACTATAATTGCAGCTTCAGTGTTAAGCGAACCCACTTTACACCAGCATTATATTTGTAGTGTAAGTGCACACTTCACTGTATATGTTGGATGAAAATCTTTCGTTCGTTCCTTCTTTCTCAAAGGCTATGAAATCAGACATGGCTCAGTTACATATTTAAGAACATAAGAACATAAGAAATAGGAGCAGGAGTAGGCCAATCGGCCCCTCGAGCCTGCTCCGCCATTCAATAAGATCATGGCTGATCTGATCCTAACCGCCAATCCACTATCACAGAACCATCTCCTGAATCTAACAGAATTAGACACACGATATAGGAGCAGGATCAGGCTACACGGCCCCTGGGCCCGCTCCGCTACCCACAGGGCCATGACCGATCCGAACCTAGACTCATGTCCAAATTCCTGCCCGCTCCCCGTAACCATTAATTCCCTTTACTTCTAGGAAACTGTCTATTTCTGTTTTAAATTTATGTAATGATGTAGCTTCTACAGCTTTTTGGGGCAGCATATTCCATGGACCTACCACCCTCTGAGTGAAGTAGTTCCTCCTCATCTCAGTTTTGAAAGAGCAGCCCCTTATTCTAAGACTATGCCCCCTAGTTCTAGTTTCACCCATCATCGGGAACACCTTCCCCGCATCCACCCGATCCAACCCCTTCACAATCTTATATGTTTCAATAAGATCGCCTCTCATTCTTCTGAACTCCAATGAGTAGAGTCCCAATCTACTCAACCTCTCCTCATATGTCCATCCCCTCATCCCCGGGATTAACCGAGTGAACCTTCTTTGTACTGACTCGAGAGCAAGTATGTCCTTTCTTAAGTATGGACACCAAAACTGTACGCAGTATTCCAGGTGCGGTCTCACCAATACCTTGTACAACTGAAGCAAATCCTCCCTATTTTTATATTCTATCCCCCTAGCAGTGAAAGCCAACATTCCATTGGCCTTCTTAATCACTTGCTGCACCTGCATACTAACCTTTTGAGTTTCGTGCACCAGGACCCCCAGATCCCTTTGTACTTCAGTACTTTCCAGTTTCTTGCCATTAAGATAATAACTTGCTCTACGATTTTTCCTGCCAAAGTGCATAACCTCACACTTTCCAGTATTGTATTCCATCTGCCAAATCTCTGCCCACTTACTTAGCCTGTCTATGTCCCCTTGCAGGTTTTTAATGTCCTCCTCACTCACTACTTTCCCTCCCATCTTAGTATCATCTGCAAACTTTAATATGTTACACTCGGTCCCCTCCTCCAAATCGTTAATATAGATTGTAAAGAGTTGGGGACCCAGCACTGACCCTTGCGGAACACCACTAGTTACTGATTGCCAGTCTGAGAATGAACCATTTATCCCAACTCTCTGCCTTCTGTTAGATAGCCAATCCTCTATCCATGCCAGAATATTACCCCCAATCCCGTGATTTTTTATCTTAAGCAATAATCTTTTGTGTGGCACCTTGTCAAATACCTTTTGGAAGTCTAAATACATTACGTCCACTGGTTCCCCTTTATCCACCCTATATGTTACTTCCTCAAAGAACTCCAGCAAATTTGTCAAACATGGCTTCCCCTTCATAAAACCATGCTGACTTTGTCCTATTAAATTATGATTATCCAAATGTCCTGTTACTGTCTCCTTAATAATGGACTCCAAAATTTTACCTACCACAGATGTTAGGCTAACCAGTCTATAGTTTCCAGCCTTCTGTCTACTGCCCTTTTTAAATAAGGGTGTTGCATTAGCAGTTTTCCAGTCTGCCGGGACCTTTGCCGAGTCCAGGGAGTTTTGGAAAATTATTACCAATGCATCCACAATCCCTACCGCCACTTCCCTCAAGACCCTAGGATGTAAGCCATCAGGTCCAGGTGATTTATCCGCCTTGAGTCCCATTATTTTACCGAGTACCACTTCCTTAGTGATTTTGATCGTGTTTAGCTCCTCCCCCCCTTTAGCCCCCTGTTTGTCTAGTGTTGGGATATTCTTAGTGTCTTCTACTGTAAAGACTGATATAAAATATTCATTCAGTGTTTTTGCCATCTCCATATTTCCCACCATTAATTTCCCGGTCTCATCCTCTAAGGGACCATCATTTACTTTAGCCACCTTTTTTCTTTTTATATAACTATAAAAACTCTTACTATCTGTTTTTATATTTTTTGCTAATTTACTTTCATAATCTATCTTCCCTTTCTTAATCAATCTTTTTGTTATTTTTTGCTGTCTTTTAAAGTTTTCCCAATCCTCTATCCTCTCACTAGATTTGGCTACCTTATATGCCCTTATTTTTAGTCGAATACTATCCTTAATTTCTTTACTTAGCCACGGATGGCTGTCTTTTCTTTTACACCCTTTTCTTCTCAGTGGAATATATTTTTTTTGGAAGTTGTAAAATAACTCCTTAAATGTACACCACTGATCATGTATCGTCTTACCTTTTAATCTATTTTCCCAATCCACTCTACTCAATTCCACTCTCATACCTTCATAGTCTCCTTTATTCAAGCTTAGCACGCTTGTTTGAGATCCAACCTTCTCACCCTCTAATTGAATATGGAATTCAACCATGTTATGGTCACTCATTCCAAGGGGATCCTTTACTAGGACATTTTTAATTAATCCTGTCTCGTTACACAGGACCAGATCTAAGGTTGCTTGCCCCCTGGTCGGTTCAGTTACATACTGCTCAAGAAACCCATCCCTAATACACTCAATGAGCTCATCCTCAAGGCAGCCCTGCCCAATTTGATTTGTCCAATTAATATGATAGTTAAAATCCCCCATAATTATAGATGTTCCCTTATTACAAGCCTCAACTATTTCCTGATTGATACTCCGTCCAACAGAGTTGCAACTGTTCGGAGGCCTATAGACTACGCCCACTAGTGTTTTTTTCCCCTTATTATTCCTTACCTCCACCCAAACTGTTTCATTATCCTGATCTTTTGACCCAATATCATTTCTCTGTATTACAGTGATTCCTTCCTTTATTAACATAGCCACCCCACCTCCCCTTCCTTCCTGCCTGTCCTTCCTGATCGTTAAATAACCTGGTATGTTTAATTCCCAGGCATTGTCACCCTGCAGCCATGTTTCTGTAATGGCCACAAGATCATACCCATATGTAGTTATTTGTGCCATTAACTCATCTATTTTGTTACGAATGCTACGTGCATTCAGATGGAGAACTTTCAAAGATGTTTTGTGACACTTAGTTCCTGCTTTTGCCCTTTTTATTACTTTACCTTTTACTCCATACCTTCTGCCCCTTCCTGACACACTCTGGTTTTTAACTTCCCCACTGCTACCTAAGTCTATGACCTTCTCTGTTGTCATTTTTATTATTTGCTCTCTAGGAACCTCCCCCCCACTAGTTAGTTTAAAGCCCTCTCTACAGCCCTAGTTATATGATCCGCCAGGACTCTAGTCCCAGCACTGGCCAAGTGAAGCCCGTCCCAACGGAACAGCTCCCTCCTGCCCCAGTACTGGTGCCAGTGTCCCAGGAAGCAAAACCCATTTCTCCCACACCAGTCTTTGAGCCACGCATTTAACTCTCTAATTTTATTTGTCCTAGCCAAATTCGCTCGTGGCTCAGGTAATAATCCAGAGATTATTACCCTTGTGGTTCTGCTTTTTAATTTGGCCCCTAGCTGCTCAAACTCCCTCAGCAGAACCTATTTCCTTGTCCTATCTATGTCATTGGTATCAACATGGACCACGACAACTGGATCCTCCCCCTCCCACTCCAAGTTTCTCTCCAGTCCAGAGGAGATGTCCTTAACCCTGGCACCGGGCAGGCAACACAGCCTTCGGGACTCTCGCTCTCGGCTGCAAAGAACTCTATCTATCCCCCTAACGATACTATCCCCTACCACTACAACATTTCTTTTAACTCCCCCCACTTGAATGGCCCCCTGCTCCACGGTGCTGTGGCCGGGTTGCTCATCCTCCCTGCAGTCCCTGTTCCCATGCTCACAGGGAGTAAGAGCCTCGAACCTGTTGGACAAGTGCAAGGGCTGCAGCTCCTCCAACACTACCTCCTGGATCCCCGTACCTGCCTCACTTCTAGTCACACCATCCTGACCCTGGCCACGGACTACATCTGAATCAATTAATCTAATTGGTGTGAATACCTCATGATACACAGAGTCCAGGTAACTCTCCCCCTCCCTGATGTGTCTCAGTGTTTGAAGCTTGGACTCCAGCTCTTCAACACGGAGCTGGAATTCCTCGAGCCGCCAACACTTACTGCAAATGTGATCACCGTGAGCATCAATGGTGTCCACCAGCTCCCACATATTGCAGCAGCAACACATCACCTGATCTCCCATTCTATGTAATTAATTAAATTTATTGATATTATTCTTAAATACCCTCTGCCCCGATTCTAGATGGTGAATATCACACCTTAGAAACTATAAACCAAAGAGATTTAAGCTTAAAAAGGGAGAAATACCTACCAACCAATCACTTACCCGCTTTCTGGTGACGTCACACTTGGATTACTTTTTACCTCTCTCCTTCCCTCCGAGTTCCCAGACTGGAGACTGGTAGGCCTTACCTGGTCTCTGGGACTTTTATAGCCCCGCTCTGCCGCTGAAACACCTGCCGATGCTGTGAGGCCTTACCTGGTCTCTGGGACTTTTATAGCCCAGCTCTGCCGCTGAAACACCCGCCGATGCTGTGAGGCCTTACCTGGTCTCTGGGGCCTTTTATAGCCCCACTCTGCCGCTGAAACACCCACCGATGCTGTGAGGCCTTACCTGGTCTCTGGGACTTTTATAGCCCCGCTCTGCCGCTGAAACACCCGCCGACTCTCGACGCCTGGTTTCTCGGTAATATGAGAGTTTTCAACAACTGAATGGGTTGAAACAGCTGCAATCTATCTCTGACTCCTGTGCAAGGTTTACAGATTCCTGGGAAACATCTATCTTAAATTTTCAACATTTCTTCTGCTCTAACTATTCAACAACAAAATGGTGAAATAAAGCTATGATATGTTAAGTGTAGAAAATAGAATGCACCATCACTCTTCACCAACTAATTGCTCTTTTTTTGAAGTCTTCTGCTGGAATTTACCTGAGTGGGTCGGGTGTGGGCAGTCGCCATGGCGGGTCGTGACCCCGTTGTTGATTCCACCATGCTCCTGAAATCGACTTTGCGTTAATGGGGCCTATTACCATGCCTTGCGCGTTACCCGACCCTATTAAATGGTGTGGGTCTGATGATGTCATCGAAGATACGCTTTCAGCTGGGGTATTTAAAGGGGCCATGGCCACATTGCATTTGAAGGTTTATCTAGGAGTGTGCAGGTAGCACACTGCACAATTGGACTGCTGCAAACATTTCCGGAGATGACTGCACGGAGACAGAGGGCTGCACCCAGGTTCTCTGATGACTCCCTGCACATGCTTGTGGAGAGAGTCAGAGCATGCTGGGAGGTCCTCTTCCCTTCTAATGGGTGTAAGAGACCTCCCCAGGAGACCAAAAGAGCCTGGCTCCAAATAGCAGAGGAGGTGAACAGCAGGGATGTTGTGAGGAGGACCTGGGTGCAGTGCCGGAAACGTTTCAATGATCTCATTAGATCAGGAAAGGTGAGTACAAAGCCACACTCAACTTCATCCTGCTGTGCCTCTCATCACATCCCCCTCGCTCTGCCTTCCCAACCCTGCTCCTGCACATCCTTCCTCACACCAACATACCTTGCACATCCACCCATCCATCTCTCTCTATCTACATTATCACATCCCCATCTAACGAGCCACCCCTCACACTCACCCTCATCCTAATGAAATCGTACCAACTAACAACGCACAAGGAGGACACTTGGCTTTGGCACCCCACTCATC
Source organism: Somniosus microcephalus (assembly GCF_052327205.1). NCBI lineage: Eukaryota > Metazoa > Chordata > Chondrichthyes > Squaliformes > Somniosidae > Somniosus > Somniosus microcephalus. The sequence goes on along the minus strand of NC_140990.1, from coordinate 203,561,963 downwards.
ATAGTCACCCTCTAAAGATGTAACCTATCCATTCCTTACACTCATTCCATCACTTTCACTCAACCTTCTCTTCTTTCCCTCCTTGCAGGAAAAGAAAGCCCACAATAAGAGGGAGAGGGGGAGAACCGGAGGCGGCACGCCATCATTGACGACTCTATCAACAGCAGAGGAGGCTGCCTTACAAGTTTTGGGAGTCGCTGAGCAGCTGGAGGTGGGAGATGGAGAGAGGGGGACATCTCAGCAACCTGGGGACAGAATTATATATCATACAGTGACATCGGGTACAGCAGTCAATCATATGAAAATTGATGTCAGCAGCCAGTGAATGTTCATCATGTGCATAATGGTATCTGTACCCATTCTTCATATGACATATCTAACTTATCTCTTTACTCTCCCACAGGTCCATCAAGACCCCCGCCCCCCCATGGTCCAGGAGGAAAAGGAAGACAATTCCTCAGAGGAGCCTCCAGCCTCTGAGGGCGCACCATCACCAGACATAAGCCCACCCAGCACCAGCGCAGATACACACACCTCAGTGGGTGCCATGCGAGATAGAGTACTGTTGTCACCTGGTATCTCACTGCACAAGTGAGCAAGAGCAGATGGTGGAGACAGGGACAGCAGTGCCGACTCCTCGCCGGAGGCGCAGGACGCTTCCAGCTCTGCTCAGCTGCATGCAGACGCTCAGCCTCAGGGGCCATCCAGAAAGAGGGCATCCCTGGAGGTGCAGCAAGAAGTGCAGGAGGCTTTGACAGGCTTTGTGAGTGCAATATCTGCAAAAGCGCAATATCTGCAAATGTGCAGAGAATGGAGGAATCCATCTCCAACATGAGCATCACTGTGTCGCAGGCAATGACGACTGTAGGCTCTTCCATGGAGCAGCTGATACGCCACTCACAGGAGCACATGGTCTCTATAGAGAATAGATTGCTGTCTATGGAGAATATACGGCAGAGGCTCATAGACCTCCTCTCTAGGAGGGATGTCAATGTAAATGTGGATCCTCATGGCCCCACTGATGTGCAGCAAGGTGCTCTCCAGATCCTTGCTAGCAGGGACGTGCAGGTGGCCCATGAGATGGCCTCCTGAAGGGTGTCATGAGCCACGTCTTCAGTGAATAGCCCTTGTCTACAAGCAGCCAGCCGGAAGTCCATTTGGAGGAGTAAAGAGCTGAGGGCGGGTGGACTAGTGCAGGATGAAAGAGTCATGGCAGCTGCCAGGGATTCTGGCGCACACATGCATGATGATCTTCCTATGGTTGCAGACCAGCTGCACATTGAGGGAGTGGAAGCCCTTGCGGTTGACAAAGACTCCTGGGTGATGATGGGGTGCCCTGATGGCCACATGTGTGCAGTCAATGATGCCCTGCATCCGTGGGAAGCCAGCCAGAGTGGCAAAGCCGAGCACCCACTCAGTAACACTGGCTTCATCAGTGGCAAAGTTGATATAATTGGCTGACTTGTCAAACAGGGCATCGGTGGCCTGTGTGATGTTCTGTGGGCGGCTGACTGCAGGATGCTGCAAATGTCTGCTGCAGTTCCTTGGAAAGAGCCTGAGGCGAAGATGTTGAGGGTGCTGGTGACCTTGACAGCCACTGGTAAGGCGTGTCCACCCACTCCTCTGGGCTGCAGGTCTTGCTCCAGCAATCTGCAAATGTCTGTGACAATCTGGTGCGATAGCCTGGGTCTCATTTGGCATTGCTGCTCAGTCATGTTAAGGAAGCTCATCCTCTGCCTGTACACCATGTGTTGGGGGTTCCACCTCCGGCGCGGTGCAGCCCTGTGCTGATGCCCTCTGTCCTGTGCAGCATCAGGTGGTTGAGGAGTAGGTTGGTGTTGTTGGTGCTGCTGGTGTTGGGGCTCATCGTGGTCCAATTCAGAGGACCAAGGTGAGACAGTATAGACGGCACCCATGCTTATGTAATAGATGGCAGGTCAATAGAGATGACAGAAGCAATCTGTCAATGAGGTCCTAACAATGAGGTGAGACTGGATGGCGACTTTGCTGGAAGCACTTGCAGCCTGTAGAAAGCTAAATCTGTGCTGGCAATGCAGTCAGCAACAGCTTCTGCCTGAGGAAAGTGATCAGCTGTGAGGTGGGAGTGTTTATTGTACTTTACATGCTGTGCACTAATCAGCTGGATCAATGGCCACTCAGCTTCCACCTCAGGTTGACAGACGTGGTTCCTGAGCTGCGTGATTCCCATGGTCAGCCAGGGAAATTTGAAAGGTAGATTTAAAAAGACTCTTAAGGATCTGACAACTACCTGATAATGATTTAAATTAACTCGCCCACCTCTGCCGTTTGGGTCACTGCCGCGCTGGCAAACGTGCCCGAGGGAAAGGTGATTGGGTCGGGATGATGGCAGGTTTCTGACCCGCTCCAATATATTGGAAATTTCCCACCCGACCCACCTCCGATCGCGCACGCACGGACCCCAGAAAATTCCGGCCTTCCTCGCCGATATCGCCTTTTATCAACTTCTACAATTCGCATTCTTGAAACAACAATTTTCCTTCAGCCACAGATTCCACATAGTCTGCACTCTCTTGTCAATGCGCACTTGTGCAAAGCATCTTCTAGACTGATGCCACCCCCTGAATTACTCTAAAGTGGCTGTATGGTATCACAGGTGTTGATGCATACTGTTTAACTATTCACCTGAAACAAAATAAAATGGGCCTCCTCTAAATAAAATGGCTAGCAGACTGCAATTATTGTATACTATTGATAACGAACCAGCACGACTAACTTATAACTCCAATCATTGTTGGTGATTGCGTATAAAACTTGATGCCTGCCATATATCCTCTACTATCTGTATATATTTTAGTTATGTAACATTTGCAGGATACTACATATTTCTTATAAAAACACTTTTTGTTGACTGTTTCCCTGATTTAATATCGCAACATTGACTTTGGTAATGTGTAATTAATATTACCTTTTCATTTCTGGTGAATCGAATAACTAGAGCAGTAGACGGGGTGTTAAACTGATTAAGGGGAGGGTGGGAGGATTCAGGAATGGGTACATTTAAAATCAGCGAGAGAAATGTCAAGGCTCCAGAGAAGAGCAGAGTTTTGGGTAAAAATAAGCAGTGTGGGTCAGGAAGGGACAGAGAGAGTAACAAAGGTAATAGGGCATCAGTGACTAAGGTGACATCAGGGAAAAATAGAAAAAAGTCAAAGCTAAATGCACTATATTTGAATGCGCGAAACAGTTGCAACAAAATAAATGAATTAATAGGTTTGATGTAATAGCCATTACGGAGACGTGGTTGCATAGTGACCAAAGTTGGGAACTAAGTATTCCAGGATACTTAATTTTTAGAAGGGATAGGCACAATGGAAAAGGAGGAGGGGTAGCCCTGATAATAAAGGATGGGATAAAGACAGGAGAGAGAAAGGATCTTAGCTGCAAAATTCAAGAAGTAGAATCAGTTTGGGTGGAGCTAAGAAACAGCAAGGGGCAGAAAACATTGATGGGAGTTGTTTATAGGCCCCCAAACAGTAGTTGTCGTGTAGGGCAGAGTATAAATCAGGAAATTCGTGGTGCATGTAACAAGGGTAATATAGTAATCATGTGGGACTTTAATCTACATATAGGCAAACCAAATTTGCAGTAATAGGGTGGAGGACGAATTCATGGAATGTATACAAGATAATTTTCTAGATCAGCATGTTGAGGAACCAACTAGGGAACAGACTATTTTAGATCTAGTATTGTGCAATGAGAAAGGGTTAATTAATAAACTTGTAGTAAAGGGCCTTTAGGGAAGAATGACCTTAATATGATAGAATTTTATATTAAGTTTGAAAGTGATTTAGTTAAATCCGAAATTAGGGTCTTAAATCTAAACAAAGCAAACTACATAGGTATGGGGGGTGAGTTGACTAAGGTAGATTGTGTAAGATTTGCAAAATTCAACAGATTCACCAAAACCAAGAAGATTACCCTAAAGAAGGGATTTTTGGACTGTTAATAAACCATGTCAGAATGGTATAAGAATATTGGGCCTAAAGGGAGATTTAAAAATCAGGGACCCCAGGATTTTGGTTTTTATTTTAAAAGCATGTTCGAGCCTGTGGAAGAAAAGGGGGCTGCAACAAAAGGAATTGGGATTGGCCTCTGTAAATGGACAGTTTTGAGTATTGGCATTAGCCAAGCTGTCTGGGGACTATCTGGACTGTCTCAGTCATTTTACATAATGACAATAGACCAACGGAAGAGCAGTTCCCACCCAAAATTACAGAACCATCCAAAGTATACATAAGGCAGAACATGCCACCAACTAACAAAAGAACCTTGGGCCCCACAGGAAAAGACAAATGTTACTGCACTTAAACAAGAGGTTAAACAATTGCTTAAAACCACTTAAGAATCGATGGGTCCACCCTGAAACCACTTCGCGCAATCTTAAACCAATTAAGATCGATGGGACCATCCCGAAACCTATTAAACAATTTTAACCCACCAAAACTAACAAAGAGACAGAACTGATTTGGCGCGCAGATTAGCAGGCCTCAAACGGTATAATTGAGGGCCTGCTTTTACAACAGCGGGTCAAGCAGTTCGACAAAGTTCAAACAGCAGTGCAGTGCAGTTCGAAGGAGTTCGGTTCAAGGAGTGCGGGTTCAGTTCAGGTCAAGCAGTTTGACAAAGTTCAAACAGCAGTGCAGTACAGTTTGAAGGAGTTTGGTTCAAGGAGTGCGGGTTCAGTTCAGGTCAAGCAGTTCAAGCAGTTGAGTGAGAGGAGAGTTCAAGGAGTTGAGTCGAGTTGAAGAAAAGAGTTCACTTCATCATTCATGTCAAATCAAATCACCAAGTTCAAGTCCAAGAAGAAGCTCCCTCTCGAAGAAATAACACACCATCGGAGACCTCGCAGCAGACCAGGGCCCCACGAAACAAACAACCAAATATTACCAGCAACCGGGTAATATTGGGCCACCGCGACCAACAAAACCCAACTCAGAAGAAAACCGAAGATCCGCAAGTTTTTTAACTCTACAATCTATCCTGACCTACCCTTGGGTAAGATTTTACTGAAAAGACTCTAAACCCTACTTCTGACCAAAAGAAATTGGGTACTTACCTGATAGATCCAATACGCACCCTACCGCATCAGCGGACTCGCGAAGACTGACCAGCCTCTACCACTTCTGGGGTACGGCAGACCCCAACCGACACATCTAGAGAACCCCAAGATTGCGAACCTCTACAACTGTCAAAAGAAGTCGTTTTGGTGAGCATCATCCCTGGTCCTCTGGAGCCCAACTTAGCTAGTGAAGTGGGATTGGGAGGGGTGAAGTATTCTGTATATTGTTATTTTCCCTCATATATTCCGAAGTGTTCCCTCAATTTAGAGTGTTAAGATTATTGTATTGTGTATTTTCTTTCTCAGTAAAGATCTTATTCCTTTCACCAAAATTCAGTTGTCTGCTGCACTTTTCATCACAACCCCCAAATAAGTCCCAGGTCTAGAACCAAGGGAGTGGGAGCGATTCAAACCGCTCACAAGTCAGAGGTGAAGCTGACCCCCATACCACCCCCTACAATTGGGAAACTACATTAAAGGGTATGATGGTAGACAAGCAATGGCTAGCATTTAAAGAATTAATACATCATTTACAACAAATATACATTCCTTTAAGGCACAAAACCCCCACAGGAAAAGTGGTCCAACCGTGGCTAACAAGAGAAGTTAAAGATAGTATTAGATCAAAGGAAGAGGCTTATAATGTTGCCAAAAAGAGCAGTAAGCCTGAGGATGAGGAGGATTTTAGAATTCAGCAGAAGAGGACCAAGAAATTGATAAAGAAAGGGAAAATAGAATATGAGCGTAAACAAGCGAGAGACATAAAACAGATTGTAAAAGCTTCTATAAGTATGTAAAAAGGAAAATATTAGTGAAAGTAAATGTGGGTCCCTCACAGGCTGAGACAGGAGAAATTATAATGGGGAATAAGGAAGTGACAGAGAAATTACACAAATACTTTTGCCGTGATTTTGCCAGTGCTCAGAGGGCGGGTTCGGAGGCGGGTCAGTTGTTAAATTCGAAATGATTGACGGCGGGTTGTGAACCCGCCTCCGTGTGAGTTTCCAAAGTGTCGGGTCTGCGATTTCAGAACCAAGTGGCGGGTGAGGGATTTAAGATACTTAGGGGGAAAAATTCAGTATCGCCCTGTTTGGGGCGCGATTATCGGCCGTGCGCAATGTTTAGCGCCTAGCGCTAATTATCGCCTCCGACGGCAAACTTGGCTTTTATTGCCCCTGGAGGTGATTGGAGCACTAAATCAGGCACTACACACCTCTCTTAAGGCGCAAAGGCCGAGGAGCGAGGCACTAACTCAGAGTGTGGGTGCAATGCAGGTGCTGTCAGTTAGCCATGGAACACAGACACACTGGCGCGGACAGTTCTTAAAAGGGGAGGGTCGATCTTGCTCTCCAGCCTCACCCTGCTCATTGGAGCCTTGAATCTCGGCCTGGAGAGACCTGTGCCTAAATCTTGCAGCCAAGGACTATGGAGCGGGCCAGGGAGCGAGCACAGCACTTCAGCGAGCGGGCCTTGGTGGCTCTGGTTGGCGCGGTGGAGCGCAGAAGATCAATACTGTACCCAGAGAGTGGCAGGAGGCCTTTGCCGCACGATTTCAGAATAGTGTGGAGGGAGGTGGCACAGAGCGTCTCCTCCAGGAGCATGGTGCCCAGGACCCATATACAATGTAGAAAAAAGTTCAACGACCTCACCCGGGCTGTCAGGGTGAGTGGCTTTTTTTCAATACCTCTCCATCCCTCCATCTCAAACTCACTCTATGGCCAGAGGGTCTTAAAACCCCAGTGCCCAACACTCATCCAACACCTATGGCCCTCTCATGAAACACACACGCACATTCCACACTTTGCATACAGTAAGGGCTATTCACCTATGGGAGGCACAACAGGAAAGACCATGGCTGCATACAGTAAGGGCTATTTACCTATGGGAGGGACATCAGGCAAGGTCATGGCTGCATTCAGTAAGGGCTATTCACCTATGGGAGGCACATCAGGCAAGACCATGGCTGTATATTTACTCAGACGATGTCCTTTTTCTTGCAGGCTAAGCTATCTCATAATAGGAGACAGCAGCAACGGACGGGTGGGGGGTGGCCTCAGCTGCAACCCCTCAGTGATCTTGAGGAGCATGTCCACAGGATTGTGGCAAGCCGGGTGATCGGTCCCGTCGCCACTGGAGAGGCCAGCCCCATTCTGGACAGCAATGGTAAGGTCATCACCTTTTTGCCCTCTCTCCTTCCACTTGTACCTCAGAACACCAGCCTTTGACACTTTCAATCTAACTTACTAAATCGCTGCACTCATTCCTCCCTTACTACCACCCTGTCTTCACGCTAAAGCCACTCTTGTACCTCCCTGCTTTCAGATGGTGATTCACCAGTTGAGGAGACGGGCCCTCAAGCTGCCAGTGGGAGTGAAGCTGCAGGTGAGGAGGAAGATGAAGCCGGAGCATCAGCGCCACCCCCTCCTGAGGAAGCCTATGTCCACACTGGGAACATGCCTTCCCTGGAGGGGAGCAGGGGGGAATGGTCTGATGAGAGTGAAACTCCAGGACCCAGCGGGCTACAGCAACGCGATGGGGGTAGGGAAGCTCGGGGGCCTTCTCCCCGGAGGGAGAGTATGCCAGTGAAATGAACACCCAGGCGGTGGACATGCACACTGAGCTCATGGGTGCAGTGGGAAGGGTGCCTGAATGCATTGAATCACTGGCAAGGAGTGTGGAACACTTCTCTGTAGCACAGGCGGATGCTGCGCAAATGTTTAGTGCTGCAATTCAGTCACTGGCTGCCATGACCCCATCTCTGACTGCTCTCATGCAGACTCAGATTGAGGCCACTCGACCACTGACTGCTGCCATCCTCGCTGGTTCGGGCACATTTCCCTGGGGCCCTCACTGCGCCGCAGCAGGCCAGCAATCTGTGCTCCAGCAGACTGCTCCGGATGCTGAAGTGCTGCCCCGTGGGAGTGCCAGTGTGTCAGTCGAGCAGGGAGTTGCTGTCTTCTCTCAAGATGACAGCATTCCTGCTGCCACCACTGTCACTTCTCCACTGCACTTGCCACTGCCTGTAGGACAGACTGCTGCCGCCCATGCGGAGTTGGTGCAGTCTGCAGCTGGGCCCTCCAGGCCCAGAGCTGGTCGAGGCCATCCTTCAAGGGCATCTGCAGTCTCAGGTTGTGACAATCAGAAACCTTCCACCAGCCTTGCTGCAGCCACTGGGGTCCCATTATGGAGGAGCAGTAGGGTGGGAAGGGGGGAAGTGCGCAAGGGAAGGAGATCACCCTCAAAGGGCAAAAAGTAGGTGGTGTGACAAAATGTTGGTCATTTTTTTAATTAAAGGCCAAGGTTCGTGGTCAAACTTTTGTTTAGTGTTTTGGACATTATCTCCAGGTTGTGAGAACCAGTTACGTTAATGATTGTTTTTTTGTGTTTCTTTCTGTCTTGTTTTGCACACTTTGTACAAAACTAATAACTTGCAGGACAATGGAGCATTACAGTTTAACTCTTTATTGAAGCATTAGGTCTGATCTTACTTGTATCAGCACACTGGGGACAAGATGGAGTTTGGACTCCTAGCCTGGGTCTTCTAAACAATAGCAGTCCTTACAGATGCCTGCAGGCCAATGACAACTCAGCATGTGATCACATGTGAATATAATAGGTATTCCTTACAGATGTCTGCGGGCCAACGATAATTCAGTATGCAAATGTTACATCCCCTTTCTTTTAAAAGAAAAATGTTATGCATTACTTTTAAACCTTTCTTCTACATAATGTTCTCGGTAGCATAAACATATAAATAAACTCAACATTTAGCTAGCGCTGAAAACATCTCAATGTTTCAATAACGATGTACAGTTTTTTTTAGGGCAGCGATCCGCCTACACCCTTTGACAGTTCACAAGTCAAGGATAACTCTAGGCTTGACCTCTCATCCCGACCTTGTGTGGTATGGAACTGAGCATGCTCCTGAATCGGTCAACAAATCAGGTTCAGGTTTAGGTTCAGGTAAGTATGATGTGTTTTGTGTATTGCTCTGTTCATCACACTCTGTTGAACTGATCCTCTCGTCAGAATGACGGTGTTGTTCCTTGGTGTTCAGGAGGTGCCTGCGATTGTGGCGGTACACCTGTCCTTCTGGGGTGCGGACGTGATACGATTGCTCGGTGTCAGCTGGCTGGATGACGACTGCTGGCTTCCAGTAGTCTTGCTCCTGGATTCTGACGGATTCTCCATTGTGCAACGGCGGCAGTAGTCTAGCTGACCTGTCATAGTATCTCTTCTGGTGTTGCTGTCTCTGTACACGTTTTGCATGCACTTGCTTGCAGCTGACAACCTCTGGCTGCAGCTGCTGGTTGGTGCTTGGAAGGATTGAGCGAAGTCTGCAGCTCATCATGGGCTCTTTGACATTTGATGGGCAGCGTTCTAGACAAATGGAACATTTTCCGACAATGTCCTCAATGTGTTTGCACATTCCAGGCCAAAACATAATGTCACGTGCTCTTTGTTTGCATTTTTCCATGCCCATATGTCCAGCATGAATTTTTGTCAACATCTCTTCTCATGCTTGACTAATCTATTGGAATTTTTTGAGGATGTAACTGGTAAAATAGATAAGGGAGAACCAGTGGATGTGGTGTATTTGGACTTTCAGAAGGCTTTCGATAAGGTCCCACATAAGAGATTAGCGTGCAAAATTAAGGCACATGGGATTGGGGGCAAGGTATTGACTTGGATAGAGAACTGGTTGGCGGACAGAAGGCAGAGAGTTGGAATAAACGGGTTGTTTTCCGAGTGGCAGGCCGTGACTAGTGGGGTACCACAAGGATCGGTCCTAGGACCTCAGCTGTTCACAATATATATTAATGATCTGGACGAGGGAATTGGATGTAATATCTCCAAATTTGCAGACGACACAAAGTTGGGTGGGAGGGTAAGCTGTGAGGAGGATGTCGAGAAACTCCAGTACGATTTGGACAGATTGGGTGATTGGGCAGAAACATGGCAAATGCACTATAATGTGGATAAATGTGAGGTTATCCACTTTGGTGGCAAAAACAGGAAGGCAGATTATTATTTGAATGGCAATAGATTGGGAGAAGGGGAAGTGCAAAGAGACCTGGGTGTTCTTGTGCACCAGTCGCTGAAGGTAAGCATGCAGGTGCAGCAGGCGGTTAAGAAGGCAAATGGTATGTTGGCCTTTGTAGCAAGAGGCTTCGAGTACAGGAACAAGGATGTCTTGCTACAGCTGTACAGGGCCTTGGTGAGACCGCACCTTGAGTATTGTGTGCAGTTTTGGTCGCCTTACCTGAGGAAGGACGTTCTTGCCATGGAAGGAGTACAGCGAAGATTCACCAGGCTGATACCTGGGATGGCAGGAATGACGTATGAGGAGAGATTGTGTCGATTGGGCTTATACTCACTGGAGTTTAGAAGATTGAGAGGGGATCTCATCGAAACCTATAAAATTCTGTCAGGCCTGGACAGACTAGATGCAGGAAGGATGTTTATGATGGCCGGGGAGTCCAGAACCAGGGGTCATAGTCTAAGGATAAGGGGTAAGCCATTTAGGACTGAAATGCGGAGGAATTTCTTCACCCAGAGAGTGGTGAACCTATGGAATTCTCTGCCACAGAGGGTGGTGGAGGCCAGTTCATTAAATATATTCAAAAGGGAGTTGGATATATTTCTTAAGTCTAAAGGGATCAAGGGATATGGGGAGAAGGCAGGGACAGGGTACTGAATTTGGATGATCAGCCATGATCTCATTGAATGGCGGAGCAGGCTCGAAGGGCCGAATGGCCTACTCCTGCTCCTATCTTCTATGTTTCTATGTTTCTATGAGACTGGTAGGAATGATGATTTTCTCCCATTTGAAGATGATTCTGTTGATTTGTGACAGTTTGTCTCTGTGGTTCCAGAATTCAGATATGCTTTGAGGGCATTTCCTCCTTTCCTCAGGCCATCCTTCATGTATGACTTTGCTCAGCAGTGTGAGTTGTGCATCTTTCTCTGTTGCTGCTCGGATCTCCTTCAGTTTTGAGTCACTCACAGGTAAGCTGTTGTACACCATGTGCACCTGCACATCCATGCCTTCACTGAGGCTGCTGCCCTGGTAGCTAAGGGACTTTCTGGAGAGCATGTCTGCAACAGGAATATCTTTGCCTGGACGGTGAATGATTGTGAAGTCGTACTTTTGTAGCTGAAGGATCATTCTCTGTAGCCTTTGTGGGGCTGCAGCTAGTGGTTTCCTCATGATTGACTCGAGGGGCTTGTGGTCGGATTCCACAATGACTTGTCGGCCATAGACATACTGGTGGAAACGCTTACATCCAAACAGAATTGCATATAGCTCTTTCTCGATTTGAGCAAAGTTGATTTCACTGTCTGTGAGAGATCTGGAAGTGTAGCCAATGGGCTTTCCTTCTTGCAGTAATACTGCGCCTAGTCCATACTTTGACGCGTCCACTTGTAGTCTGAGCTCTTTGTTGGGGCCGAAGTAGGCAAGAACTGGTCCTGGTTCTCTGGTGATTAAGTCTTTCATTTTCTGAAATGCTGTGTCATGTTGTTTGTCCCACAGGAACTCATTGGATTGTTTGAGCAACTGACGCATGGGTGCGTTGATTTGGAGAGGCTCGGGGCAAACTTGGCTAAGTAGTTAACCATGCCTAGTACTGTCTCTAGCTCTGCGCGGTTCTTCGGCGGCTCCATCTTCTTGATGGTGGAGATTTTCTCTGGATCCAGCTTAATGCCATCAGTTGATGGCCCGAAATAACTGATCTCGGTGGATCCGATTGTGCTTTTCTCGGGTTGAGCCGGATACCTTTCTCCCGTGATCTTTGTAGCATCGCACGGAGATTCCTGTCATGTTCCTCTCTATTCCTGCCATAGATGAGGATGTCGTCTACGATTGTGACTACTCCGTCGAGGCCTTCATAGGTTTCGTCAATTTTCCGCTGGAATTCATCCTGAGCTGAGATAAGACGAAATGGTAAGCGCAGAAATCGGTAGCGTCCAAATGGTGTGTTGAACGTTGTTAGCTTAGATGACTCTTCCGTGAGCTTGGTAGTCCAATATCCTGATCTTGCGTCCATTACACTGAAGTAACGTGCTCCTACTAGCTTGGGTGTGATGTCATCTAGCGTTGGTAGAGGGTAGTGAGGGCGTTTGATAGCCTTGTTCAAATCTCTGGGGTTGAGACAGACTCTGAGCTTGCCTGTACGTGGTTTCGCAACCACTACTAACGCGTTGACCCACTCTGTCGGTTCTGTTTCCCGGACGATGATTCTGTATTCTCCATGCTCTGCAGCTCCTCCTTCAGGCGACTACATAGAGCAAGGGGTATCCTTCTCGGTGGGCACACCACAGGGGTTGCTGCTGGGTCAAGGTGAATAATGCATTCACCTGGGAATAGTCCGATTCCTTTGAAGACATCAGCAAACTCCTCCATGACTGTCTGCTTCTCAACTGGTGCTGTCAATGAAAGCACTAGCTTGATGAGGTCCATGTCTAAACATGCCTTTAGACCTAGCACTGGAGGTGCTCGAGTGTCAACAATGTAAAAGTCCAACATCATGTCGCTTCTTTGTACTTGCATTTCATCATGCATGTGCCTTTTACAATGAGCTGCTCACCCCATAGCCGGTCAGCCTGCGTGAGGTGGGCTGTAGCTCACACTCATCCTTCAAGCTGTGATACTCACTCAGAGGAACTACATTAACCTGAGCTCCAGTGTCTAGTTTAAACCTAAGCTCTGTGCCCTGTTTTCCTATCTCAATATCGGCAAAGGCTTGCTCAGTCTCTGAAATCTGTTTTTTCAGTGACACAGAATCAATAAACAGTTCCTCTGCATTTGGCTCTCTATCTGGCATTTGGCTGTCACTCACTGTGTGTACTGAGAAAACAATCCTGCAAACTTTAGCAAAGTGGTTCCGTTTACCACATTTAGGACATTGCCTTCCTTTGGTGGGGCAGTGCTCCTTTTCTCTATGCCAGTTGTTTCCACAATATCCACAGTTTTTGAAGCGTTGTATGTCTGTGTCGCCCATTTTTAGAACTCTCTCTGTTCTTTCTGTTCTGAAACACGCTCTCTGGGCGGTGTTCTTTGGTGTGTGTCTATTAACTGCGTGCACTGTCTGTTCACACGAGCTGCTCGTGGTGCCGGTTATGGTTTTCAACTGTGCTTGGGCTATCTCGTGCGATCTAGCTATGTCCATAGCTCTGTCCAGCATTAGCCCGGCCCCAACATTCAAAAGTTTCTCTCTCACTTTAGCTGAATGTATTCCAAACACGATGCGATCTCTGACCATCTCATCTTTATCTGCATATTCACAGTCTTTTACCAGCAGTTTTAACTCAGTCACGAACTGTTCAAACGACTCACTAGCTCCTTGTACTTTCTCCTGAAATTTGTACCTAGCGAATATCGTATTTGTCTTAGGCATCACATATGCTTCAAAACGGTCAAAATAACTTTTCAGTACCTTTGCTTCATCCGCGGTGAGAGACCATGTATTAAAAATGTCTCTCCCTTTTTCTCCGATCCACAGGAGTAGGTAGCTGCATCTTTCTTCCTCCCCTTTGCTTTTCAACGGACCCAAGAATATCAACTGCACGCGTTGCTTGAACTTGCTCCATTCTCTAGGTAAGCTCAAAGATTCCCAATTCATTCGAGGTAAGGGAGCTCCAACGATGTCCATTTCAAATCCCTGTTCTGACACCATGTCTTGTTTTGCACAGTTTGTACAAAACTAATAACTTGCAGGACAACGGAGTATTACAGTTTAACTCTTTATTGAAGCATTAGGTCTGATCTTACTTGTATCAGCACACTGGGGACAAGATGGAGTTCGGACTCCTAGCCTGGGTCTTCTAAACAATAGCAGTCCTTACAGATGCCTGCAAGCCAATGACAACTCAGCATGTGATCACATGTGAATATAATAGGTATTCCTTACAGATGCCTGTGGGCCAATGATAATTCAGTATGCAAATGTTACACTTTCTATTAGTTTGTCATGAGGAAATGACACACACAGAGTTTGTAAAATAAGTAAGTTTTTGCATTCAAAATGTACATGTTTGGTCTTTGCAATCATTGCTGCCTTGGCTGGCTTAGGGTTTGCGGGTTGGTTTCATTCATGTTGTTCTCAATGGCAAAAGCCATTTCCTCAGCAGGGGCCTAGAAGCGGCTTGCTATCAGCCATTGACGGACGGCCCTTCCAGTTTCTACATTGTGGGCCTCCCTCCCGCCTTGGTGCTGCTGATGATCATCCTCCTCTTCTTCCTCCTCCTCTTCCTCCTCCTCCTCTGGTGGTGCTCCAAGCCTAGTGGCATTGGCTGGGTCCTGAGGATTACCAGGTTATGCAGCATGCAGCACACAACAATGAAGTGGGAGACTCGCTCAGGCAAGTACTGCAGGGGTCCTCCAGAATGGTCTAGACAGCGGAACCGTTGCTTGAGCATGCCGATTGTGTGCTCAACGATGTTGCTGGTAGCTTGATGGCTCCCATTAGCTCAGCGGGGGTGTTAGGCGTACGGAGCGGTGTCATCAGCCAGGTGCACAGTGGATAGCCCTTGTCCCCAAGAAGCCAACTGTAAAGTCCGCGCCTCAATAATACACGGACTTCGGGAGAACAATTAAACAGGTATTTTACTGAACAGAGGATAACGTCAGACTGAAGTACAGAAGCCTGCTAGGGCCTTTTATACAGGGGTGGTCACTGCCGGTACTGCAGTATAAAATCAGTTCTTCTCTTAAAGGTACATACACAACAATTCCTCCCCTTTTAGATAAACAGTACCATAACACTCATTTAACAACTAAATAATAACTAATTACAATTACAATTTTCTCGGTACTATATACATCAACTGAAATAATCATTTATAAGTTCAGTCTTTGAGGAGGCTTCCTAATCCTGACTGGATAGCACCTTTCTCGAGTATCCTGTTCTTGTGGTGGAGTCGATTCTGGCTCATTGTCATTGGTTGGTTCGTCAGCTTCCAATACCACTGCTTCTGAGGTAGACGCAATCTTTACTTCGGGCTCATTACCAGGTGCACATGCTCGTGGTATAGGTTTGGCTTGTTCCTGTGACTCTAGAATCTGGTCAGCATGGCGTCTCACGATGCTCTCTCCAACGTCCACTGTGTACATTAGTGGTCCCTGCTGTGTGCATATCGTTCCTGGCTGCCATTTTTCTGTTCGGTAGTCACGGGCCAAGACTGGTTGTCCTATCTTGAAGCTCCTGGTTGGCTTCTCGTTGATGTGCTGGAATTGCTTATCCTCAACATCTCGTCTTATGTTTGGTTTGAGCAAATCCAGGCGACATCTTAGCCTTCGGTTGAAGAACATTATGGCTGGAGCTTGGTTGGTGACTGCATGTGTCGCATTCCGGTAAGCAAACAAGAAATTACCTACCTTGTGTTGTAGTGGTATGTCATCGTTATACATCGCCTTTATTGCCTTTTTAAAGGTCTGAACAAACCTTTCAGCCAATCCATTTGTGGCTGGATGAAATGGGGCAGATGTGTAATGTTTCACCCCATTATTCCTCAGAAACCTCCGGAAATCCTCGGACACAAACTGTGGCCCATTGTCGGAGCAAATCTGTTCTGGCAAGCCATTCCTGGTGAAGATGGTCTGTAGGACTGCAATAGTTTTCTCCATGGTGGTGGAGGACATTTTGATGACCTCTGGCCATTTCGAATGGGCATCCATGGCGATTAGAAACATTGAGTCTATAAATGGACCAGCAAAATCAATGTGTACCCATTGCCATGGAGATGAGGGCCATTCCCATGGGTGTAGAGGGGCCTGTGCTGGTGCATTTTGGACTTTCTGGCATCCTGAGCAGCTCTTGGTCAGGTCCTCGATTTGTTTATCGATTCCCGGCCACCACACATAAGCCCTGGCTAGGCTTTTCATTTTTACCCCTCCCAGATGACCTTCATGAAGCTCATTGAGCACTTTGTCTCTCAACTTGGGTGGAATTACCACTCGGGATCCACACATCAAGGTCCCCCGGCACACTGACAGCTGTTCTTTCCTTGACGAGAATGCTGGCAACAGTGAGTCGCCATGTGCTGGCCATCCCTTCACCATCAAATCATATACCCGAGAGAGTGTCGGGTCATTTCGGGTTTCCTTCTCTGTACTTGAGTTTGTAACAGGCAGACATTCGGCTATGGTCACATGGAATATCTCAACAGGGTCCACTGCAGGTGCTTCCTCTATCATAGGCAACGGTAGGCGCGACAGCCCATCAGCGTTTCCATGCTGCTTCGTACCCTTGTATTCTATGTCGTACTGATGTGCCCCTAGAAAAAGTGACCATCTTTGCAGCCGTTGCGCCGTCATCACCGGAACACCCTTCTTTGGGTTAAAAATGGAGACCAGGGGCTGATGATCAGTCAGTAGGGTGAATTTCTGCCCGTGCAGATAGTGATTGAACTTCTTCACCACCCACACCAGGCTGAGGGCCTCCCTGTCAATCTGGGCGTAATTACGCTCGGCTGAGGTTAACGAGCGCGACGCAAAGGCTATTGGCCTCTCTGAACCGTCAAGGAATTTGTGTGACAGCACCGCTCCAATGCCGTAGGGAGACGCACCACATGCCAACCGATTCGGTAGTGTTGGGTTGTAGTGGGCCAATACTTCTTTTGAAGTGATTAGGCATTTACATTTCTGAAAGGCACGCTTACACTCATCACTCCATTTCCATGTTACTCTAGTTTGCAGCAGGGCGTTCAGTGGGTGCAGAATTGTAGATAAATTTGGCAAGAACTTATGGTAGTAGTTCACCAGCCCGAGAAACGACCTCAGTTGCGACACATTTTCCGGTGCTGGAGCCTTGACTACAGCCTCAATCTTGTCTGGCGACTTATGCAACCCTTCCTCATCAATCATGTAGCCACAATACGAGATTTGTCTCCTCCTGAAGGACTCGCATTTGGGGCGGTTGGCTCGTAGCCCATATTCCTGCAATCTAGTGAGCACCTGCTCCAGGTTGGCAAGGTGTTCACTGTCATTTTTGCCCGTCTCCAGGATGTCATACAAATAACACTGAGTCCCTGGGATCCCTTGCAGGACTTGTTCCATTGCCCTCTGCCAAATAGCCGGGGCAGATGCTACCCCAAATACCAGTCGATTGTACTGGTAAAGGCCTTTGCGAGTGTTTATCGTGAGGTATTTCCTAGATGCTTCTTCCACCTCCATTTGTAGATACGCTTGGGCCAGATCAATCTTCGTAAAGCGTTTCCCTCCAGATAGTGAGGCGAAAATATCTTCTATCCATGGAAGTGGATATTGTACTGTGTGCAGGACTGGGTTCACAGTTACCTTGAAGTCCCCACAGATGCGAATCTTCTTCAGCTCCCCAGGCATGCTGCTCAATGATTTCTTCATTACAGGAACAATGGGTGTGGCCCACTCGCTCCAATCCACCTTGGACAGCACACCCGAATGCTCCAGACTCTCCAGTTCTGCTTCGACGGCTGGGCGGATCACGTACGGCACCGGTCTGGCATTAAAAATTTTTGGGTTTGCGTTATCTTCGATTTTTATCGTTGCCTTTACCCCTTTTAGAGTCCCAAGTCCTTGTTGGAACACCTCTTTCGCGTCAGTTAGAATTTGTGACAGACGTCCAGGTGTGACGTCATCATCCTTTTTGTCAGCCACAGTTAGCGCCTGAATGGAATGCCAATCCAATTGTATTTTTCGGATCCATTCAATCCCAATAATGGTGGTCCTCCATCTTGTAATATATATAGATACAGTTTCTGTGTTTCCTTGCCGTTATATTTAACTGGCACCCTTACTTTTCCTCTGGGGTAGACTTTTTGCCCCGTGTATGTCATCAATACAATGGACGTGTCCTTTAAGGGTATGTGTGAGAATAGCCGCTCATAGTCTCATCGATTCAGGACAGTTAGGGCTGATCCTGTATCCAATTCCATCTTTACTTGGGACCCTGCTATCATGAGGGTGACCCAAATAGTTCGGTGATCCTCCTTTGCGATCACGTTGTGTAACTTTAGACAACTTAATCTCCTGCTCCCGGAGTCGTTATCACTCTCCTGATCTTCCGAACTACTGTCTGTCATTTTTTTTACTTTCTTGTACTTTTCCTTAGTAGTTCTTGTAGTGTTGGTTTTCTTTCCCGACCTGCAGACTCTTGCTATATGTCCCATTTTCCCGCATTGCCTGCATACTTTGTCCTTAACCCAGCAGTTCTTCTGATCATGGGTTGTTCTGCTGCAGCGATAGCACTTTTCTGCTCCATACGTCATTTCATTAGCGCTGTATTCTTGTGGTTTCTGTTGTATTTCCGCAGCTCCCCGTGCTGCTGCTTCGTAGGATACTGCCACGCTGAAAGCCTGTTCTAACGTCAGGTCCTTTTCCGAAAGTAGTCGTTTCTGGGTTCCTTCACTCTGGAGCCCGCAGACAAACTTATCCCGTAAAGTGTCTGCCAGTCCTGCTCTGAACTGGCGGTGCTTCGATAACTTGCGTATTTCTGTAAGATAGTCAACATTGCTCTCATCTTTGTGCTGGTTTCTTTTATGGAACTTGAATCTTTCTGCTATCAGCAGCAGTGTAGGGTTTAGGTGTTCCTGTAAGATATTAACAAATCTCCTCAAAACTTTTCTCCATTGGTTTAGCTGGGGTAATTAAATTCCGCAATAGGCCGTACGTTCTCGCGCCCATCAAATTTAATAATACCGACGCCTTCTTTCCATCGGCCACCTCATTTGCCTTGCAGTACACTTCAATTCTTTCCACATACGTGGTCCAGTCTTCTACCTCATTGTCGAAAGCAGTGATACTGCCACTTTTCGGCATCTTGGGTGATTTAAAATGGCGCCTCCCGCGCTTTTTCATATTCCCCAATGGAATAAAATGGCGCCTCCCGTGCTTTTCCTTCTTCCCCAATGGAATAAAATGACGCATCCCGTGCTTTTCCTTCTTCCCCTTGCTGCCATGCTGCTCCGAGCGTTCTACAGGGTAATGGCGGCGACCCGCGGCTTCGGCGCTTCTCACTTTTCCTTCCCCTCGTTTATTTTCTCCCCGCTGCCCGGTTCTTGAGCACCGATCGTGCCCTGTGCGCTGCACCCTCTCTCTCTCTCTTTCCTCCCGGCGACGCTGCGCGGCCCCTTTTGCAGAGCCGCTCGATCGAGCTCGAGCCCGCCGCAGTCCGGAAGAGTCAGCGCACTACCTGCTACCAGCACGATTTGCTGGAACACCTTGACTGGGGAGCCAAGCTCAGCTCTCCACAGCCTCTCCCGCAATTCTCCGAACACCGATGGATCCTTGGGCGGTTGCCCGTGGTCGACGCCTGTTGCTCTGACTTCGACCTCCAAGAAACTTCTTCTCAGGGGAAAGGTCCCCGTGAGGTGATGCAGTACTGCAGGTGAGTTCGAACTTGCTAGTCGCCACTGTAAAGTCCGCGCCTCAATAATACACGGACTTCGGGAGAACAATTAAACAGGTATTTTACTGAACAGAGGGTAACGTCAGACTGAAGTACAGAAGCCTGCTAGGGCCTTTTATACAGGGGTGGTCACTGCCGGTACTGCAGTATAAAATCAGTTCTTCTCTTAAAGGTACATACACAACACCAACCACCTGGGTGATGCGGTGCCTGGAAAAGTTCTGCCACAGTAGTCTGGTGCAGGATGTATGCATCGTGGCTGCTGCCAGGATAACAGGCATTGACAGCGAGTATCAGCTGTCTGTGGTCACAGACCAACTGCACGTTTAAGAAATGGAACCCCTTTCGGTTGCGGAAATCCTCTGCATTCTCATGCGGAGCACGCAAAGCCACATGCGTGCAGTCAATGGCGCCCTGCACCAAGGGGAAGCCCGCTATCCTCGCAAAGCCCATAGCACGTTCATGCTGCTTGTCCGGGATCATGGGGAAAGAGATGTACTCTCGTCTCCTTTTATAGAGGGCATTTGTGACCTGACGGATGCAGCAATGGACTGCGAACTGGGAGATATTGGCGATGTCCCCAGTAGCTGATTGAAATGAGCCGGTGGCATAAAAGTTGAGAGCCACTGTTATCTTCACTGCCACCGACAGAGACGTCCTGCTCCTCAGTTGAGGCTGCAGATCTGGCTGCAGCAGGTGGCAGAGCTCAGTGACCACCTCCTTGCTGAAGCGCAGCCTTCACAAACACTGCTCCTCAGACATATTAATGTATGAGAATTGTTGGCGAAATACCCTGGGAGGGTAAGGTCTCCTGTACAGAGGCCTGTTGGCCCTCCTCCGTCTGGCCATGATTGCCACACTCTCTCTGTGTCTCTGTGGCCTCCAAATCTGCTGGCGCAGGACAACGCCCCCAATTAGTGCAGCCCCCATAGTCTCTTGGCAATCAAAGTAATGAAGGTCAAAAACCAAAGTACCTGCAAAGTTATGGTCAGAAGCCAAAACTACTTCAAATTGCATTGACTCAATACAGAAGTCTCTCTTTCTCTCTTTCTCTCAAAATCTCTCTCTCTCTCTCTCAGAATGACTGGTGCAAAACTGTCTACCACAGAAAAATCCAGGAAGAGGCCCCCTTTAAATAGTGCCGCCCAGCCCCAAAGAGACTGGGAAGCCTTCCAGTCTACCTGTCGTTGGTTGCGCCAGGCGGAAAGGAGGGGGGCGCCACGCAATTTCTGTTCCAGGGTGTCACAAGGGCGTTGCACACTCGAATGACGTCAAGATCTGCATGTACAGGAGATCGGGCATTATTGTTTAGAGCCGCTGCAAAATGTTCGGTCAATTCTGTGAGAGGCGCAGATATCACCTCGCCCGGGCACTAGTTGCTTTGCGCCCCATTAGCGCCCTCTTAAAGCGCAACGGGAGGCGTAAACCAACTGAATTTTTCCCCCTTAAGTCCTTGTTAAGTGCTTCTTAACTGCTATTATGACAGCTTTTTCTATTTTCGCACAATTTCAACGGGTTTCACGACATTCGGAGATCACGTCAGGTAAGTATGTTGGGAATACCAATGAGCTGAATAGTTCACAGATGCAACTGCAGTATTAAAGCTGAACTCTCACATCTGTTCACTTTCAAATGTCAGAGGTTGCTGATTTCAGGATTTGGGACACACATTCGATCTGTCTTGAGGCTGTAAGTTTGTGGTGTTAACTCTATATGCATTATCACTTCCTTGGAATAACCTCTCTCCCCATTGACTGAACGCTTATAACATCTCATCCTCAAGTGCCATATATAACAGCAGAATGGTAATGCTTTATACTCTCTTATCCGGGTCCTCTGAATCTGAAGAGGATCAGCCGCAGCACCAGCAGAGCCAGGCACACCAGCAGCACCAACAACAATTGCGCCAACCTTCTCCTGAACCACCTGATGCTGCACAGGGCAGAGACCATCAGCGCAGAGCTGCACCACAGGAGATACCCCCAACACAGGGTTTATAGGCAGAGGATGAGCTTCTTCAACATGACAGAGCAGCAGTGCCAAAGGTGGCTGAGACTTTCACGAGAGGTAGTCGCAATCTATAGTAATCTCGGATGTAATGCTTAAGTTATCCACCAGAGGGAGACAAATGCTAAGGGATTATATTTACTAGTATTAAGGTAACATTGCATTATGGGTAGAATGACTCATAGGATCCTCCATGTTTGCATCATGCAGTAAGAATTAGAAGTGCATGCCTGTAGCTGTAAGAGCTATGTTCTCTCCTAAACTGTGTAATTAAAAAGATAAGTTTTGGGTTCCTGAAGTCTCACTCATATCAGTTATTGGACCTTACCACTCGGATATAACATTTGTCGACGAGGATTAACAGATCTCAACTTGAAGAAGTGAAAATACAAGATCACTGCATCTGAATCATGGCTACTCGAGTAGGAGAGATTTCTGCTTTTGATGTTCAAAAACAAACTTGGATCGAACACTGTGAGTTGCTGGAGCATCTCTTTGTGGCAAATGATATTGTTGATGTTGGAAAAAGGAGAGCTATTTTGCTCATGTCCGTGGGGAGTCAGATGTACAGTTTAATAAGAAACTTATGCAGTCCTGAAAAGCCTGGAGACGTAACATTTGCTAACTTAGTGGCCTTGCTAAAGGATCATTTCAATCCCAGACCGAGTGAGATTGTACAGCGTTTCAAATTTAATTTACAGAATAGGAACCCGGGAGAGTCGGTATTGGATTATGGAGCGGTGTTGAGAAAACTGGCACATGATTGCAATTACGGGAACAGTGTGAAAGACATGCTAAGAGATAGGCTGGTTTGCGGAATAATGGATGCTCGAATGCAGAGGAGATTATTGTCTGAAACGGGGCTTACGTATGAAAAAGCGTTGGAACTTGCTCAATTAATAGAGACAGCTAACCATGATGTACAAGAAATACAAGGTTCAGACTGGTCTACTGCACCTGGAATACTGCATACAGTTTTGGTGTCCATACTTAAGAAAAGACATACTTGCTCTCGAGTCAGTACAAAGAAGGTTCACTCAGTTAATCCCGGGGGTGAGGGGGTGGTCATATGAGGAGAGGTTGAGTAGATTGGGACTCTACTCATTGGAGTTCAGAAGAATGAGAGGCGATCTTATTGAAACATATAAGATTGTGAAGGGGCTTGATCGGGTGGATGCGGTGAGGATGTTCCCAATGATGGGTGAAACTAGAACTAGGGGGCATAATCTTAGAATAAGGGGCTGCTCTTTCAAAACTGAGATGAGGAGAAACTTCTTCACTCAGAGGGTGGTAGGTTTGTGGAATTTGCTGCCCCAGAAAGCTGTGGAAGCTACATCATTAAATAAATTTAAAACAGAAATAGATAGTTTCTTAGAAGTAAAGGGAATTAAGGGTTACGGGGAGCAGGCAGGAAATTGGACATGAGTCTAGGCTCGGAATGGTCATGGCCCTGTGGGTAGTGGAGTGGGCCCAGGGGCCATGTAGCCTGGTTCTGCTCCTACTTCTTGTGTTCTAATTCTGTGTTAGATTTCAGGAGATGGTTTTATTCCTGTTCCTGGCTGGGTGGAGATCGCCTTTACAGAAGGTAAGTACTGTAGAAAATATAGGGACAGAGTGATCTCCTGGACGAGTTTCGATTGCCTAGATGGGTCGGAGAGGAATTTCCCAGATTTTTCCTCCCAAATTGGCCATTGGGTTTTTTATCTGGTTTTTTGCCTCTCCCGGGAGATCACATGGGTTCGGGTGGATGGAGAGGGGTAGAAGATTTGAGGTTAGGATCAGATCAGCCATGATCTTATTGAATGGTGGAGCAGGCTCGAGGGGCCGATTGGCCTACTCCTGCTCCTATTTCTTATGTTCTTATGTTCTTAAAGCAAGTTGGAAGTCAGTTTATTGTGCACAAGTTAAATATGGGTTCGAAATCACAACGTGAGCATATAAAAGCATGTTATAGATGCAATGGAGATCACCTGGCAAGGGAATGCAGGTTTCTGGAGGAAAAGTGCCACAAGTGTGGGAAAAAAGGACATATAAAACGTGCATGCAGGGCAAAAGCCCCTGAAAAGGAATACAAACCAAAAGGGGGAGAAAAGCAAAACCTAGCAAGAGAAGTGAAAAAACAGGGAGCACATCACATCAGTGGAGAAGCTGAGAAAGAAGACGACTTGTTCATAATGCATAGTATGGTAGAGGACATTCTTAAAGTTGATCCTATCACTTTGCAACTGATAGTAAATGACACTAAGGTCAACTTTGAGGTGGATACTGGATGTGGCGTAACCATAATGAACAGGGAGGGATATTCAAAATTGTGGAACCGTGCAAAAGTTCTTGCTCTATGAAGCTTAAAACCTATACCGGTGAACGAGTGGCAACATTGGGTACAGCTATTGTAACTGTGAAACACAGGGACACCGTGGAACAGCTACCTGTAGTTGTAGTATCGGGTTCTGGACCAAACTTGTTAGATCGGGGCTGGATACGAGAACTTAAATTAGATTGGGGAGCAATAAATCAAATGGAGAGAGGCAAACAGTTGCCTTTGCAAGACGTGTTGATTGAACATGAGAACGTGTTCAAGGAAGAACTTGGAACATTTAATGGCCCCCCAGCTAAGATTTATGTCGACAAGGAGGCACTGCCAAGATTTTTTAAACAACGACCTGTGCCTTATGCCATGAAACCGAAGGTAGAGGCTGAGCTTGACCGTCTTTTGCGGGAGAACATTCTGGGACCCGTAAAATGTTCAGAATGGGCAGCTCCCATTGTACCTGTTTTAAAACCAAACAATTCGGTAAGAATCTGTGGAGATTATAAATTGACTGTAAATAGGGTGTCTAAACTTGAACAGTATCCTATTCCTAAAACTGAGGATCTTTTTGCAAACCTGGCTGGAGGGAAGAAATTCACGAAGCTGGATATGAGTCATGCATACTTGCAGATTACACTAGATGAGGAATCCAAGAAGTATGTAACCATAAATACACACAAGGGTTTGTTTACCTATAACCGCTTGCCATTTGGTGTCTCATCTAGTCCAGCTATCTTCCAGAGAACTATCGAGGGTGTACTGCAAGGGATTCCACATGTTTTGATCTATCTGGATGATATTCTGGTGACGGGAAGAACCGACCAGGAGCATCTGAGCACTCTGAGAGAGGTACTTCAAAGATTGGATAAGGCTGGGTTACGGTTCAAGAGGAGTAAGTGCACTTTCCTGGGGAATGAGGCCGTGTTCCTGGGACACAGAGTGGATGCCACCGGGCTCCATCCAATCAAGGAGAAGGTACAAGCACTGCAGGAGGTCCCAGATCCTACAAACGTGACTGAGTTAAAAGCTTACCTGGGACTGCTAAACTATTATAACAGGTTTTTACCAAACTTGTCAACAGTGTTAGCACCTCTTCACAAACTACTGCGCAAGGAGACACAGTGGCAGTGGGAGGAGGAACAGAGGGTTTCATTTGAACTGTCCAAGAAACTGATGCTATCCTCGGATGTGCTGGTTCACTACAATGCAGAGAAAGACATCATTCTCTCTTGTGATGCTTCACCTTACGGGGTGGGGGCAGTTCTTTCACACTGTATGGAAGATGGAACTGAAAGACCGATCGGGTTTATGTCTCGAACTCTGACCCCAGCGGAAAAAAACTATTCCCAGTTGGATAAAGAGGGGTTAGCAGTAATGTTTGGGTTACAGAGGTTTCATAAGTACATATATGGCAGGAAATTCACCATATGCACAGATCATAAACCTCTTCTATCTCTTTTTAATGAGATGAAAGCAGTTCCACAGTTGGTGTCACCCCGAATCCAGAGATGGGCAGTGACGTTGAGGGCATATGAGTATGTCATCATTTACAAAGCGGGCAAGTACCATGGGAACGCAGATGCCTTGAGCCGTCTTCCACTACTAGGTACACCTATCCGTGCAGCTCCAGAGGACAGAGTTTTGATGTTGGAGGACACGGACACGGCAATTGTGACCGCAGAACAAGTAAGGACTTGGACTGGTAAGGATCCAGTGCTGTCTAGAGTCCGAGAATATGTAATGAGGGGTTGGCCTCAACATCTGGAAGGGACTGATTTCACACCTTACAGTGTCAGGAAGACAGAGCTGAGTGTGCAGGATGGTTGCGTGTTGTGGGGAGCTCGAGTGATTATTCCACAGCCAGCACGACAGTCTATCCTAGTGCAACTACATCAGTGTCATCCTGGAGTTTCGCGCATGAAAGCATTGGCAAGGAGTTACTTGTGGTGGCCAAAGCTAGATGAGGAGATAGAACATCTAGTCAAGACATGCAGCACTTGTCAAGAACACAGGAAGGCACCGGCAGCAGCTCCACTCCACCCCTGGGAGTGGCCCGATAAACCATGGAGAAGATTACATGTTGATTATGCGGGTCCATTCATGGGAAAGATGTTCCTCATAATCATTGATGCACATTCCAAATGGATGGATGTGTATCCTGTAAATTCTGCTTCATCTACTGTTACTATAGACTGCCTGCGTAGGAGTTTTAGTAATCAAGGGATACCGGAGATCGTAGTAAGTGACAATGCCATGTGTTTTGTGAGTACAGAAACAAAAGAGTTCATGAGAAACAATAGCATAGTGCACGTGACTTCAGCTCCATATCATCCGTCTTCAAATGGACTTGCGGAGAGAGCCGTAGAAACATTTAAGGAGATGATGAAAAAGAGTGCGGAAGGGAATTTGGCAGCAAAAGTGTCAAGAGTTCTGTTCAGCTACAGAATAACACCTCAATCTACCACAGGACTCTCTCGTGCTGAGTTATTGTTAGGACATCGACTACGCTCCACTCTTGACCTGGTTCACCCAGATCTAAAAAGGAAGGTGGAAAACCGACAAATCAAACAAAAGGATAATCATGACAGAAGGACAAAGAGCCGCAGTTTTGGAGAAGGTGATGCGGTCCTTACCAGAAATTTCAGTTATGTTCCAAAATGGATTCCTGGAGTCATAGACTCAATGACCGGTCCAGTTTCATATACGGTCATGTTGGGAACTGGTCAGGTAGTACACAGACATGTGGATCAGATACTGACCAGACAAAGGGAAATCGAACTGGAGGTTCCAGAGGAAATGTTGGAGGGCAAGTTGATCCCCAGTTATCCAAATGCCTTGGTGGTACCAACACCACAAACAGAGACAGTTATACCTGGACCCCTTAGTCAAGAGGAAACCATCGTAGCAGAGTCAGATACTCTGAGTACTGCTCAGGAGCAGCAGGTGGCTCTAACATAACCAAGCAGGGACTTGACTGTAAGACGTTCAACAAGGACTCACAAGCCGCCAGAGAGATTGATCACGACCTGCTAGATTCGTTCATGATGGACTATCGTTAAAGGAGTTTCCTTATGGACTTTTAAGAATGTTGTTAAGAATTATTGTAACTTAAGAGGGGGGGGGGGATATAGTAATCTTGGATGTAATGCTTAAGTTATCCACCAGAGGGAGACAAATGCTAAGGGATTATATTTACTAGTATTAAGGTAACATTGCGTTATGGGTAGAATGACTCATAGGATCATCCATGTTTGCATCGTGCAGTAAGATGACACGGTTGAGCTTACCGTAGGAAGAGCATCATTCATGTGTGTGCCTCACACAGCAACCTGGGATACATCTCGTCTGGGGATTTATCCACTTTTAAGCTCGCTAAGACTGCTAGTACCTCCTCCCTCTCAATACTAATTTGTTCAAGTTTATCACAATCCCCCTGCCTGATTTCTATGCCTACATCATCCTTCTCCATAGTGAACACAGATGCAAAATATTCATTTAAAACCTCACCTACATCTTCCAGCTCTACACACAGATTGCCACTTTGGTCCCTAATGGGCCCTACTGGTTATCCTTTTGCCCTTAATATACTTATAAAACTCCTTGGGATTTTCCTTTATTTTGCCCGCCAGTGTTTATTCATACCCCCTCCGCTCTCCTAATTTCTTTTTTAAGTACTGCACTTTCTATACTCCTCTAGGGCTGCCACTGTTTTCAGTCCTTTGTATCTGCCAAAAGCCTCCCTTTTATTCCTAATCCATTCTTGTATATCCCTTGACATCCAGGGTTCCCTGGGCTTGTTGGTCCCACCCTTGACCTTTACGGGAACATGTTGGCGCTGTACTCTCTCTATTTCCTTTCTGAATGACTCCCACTGCTCTGATGTGGATTTTCCTACAAGTAGCTGATCCCAGTCCATTTTGGCCAGATCCTGCCTTATCATATTAAATCGGCCTTCCCCCAATTTAGAACCTTTATTTCCGGTCCATCTTTGTCCTTTTCCATGACTACCTTAAATCTCACCGAATTATGGTCACTGTCACCAAAATGCTCTCCTACTGACACTTCTACCACTTGCCAAAGTCTGCTCCTCCTGCGCCTGCACAGGGGCAGACTTGGCCTTCACTGTTCGGGGAGGCATCTGAGGCTCTGACCGAAGGGTTGGCAAGGGGATGGCTGTTTGAGTGCTTGGAGAGGAGCCCCCACTTGCATGTCCCCTCCCACCATCATCCCTCTCATGGGCCACCCGCACTTCTCTGCTAGAAAGTAGTAGGAGAAGACCTTGCTGCACATCAGTGGGGCCATGAGGACCCGTGTCTGTACTGACAGTCCTCATAATGGGGGCATCCATGAACCTCTGGTTCCTCTCTGCGATAGATGCTCATCTATCCTCCATAGCTGACCATCTATTTAGAAGTGTTACCATGTTGCTCTGAGTCTGGCGATTTATGTCCTCCATGGAGGTTGCCATCCTTTCCATGGCGGTGCCTACATTTGCCATTGCATGCGCCATGGCGATGCTCATATTTGAGATGGACTCCTGAATTCTCTGCACACTCACCATCACCATGGTTGCAAACCCAGTCAGAGCCTCCTGCACTTGTTCCTGAAGCTCCAGCACCGTTCTCTTTCTGGATGGCCCCCGAGGCTCAGCGTCTACATGCAGCAGGGCAGAGCAAGGAGCATCCTGCAGCCTCCGGCGAGGACTCTCCATTGCTGTCCCTGTCTCCACCATCTGCTCTTGCTCACTCGTGAGTTGTGATACACCAGGTGACAACACTACTCTATCTCGCATATGACTCACTGAGGTGTGCGTATCTGCGCTGGTGCTGGGTGTGCTCATCTCTGCTGACGCTGCTCCCTCAGAGGAGGCAGCATCCTTTGAGGAGTCCTCCTGCTCTTCCTCCTGGACTGTAGGGAGGGGGGCTCTTGATGGTCATGTGGGAGAGTAAAGACATGAGTTAGACATGCGATATGTAGATTGCAGACACATCCCATTGTGTACATGATGAGCATTCAATTTCTATTGCCTTCAGATTCCATATGAGTCACTCATGAATGCCAAATAAGATGGATGGAGAATTACTCTGTCACCAGGCTGTTCTACTGAGCCCCTCTCTCCGTCCCCCACTTCGAGCTCTTCAACTGTTCCCGCAATGTCGAGAGTGGCCTCCTCAGCGTGGGTGAGCTGTGAGATCGATGGTGGTCCTCCTCCTGCTCTCTCCCTCTTATTGTGGGCTCTCTTTTCCTGCAATGAGGGAAAGAAGTGAAATTTCAGTGAGAATGATGGAATGAGTGTAAAGAATGGATAGGATAGATGTTTAGAGGGAGACTATGATGGAGTGGGGTGCCAATACCAAGTTCCCTCCTTTGGAGTTGCTAGCTGTCATCATTGCATAACATTGAGGGTGGGTGTGAGGGGTGCATAGTAAGATGGGGATGTGATTCTGTACATAGGGAGAGAGGGATGGGTGATGGTGCAAGGGAGTGAGTTGGGATGAGTTGGGATGTGCAGAAGTGGGGTTGGGAATGCAGAGTGATGGGGATGTGATGACAGGCACAGCAGAATTAAAGTAAGTTTGCTTTTACACTCACTTTTCCAGAACACAGGAGATCATTGAACCTCTTCCTACATTGGACCCAGGTGCGACTGAACACACACCTTGCAGTTATCTCCTCAGCTATTTGCAGCCAGGCTGCCTTTGTCGGCTGAGGAGGTTTCCTTCTTCCATTCCCTGGGATTAGCACCTCCCTACGTCCTCTAACTCCCTCCACAAGAACATGGAGGGAGTCACTGTTGAAGCGGGGAGCAGCCTTTGGTCTCTCTGCAGACATCGTTGAAAGCATCAGCACTCAGGAGAATCAAAAGCAAAGTGAGAGCCAATGGGGACACGGCCCCCTTAAATACACCGGCTGCAAACTCGTCATCGGAGCAGCTCAGCAGACCCGCACCTTGTGATGAGACTGGGTAATGCGCACGGTGGGCTTAATTAACCGAAAACTGTTTCAGCAGACCGGCTGGAGCCAGGAGCGGGACTGGAACCCGCCAACTACCAGTCCCGCCGCCAACCCACCTCCATTCAGAAAATCCAGCCTTTTGTGTCTGTCTTCACGGAAGAAGGCTCAAAAAACCTCTTGGAAAGAAATTAGTAATAGTAAAAAAATAGTGCTGGAGAAATTAATGGGACTGAAAGACATAAATCCCCTGGAGCTGATGGCCTACATCCTAGGGTTTTGAAAGAGGTGGCTATAGAGATAGTGGATGCATTGGTTGTCATTTTCCAAAATTCCGTAGATTTTAGAATGGTTCCCGTGGATTGGAAGGTAGCAAATGTAACCCCAATATTTAAGAAAGGAGGGAGAGAGAAAACGGGGAACTACAGACCAGTTAGCCTGACATCAGTAGTAGGGAAAATGCTAGAATCTATTATTAAGGACGTGGTAACAGGGCAATTAGAAAATAATAATAGGTTTGGGCAGAGTCAACACGGATTTATGAAAGGGAAATCATGTTTGATAAATCTGTTTTTTGAGGTTGTAACTAGCAGAATAGATAAGGATGAACCAGTGGATGTGATGTATTTGGCTTTTCAGAAGGCATTCGATAAGGTGCCACACAAGAGGTTATTAAACAAAATTAGGGCTCATGGGATTGGGGGTAGTATATTAGCATGGACAGAGAGTAGGAATAAACGGGTCATTTTCGGGTTGGCAGGCTGTAACTAGTGGGGTACCGCAAGGATCAGTGCTTGGGACTCAGCTATTCACAATCTAAGGGTCACAGACCTGAAACGTTAACACTGTTTTTGTCTCCACGGATACTGCCTGGCCTGCTGAGTGTTTCCAGCATTTTCTGTTGTTATTTGTAATATATCCAAGTTTGCTGATGATACAAAGCTAGGTGGGAATGTAAGTTGTGAGGAGGATGCAAAGAGGCTTCAAGGGAGCAGGCTAAGTGAGAGGGCAAGAACATTGCAAATGGAATATAATGTGGAGAAATGTGAAGTTAGCCACTTTGGTAGGAAAAATAGAAAAGCAGAGTATTTTTTAAATGGTGAGAGTTTGGGAAATGTTGGTGTTCAGAGGGACCTGGGTGTCCTTGTACACGAATCACTGAAAGTTAACATGCAGGTACAGCAAGCAATTAAGAAAGCAAATGGTATGTTGGCCTTTATTACAAGAGGATTTGAGTATAAGAGTTAAGGCGTCTTACTGCAATTATATAGGGCCCTGGTGAGACAACACCTGGAGTACTGTGTACATTTTTGGTCTCCTTACCTAAGGAAGGATGTACTTGCCATAGAGGGAGTGCAACAAAGATTCACCAGACTGAATCCTGACATGGGGCAATTGTCCTGTGAGGAGAGATTGAGTAGACTAGGCCTATATTCTCTGGAGGTTAGAAGAATGAGAGGTGATTGCATTGAAACAAACAAAATTCTTACATGGATTGACAGGGTAGATGCAGGGAGGATGTTTCCCCTGGCTGGGGAGTCTAGAACCAGGGGTCACAGTCTCAGAATAAGGGGCCGGCCATTTAGGACTGAGTTGTGGAGAAATTTCTTCACTCAGAGGGTGGTGAATCTTTGGAATTCTCTACCCCAGAGGGCTGTGGAGGCTCAGTCGTTGAGTATATTCAAGACAGAGATCGATAGATTTTTGTATATTAAGGGAATCAAGGGATATGAGGATAGTGCAGGAAAGTGGCGATGAGGTAGAAGATCAGCCCTGATCTTATTGAATGGTGGAGCAGGCTCAAAGGTCCAAATGGCCTACTCCTGCTCCTATTTCTTATGTTCTTATGGCAATTTGAATAAGTATTTTGCATATAATACATTCAGCTATATTCAGGAAATCCATACAGGGGCAAACAGGTCAAACAAAAGGTACAATCCACAGTAGCTTTTCCTCATAATTTGAATTGGAGTTGCTATTCCTGTACACACATAATGGCCCAGAAATTCGGGTCGGGGGCTTCCTGCGGGTGCAAGCCCCCGACCTACAATTACCTAGCGCGCCAGCAGTTGACCTCTTGGCCTGCGTGGAATTCCTCTCCGAGGCCTGTCCCAGAGGCCGGCGTGCTATGCTGGCGTGTCCCAGGAGCGTAGCTAGTGCGATGCGTCCCCTGGGATCACGTGAGCAACAGGCAGCCAATCGGAGCAGGGAATGCTCCATTCATAAGTCTTGACAGATAGACCTGTCAAAACGTATAAATACTGAGGCTGTAAAACTGTACTTTACCTTCAAATAAATTTAAAAAAAATCACACTTTGTAAATAAACTATAAATGACATTAAATAACTATTTTAAAGAAAAATCTAAATTTTTGAAAAAAATAATTTTATAAAAAAATGGGGCTAAAAATAAACTTACCTTGCTTTAAAGTATTTAAAAGTAAAAAACCTGTGGAAAAAATGTTTTAATTTTAAATAATTGACCACTTACCTTTGAAAATGAAGTCCTTACGGCTGCTTTTTACATTTCTAAAATGTACAGACTTACCTGCATGTTAAAACCTGTAAACAAAAAGGAAGTTCAACGCGCACGCGCAGACTCCCGCACGCACGCGTTCCACCTCTGAACCCCTTGGTTCAGAGGATCGGAAGTGCCAGTTTCCCGCGCATGCGTAGTGCATGCAAGATTCCGGCACTTCCATCAGGTCCACGCGTGAGTGCTCCGTCCGTACTCACGCGTTGGGACCAGAATTACAGGGCCATTATCTTAACAGATCCCTCCTCTTGAGGTGGAGGAGCTGGTTGGTAAATCTCTCTTCCCCCTCCAAAAAATGGTTACTTATCAGGGGATCTCTTTGGGGCTCCTGAGCTGTACGTCTTCTGTAAGGGTAGAGGTCCCACAGTTTTCCTGGAACAGCCCATTTGTATGAAGGCCTTGTGCTGCCACTGGGGGAGTGGCAGGAACATATCGCTGGCATTGGGGCCTTCTGGCCACTGCTGGAGAACTGCAGCTAGAAAGCCCTGAGGCCTGAAGTCATTTGGGTGATGGAATCCTTAAATTTAAGATACATGTTTGGCTCCATCTGTCTTTGCACTGTCCCAGGATCCCTGCAGACCCTCAGAAGGCCCCAGTTCAAGCCCTCATTGTCAGCTTTCTTCAGGTGCCCACAAGCCAACAAACAGGAAAGTGAGACTGGAGGTTGGGAACTCCCTCTCCAGATTCATTATAATGCTTAGATGGAGCTCTGAATCACCCTAATATTTTCCCCTTCAATTTGATCCCTTTCTCCTTCTGTGAATAGCAGCTGACTCCCAATAATGGGCGTTATTCATGTGTGAGACTTGATGGTGAGTGGTCAAAGATTATTTATTCTTCATGGTGGGTGGGGGAGGGGAGGGGAGGCATCACAGCCGAGACTGATTCTGTCTTCACCTAAGGTCCACACTGTGACCTTTCAGCAGGGTTACTGGATAATGATCAGGAATGAAAACCCTGGCCATTTTCCCTCTAACACATGGGGCCCATGGCCAATTTGAGCATCCCTTGTTGCCACTGTGACTGAGATCAGCTACTTCAGCACAGAGCAGGGATTGATCCTGGGACCTTCCTGGTCTGTATGGTTTTGGTGCTCATTAGATAAGCTCAAGCGAGTCATCAAGGGCATCTACTGTACTGTTTAAACTGCTGCCATAAGGAAGTTTATGGGTGCCTAAGTTCCAGTAACAGACTGGTCTGAAACTCTGCCATCAGAGCTGGTTACTAGTGCATGTTTGGACTGTTGTTACTTTTATGTCTGCTTCAATGTGACATTTTGCAATATGATTTTTTTAAGTTAATAATTTAAAAATAAATTGTACTTGCTAGTAGAAGCAAATGTTACTGCATTACCCATGATGCCATTGTGAGCTTCTCTGTTTTCAAGCCTAATGAAGTGTTTTAGAAAACAGATTCCCAGGTAACGCTGCATCTTTAAGCAAATACTTTAATTTCACCTGTCTGGTTCATTGGCTTGAGCAAATTTTCCTCTTCATTATCGTTGTTTGTAAACGAAACACTGAAGTCTTCCTTTGCATCTTTCTAATATTGCTCAGAAAAGCTTTTAAACACGAGCACCCACAGAATGCCAACATCATTTATTTTGAGGTGCTGCATTTGTTCATTCCTCCCAGGCAACATTATCAATATTGTCAGCCAGCTCCTTATTAAGTTCAGAAGTAACAGAAGAGCCCGTGTCAACAACACATTCAAGAGATTTAATATATGAATCTTATGCTGAACTTGGGGTCAAAACTTTATTGCTTTTAACCTGCGATCAAGAACAAACAGAAGTACAGTTGAGAATATAATGGCATTGCTGACTTTATCATTTGTCCTCATACCACTGGACAATCTCTCCCTGCTTAGGTAGTCCTTACCTCCAGCCCATCATTGGCCTTGTAACAAGCAGGTGGAGGCTCTGCCCCTTGCAAAGATCTTCGGAAACTCCCTAAAATGGTGGACAGCCAATGTAACCGGATTTTGGTCGTTTCTTGTAGGGGTTCCAGAGTTATGGTGGGAGAAACACAATTGTCTTTGATGATGAAATACACTAAATTCAGACGTGTGATATATATTTTGGCACTAAAAAATAGTATTTGCATCAGAGGGACATCAAATTGTTGTCCCAGAATTGTTCAAAACCATAGGGGAGATTTTGCCAGCCCTGCGGAGGCAGATTTGGAGGCGGGACTGCTGGGAAAATGGGTACCCATCCAGACCCCAACCCGCCTCCATGCCATCTTCCCAGGAGGCGGGTCCCGTCTCCTCGAGGCGGGAAGGGGATTACAGCCACTTAACTGCCTGTTAACAGGCAGTTAAGAGGATTATCCCCATTTTTCCAATAGAAGTGTGAGCTTCCCAACGTCGGGAAACCCTGCCAGGGTCAGCGAGGCGAGCAATAGGTCTGCGGGGGTCTGTGGGGTGCAAAAGTGCGCTGTGGAGGTAAGTGATGGGTGCAAGTGTGGAGAGGTAAGTATGTGAGGTGAGTGAAAAATGTTAGAAAAAGTTTACTTACCTTTGTTTCTTCCTGCAGGCTTCAGTCATTGGGGAATCCGGAGGCTCCGGTATCTCCACGGCAGAGATGACAGAATGGCTGCTGCATTCCCCGATGCAATGGTCCTCTGCTTTCTGCTCAGGAAATAGGTTTGGTGAGTCTTGGGCGGGTGTAACAAGGTCAATCAAGGGAAAATAGCGTAGGTTGGCCGGACGTCGATGGAGGTGGGACTAAAACCCGACAAGTGGGAGTCCCGCCTCCATCACGTCCCCATTGGCAAAATCACCCCCCTATAGTTTCTAAAGTTGTGATAAATCTATAATATAATAAAATCTATGTGTGTTGTGCACTCCATA
Source organism: Somniosus microcephalus (assembly GCF_052327205.1). Lineage (NCBI taxonomy): Eukaryota > Metazoa > Chordata > Chondrichthyes > Squaliformes > Somniosidae > Somniosus > Somniosus microcephalus. The sequence goes on along the minus strand of NC_140990.1, from coordinate 203,526,817 downwards.
TTAGAGATGGGTAAACATCTCCTCTGGAATTTTCTAATGTTTTAATATCGACAATTAGCTGTCACCATTCTTCTTCATGCCTGTAGGATTTCCCATTCTCAACGTAGCAATTAGCTGCCAAGGCCTCTTCACACTGTAGCTCCGGCTCTGACACTAGATGGAGCTTCAGTGCAATTTTTTAATATATATATTATAGTCTATTTTTTTGAAAATGCTAAATATTTAAGATCAGTCCTAGTTTCCTGCTCTGCCTCTCCCTCCCTCCTCCCCTCCCCCCCCCACACACAAGCTGGCCACTTTCACAGCTCATGGCCTGTTCTTTCCTGCCTGTGCTCCTCACCTTCTGAAAATTGTGTGTCCTGGGCTCGACATTGGCTCAGAATTTGCTGGAGCACAGCTTTTTGCAGCGTGCCCCGTTAGTTAGACTTTTTCTCTCGCCCTTCAGCTCAAAATCTTTTTGCCCTGTAAGTTGCTGGAAGTGCAAGTTGATAATGACGCGGCAAGGTGGGGTGGGGGGGAGGGTGGCGGCTAGTTGAGTGGGCGCAATTGGGGAGTGGAGATGAAGTAACTTCTGTTGATAACTTTAGAAAGAAAGTGGTTCCCATCACTGCTTAGACTACATAGACTGTACTATAAATTACATGATAAGAATGTAATTACGGCAAAGGGTATCGCAGAAATGACATTGATTGAGCATCGTGAGAGACTATTGTGAGAGTACCACCGCAGAATAATACTGATGTGTTCACAGGAGGGACTAGAACAGCAATACAGTGGAGCCGACTTAAGATTTAATGTCAAATTACTCCTGTGTATAGAACCATTCAAAGCAGTGAAATTTATTCTGTGAAGGATCAAGTGTTATGATGAACTCTATACAAGATCAAACTTTTGAACCTATAATTTCAATCACTTAAGACCTATGAACACTTATCATATCGCAATGGACTGTTTGGCCATGATTTTGTTGACCTCAATGGGTCTGTGGTGGGTGGTGTCGGTGGCGGGTCTCGACCCCGCTGCTGTCTCCATCCCGCTCTGTGAAATGACTTTCCATTGATGAGGCTTGTTAAGCCCGCCCAATGCGTTTGCCGGCCCATTAGAGGAAGCGGGTCTGGTGATGTCATTTGATGACATGTCATCAGCCGGGTTCCTTAAAGGGACCATGGCCAACTTTATTTTGACAGTTGTGCTGTCAGTGTTCTACAGCATTGAGGTGCTGCAAACACTGCCAAGCACTGCACAGAGGTGCACGGCTGCACCCAGGCTCTCCCATGCAGCATGCAGGGAGGTCCTCTTCCCTTCCCATGGGCAGAAGAGACCTCCCCAGGTGATCAACACAGCCTAGTTGCACATTGCACAGGAGGGCATGAGCAGGGATGTGGTCAGGAAGACCTGGGTGCAGTGCCATAAACATTTCAATTATCTCAGTAGATCACGAAACATTAGTACAAAGCCACACTCAACCTCATCTTGCTGTGCCTCTCATCACATTCCCATCACTCTGCCTTCCCTACCCTACTCCTGCACATCCTTACTCACACCAACTTACCTTGCACCTCCACCAATCCCTCTCTATCTACATTATCACAGCTCCATCTCAATAGCCACCCCTCACACTCACCCTCATCCTAGTGCAATCATACCAACTAAAAACACACAAGGGTAGGCGCTTGTGTGTTTTATGCAATGCTTATGTAAAGTTTCTATTAATGTGCTGTCAAACATTGAAACCTTTATTTTCAACACTTGGCGTTTTTGGACAGATTTGTGTGTACCTTTGGAAGTGACTTAATGAGTTGCAGTGAATGGTGAGATATAACGGTACCCTCCGCAATGGTGAAGAGTATGAAAGGAATGGCTTGGGCATTGTAGGGATGCTTTATGGTGTTGGTGTGGGGTGGTGCCAACCTGGCGCATCAAGTGGCAGCCATATGGGTGTACAGCATCAAGTGGAGTAAATCAGGCCATGGTAGGGCCATCCCTGTCCTCCCGGGCAGCAATATGATCAGGTGCTGATGGCCTGTGTCCTGTGCAGCATCAGTTGATTGCGGAGCAGGTTGGTGTTGTTGTTGGTGCTGCTGGTGTTGGGGTTGATTGTGGTCCGATTCTGAGGACCAAGGTGATATAGTTTCAAGGGCACCCATGCTGATGGAATAGATGGCAGGTGAAGTAGAGATGACAGAAGCGATCTGTCAATGGTGAGAGAGCTAATGAGGTCAGACTGGATAAAGACTTGTGGAAAGACTTGCAGCATGGTGAATCTGTTGTGGAAATGCTTTTACTTTACATTTGAAGCTGTCAACTCAACAGCTGATTCAATGGCCGCTGAACTCCCGCGTCAGCTTAACAGACGTGATCCCCGAGCAGCAAGGACCCCGTGGGCGAGCACGTAAAATCAAAAGGTGAGCTCAAATGTATTCGTAATCATCTCTAAACAAGGTCATAATGACCTGAATTGGGTTCCCCTCCGCTGCGTATCAGGTCTGTTTAGCGCTGACAGACTCAACATCAGGGAAAGATGCATGGCAGCAGGTTCACAGTGGGGTCCCGACCCACTGGGCAAAAAAAAAACTTTCCCACCCGACCTGCCACCGATCGAGCCAGCTGAACCCCCGGAAAATCCAGCCCTTCGTCTTCATCACCACCCGTGGAAACATAAAACAGAGAAGACATTAGAAGAATAAAGCCAATTGCTTCAGTAATCTTGTGGACAATCAAAAGAACACAATAATTTCCTTTTCTTTGTTTGATGGGTGCCACCTTGTATCAAAAGCATTCAGTTAGTTGAGAGGCTAATAATTCCTCCACTGGGGATATTTCTCCATCTCCAGCTTCCTGTAAGCATTGCCCTTCTGATGGTAAAGGCATCTGTTCAAAGACAGTCATCTCATGATGTGTTGCCCTATCTTTGTCTACGGTTGTGGGCAGCCTACTGCTAAAATAATATAAACACAGACATTTATAGTCAGACACTTGGGGCCAATACTTTTCGCCCTCCCCCAACTCCTCTGCCATTCCTTCCGAGTCCCAGGCATGCAATGAAAGTAAGGTGAGTGGGGAAAATTATCACACTGGGTCATAACCGAGCAGTTGTGGACATTCTGTGGCATGGATGCAAGATTCTTTCAGTGACGCACATTAGTGGATGGGAGGGAGTTGGATTGTAATGGTTTTTCATTTGAGGTTCCTGTGCCTATGAGAGTGCTTGGTTCAAGAGCCAACCAATGCTTTTCTCCGTAGAGTGACAGAAGATCAGAGATCCACTCCTACCTTGCCCTTCTAGTCAGATTGTTCAACTTACCACGATATTGAAACCAGGGCCTCCATAGGGCGGTGACGGCACTGCTAGCCAAGCCTAACTGCTCAAAGACTTATTGACATTTCTCCTGGACAAAGGAAACAGGACCTTGCTCCTTCTTTAAAAACAAATGCCTGTACAGAAGTGATGAGTTGCTACTCACACTGAAATGGTAAAAATTTCACAGGACCACGTAGCTTTTAATGCAGGAAAACAAAAGCAAATTACTGTGGTTCTGATGAGGGGCCATCAACCTGAAAGGTTAACTCTGTTTCTCTCTCCACAGATGCTGCCTGACCTGCTGAGTGTTTCCAGCATTTTATGTTTTGATAAACAAATGTAAGAATTCCTATTTTTACCTCACAAGGGATGACACATTTAACAAGGGCTGGATTTTCATTGAGGAGGCAGGTAAGAGGCGGGACTACAACTTTTGGGGTTGTAGTCCCGCCTCCATCGAATTGTAGCTAACCCACGCGATTTTGACTTGATTGACCTTGTTAAGCCCACCCAGCAGGCTCAGCAGGCCAATTAAGGGCCACCTGGCAACAGGTGATGTCACAGATTGATATTTCACCTGTCAAGCCCATTTGACAGATGAAACATCAGCGTTTCACAGCTGTTTGAAGCTGTCAAACACTGACAATCTGTACTCTAAGTTAATTCCTTCCTCTCAGGATGATTTAGAGATCTCTCCGGAACAGAAAGCTGAATGCTGCAATTTTTGACAGATTGCGGCCATTCTGCTTTCTGTGCCGGTGAGATGAGGGACTCCTGAGACCTGAAGGAAGGAAGGCTGTAAAGGTAAGTAAAACTTGTTTAAACACTTTAAACACACAAAACACACTTACCTCTGCACTCATGCACCCATCACTCACCTGAACACCGGACATCTTGACCCCTCCAAGCCCTTCAGCCCGACGGCCCACCTCGCTAACTTGGCATGGTTTGGAGCCATCGGGAGGCCCACACTTCAAGAATGAAAATAGGGATTAGGCTAAAAACTGCATGTTAACTACCTGTTAACAGGCAGTTAATTGGCACTAATCCCCTTCCCGCCTCGGGGAGGTGGGTCCCAGTGCGAGTTGGGTACCCGCCTCCTTTGAAACTGGCATGGAGGTGGGTTTGGGGCGGGATGGGTTCGTGCCCCCCGATTTTGGGATTTTAACCCCCCACATGCCTCCAATCCTGCCTCCACGGCCCAATGAAAATCCTGCCCCTAGTGTTTAATTGCTGAAATGCTGGGTGCTTCAGCAACCTGCTTGACATCTGAAGATACTCACTGTGGACAATCAGAATTTAACTGAATTTTGTGCCCAGCAAGGTGAGGGTTGTGTGCTGGGGAAATGTAAATATTGCCAGCTTCAGGGACTCCCAACAGGTCAATCATAAGAACATAAAAACATAAGAAACAGGAGCAGGAAGAGGCCACTTGGCTCCTTGAGCCTGCTTCGCCATTCAATAAGATCATGGCTGATCTTCGGCTGAAAGACACTTACATGCCCGCTCCCCATAACCCTTCACTCCCTTATTATGCAAAAATCTGTCTATCTCCACCTTAAATGTATTTAATGACCCAGCCTCCACAGCTCTCTGGCGCAGAGAATTCTGTAAGGTTCGCAAGAATTTTGGAAAATTTCTACAGCCCCCGAAGATTATTTTTGATTAAAGAAAACCTGGGTGAAATATACCTTAAAAACCCAGGGTATCAAAATGGCTGTCAGGCCTCATGGCAGAAGACAAAGACAGCCTGCGTGTATATCTTCAATCATGGGCTGACAAAGGATTTGAAAAAAACACCAGCCTGCGCGAATGTTGAAGTACTTGAAACTGTCAATCAACTGCAGTTTAGGAAGTTTCACCCACAGGACAAAGGATGTTTGTTTACAGAACTCTCTACAATGTTGAATCAAAGGCTTAAGTACTTAAAGCTGTCAATCAATTGCGGTTGGGCGGTGACCGCAGGACAATGGTTTGATTACAAAGCACTTGAGTGCTGTTGACTGAAATTCAGTAGGACATTTCAAACTGGTCGCAAGCCAGTCAAATGAATGGGAAAACAGATTCAAACCCATTACAGTCAATGGGGACAGATCGATTCCCTTTTGTATAGCCCAGATACGTCCAGATTTGGGCGCCAAGATAACGGCTCCCAATGGGGTATAAAGATAGCCCCTCAGGAAGCCACATTCTCTCTCTCTGCCACCTCGCCTACGTGCCCTGCCTACAGAGGAACAGCTCAACAGCCCGCCCAAAGAAGTGGAATACAAGCAGTTACTTTTGAATTACTGGGGTATCTCTACTTCGGGGCGGTGAAGAATCCAAGACAGACCGCAGGGGCATGGAGCAGGTGTTTACTGGTGAGCATAAACTTTCTGGCCCTTTACAAGGCAACCTAGATAGGTATTAAGGGTGGGAATTAAAGGGGGATTTTGTTAAATTGTAATTTTAGTCAATTTTCCCTCGATGTGTCTGTTTCTCCTCCCTTGTTAAGTAAAAGTGCTGTGTTAAGCAAAAGTGTGCTGTATTAAGCAAAGGTGTGCTGTATTAAGCAAAAGTGTGCTGTATTAAGCAAAGGTGTGCTGTATTAAGCAAAGGTGTGCTGTATTAAGCAAAAGGTGTGCTGTATTAAGCAAAAGTGTGCTGTATTAAGCAAAGGTATGCTGTATTAAGCAAAGGTGTGCTGTTTTAAGTAAAAGAGTGCTGTATTCATCATTATTTTCAATTTATTCTTATTTTCAATAAATACTGGTCTTCTTTGCACCCAACCACGAGTCTTGTTTTGTCGACATCGCTACTGAAATAAGTCCGGTGGTCAGAACCAGAAAAGGGGAGCGATTCGAAACCACACGGGGCTCTGGAGCAGTTCAGATACTTCTGACTAGCCAGAGATAATAACCCCAGTACCCCCCCGTTTCTACAAAATGGCGACCGCAGCAGGACCGTCGGCAACAGTATGCGATGTAGCAGAGGGTGGTTTGGGTCTGGAGAGAGCAGCAGTTATTGGGTTTCTTTTTATCCCACTGATCTGTTTGTGGTTAGGTTCCCGCAGGCTTAGGGAAGTTAGAGCAGAGAGTTGGGATAAGGAATGGGAGATTGAAGAATACCAGGCCAAGATAGAGCGCCAGGTGGTCCAGTTTAGTGAAGGCAAAAGCCACACAAGGTACGAATTAGAGTACCTGAAGTGCCTAGCTGCAGAGGCCAAGAGCAATGAGATGAAGGTATGGGAGGAGAACGCCCGCCTTATACAAGAAGTAAAAGAGCAGGAGGAAAAGGTTAGGGAAGTAAAGGCAGCGTATAAGCTGGCCTGCGATCAAGGGTTTGAGGAAGCAGATCATGGCCCCTGTAGGGAAGAGGTAGAATGCTTGAATATGGCTTTAAAGAGGGAAAAGGGGATGATATGCCTTATCAGCCTGAAGATAGGCCAGTTGGACTTTACCGGCAACCCAAATAGAACTGTCCCACAGGCAACACCCAGAACAAGGTTGGTCAGGGAATCAGAGGTCCCACGACCGCCACCCACAGCTTTGAGCTTTCAGGAGCTCTGGCAGCAAAGTGGGGTGGAGGATGAGGTGGTAGAGGAAGCACAGCAGGCCCTGCTAGATAGGCCGGGACCAGGACCAGTGTACCCCCTCCGACAACGGAGGTACGGTCCGCCCGTTGATGAAGATGACCCAGGGGCCATCCAGAATCAGTTTGTGGTGCCGTATGGCACCCACCAGCTCAGGGACATGGTTAGCCACATCCCCAAGCTCACTAAAAAGGGAGACCCCTCACTGCACTTCAGGGAGATAGAACAGGCAGATTGTGTTAATGACTGCGATGACGCAGAGCAAGCAAAAATGCTGCTGTTTTCACTGGGAGGTGATCTCCTCCAGGCCCTATCTGGCAAGTGCAAAAGGGGGCAGAAGGATTATGAGGATCTGAAGAATGAGATATTGGAGGCCATGGGACTCAATGATGGTAGTCCATTTGCCCGGGTAGAAAGAACGGTGCAGCTCCCAGGGGAGTCCGCGCAGGCTTTCACAGACAGGCTGTGGCCAGTCTACTGGATTGCGGCTTGGTTTGATCCCCGAAACCCCCAGACCACCGAAGAAGCGGTGATCCGCCGGCTCACAGTAGCCTTTAGAAACATGAGGTGTATCGAGGTGCCCCAATCCAAGGGAAAAGTCCAGGAGGTTAAACCTGGGAGCCAGAGCAAAAAAGAGTGGCACCAGGAGGGGAACCGTCCCTCCCAGGCTAGGTTAAATTGTTATGGGTGCGGGAAAGATGGTCACTGGAGAAAGGACTTTAAGAATCCCTGGAAGGATAACAAGGGAAAGGATCCCACAGCCCCAGCCCAAAAGGCAGGGCCAGATATCCCTCCCGTGGTGATTGAGTCATTTTTACAGTCCCTACGGTCTCTTCTGACTGGCCAGGGGAGAGTAGCAGCCACCACCGGTGCTTTGACCCCATCTGCCCCATCCCACTCCCAGCAATGACTAGAGCCAGCACAGCCTGTCGACCTGTGTCCCCGCAAAAATGCTGAGGGGAGCAGGCCCTATGTTAAGATGGGGGTGAAGACGGTGCAGGGGAGATATTCGGTGGACACATGGAGCTTCCAGCATGGTGGTCCACTCAGAAGACCTGACCAATTCACCCCGGTCTAACAAGGTCCCATTTAGCTTAATGGGACCCACAGGGAACGAGCAGGCTGGGGAAAGGTCAAAACCTTTGGCCATAGGTTTAGGATCCCTCCATACCACATGGGAGGGTAACCACAAGACCGACAAGGTGGCCATGCAGAGGGACAGGGAAGGAGAGTTCTGGGACCCCTGTAGAGCAGGCCCGGTAGCAGCAATCCGGGACAAGGGAGGCACACAGGGGATAGTTTTGGCCCCGGACCAAAAGTAGGTCCAAGCCCAAGATTCCGCCTTTAAGGCCGCCCTGGTAAGGGAAAAGGATTTAGAACAGGGTTACTGGCAGGCTGCCAGTTATATTAAACAATGCAGGTTGTTTAAGCCGGAGGCAGGGAAACGGGCAGCTGGGATTGAACCTGAGAATAGAAATCCTCAGCCTGCAGTGCGTACACTCACACAGACTGCACACGCAGGCGCAGTCACGTGCATGAGAGAAAAAGTTCCCCAGCACTTGGCCCGAGCGATTCCCCCTCTCTTGTGGGACTCCGGGGAGGAGCCTGAACCAGGTTTTAAACCTGAAGGGGAAGACTCTCAGCCACCGGCAGCTGGTGGCAAGGGATTGCCTGTCCCCAGCCCAGGTTTGGGAAGGGAGGGACCCAAGGGAGAAGGTCCCCAGCCAGCAAGGAGTGTGACCTGAGCTAAGGGTCCGCTCGCCAGGGTAGCCCCACCAGCGACACTCCCTAAGAGGTCTCTTCAGGTACCCCAGCCCAAGAAAGTATGGTCACCCACTTTCCAGTGGAATAGGGCGGCTCCCGAGACAGGGAGAAACCAAAAGACAGAAGTCCCCAACCAGCAGCCATAAGCTGCGAGGGACGTGAAGTTGGGACCAGTCCAGCCATGCTGCAGGGAGTAGCCTGCAACAGTCCAAACAGGGATTAGGCTGGCCACCCGGAGATGGGCGGCGCTTGTATATAGCTTTGTTCAAGTAATGTGAATAGAGGATTAAGTTAGAATGTGTTAATTTTAATTTTATATTGCAATTCGGTAGTGTTAATTATTAGAGTATAAGTTTCAAGCATGGTACCGTGTCTATGTGAGCTGAGGTCACGGGACCCAATCACATTCCCCCGAGCCAGGGAACCTGGCTAGATGTATTTTTTTTAAGTCATTTTCAGAATTTCGGAAGGTACAGAGGACCATCCTGTCTTTGGATGCTCGGGGAAGAGAGCACCCCTAGCCCACGAAGGGAGGGGTCTGCAGGAGGCAGATGCCCACAGCAATTAAACTGTTATTGGAAATCCAGATTAAGATTAAGTGTTTACAAGAGGCTTGTTAATTATTTTATATTTTTCATTATGTACTGGTCCCAACTCCAAAGGAAATAATGTGTGAATTTAGTTCCTAACTGTGAGATTGTACTATTTGTTTGGAGTCAATTGAAAATTTGCATATGCCTGTGAATTGTTGTGTTTGCAGATTATCGAAATTTGAAATACATTTATGGCTGGAGAATGGTGTCATTTATTAAAGTGTCAGGCAATTGCATTATATAAAAAAAAAGAAAAGGAAGCTCGTTTTCTTCCATTTGTATTTTTAACAGATATGTTTTGGCTTGGTGGTAATCCCATTAAAGATGTTGTATTGTGTTAAAAACTATGTCACAAGTGGTGCAGGGGCATTGGACCCCTCCATGCTTGAATTATTGTAAGTACTCAGTGGTGCAGGGGCATAGGACCCCTCCGTGTTTGAATTATTATAACTAATCATGTTTTTCTGTCAATAGATGCCTACCATGTACTGCGATTCTCTTTGGGTAAGGGGGATGGAGGTGTCGGGGATCAAAGATAGATATAGATAAGTATAAGGGAAGGTTGTTTGTGGGGGGTCAGAAATTATTGCTCACCTTTGAACAGGAAGTTTTAGTATCCGATGGGGGACTGTAAGGTTTGCAAGAATTTCAACTGCCCCCGAAGATTATTTTTGATTAAAGAAAACCTGGGTGGAATATACCTTAAAAACCCAGTGTATCAAAATGGCTGTCAGGCCTCGTGGCAGAAGACAAAGACAGCCTGCTTGTATATCTCAATCACGGGCTGACAAAGGATTGGAAAAAAACATCAGCCTGCGCGAATGTTGAAGTACTTGAAACTGTCAATCAACTGCAGTTTAGGATGTTTCACCCACAGGACAAAGGATGTTTGTTTACAGAACTCTCTACAATGTTGACTCAAAGGCTTAAGTATTTAAAGCTGTCAATCAATTGCGGTTGAGCGGTGACCGCAGGACAATGGTTTGTTTACAAAGCACTTGAGTGCTGTTGACTGAAATTCAGTAGGACATTTCAAACTGGTTGCAAGCCAGTCAAATGAATGGGAAAACAGATTCAAACCCATTACAGTCAATGGGGACAGATCGATTCCCTTTTGTATAGCCCAGATACGTCCAGATTTGGGCGCCAAGATAACGGCTCCCAATGGGGTATAAAGATAGCCCCTCAGGAAGCCACATTCTCTCTCTCTGCCGCCTCGCCTCCATGCCCTGCCTACAGAGGAACAGCTCAACAGCCCACCCAAAGAAGTAGAATACCAGCAGTTACTTTTGAATTACTGGGGTATCTCTACTTCGGGGCGGTGAAGAATCCAAGACAGACCGCAGGGGCACGGAGCAGATGTTCACTGGTGAGCATAAACTTTCTGGCCCTTTACAAGGCAACCTAGATAGGTATTAGGGGTGGGAATTAAAGGGGGATGGTGTTAAATTGTAATTTTAGTGAATTTTCCCTCGCTGTGTCCGTTTCTCCTCCCCTGTTAAGTAAAAGTGCTGTGTTAAGCAAAAGTGTGCTGTGTTTAAGCAAAGGTGTGCTGTATTAAGCAAAAGTGTGCTGTATTAAGCAAAGGAGTGCTGTATTAAGCAAAAGTGTGCTGTATTAAGCAAAGGTGTGCTGTATTAAGCAAAGGTGTGCTGTATTAAGCAAAGGTGTGCTGTATTAAGCAAAAGTGTGCTGTATTAAGCAAAGGTGTGCTGTATTAAGCAAAGGTGTGCTGTATTAAGCAAAGGTGTGCTGTATTAAGCAAAAGTGTGCTGTATTAAGCAAAGGTGTGCTGTATTAAGCAAAGGTGTGCTGTATTAAGCAAAGGTGTGCTGTATTAAGTAAAAGAGTGCTGTATTCATCATTATTTTCAGTTTATTCTTATTTTCAATAAATACTGGTCTTCTTTGCACCCAACCACGAGTCTTGTTTTGTCTACATTGCTACTGAAATAAGTCTGGCGGTCAGAACCAGAAAAGGGGAGCGACTCGAAACCACACGGGGCTCTGGAGCAGCTCAGATACTTCTGACTGGCCAGAGATAATAACCCCAGTAACCCCCGCCTGTTTCTACAATTCCACAAATTTATGACCCCCTGAGAGAAGAAATTCCTCCTCATCTCAGTTCTAAAAGAGCAACCCTTTATTCTGAGACTGTGCCCCCAAGTTCTAGATTTCCCCACGAGGGGAAACATCCTCTCTGCATCTACCTTGTCAATCTCCCTCAGTATCTTATATGTTTCTATAAGATCAGCTCCCATTCTTCTAAATTCCAATGAGTATAGACGCAACCTTCTCAACCTTTCTTCATAAGTCAACCCCCTCATCTCAGGAATCAATCGAGTGAATCATCTCTGAACTGCTCCAATGCAAGTATATCCTTCCTTGAATAAGGAGATCAAAACTGTATGCAGTACTCAAGGAATGGTCTCACCAATACCTTGTACAGTTGTAGCAGGACTTCCCTGCTTTTATACTCCAACCCCCTTTGAAATAAAGGCCAACATTCCATTTGCCTTTTTGATTACTTGCTGTACCTGCATGCTAACATTTTGTGTTTCATGCACAAGGACCCCCAGGTCCCTTTGAATTGTAGCATTTTGTAATCACTCTCCATTTAAATAATAATTTGCTTTTTTATTTTTCCTGCCAAAGTGGATAACCTCGCACTTTCCCACATTATACTCCATCTGCCAGATGTTTGCCCATTCACTTAGCCTGTCTATATCCCTTTGCAGATTCTTTGTGTCCTCTGCACAACTTGCTTTCCCACCCATCTTTGTATCATCTGCAAACTTGCCTATATTACACTCAGTCCCTTCATCCAAGTCATTAATGTAGATTGTAAATAGTTAGGGCCCCAGCACCGATCCTTGTGGCACCCCACTAGTTACCAGTTGCCAACCAGAAAATGACCCATTTATCCCAACTCTCTGCTTTCTGTTAGTTAGCCAATTTTCTATCCATGCTAATATATTACCCCCAACTCCGTGAGCTCTTATCTTATGCAGTAACCTTTTATGTGGCACCTTATCGAATGCATTCTGGAAATCGAAATACACTACATCCACTGGGTCACCCTTATCCACCCTGCTTGTTACATCCTCAAAGAACTCCAGCAAATTTGTTAAATATGATTTCCCTTTCATAAAACCATGCCGACTCTGCTTGACTGCATTATGATTTTCCAAATGCCCTGCTACTGCTTCCTTAATGAAGGATTCCAGCATTTTCCCAATGACAGATGTTAGGCTAACTGGTCTATAGTTTCTTGCTTTCTGTCTCCCTCCTTTCTTAAATAGGGGTGTTACATTAGCGATTTTCCAATCTGCTGGGACCTCTCCAGAGTCCAGGGAATTTTGGTATATTGCAACCAATGCATCCACTATCTCTGCAGCCACTTCTTTTAAGACCCTGGGATGGAGGCCATCTGGTCCAGGGGACTTGTTATCTTTTAGTCCCATTATTTTACCAAGTACTTTTTCCTTAGTGATAATGATTGTCTTTAGTTCCCCCCTCCCTGTGGCCCCTTGATTATCCATTATTGGGATGTTGTTAGTGTCTTCTACCATGAAGACAGATACAAAATATTTGTTCAGAGTCCCTGCCATTTCCCCGTTCCCCATTATTAATTCCCCATTCTCATCCTCTAAGGGACCAATGTTTATTTTAGCTACTCGCTTCCTTTTTATATACAGGTAGAAGCTCTTACTTTCTGTTTTAATATTTCTTGCCAGTTTACTCTCATAATTCATCTTCTCTCTCTTTATTATATTTTTAGTCATCCTTAGCTGGTTTTTAAATATTTCCCAATCCTCTGGCCTCCCATCAATCTTGGCAACATTGTATGTCTTCGTTTTCAATTTGATACCATCCTTTACTTCCTTAATTAGCCACAGATAGTGCACTCTTCTCCTAAAATCTTTCTTTCTCACTTGAATATATTTTTGTTGAGAGTTATGAAATATCTCCTTAAATGTCCACCACTGCATTTCAACTGTCTTACCTTTTAATTTATTTTTCCAGTCCACTTTAGCCAGTTCTGCCCTCATGCCATTGTAATTGCCTTTGTTTAAGATCAGGACACTGGTTTGAGATACAACTTTCTCACCCTCCAACTGAATTTGAAATTCAACCATGTTATGATCACTCTTTCCTAGAGGATCTTTTACTATAAGATCATTTATTAATTCTGTCTCATTACACAGTACGAGATCCAAGATAGCCTGCTCCTTAGTTGGTTCCATTACATACTCACTTACCTGCTTTCTGGTGACATCACACTTTGATTACTTTTTACTTCTTTGCACTCAACAGTCCATTGTAGCCGCTCCCGTGGGCCCTCGCTCACCTTTAAATCAGCTGCCGAGGCCTCGCACTCTCCAGCCGCTCCCGTGGGCCCCCGCTCACCTTTAAATCAGTCGCCGAGGTATAGGCGGATAAGAGTAAAGCTCCTTCTGCACTGCCACAATAATGTTCCGCTGCTTCAAGCTTATAAAAGTATCTCTGCTGCAACACCAATGTAACATTTTTCCACTACCCACACCATCCACTCTGTGGCTTTTGTAAAACAGATTGCCAATTATTGTCAAATTAGGGACATTTGAAAGCACCTGAACTCATTATGATCTTTAGATCCAGCAGCCAGAAGAGAGTTTCTTCCAGGAAACAAAAATCAAGAGAGGTGTATCTATCTTTTATCATAGGGGAGTGAGAGGCTGAGTGGAGTTGGTTGTAAAAAGGTTTAAGGAACTGTTGTTTTTTCTTATGTTTATTGTCAACGGTGATGTGTTGTGGGAGCAAGCCATGAAACATGAGCTTAAAAATATATATTGTAGGAATTGACGAATTCCTATAAATAACTGAGATCAACACCAGGGAACAAGTAAACAGGTCTTTACTGATCAGAGACTCCATGAGGACTGCCTGGGCAGCCCCGTGGCTTGCGACGTGACGTCATCACGTTTGCCCGCATTTTCCCGCGCTCTTAAAGGGGCCACGCCCCGTACATGCAAACTCTATATACAAAACACAGTAATGCCTAACACAATGGTACAGGTTTAGGCTGGTGTTAGAACATCGTTAAAGGGAATTATATACAGTTAGCCAGAGTCACTCAGCCTCTCACTCCCCTATGATAAAAGATAGATACACCTCTCTTGATTTTTCTTTCCTGGAAGAAACTCTCTTCTGGACAGACTAGATGCAGGAAGGATGTTTCTGATGGCCGGGGGGTCCAGGACCAGGGGTCATAGTCTAAGGATAAGGGGTAAGCCATTTAGGACTGAAATGAGGAGGAATTTTTTCACCCAGAGAGTGGTGAACCTGTGGAATTCTCTGCCACAGAGGGCGGTGGAGGCCAGTTCATTAAATATATTCAAGAAAGAGTTGGATATATTTCTTGAGGCTAAAGGGATCAAGGGATATGGGGAGAAGGCAGGGACAGGGTACTGAATTTGGATGATCAGCCATGATCTCATTGAATGGCGGAGCAGGCTCGAAGGGCCGAATGACCTACTCCTGCTCCTATCTTCTATGTTTCTATGTTTCTGCCACAATATATATAAAAATATTAGATCCAGAGCATCAAAATTTTGCTCCAACAAAATGAGGTGTGGCCACCCCAGAAATGAGGTGGGATCCAGTAACATTGAAGCCTGGGAATTCCCGCAGGGAGCAGGGTGGGTGCAGCTTCCTTTTGGTTCTTGGAAGCCTAATGTGTAAAGAGGAGGCAGGCCCAGTGGGATGGTGTCAACTGTTGGATTTCTTGCTGCCCCTGCTGACTGGGGACCCAACGTACGATGTACCAGCAAAATACAGGCCTGAACTTTACTCAGAATGAATGACTCCACCACTGTTAGCTGGTGGCCTGCAGAGGGTACATGCAGGTTTCCTGGGTCTGCTCATTTGCAGTCATTGGGGTAAAAGTTGTGTAAAACGGGCTGTCAGCAGTCGAGCTACCTGGAAATTTCTGTGCCGTCTTTAGAAAGATAATTCAGCTATCAGACTGGGGACAAACACTGACTCTTTTACTTCACTCTCTAATAAGATCACGGCATGTCTTAGCAATATTTGTCTTAAACTTGTACAGTATTATGACTACTCAAGCGCCATCTGTGCCCAGAGGGCAGCAGGGCAGGACCCCATCGAGGAGGACACAAAACTTTACAGACGCAAACTTCCAAGCCTTCCTCAAGTAGATTGAAGTTAGGAGGCACCCACTGCTGGAAATGGGTGCCGCTGAGCCTTCTTGGAATGTAACTCGTGCTGCCTGGGCAAAGGTGGCACTGAGTGCCAACTCCCTCACTCCCAGGATTGCAGACTAGTGCTGCAAACATTCCAACAACCACACAAGATGGTAGCACACTGGGCATTCTCTGCTTTCTCCCTTGCTCTACTCTGGGGCGCCAGCGCATTCTTCACCCTCTTAAAACAACACTTGCATAAGTACCCCTGCACACTGCACTCTGTCTAAGGGCGATTCTAACATGACATCCTGCACTAAGGCTACTGTAAGGGCTGGTGTGTGTGGTCAGCTTTACCTCTGACTCCCTGAGCGGTTCGAATCGCTCCCACTCCTTTGGTTCTAGACTTTGGACTTATTTGGGGGTCATAATGAAATTGCAACAGACACCTGGGTTGGTCAAAAGAATTGAGATCTTTATTTTTGAGACAGGAAAATATACAATACAATAAATCTTATAATCTAAAAGGGTGGGGAACACTTGGAATATGCGAGGGAGAATTACAATAGACAAAAAATCCCTTACCCTCCCAACCCCACTATCCTAACTAGGTTGAAATCCAGAGGACCAGGAAATGCTCACCAAACGACTTTCTTGACAGATTGTAGAGGTTCGCGATTTCGGGGTTCTCCTTAGTTGTGGTGGTTGGGGCCTGCCATACCCCGGATGTGGTAGAAAACTGCACCTGCATTGGGTCTTTAGTTTGGGTTTGTCTGCTGATGTGGTTAGCTGCGTAGTTGGATGTATTGGGTGAGTACCCAATTTTCTTTGGTTAGGTAAAGTTTTTAGGGTCTTTTTATGTCAAATCTTACCCAGGGGGTAAGTCAGACTAGCCTGTAGAGTGGAAACAAGTTTTGATTTTTGAATTTTCGGTGGTTGGTTTCTTGTTGGTCACGGTGGCCCACTATTACCTGGTTGGTGGTAATATTGGTAGTTGTTGGTTTCTTGAGGCCTTTGGTTGCCGCAATCACCTCTTCCTTCTTCTTTCTTCAAGTCTCCAATTCTCCGACTAAGTACGGTAATGATGATATCTTTTTCTGAGCCGTACTTTCTCTCCTGTACTGAACTTGTGTGCTCTGATTTCTGCTGAATTGTACATGAATGCGTGCTCTGAATTCACTGTTCCACTGAACAAGCAGGCCTCAATTATACTGGTTTGAGGCCTGGCTTATCTGACCACCAAATCTCTGGTTCCTTTGTCAAATTTTGATGGGCTCGTTATTTTTAATATGTTGTAAATCTTTAATGAGCTTTGGGGATGGTCTATCTAACTTTAATTGGCCTTTAACTGGTTTCGGGATTGCCTTGAAACCAGTTTAAAATGTCTAAAACGTTTTGGAAATCTCTCTGATTGGTTTTGAACTGCTGTTTGATTGTTGTTTCCTGCTGGGACATGTTCTTTCTTTTGTTGGCTGTTGGGATGTACTGTTTTTATTCATGTTCTTGGCGACTCTGTGAGTTTCGGCGGGAACAGTTTTTATTGTCTTTATGTAAAGGTTGGGGTGGCCCAGAACATTCCCAGACGGCCCAATACTCAAACTGTCTGTGTTTCGGGGGCCCATCCCACCTCCACTTTGTCACAGTTTTTCCACAAGTCTGAACATGCCTTTTAAAACTAGTCAAATCTTCCTGGGGTTTTGATTTTATGCCCCTTTGGCCCAATATTGATTCAAACAGTCCAATATCTCTTCTTTCTTACTTTGGGGGAAATCGGTGTAATTTTGCGAGCCTTACACTACCCAGCTCCCCTAACACCAGTAACTGGCATGCACAACCTGAGAATCCCTTCCACCACTTTAACAGCCTTCACCATCTCCAGGCCAGTTGCCTCACACTCCTCAACTTCTGGCCTCACTTCATTTACTTTATCTTCTTGCAGGACAAGTTGGCCTACAATACCCACCAAGGCAGGCCACTGGAGGTGCCAACCCCACCTTTGAACCCCTCACCCCCTTCAAGGAGAAGGCCATGGAGTTTGTGGGCACTCACTCAGCTCTTGCTGTCAGAGATGGCGAGGTTAGTGGCATCTTGCTAGCACCCGGTTAGTGACTGAGCACCTACATTGTTGACTTGGCATCCCTGTGAAGCACCTTATACACATAACCTTTTACCCCTTTTTTCTGTCTCCTTAAACTGAAGGGTGTAAGGCTCACCCATTCTTAACTTCTACTCTCCTGTTCTGCAGATCCACCATAGCAACAGGGGGCACAGCAGACAGAAGATAATGATAATGAGGAGGAGAAGGAGCTGGGGAGATATTTCTCCCTCATCGCATATGAAAATGCTGATGTTAAGGAAGAGGAGTATAAGAATCAGGACACCTTCCCCATGTAGCTGCTTCATCCTGTCCCGCCATCCTAACCCCCACTTGTGGCACTTGTATCCTTGCTCCCAGACACCAGCTCGGATTCTTCCACCCAGCAGAAAGTGGTAGTGAGCATGTGGCACTAGGTGATACACACAAGGGAAGCAGAGGAATGGCTGAGGAGAAAGCTGCTAATGGTCTCAGAACTTATGGGTACTTTCCCGAAAAGAAGGATGTTTGAGGAACACCATATCTACATGTAGATTCCGAGCTCAATATCCGAGGATACCTGGCACTCGAGTCTACAGCTCTCCTTTGTGGAAAATCAGGGGTTTATCTTCATTGCAGGCACCAATGGAGAGCGACAGCTTCATTGGAATGTGCAGCAGATCCCCAGTGAAGAAGGACCCAAGGACCAGTCGTTGCCTCCAGCTCCACAGCAAAGATTGCAGCTCTGGAGGCAATAGTGTGAATCCCAGCTTTCAGACTATGGTAACCACTCTGTCTCAGGGCTTACAGGATCTGATAGCTGCCATTACACCAACCATGCTACTGATTACTGGGGCCAGTGGAATGGCAACAGCTTGACTGCACCTGCCTGGTACTGCTGTATTTCAGGACAGCAGCACATGCCAGGCCTCTGGCCTTCTCACTCAGAGTACCATGCCAGTGGATCATGGGAGGCGACACCAGGCTGCCCAGGAGCACCCCCCAGAGATGCAGCCAGCAACCGTTTCATGCCTGGAAGTAATGGCCATGAGATGAGGGCGACCTCTTCTGTACAGCGTGAGGAGCCTTCCGTGATCCAGGGCCCCAAGTGGCACTTAGAAGGAGCTCTAAAATAGGTGATAGAAAGGCATGTGTTGGCACCCAGGGGAAACTTGTTGTTAGGAAAGATCAGTGATAGTTTGTTTGCACTTTGCTATTATTGTACTGAAATGCACTGCACTGACATGGTGCTTTGTTATCCATGGTGATTACAGTCATACAGGAAAGGGTGCACTCATTTGGTGCCGAAATATTCACTCGGGTGTTCCTTACTGGGATGGTCACATAGGGGCAAAGAGGGCTGATGTGTTGTCATGTGGTAGGATGGTTAGTGGTTTGAGGGAATGTCTCTTTATTGGAAAGTAGGGGAGAAGGAGGTCAGGCTGTGGTGACCAAGGTAGACTGTGTTAGACAGAAAGAAAGGTTTCCAGGATGCTCCCTTCAGCAGTCAGCGAGGATGCCTCTGATCCTGATGGTCTTCTTCATATAGTTCTGGATCCACTTGAGCCAGTGTCCCCTCCTCAACCATATCAATGCACAGCTCTTCCGAAATGGCAAAATTGTGAAGGGCACATCCGACTATCACTATTCTGGACATCTGATCTGGAGCATACAGCAGATCCCCCCTGACCTGATGAAGCAGTGAAAGTACACCTTCAATACCCTGAAGGTCTCTCGATTACCAACAATGTTTTTTATTCGTTCATGGGATGTGGGCATTGCCAGCATTTATTTCCCATCCCTAATTGCCCTTGTACAACTGAGTGGTTTGCTAGTCTATTTCAGAAGGCAGAGTCAACCACATTGCTGTGGGTCTGGAGTCATTTTGGCCAGACCAGGTAAGGACAGCAGGTTTCCTTCCCTAAAGGATATTAGTGAACCAAATGGGTTTTTACAACAATCCAATAGTTTCATGGTCACCATTACTGATAGTAGCTTTTTATTCCAAATTTAAGACGACTGAATTTAAATTCCCCAGCTGCCATGGTGAAGAATTTAAACTCACGTCGCCAGCTCATTAGTCCAGTAACATAACCACTATGCTAACATTCCCATTCTGTTCAGCAGACCTTAGAGCTTGCACGTAAGAATGATACTCCTTAGACATCCTTCTTTTTAGGCAAGTTTCAAGTTCTGAAACCAGAATGACTTTAGCAGTCGTCAAGAGGGCTTGTGGTTGTTTTCCCATGTCTACCTCCAAAACCCATATCACCAAAGTGGTGGGGAGGAGCAGATTGGCATAGTACTGAACAAGGCACTAAGTGTAAAATACTAACAGCATTCTGCAACAAAGTATAAAAGTAGAAAAACTATTTTTTATTTAAAGTCTCAATAATAAAGACCTGTCTTGACAATATCAGCCTGTCCCTGAAGACTGATAAAGGAAATCTAGGTGCAAAACACTCTGACATTCAACTGCATGAAATTTACATTGTTGTGCCCTCTTCCGGTGCACCCATTTTTGGGAGGAGCGTGGTGGAAAGTCAGCCCGGTGAAATCCATTTCTAAACAATAAAAGCCCTGAATTGCAGTAACTCTTAGAATTTGGATCGCACATTTATGAGGAAAAACTTTTATGTATAAAAGCAACCCATGGAGTCCTTTTGTCTCTGACCTGTAGAGTGGTGCAGTGAGAAGGGAACTGGTGAGCAAAGACTCCAGCTTTAACTACAAGACCATTCTTTTCTTTGATCCAGGGTGTTGAAAAGGAGATGAAAGGGTACTTCAGCAATTGCTCAAAACTGTCAATCAAAAATAGAGTTCAAAAAAACACACCACCATAAATCTTATGGATAGGTGATAGACAACCTGGTGATCAAGCTTGAATGGGCATATCACCTGGGTGGGTTTTGCAACATCTAGCACTAATAGGGCAATAGAAACAGCTCGGTTCTAAACTACCATATGCATTTCTTTCAACAAGAATATGATAACGCAGACTTAATACCTACCTGACTAACTTTTCAAAGAGTGAGTTTATTAGTGATTGGATATACATTGAGAGATAACGAAAGGTGTCGTCTCTTGTGCTGGCACACTGATGTGTATCAATGCTTCACATGTCTGAGGTGCCTGGCTCACCAACACAGATTTGATGATGGACTATCTACAAAGACATGAACAAAAGGCAGACTCCAACTTCCCCTGCACTTCAATGTCAAGCTCAACCAACGATGAACTCTATAACAATAACAATACTTACCAATTCAATCATTGCAAATATCTGGCAAATATATTTTTATAAGGTTAACAATCTGACAAAACTTCTAATGAACTTCAAAACTGGATAATACTTTCTGAATATTTTTTTAAAAAAAGGACTTCGTTTGGATTATTTGAGTCCCTCTCGCAATATTTGCTGACCATTGAATGAACTTAATGCTAATTCGCTTTCTTTGCCAGAAAAACAGTCCTTTAAATTTATTATAACACCGGCAAATATATGAATTTATAGTAAAATGTGTATATATAAAGATTGTAGAAATTTTTAAGAGCTGAAACTGGTCTATCATGAACTCTTGCTGTGCTCAAAATCGCTGCCTAACATTCACTGCGCAGTAATTTATTGTATGTAAAGCACTTTGTGATGATGCTGAGATACGTGATAAGGTGGTGCATGAATGCAATCTTTCCTTATTTATGTATTTTAATTTATTGCCTATTTTGAATCATTTGAATCCATTTCTATATGCCTATCTTCAAAGCATCTTCATGTTCCACTGTGAATTAGATCACAGGGAATAGATCCATTAATCACTCGTGCGTCACATACTCCACAGCTTGATATCCACAGGCAAATGTATTTCATAATCAGTGTGGGTGGAACTTGTAATTTTTACCTCTCAAAGCACTTTTGTTGTTTGTCTTTTGCAATGCTTGCAGGGAGAGTGAGAATAGTGACAACTTGTAAATAACTGAGAAATAGTTATGACTTAGTAATATTGGTGGTAATTTTTGGAATGCATCATCCTTCTCCTTTGTAATAATGTTTAAGAAATGGAAATTCTGAGGTAATTTTTGCCCACCACTTTAATAATGCAGTTACATTGCCCATTAATTCTGTCAATGGCCTTGACACTCAAAGATCTGTAAGCAGGAAAGTTCTTCACAAAGTTTGTAGATGCTGCTGATCTTTAATGTTTGTTGTCGTATGGAAGACTCTAGCCCCTGGCGAAAACTGGACAAATGTGGTGGGGGGGCGGCGGGGGGCGGGCAGTTAATACAAGGGCAGCGACTTACCCACTATGATCCTGCTGCCTTCCAGCCGGGTCCCGACATTAACCAGCTCTTTTGAGCAGGCGCGCAGGATACCCACAGGAACATAGGAACAGGAGTAGACCATTCAGCCCCATCGAGCCTGTTCTGCCCTTCAATGAGATTATGGCCGATCTGTATCTTAGTCCTGCTTTAAAGATGCAGATCCGGTCCCAATGACATCATCAGGACTTGACTACAATTTTAGTCCGAGGCTTGAATGGAAAGGCATGATAGCTTTCCCATCAAGCCAAACTTGCCGGGAGCTGCATCGTGGGCCAGAAGAGGCCCAGGCAGGTAAGTTTTATATTTTGTTTTAGGTTTCTTTGTGAGCCAGAAGGAGCAGGAGTCTTTCTTTTCTCCTCCAGGCTCCACAAGGAAACCATGGGCGTCCCTTGCTCCAGGCTTCCCCCTCCCTCCCCTGATTGCGATTTGCCCCCGCTCTCTCCCTGCCCACCACTTACCCGACTGCCGGTGACTGTTCCCGTGGGTCCTCCTGCTGGCTGAATTCCCGCTCCTGCCAGCCAGGTAGCGGATCTGGTCAGATTTGGACTGGAGTCCGAGGAAATTTATGGAAATGAGGCCTGTGTTGTTTCCTGGTGCGCTGCCTGCTCCGGGGCATGCATGCACCATTTCCAATCTCACATTAAAATTGGGGCCTCTGTGTCTGTAAGGAAACAAATCAGACCATATATTTGCGTGACAGCTGCTGTCCACAACCATTTGAGTTGAAGGCTTTTGCACAGAATGCATAGGGGGAAAAATTCAGTTGGTTTGCACCTCCCGTTAGCGCCTTAAGAGGGCGCTAATGGGGCGCAAAGCAACTAGCGCCCATTTGCGCCGCTCACAAAATTAACTAGACATTTTGCGGCGGCGCTAAATACTACCGCCACGATCTCCTGCATGTAATGATATCAGCAAATAGAGATGGTATTTGCCTGTTCGATTATGATGCCTTAATAGCATGTTTGCATGTATTGATTGCTTGTGCCTGACCAGCAGAGGGCATGTGACCGAGAGAAGCAAGGCAGTTTGTTTTTAGTTTCAGTTTCGTTCTAGATGCATCACAAGCATCGTGTCTCCTGTAAAAGCTGTATAAAAGAGTTGAACAAGCTTTAGATTAAAAGTCATTCTCTTTCATAAATGTCTCATCATTGAACCCACAAAGAAATCAATACATGGTGTCAGAAGTGGCTGAAAGAGATGAAGAGAAAAAATCTGAAGTTAAATCAGCTCTCCACAAATTAGCAAGCCAAAAGAGAACATCGTTGCTTACCATTGGAGAATAGCTAACGAAGTGAAAAAATGGAAGGTTTACACCCACCGGCGACGCTTCAGTTGACAGGTAATGTGGCTGAAAATTGGAGGAGGTTCAAACAACGTTTGGGGTTGTATTTATCAGCAATCAGAGCTGACGAGAAAAGTAATAAAAGGAAATCGTCACTGTTCTTACATGTCGTGGGTGATGAAGCGCTGGAGGTGTATAATAACTTCACATTCGCTGCTAATGGAGACAAAATGAAGCTAGATAAAATAATGGAACAGTTTGAGGCCTACTGCATACCTAAACGTAACGTGACGTTTGAGAGGCACAGATTTTTCACATGTGTTCAGAAAACGGGTGAGACTATTGATCAGTATGTGACTGAACTGAGAAACAGAAGCAAATCGTGTGAATTTGGGGGACTGACAGACTCGCTGATAAAAGACAGACTGGTGTGTGGTATTCCAGATAATGGTCTCAGGGAAAGACTGCTAAGAGAGCAAGATCTAGACCTGGGAAAAGCCATAGCACTGTGTAGGACTACAGAGACTGTGAAGTTGCAGGCAAAAGAGCTGTTCAGTGACAGTAGCTGCAACGTGGATGCAGTGAGAAAGAACGGACACAAACCGTTTAACAAAAAGAGCGCCAATGTGAAAAAAGAGGCGTGGCCAGCGAACGAAAATGAAAGGGACAATCGAAAGACATGTAGTCGATGCGGTACACAGCATACACCAAAAAAGTGTCCAGCATATGGTAAAAAATGCAATAGTTGCAACAAAAACAACCATTATGCCCGTTGCTGTAAGAACCAAGCGCAACAAAGCAAGGTCCATGCAGTAGTTGAAAGCGAGATAGAGGAGTTCAATGTAGATGTTGTGTCTGAAAACAAAGAAGAAAAAAGAGACTGGATGTTGACACTAAAAGTGAATGACATACACATTCCATTTAAATTGGATACTGGAGCACAAGTTAATGTGATATCAGAGACTGATTTTAAGAAAATTAGACCCAGACCAAAGATACATGGAATCAAAGTGAAAGTGACAGGATACTCAGGTACTGAAATACCAGTGAAAGGAAGATGCATTGTCAAAGTAACACACAAGGACAGGGAGCACACGTTAGCATTAATCGTGGTGCCAAAGGATGTGCAAGCCATACTAGGTTTAAAAGCCTGTGAGAGACTGAACCTGGTAAAGAGAGTCCTCGTTGTGGAAAGCGAAGGAGAGACAGTCTATGATGAACTGAATGTTGCGTACACACCGGGTAAGCTGATGTATACAGCAGACACGTTGTCCAGAGCTGTTGACCCAGGACAGCCCGCAAACACAGTGAAAAGACTGAAGTACAAGGCAAAAGACAGTGGAACTGACTTCTACCAGAGCATGCTTGTATACCGCACAATGCCGCTCGAATGTGGTATGTCACCAGCCCAACTCCTGATGGGATGTCGGCTAAGGTCAAACCTACCCATCCCGGAGAACCCCCTGAAAACAAAAGAGGGGGAGAAAGTGAGGAAGTTCAAAGAACAACAGAAAGAAAAGCAAAAGTACTACTATGACAGAGGAACACAAAACCTACCTGAACTCCACACTGGTGACCAAGTAAGGTTGAAAGACAAAACAAACACATGGACTCAGAAGGGAACTGTCCTGAGTGAAGTTCAACCAAGATCATACACCATTCAGACAGATGAGGGTGCTGTTCTGAGAAGAAATCGTCGAGATCTTCTCATGGGACCAGCCACAGCAGGTCAAGAGACTGATACTGTTGAACAACCTGATCACACAGCTGAGAACCAATCATCTGAGGCAACAACTCAGATTCAAGGACAATCAATCAGAAAATCCTCAAGATACGTGAAGCCTCCTGAGAGACTCATTGAGCAAATTTACGGACTATTGTTATAGAAGGAAGTAATGTTATCTTATTCTTTCTTCAAGTTCTAGTGTATTGACATATTTCATGTGAACACACAAAGCAAGGTTAAAAAACCTTGATCATGATAATGATAATGTAAGTTCATTAAGTGTTACAGTTAAAATGCAGATTAATACAAAGAAAACATGTTGTTAGTTAAAAGTAAAATACTTTTGTTTTAAGAAAAGGAGATGTAATGATATCAGTAAATAGAGATGGTATTTGCCTGTTCGATTATGATGCCTTAATAGCATGTTTGCATGTATTGATTGCTTGTGCCTGACCAGCAGAGGGCATGTGGCCGAGAGAAGCAAGGCAGTTTGTTTTTAGTTTCAGTTTCGTTCTAGATGCATCACAAGCATCGTGTCTCCTGTAAAAGCTGTATAAAAGAGTTGAACAAGCTTTAGATTAAAAGTCATTCTCTTTCATAAATGTCTCATCATTGAACCCACAAAGAAATCAATACACTGCACCGGCAGATCGTGACGTCAGTCGAGTGTGCAACGCCCCGGTAGTGCCCCGGACTGGATATTGAGTGGCGCCCCCTGCCTTACCACCTGCCAGTAGCAACAACAGGTTGAGGGGAACATTTTGCAGTCAGGAAGGGACTGGGGGAGCGCTATTTAAAGGCGACCGCTTCCTGCCTTTTTTTGTTGGTGACATTTTTGCACCACGCATTCTGAGAGAGAGAGAGAGAGGCTTCTGGAGATATTCAACGCTGTGTGAAGGAGTTTTGGGTACTGAGCAGCAGTTTGCAGGTTCATTTTGATTTGCCCTTCCTTGTATCGATTTAGAAGAGACTGTGGGGGCTGCACTCTGAGTTCTTTCCCTGGGCCTCTCCATTGTTTTTTCCAGCAGATTTGATGTACAGGTCTCTCCAGGCCGAGATTCAAAGCTGCAATGAGCAGGATGTGGATGGAGAGCAAGATCAACCCTCCCCTTTAAGAACTGGCCGGCGCCATTGGGTCTGTGTTCCATTGCTGACTGACATCACATGAGCTTCGCCAGCGCTCTGAGGTAGCGCCTCACTCCTCAGCCTTTGCGCCTTAAGAGAGGTGTGTAGTGCCTGATTTAGCGCTTCCATCAACTCCAGGGGCGATAAAAGCCAAGTTTGCAGTTAGAGGCGATAATTAGCGCCAGGCGCTAAACTTTGCGCATGGCCGATAATCGCGCCCCAAACGGGGCGATACTGAATTTTTCCCCATATACTTTTACAAGTTCTTGTAAGTCACGAAAATGTTGAGAAGTGTAAAGAAAAAAGACTTGCATTTATATAGCGCCTTTCACGACCACCGGACGTCTCAAAGCGCTTTACAGCCAATGAAGTACTTTTTGGAGTGTAGTCACTGTGGTAATGTGGGAAACGCGGCAACCAATGTGCACACAGCAAGCTCCCACAAACAGCAATATGATAATGACCCGATAATCTGTTTTTGTTATGTTGGTTGAGGGACAAATATTGGCCAGGAATGAAAATGGATAGCATAGTCACTTTTATAATGTAGGAACCGCAGCTCATGTCTATCTTTATGCTGCTGCTCATGGAGGATACATATTTTATGCATGATCATAATAGATAGAACTTGCAGTGTGATTAAGTGATAAACTTTGGCTAGCTCGAGCATATGAGAAGGATCATGGCCTTCATGTGGCCAATTTCATAAATGTTTGATAGGTACAGCTGGTGGATGAGGCTCCCAGCTGGTAGTGCGCTTTCGTAAAATCAGCCTTGTGGTTTCCTGTTCACTTGCATTCCAGGAATCCTAGTTGGACTTGAGGCTTTCTCCCACTTAAAGTTTCTCAGATCAACTCTGAGATCTGCTGTAGGTGCTGATGCTCCAGTCTCCATTCACCAAATGTCTGGATTCTCTGCAAGCTGTAGTCTGGGTCATAGAAAAAACTCTAGTAACAGGAAAAAGCTATATACTGTACCTGCCTACCTTCCATTTCATCATATCCTTCAAATCTTTCTCTCTCCAAAAATACATCTATAATGTCCACTTCAGTGGCTTTCCCTCATAACTTATTCCACAACTCTTATTACTGTTTAGGTAGAAATGTTCCATTTGACTTCCTTTCTTATTCCTAATTTCCTAATTAATCTTGTAACAATTCACTTAATTTCTCGATAAATTCAATCAGATCACCTCGAAGTCTCCTCTTTTCCAAAGAAAACAAGTTCCCCAGCCTCTCATCATGACTTAAATTTCTAATATCCAGATATCAGCACTTTTGCCTGCATACTGCAGCCTGTTGGGGTTAGTACATTTATGTGACACTACCTGTGGGCAATGGAGATATCCATTTGCCACATTGTTGATAAGCAGTGGGGCCTTCTTGTTGTGTATGTACCTTTAAGAGAATAACTGGTCTCAGACTGCAGTACCGGCAGTGACCACCCCTGTATAAAAGGCGCTAGTGAGCCTCTGTTTTCAGTTTCACTATTGACTTCCATCAGTAAAGACTTGTTTTGTTCAACTCCTGCTGTCCGTGTCTCAATCATTCACGGACGCAATACTGGCGACGAGCAGATACGAACCTACCTACAGTCTGCACCACCTCCTGGGATCCATTCCTACAGCGAAGTGAGCAGAGGTTGAGGCCAGAAAGAAAAGAAAGTAAGAGGCAGTAGAAATGGGCGTCGACCGTGGGCATCCGCCCCTGTGTTTGCGGAGTTGAAGATTGCTGGAGAAGCTGTCGGAAGCGGGGCCTGGTTCCTGTCGATGGTGCTTCAGCTAATCGGGCTGGTGGCAGGTAGTGCACTGATCCTTCCTGGGCTGCGGCGGTCGCGAACTCGAGCGGGTGGTTTGCAACGGGGCCGAGCAGCGTTGTCGGGAAGAAGAGAGAGAGAGGGTGGAGCACACAGGGCGCGGCCGGTGCTATGAAGCCGGGCTGCGTATAGACCCGCGAAGAGGGAGGCAAGAGTCCCACAGGGTTGTTCCACGATGGGAAAATAATTTAAAAAAAAGAAATATTAAACGCGCAAGAAACCGCGAGGAGCTGCAGGTTGCAACAGGAACCGCGGAAAGCAGTGCTAACAACAGCGGGGAAGAAGGCAAAGCGCGGGAGGCGCCATCTTAATCAGCGGGGAAGAAGGCAAAGCACGGGAGGTGCCATTTTGTTAAATCGGGGATGAAGGCAAAGCGCGGGAGGCGCCATTTTAGATTTGCAAGATGCCGAAGACTGGCTGTATCACTGCTTTTGATAATACAATAGAGGACTGGACCACATATGTGGAAAGAGTTGAGGTATATTTCGAGGCAAACGAAATAGCAGAGGGGAAAAAGGCATCGATATTGCTAAACTTAATGGGCGCTAGAACGTACGGCCTATTGCGGGACCTGATTACTCCAGCCAAACCGAAGGCGAAGAGTTTTAATGAAATTGTTGCTGTCCTACAGGAACACCTAAACCCTGCACCGCTGTTGATAGCAGAAAGATTTGAATTCCACAGGAGAACTCAGCATAAAGATGGGAGCAATGCTGAGTACCTTACGGAACTACGCAAGCTATCAAAGCACTGCCAGTTCGGAGCAGGACTGGCAGATACCCTACGGGACAAATTTGTCTGTGGACTCCTGAGTGAAGGAACACAGAAGAAGTTACTCTCAGAGAAAGAGCTGACGCTAGATAAGGCTTTCAGCGTGGCAGTATCATATGAAGCAGCAGCCAGGGGAGCTGCAGAAATTCAACAAAAACCACAGGAATACGGCACCCACGAAATGACACAGGGATTTGCAAAATGTTCTCGCTGCGGCAGAACTAACCATGACCAGAAGGACTGCTGGTCCAAAGACAAAATATGCAGGCAATGCGGGAAGATGGGACACATTGCACGAGTTTGCAGGTCTGGGAAGAAGACCAGCGACAACAAAAAGGCTACTAAGGAACCGTACAAGAAAGTACAAAAGATGACGGACAGTAGTTCCGAAGACCAGATGAGCGATAGTGAATCCGGGAACAGGAGACTAAGCTGTCTCAAACTTCACAATGTAATCGCAAAAGAGGATCACCGAACCATTTGGGTCACCCTCACGATAGCAGGGTCCCAAGTTAAAATGGAATTGGATACAGGATCAGTGTTAACCGTCATGAATCGACGAGACTACGAGCGGCTATTTTCACACATACCCTTGAGAGAGACATCCATCGTCTTGACGATGTATACGGGGCAAAAAGTATACCCCAGAGGAAATATAAGGGTGCCTGTCGAATACAACGGCAAGAAAATACGGAAATTGTATCTCTACATACTGCCAAATGGTGGACCACCGTTATTGGGACGGGAATGGATCAGGAAGATAAACTTAGATTGGCACTCCATTCATGCAATGACGGTGGACGGTAAAAAAGATGAAGACGTCACTCCTGGACGATTGTCAACAATCTTAGCTAACGCCAAAGAGGTATTTCAACAAGAACTGGGCACGCTTAAAGGCGTAACCGCCTTGATAAAAATAGAAGAGAATGCAGTTCCCAAGTTTTTCAAAGCAAGACCGGTACCATATGCAATTCGCCCAGCCGTCGAGGCAGAGCTGGAGAATCTGGAGAAGGCAGGCGTGTTGTCTAAGGTCGACTGGAGCGAGTGGGCGACACCCATCATTCCTGTCATGAAGAAAACGTTAAGCAATAAGTCCAGGGAGCCAAGGAAGATTTGCATCTGTGGGGATTTCAAGGTGACGGTGAACCTAGTCCTTCACACAGTACAATATCCTCTTCCAAGGATAGAAGACATCTTCGCCTCACTGTCTGGAGGGAAGCGTTTTACAAAAATTGACCTAGCACAAGCATACTTGCAGATGGAGGTTGAAGAGTCCTCTAGGAAGTATCTCACGATAAACACTCACAAAGGTCTTTACCAGTATCATCGATTGGTATTCGGAGTAGCATCGGCTCCGGCGATGTGGCAAAGAGCGATGGAACAAGTCCTGCAAGGGATTCCGGGGACTCAGTGTTACTTGGACGACATCCTTGTGACAGGTGAAGATGACAGTGAACACCTTAACAACCTAGAACAGGTGCTCACTAGACTACGGGAACATGGGCTGCGAGCCAACCGCCCCAAGTGTGAATTTTTTAAGAAACAGATATCGTATTGTGGGCACGTGATTGATGAAGAGGGGTTACATAAGTCCCCTGACAAAATTGAAGCGGTTGTTAAGGCCCCAGCGCCTGAAAATGTGTCGCAATTGAGGTCATTCCTCAGATTGGTGAATTACTACCATAAGTTTTTGCCGAATTTGTCGACAATTCTGCACCCACTGAACGCCCTGCTACGAACGGGGGTAGCATGGAAATGGAGCGATGATTGTAAGCGGGCCTTTCAGAAGAGTAAGGACAATCACTTCAAGGGAAGTATTGGCTCACTACAACCCAGCACTGCCGATCAGACTGGCGTGTGATGCGTCTCCCTACGGCATTGGGGCGGTACTGTCACATAAATTCCTTGATGGTTTAGAGAGGCCGATAGCTTTTGCGTCACGCTCGTTAACTTCTGCCGAGCGTAACTACGCCCAGATTGACAGAGAGGCCCTCAGCCTAGTGTGGGGGGTGAAGAAGTTCAATCACTACCTGCACAGTCAAAAATTTACTCTACTAACCAATCATCAACCTCTTGTCTCCATTTTCAACCCTCAGAAGGGCGTACCGATAATGACAGCACAACGGCTGCAGAGGTGGTCCCTTTCCCTAGGGGCACACCAATATGACATCGAGTACAAAGGAACTAAACAGCATGGAAATGCTGATGGATTGTCACA
The DNA here is from genome assembly GCF_052327205.1 of Somniosus microcephalus. Classification (NCBI taxonomy): domain Eukaryota; kingdom Metazoa; phylum Chordata; class Chondrichthyes; order Squaliformes; family Somniosidae; genus Somniosus; species Somniosus microcephalus. The sequence goes on along the minus strand of NC_140990.1, from coordinate 203,496,073 downwards.
CCTACTGTTGCCGATGGTGGAAGACGAAGACCTTGCAGTGGATCCAATGGAGTTATTCCACTCGACCATAGTCGAATGTCTCCCTGTGACGAATGCAAACATAGAAAAGGAAACACGGAATGACCCGACGCTATCACGGGTCTATGATTTAACGGTGAAGGGATGGCCAGCACATGGCGAACCACTGCTGCCAGCATTCTCGCCGAGAAGAGAACAGCTGTCAGTGTGCAGAGGAACCTTGATGTGTGGATCCAGAGTAGTAATTCCACCTAAGTTGACGGATAGAGTGCTCAATGAGCTTCATGAGGGTCATCTGGGTGGGGTAAACATGAAGAACTTAGCCAGAGCATTTGTGTGGTGGCCGGGAATCAATAGAGAAATCGAAGAGATGACCAAGAGCTGTGCAGGATGCCAGAAGGTCCAAAACGCCCCACCACAAGCTCCTCTGCATCCATGGGAGTGGCCCTCATCTCCATGGCAAAGGGTGCACATTGATTTTGCTGGTCCCTTCATGGACTCGATGTTTTTAATTGCGGTGGATGCACATTCAAAGTGGCCAGAGGTAATAAAAATGTCCTCAACCACCACGGAAAAAACTATCACAGTTTTACGAACCATATTCGCCAGGAATGGGCTGCCTGAACAGATTTGCTCTGACAATGGACCACAGTCTGTGCCTGAAGAGTTCCGGAGGTTCTTAAAGAACAATGGTGTTAAGCATTACACATCTGCCCCATATCATCCAGCCACTAATGGATTGGCTGAGAGGTTTGTCCAAACATTCAAGAAGGCTATCAAGGCAATGTGTAATGAAGATATACCCCTACAACACAAGGTGGACAACTTCTTGTTTGCCTACCGGAATGCAACACATGCGGTTACCAACCAAACTCCAGCCATGATGTTCTTCAATCGAAGACTGCGATGCCGCTTGGATTTGGTTAAGCCAAACGTCCGAAGAGATGTGGAGAACAGGCAGTTTCAGAATATGAATGAAAGGCCGACCAGGAGTTTTAAGATAGGTCAACCAGTTTTGGCCCGGGACTACCGCACTGAGAAATGGCAGCCAGGAACGATTTGTACACGACAAGGACCTCTCATGTATACCGTGGACGTTGGGGAGAGCATTGTAAGACGCCATGCTGACCAGATTCTAGAGTCACTGGAAAACTTCAACTCCACACCACAATCTGATACACCTGGTAATGAAATCGACATTCCAATTGCAGCTACCGCAGAACCCGTAATATTGGAAGCAGATGAACCAAACAACGACATTGATCCCGACTCAACATTACCAGAAGAACCTGATACCCCAAAGAGGCGTTATCCAGACAGAATCAGGAAGCCTCCTCAAAGTCTGAACTTATAATTGCTTAAACTTAACCAACGTATCTATCAACCGTAATTGTGATTGTAATTAGTTATCATGTAGTTGTTAAATGAATGTTATGTACTGTTTATCTAAAAGGGGAGGAATTGTTGTGTATGTACCTTTAAGAGAATAACTGGTCTCAGACTGCAGTACCGGCAGTGACCACCCCTGTATAAAAGGCACTAGTGAGCCTCTGTTGTTTTCAGTTTCACTATTGACTTCCATCAGTAAAGACTTGTTTTGTTCAACTCCTGCTGTCCGTGTCTCAATCATTCATGGACGTAATACTTCTAAGGAAGAACAATGGTGAAAGAGAACCATCATTACCGTTGAATGGCATTTATTCGTGCTATAATTACTCATACTTCTTGTTTATTAAAACAAACTGTTATTTCTGCAATCCAGTTACTGTGTGATTATCTCATTTCCCCCGCCCTCCCCCCATTGCAAACACTTTGGACTGGAGTTTCCTTATTTTGAACTGCTTGTTTTCAGATGATTTGGGGAATAAAAACAATGAAATTGCATGGTATGGCCTACCACCGCAATGATGCCCCAAAATAATTGCACCAAGATTCTTCTGAAAATCTGCGAGTCTGCAATCCTGCCTGCCTGGAGCCAACACCACCACACGTAAATGGAGGTGGGTGGTCATGGCCAACATTCCGACGACAATTCCCCCAACTTCCATCCTAAACATGACCCCTGAGTGTAAAGCCACTGTATAAGTGTTAATATGAGCAACACAGCAGTATCTCTGTGGCGCATATCACAATCAGGAGGCCATTTTGGATCTCCTGACTAAGCTTGCAGAAACTTTGCCCACACAGTGATCTCTAATTGGTTCTTGATCTGGAACTTCTCTGAAGACTTCTCTTGGCAGTTTTTTGGAGTACATAGGAAAGTTCTGCACTGGGGAAACGGATTTCCTTGCTGGGAATCCCTCTGTGAAGACGAGGAGGATGAGGAGGTTAGATAAAAAGGCTTTTCACAAAAGACTTTTGTTTCCTACATGTCAGTACTGGCTCCACAGGGTTTACAGAACCAGAAGGTCTTATTTAGATCTCGCTGCCCATTAGTGCTTCAGAAAGCTATGCTTCTCCCCAGAGACTATTGGGAGGTTATATCAGCTGCTGGCTGAAGATCTACAGCCTCCTGCCGCAAAGAGAACAGTGTTATATGTAGCAATGAATGACCACTGTCTTGCAATTTTTTAGCTACTGGGTACGTTCAGGCAACCTCAGGTGTCCTTTGTCACATTAGTCAGATAACAGAACACCATTGTATAAAGAAGGTCTCTAGTGATCCATTCGGACAGGCCTTGCATTCTCCATGGAATCTGCAAAAGAGCGAGTAGTCCAAATCTGTAGATTGACAGGGTTCCCACAGATGCAGAGAGCAATGGACACGTGGCATTGAAAGCCCCATATAACAACCTCCTCAATTTAATTAACAAGAAAGACTTTCATTCACTAAACGTTCAGCTAACATTCATTTCTGCAACCCAGGAAGATGCCATGTTGCCTTTATCATACAACAATCCACCATACCAGCCTTGATAACTCATAGCCATGTATCAGGATGATTGATTGGTGATCAGGTCTATCCCCTGCAGTCATGGCTTATGAATCCAAGACATCTGCAGACAGAAGGGAAGAAAAAATATAATGAGGCCCGTGGGACTGCAAAAATTTTAATAGAACAAACCACAGGTATTTTTTAAGTGCCTGGATAAATCTGGAGCAGCTCTGCAGTCCAGTACAGCAAGAGTTTCCCTGCTTCCCCATCTCCTACAGCCTCTCCTGTCTGTCTTCCTGCAAGCTGCCTCCTTGTGCAGAGCTGACAGTCATGATTGGTGTTCCTTCTCCAGTAGCAGTTCTTTGGCTATAGTAATGCACTCCATTTTCATTCAAATGAGGGAATGCTGAGCTAAAGGAATGTGACTAGCTCACACACTTCTTATCACCCATATGTCTGCCAGCATACAATTGTTATCAGACTTGCAGGAGCAAGTTCCATTTTGTGGCACACAATATGAGTTCTCACAGTGGTTTAGAGTTAAAATGGTGCATTTTAAAGGTTCCCTGTGAATAGGTTCATGTTCTATCATCCAGGCATTGAGCCCGAGAAGCATGAGGTGTAGAGGTGTGTCATACCTCTATCATTCCTACAGGATGTGCATGAAGAACAATACCTTGGCCAACCTTGTGAGGTCATTAAATCTCTTCTTGCACTGTGTAGTAGCTCATGGGGTGGTGAAGACCCTCCATAAAGTCTGGACCACCCTCTAGCAGGGCTTCCTGCCTTCAATCCCCAAGTGACCTTAGCCGGAATTTTGCGGGGTGGTAGCGGGCATGATCGGTGGGTCGGGTGGGAAAGTTGTTATTTTTTACAGCGGGTCAGGAACCCACAGTCATCTCGCTCCCACGTGCCTTTAACCCAGGCACGTCTGTCATCATGGAGCCGACCCGACTGGCAGCGGCAATTGAGATGATTATCAAGTAGTTTACAGACACTTAAGAGCCTTTTACCACTTACTTTTTAAATTTACCTGCATGGCCACGGGATTCATGCAATTCACTAAGCCTAAAGTGCACACAAATATGTCCAAGACCGGAAAGTGTTGAAAATAAAGATTTTTATGTTTGACACCACATTAACAGAAACTTTACATAAACATTAGATAAAACACCCAAGTGGCTTTCTTTGTGTGTTGTTAGTTGGTATGATTGGACTAGGATGGGGGTGAGTGTGAGGGGTGGCTAGTGAGATGAGGAAGTGATAATGTAGATAGAGAGGGATGGGTGGAGGTACAAGGTAAGTTGGTGTGAGTAAGAATATGCAGGAGTAGGGTAGTGAAGGCAGTGATGGGGATGTGATGAGAGGCACAGAAGGATGCAGTTGAGTGTGGCTTTGTACTAACATTTCCTGATCTAATGAGGTCATTGAAATGTTTGCGGCACTGCACCCAGGTCCTCCTGACCACATCCCTGCTAGTGACCTTGTCTGCAATCTGCAACCAGGCTGTCTTGGTCTCCTGGGGAGGTCTCTTCCACCCATCGGAAGGGAAGAGGACCTTCCTGCGTGCTCTGACAACCTCCATAAGCAAAAATCATCGGATAACCTGGGTGCAGTCCTCTGCCTCTGTGCAGTCATTGTCAGTGTTTGCAGCATTATGTTAAACTTCAAATCTAATGTGGCCTCAGTCCCTTTAAAGATCCTGGCTGAAAACGCGTCATGAATGAGGTCACCGGACCCGCTCCATCTCATTGGGCCGAGTAACGCGCTGGGCGGGCTTAATAGGCCCCATTAAGGTAAGTTCATTTTCAACAGGGGGAAAGAGCCAGCAGTGGGGTCGTGACCCGCCACGGACACCGCCCACACTGGACCAGCCAGGTAGGCAAAATTCCGGCCCTTTCTCTTCTGGACCTTATTTTTGCTAGAAGGGCACCAACTGAAGCTTCAGTATATCTGGAGCCTGTCCTGGAGCCCATCTTGGAGCCCGACCTGGAGCCCGTCCTGGAGCCCGACCTGGAGCCCGACCTGGAGCCCGACCTGGAGCCCATCCTGGAGCCCGACCTGGAGCCCGACCTGGAGCCCATCCTGGAGCCCGACCTGGAGCCCGACCTGGAGCCCGACCTGGAGCCTGACCTGGAGCCCGACCTGGAGCCTGACCTGGAGCCCGTCCTGGAGCCTGACCTGGAGCCCGTCCTGGAGCCTGACCTGGAGCCCGTCCTGGAGCCCGACCTGGAGCCCGTCCTGGAGCCTGACCTGGAGCCCGACCTGGAGCCCGACCTGGAGCCCGTCCTGGAGCCCGACCTGGAGCCTGACCTGGAGCCCGACCTGGAGCCTGACCTGGAGCCCATCCTGGAGCCCGACCTGGAGCCCGACCTGGAGCCCATCCTGGAGCCCGACCTGGAGCCCGACCTGGAGCCCATCCTGGAGCCCGACCTGGAGCCCGACCTGGAGCCTGACCTGGAGCCCATCCTGGAGCCTGACCTGGAGCCCGACCTGGAGCCCATCCTGGAGCCCGACCTGGAGCCCGACCTGGAGCCCATCCTGGAGCCCGACCTGGAGCCCGACCTGGAGCCCGACCTGGAGCCTGACCTGGAGCCCGTCCTGGAGCCCGACCTGGAGCCCGACCTGGAGCCCGACCTGGAGCCCGACCTGGAGCCCGACCTGGAGCCTGACCTGGAGCCCGACCTGGAGCCCGACCTGGAGCCCGTCCTGGAGCCCGTCCTGGAGCCCGACCTGGAGCCCGACCTGGAGCCCGACCTGGAGCCTGACCTGGAGCCCGACCTGGAGCCCGACCTGGAGCCTGACCTGGAGCCCATCCTGGAGCCTGACCTGGAGCCCGACCTGGAGCCCGACCTGGAGCCCGACCTGGAGCCCGTCCTGGAGCCCGACCTGGAGCCCGTCCTGGAGCCCGACCTGGAGCCTGTCCTGGAGCCTGACCTGGAGCCCGACCTGCTGCTGACAACTGTGGGCTCCACGCCCCGCCACCCCAACACTGCCCCCCCACCCCGTCATCCCAACACTGCCCCCCCGCCCCATCACCCCAACACTGCCCCCCTGCCCCACCACCCCAACACTGGCACCCCACCCCACCACCCCAAAACATGCCCCCCGCCCCTCCATCCCAACACTGGCCGCCCGCCCCACCACCTCAACACTGGCCCCCCCGCCGCGCCATCACAACACTGGCCCCCCGCCCCGCCATCGCAACACTGGCCCCCCGCCCAACCACCCCAACACTGGCCACCCTGCCCCACCACCCCAACACTGGCCCCCCCGCCCCACCACCCCAACACTGGCCCCCTGCCCCACCATCCCAACACTGGGCCCCCTGCACCACCACCCCAACACTGGCCCCCCCGCCCCACCACTCCAACACTGCCCTCCCCGCCCCACTACCCCAACACTGCCCCCTGCCCCCCCACCCCAACACTGCCCCCCGCCCCATCACCCCAACACTGCCCCCCTGCCCCACCACCCCAACACTGGCACCCCACCCCACCACCCCAACACATGCCCCCCGCCCCTCCATCCCAACACTGGCCGCCCGCCCCACCACCTCAACACTGGCCCCCCCGCCGCGCCATCACAACACTGGCCCCCCGCCCCGCCATCGCAACACTGGCCCCCCGCCCAACCACCCCAACACTGGCCACCCTGCCCCACCACCCCAACACTGGCCCCCCCCGCCCCACCACCCCAACACTGGCCCCCCGCCCCGCCATCCGAACACTGGCCCCCCGCCCCGCCACCTCAACACTGGCCCCCCGCCCCACCACTCCAACACTGCCCTCCCCGCCCCACCACCCCAACGCTGCCCCCCCACCCCGCCACCCCAACACTGCCCCCCGCCCCCCCACCCCAACACTGCCCCCCGCCCCACCACCCCAACACTGGCCCCCTGCCCCACCACTCCAACACTGCCCTCCCCGCCCCACCACCCCAACGCTGCCCCCCCACCCCACCACCCCAACACTGCCCCCCGCCCCACCATCCCAACACTGCCCCCCCACCCCGCCACCCCAACCCTGCCCCCCCGCCCCGCCACCCCAAAACTGGCCCCCTGCCCCGCCACCCCAACACTGACCCCACCATCCCAACACTGCCCCCCCGCCACCCCAACACTGCCTCCCCTGCCCCGCCACCCCAACGCTGGCCCCCCCGCCCCGCCACCCCAACACTGCCCCCCCGCCCCGCCACCCCAACACTGGCCCCCCCGCCCCGCCACCCCAACACTGGCCCCCCTCCCCCCCGCTCCAAAGCTGCCCCCCACCCCGCCACCCCAACACTGCCCCCCGCCCCGCCACCCCAACATTGCCCCCCCGCCCCACCACCCCAACACTGCCCCCCTGCCCTGCCATCTCAACACTGCCCCCCCGCCCCACCACCCCAACACTGCCCCCCCGCCCCGCCACCCCAACACTGCCCCCCCGCCCCACCACCCCAACATTGCCCCCCCACCCCACCACCCCAACACTGCCCCCCCGCCCTGCCATCCCAACGCTGCCCCCCCGCCCCACCACCCCAATGCTGCCCCCCCACCCCACCACCCCAACACTGCCCCCCCGCCCCACCATCCCAATGCTGCTGCCCCACCATCTCAACGTTGGCCCGCCATTGCAATGCTGCCGCCCCACCACCCCAACGTTGGCCCTGCCATCACAATGCTGCCCTTCCTCACTCATTTCTGCAGTTCTGCTGCTCCCTGTCAAAAAATGAGTGAAACCCTTTAATACACCACTGCATTTTTAACACTGCAGCATCACTCAATGACCTCCCTCCCAGTGGCAGTAAATCAATGGGCAGTGGTTTTACCGCTGCTAACCCACCCTGGGTAAATAGTGAGGGCCATTCCACAAAACATGCATGGGTGAGTGGCGGGGTCACGTGAGAGGGCAGAAGCCTTGCCCCTGCTGTTAATCCACCAATCAGAGGAAAATCTAACCCTTAATGTGCACAAGAGCAAACTTACACAAAGCCTTTCATATTTTAATAAAATTGACTTACTTTATAAATAGTGGCATTCTGGCTTCATCCGGCCATTAATGTTTGGCTTCTTGCTGTTGATGTTTCTTCATTTCAATGATTTTTTATGTCGTCATTATGTTAAAATTATTGCCTGTGTTGGGAGCACAATCCAAAGTTATTAAAGTAGTTTTGACATTCAGCCCACTTGATACAGAAATGTCAGAGAAATACTTCTGTGCCAACAGTTAATGCATCTACTGAATGGCTCTGGAAATAATGAGAGGTTTAAAAGTGTTATTTAAAAGTATATCTAAAGTTACTGAATCCATGATGAACAGATTTCAGAACTTAAGGGCCTGTTATACTGGTGGTACTAAAATATTTCCAAGTTTATTGCTTTGCGTACAGATTGCCCTAGAATGCATTGTGACATCTTACAGATTCACCTCGTCCCGGCGACACTGCTCTAGCTCCCCATCTGGTGCTAACGGGAAGCGCTAAGGGGACCTTTTTTTCCCCCTTAGTTATTGACTCACTCGCCAGAGGGAATCATTTTTCTCTGTTTACTCTATCAGAACCTCATCATCTTGAAAACCTCTATTAGGTCACCTCTTAACCTTCTCTGTTTCAAGGAGAATTGTCCTAATTTTTCCAACCTCTCTTCATAACTGAAGTCCCTCATCCCTAGTAAACTTCCTCTCTGCTCTTTCTAAGGACTTTACACCTTTCCTGAAGTGTGGTGCTCAGAATTGTCCACAATACTCTAGCTGAGGCCTAACCATTTATTTATAAAGTTCTAACTTGATATCTTTGCTTTTATATTCTATTCCTTTATTTATAAACCCAAGTAAACCATATGCTTTATTAACTACCTTATCAACTTGGCCTGCCACTTTTAAGGATTTGTGTATATGGACACCAAGGTCTCTCTGCTCATCTACACTTTTCAAATTCCTGCCATTTATAGTATGCTGTCTTTCCATATTAGTCCTCCCAAAGTGCATCACTTCACACTTCTCCGCATTGAACTCCATCTGCTATGCTTCTGCCCATTTCACCATCCTGTCTATATCAGCCTGTAGCCTATAACTATCCTCATCACTATCTACTACTTTGCCAAGTTTGGTAGCATCTGCAAACTTTGTAATGCTGCTCCCTACACCCGAGTCTAGGTCATTTATAAAAATTGCAAAGAATAATGGATCCAAAACTGACCCTTGGGGAACACCATTGCAAACCACCTCCTAGTCTGAAAAACATCCATCCACCACCATCCTTTGCTTCCTGCCACTGAGCCAATTTTGTATCCATACCACCACTTTCCCCTGAATTCCATGGGCTTCCATCTTCTTAATAAACCTCCTGTGTGGCACTTAGTCGAATGCCTTTCGAAAGTCAATATATACAACATCTACTGCACTACCTTGATCAACCTTCTCTGTAACCTCATCAAAGAATTCAATCAAGTTCGTCAGACAAGATTTGTCTTTAAAAAATCCAGGCTGGGTCTCCTTGATTAACCCATGACTTTCCAAATGATAGTTTATTTTGTCCCCGATAATGGTTTACAATAACTTCCCAACCACCGATGTTAGGCTGACTGGCCTGTACCTTCCTGGTTTATCCCTCTCACAATTTCTGAATAGTGGTATAACATTAGCAACCCTCTAGTCCTCCAGCACTGTTCCTGTAGCCAGTGAGGATTGAAAAATTATGACCAGTGCTTCTGCTATTTCTACCATTGCTTCTTTCAGCAACCTAGGATGCATTCCATGCAGAATAGGTGACTTATCAACTTTCAGTACTTTTAGTACATCTTCTCTATCTATTACTATCCTGTCCATAACTTCCCTCTCCTCTTTTAGTGTAACCTTCACATCATCCGCTTCCTTTGTGAAGATAGATAAGAACATAAGAAATAAGAGCAGGAGTAGGCCATACGGCCCCTCGAGCCTGCTCCGCCATTCAATAAGATCATGGCTGATCATTGTCCTCAACTCCACTTTCCCACCCGATCTCCAGATCCCTTGATTCCCCTGGAGTCCAAAAATCTATCTATCTCAGCCTTGAATATACTCAAAGACTCAGCACTCACAGCCCTTTGGGGCAGAGAATTCCAAAGATTCACATCCCTCTGAGTGAAGAAATTCCTCCTTATCTCAGTCTTAAATGGTCTACCCCTTATCCTGAGACTATGCCCCCTAGTTCTAGACACTCCAGCCAGGGGAAAACAACCTCTCAGCATCTACCCTGTCAATCCCCTTCAGAATCTTGTATGTTTCAATGAGATCACCTCTCATTCTTCTAAACTCCAGAGAGTATAGGCCCATTCTACACAATCTCTCGTCATAGGACAGCCCTCTCATCCCAGGAATCAATCTAGTGAACCTTCGTTGCACCGCCTCCAAGGCAAGTATATCCTTCCTTAGATAAGGAGACCAAAACTGTGCACAGTACTCCAGGTGTGGTCTCACCAATGCCCTGTACAACTGTAGCAAGACTTCCTTACTCTTATACTTCAACCCCCTTGCAATAAAGGCCAACATGTCATTGCCTTTCTTATTGCTTGCTGTACCTGCATGCAAGCTTTCTGTGTTTCTTGCACAAAGATGCAAAGTATTCATTTAATACTTTAGCCACGTCCTCTGCCTCTACATGAAGATTTCCCTTTGGGTCCTTAACAGGCCCAACTTTTTTTCTAGCAACCACTTACACTTAAAGGGGGAAAAATTCATCCCCTTAGCAACTCCTGTTAGTGCCAGCAGGTGGCATTAATGGGGTGCTAGAGCAGTATCGCCTGGTTGAGGTGAATCCAGCACAGCACGTCAAATTCCCCCCCCTGTAGCATCACTGGTAAGAGGTATCGCCGGTAACATCAATGCCAGGTGGATTGTGACATCAGTGAGTGTGCAACGCTCACTGACCACCCGACCTGCTAAATTGATTGTCGCCACTTACCTTAACACCTGGAGTAAACACTGACAGGGAGAGCTGGCAGAAAGCACCAGGAAGCTGGCTACAGCGACGTCATTTAAAGGGATCATCAGTAATCATTTGCAGCTGTCAGGTTAGTGCAGTTTCAGTGGTTTCTTGTCAGTTTCACATACTGCAACAGTTTCATTCAGTAATTTCAAGGTTCTTTTGTATCAGGAGTCTTCTGGCAACTAAAAAGTAGCTACATTTATTCTTCAAAGAATCAAACTGCTACATTTGGTATCATTAATGGGGGCTGTACTGGCAGTCACCCTCGCCATCCAGGATCTATGGTGGAGGGAGCATAGGCAGTGAGAAAAACAGGAACATGTGCGCAGACAGATGAGGAGGGACATCAGACCTCTCACTAGTATTTAGAGGCTAGTATAGTAGCGGGATCTGCACAGGGTGCGGCACAGGGACGAGTGGGCTGCAGTAATACCGGGGGAAAGGATAGTTCAGGGGCCAGCTCCCCGGAGGGCAAGTTTGCACGTGAGTTCTGCTGCAGAGGACTCAGATGAGGACCTCGATCGGGAGGCATTTAGAAGAAGGGTGATGGGCATGCACACGGAGACGATAGGTGCAATGGCAAGGGTGCCTGAGAGCCACTCGGCAATGGCAAGGAGCATGGAGGAGTCTGCCTTCAACATTGCACAAGACTCTGCGCACACCATGGAGCCCATCATTTCCATCAAAGGCAGAGGCTTATAATGTTGCCAGTACCTGGGCTGCTGTCTGCGGGTACGACATGCAGTGACGCGGTGTTTTCTTCCTCCCCCTCTTCTCTCGTCTTAGGCGTTTTCTCTCTCCCTCCTTTCTTAAATAGTAGGGTTACATTTTCCACCTTCAAATACATGGGAACTGTTCTAGAATCTATGGAATTTAGGAAAATGACAGTCAATGCATCCACTATCTCTATAGCCACCTCTTTCAAAACCCTAGGATGTAGGCCATCAGGTCCAGGGGATTTATTGGCTTTCAGTCCCATTAATTTCTCCAGTACTATTATTTTACTAATACTAATTTATTTCAGTTCCTCATTCTCGCTAGAGCCTTGGTTCGCCACTATTTCCTGGGAGATTTTTGCGCCTTCTTCTGTGAAGACATACACAAAGGGCTGGATTTTGCCAGGCCCAAGGAGGCAGGAATAGAGGCGTGTGGGGTGTTAAAATTGCAAAAAGTAGTGGGCGGGCATGACCTCGCCTCCATCCCGCCTCCAAGCAATTTTCCCAAATGCGTGGTTTCTGATCCCGTCTCCGTCCTGCCTCCAAGAGGTGGGATAGGCCATTAAGGCCCTTAACAACCACTAAATTACCTCTATAATCCCATTTTGTGAGGCCTTTCCGATTTTAACACGTTTCCCACGTGATTCACGTCTCCTCTGAAACACGACGGTGAAACCTGGCGGGAGCACAATTGGATTGTTGACTATCAGCTGCAGCTCCACCATTAAATAGGAGATTTGATCAGTCATCAGTTGCAGGTGGCAGGACTTTGTTGTCTCAGGTCTGGGGGAACTTTTAGCAGGCATAACCATAACCATAGCTGTGGAAGTTTGGAGCCTGACACCCATCTCCAGGGTGACCTCCTGGGAAAACCCTCTCGCCACCTTGACTGAGCGCTTCCTCAACTGAGGCATCTACCAGAAGCATGGGAACTATTTATTTCCTTTCCTCCTGGACATCAGATTCGGATGAAGACCAGCTGCGACAGCAGCAGAACCATGAACAACAGCAGCACCAACAGCAACGGCAACAACAGGAGTGCCAAGCTGCTGCTCACCCACCTGAAGCTGCACAGGCCAGAAGGCGCCAGCCCATGGAAGGCCGTCGGCGCAGGAGGTACCCCCCAAACAGGGTCTACAGACAGAGGATCAGCTACCTCAACATGAGTGAGCAGCAGTGCCAAAGGCGGCTCCGACTTTTGTGAGAGGTAGTGGGTAATGTCTGCGCAATAGTGCAGCAAGACCTGGAGCCCAGAGGAGCAGGTGGACACCCCTTACCAGTGGCCGTCAAAGTCACCACCGCACTCAACTTTTTTGCTTCAGGCTCATTCCAGGGATCAGCAGCAGACATCAGCAGCATCTCCCAGGCGGCCGCACACACTTGCATCACGCAGGTAACCGATGCCCTCTTTGCCATCGCGCACAATCACATCCATTTCTCCAAGGATCAAGCAAGTGTCACGGCGCGTGCGGTTGGATTAACTAATCTGGCAGGCTTTCCAAGGGTGCAGGGCATTGTTGACTGCACACATGTGGCCCTTAAGGCACCCTATTGTAATCCAGGTATTTTTGTCAACCGCAAGGGCTTCCACTCCCTCAACGTGCAACTGGTGTGTGACCACAGGAAGGAAATTTTGCATGTTTGTGCCAAGTACCCTGGCAGTTGCCATGACTCCTTCATACTGTGCCAGTCTAGTGTGCCTCCGCTCTTCAGTCTGCCAGACCAACTTAACGGATGGCTACCTGGAGACAAGGGCTATCCCCTGAAGACATGGCTAATGACGCCGTTGAGGAGACCATCCAACAAAGCTGAGGAGAGCTACAACTACAGCCACATTTCCACCAGATCCATAATCAAGCAAACCATTGGCATGCTGAAGATGCGCTTCAGATGCCTGGATAGATCAGGTGGAGCCCTGCAGTACTCAGCAGCCAGGGTCTCCAAAATCATCGTGGTTTGCTGTGCACTTCACAACATGGCACAGCGTCATGCCTTGCAGATTCCTGAGGATTAAATGGCTCCTCATATATCCTCCTCAGATGAGGAGGAGGAGAGCAAAAACGAACATCTTGCAGAGGCCGATCAACCAGCGGCAGCAGTATACAAGAACATTGCTGACAGGGATGCAAGGAACGCACTCATCTTGGCCAGATTTGCTTAGCCTAGTCAATCAAGCACTTTTGCCTCGCAGCTTCTTACATGAGCATCGACAATGGCCAAGAACCAGCGGATTCATAGCACTCTGACCACCATATTGACAATTGCAAGTAATCCTAAGCCCTCAATGTGGAAGTCCCATTTGCGAAATGACACACGCCACAACTGCAACAGTTGCCATCAGATTTTTTATTTACAATAACCAACTGATGGCATTTAAAAAATAAAAACAACATTTCACCCAAGTGACTACCCTTGTGACTATTTGTGCAGTATCTTTCTCTTACGCGTGCTCCTACGTGGTGCTTCCCCTGTGGCTTCAGCAGATGTGGAGGCCCCTTGCTCACTTTCTTGCTGCTCCTGTCTCGACACCTTTGGCGGGCGTCCTCTGGGGTTGTGAACCTGTGAGGGCTCGGCAACAGTCTGCTGCTCCTGTGGCTGTGCAGGGGTTGAGACGCTGCTCTCAGTTGGGTGGGGACTCTGGTGGAGCTCTGACCGAGGACTTGGCAGTGGCATGGACGTGTGAGCGCTTGGAGAGGAGCCCCCACTTCCTTTTTCTCTGCCATCAACATCCCTCTCATGGGTCAGGTCCACCTCAGCGCTTGCAAGTGGCTTGAGAGCACCTTGCTGCACATCAGGGGGGCCATGGTCACCCGTATCTGCACTGGCAGTCCTACTCAGAAGGACTTCCATGAAGGTCTAGTTTCTCTGTTCAATAGCTGACCATCGCTCTTCCAGAGATGTCAATCTATTCTGAACACTCACCATATTTTCTACACTCTGGCGACTTAGCTCCTCCATGGCCTTGGCCATCCTCTCGTCTACTGTAGCCATCCTTTCCACGGAGGTTGCTATCCTTTCCGTGGTGCTGCGTTCATGCGCCAATGACTCTACAAAGGCTCTGCTCATGTTTGCGATGGACTCCTCCATTCGCTCCACACTCGCAGCGACCCTGGAGACAAAACCTGCCCGAGACTGCTGCACCTGTTCCTGGAGTTCCAGCACTGCTGTTCTTCTGGCTGGACCCAGAGGCAGAGGGTCGACATGCAGCTGAGCCGAACTGGGAGAGTCCTGTGCCCCCTGACTAGGACTCTCCACTGCTGTCCCTGTCTTCACAATCTGCTGATGCTCACTTGTGAGCTGTGATACACCAGGTGACAACAGTACTCTATCTTGCGATGGTCCCACCGAGGTGTGAGTGCCTGCGTTGATGCTGGGTTGGCTGAATTCTTCTGACTCTGCGCCCTCAGATGTTGCAGCTTCCTCTGAGGAGTCTGGAGGCTCAGGCTGTTCCTCCTGGATGGTGGGAACGGGTGCTTGCAATGGTCCTGTGCGGGAGTAAAGGAAAGTGTCAGAGATGTGAAGCCAAGGTTACATGCACATTGCATATTGCAGATGATCATAAGTCCACCTGTTAGAGCTTCAGAATCATTATCAGTGACTCATGCAATGTCAATGAGAGAGATGGAAAACTATTCTGTCACCAGCTTTCTCTGATGCACCCGTCTGTCCGTCCCCCACTTGCACATCGTCCTCGAATCCCATGATCTCCAGGACCGCCTCCTCCCAAGGGTTGAGGTGGGCTACTGAGGGTGGCCCTCCTCCTGTCCTCCCTCTTTCCCTCTTATTGTGAGCTCTCTTTTCCTGCAATGAGGGAGACAAGTGGAGTTTGAGTGAGAATGAAGGAGTGAGTAGAGAATCCAGGAGACAAAGATGGAGTGAGTTGGCAAGACCAAGGGCCCTCCCTGTGTTTTGTAAGTTGTTTTCATAGCATCACAGTGATAGGGAGTGTGAGGGCTGCACATTCAAATAGTTAGGTGAATGTGACCATAGGGAGAGTGGGAATGGGTAAGGGTGCAGGGATATCAGTGTCAAGTGGGATGTGGAGGAAGAGGTTGCTAAAGCTGAGTGCTGGCGAGGAGAGGCAATGGGGATCAGATTGAGGGTGATGGCAAAGTCATACTTACTTTTCCAGTGTGCAGAAGGTTAGGAAACCTCTTCCTGCACTGAAGCCAGGTTCTGCAGATCATCGACAATGAGTTGACCTCCTGGGCCACCTGGACCCACACAGCCTTCATCTGCTGGGGAGGCTTCTTCCTCCCTGAAGAAGGGAA
The DNA here is from genome assembly GCF_052327205.1 of Somniosus microcephalus. Classification (NCBI taxonomy): domain Eukaryota; kingdom Metazoa; phylum Chordata; class Chondrichthyes; order Squaliformes; family Somniosidae; genus Somniosus; species Somniosus microcephalus. Next base: position 203,480,246 of record NC_140990.1, on the reverse strand, counting down.
GAGCACCTCCTTACTAGCTCTTGCTCCCTCCACCAAAGCTTGCAGGGTGACGTCATCAAATCTGGGAGCAGACTTAGGTCTCTTGCTGCTCATTCTGCCTCCAGGTCCCTCTCACTGCAAAGGCCAAAAGGTTGGCAGTCTGCAGAAGAAGCAAGGCTTCTTGCAGACCTTAAATGCAGCAGCAATGATGAGGTCATCGGAGGCGAGTTTCAGACTGAAAAAACTAATTGGGCCATGGGTTCCCACACGCTGGAACTCAATTGCTCAATTATATGAAAATCGCATCAATCTCCTACATCGATTTGGAATCAGGTGGATAACACGAAAAGCGGATGACACAACCCCAGCCTGCCCCATGACAAAATCCAGCCCAAAGTGCTTATTTTTTAAATTCCTCTGTGATTTCCTTATTCCCCATTATAATTTCTCCTGTCTCAGCCTGTAAGGGACCCACATTTACTTTCGCTAATCTTTTCCTTTTTACAAAACTATATAAGCTTTTACAGTCTCTTTTATGTCTCTCGCTAGTTAGCTCTCATATTCTATTTTCCCTTTCTTTATCAATTTCTTTGTCCTCCTTTCTGAATTCTAAAATCCTTCCAATCCTCAGGCTTACTACTATTTTTGGCAACATTATAAGCCTCTTCCTTTGATCTAATACTATCTTTAACTTCTCTTGTTAGTCACGGTTGGGCCACTTTTCCTGTGGGGTTTTTGTGCCTTAAAGGAATGTATATTTGTTGTAAATTATTTATTAATTATTTAAATGCTAGCCATTGCTTATCTACCATCATACCCTTTAATGTAGTTTCCCAATCTACCTTAGCCAACTCACCCCTCATACCTACATAGTTTGCTTTGTTTAGATTTAAGACCCTAGTTTTGGATTTAACTAAATCACTTTCAAACTCAATATAAAATTCTATCATATTATGGTCACTCTTCCCTAAAGGCCCCTTTACTACAAGGTTATTAATTAACCCTTTCTCATTGCACAATACTAGATCTAAAATAGCCTGTTCCCTAGTTGGTTCCTCAACATACTGATCTAGAAAATTATCTTGTATACATTCCATGAATTCGTCCTCCACACTAATATTGCAAATTTGGTTTGCCCAGTCTATATGCAGATTAAAGTCCCCCATGATTACTGTATTACCCTTGTTACATGCATCTCTAATTTCCTGATTTATACACTGCCCTACATTACAACTACAGTTTGGGGGCCTATAAACAACTCCCACCAATGTTTTCTGCCCCTTGCTGTTTCTTTGCTCCAGCAAAACGAATTCTACTTCTTGATTTTCAGAGCTAAGATCCTTTCTCTCTACTGTCTTTATCCCATCTTTTATTATCAGGACTATCCCTCCTCCTTTTCCATTTTGCCTCTCTCTTCTAAAAGTTAATTATCCTGGAATATTTATTTCCGAACTTTGGCCACTTTGCAACCATGTCTCCATTATGGCTATTAGATCAAACCTGTTCATTTCTATCTGCGCTATTAATTCATCTATTTTGTTGTGAATGCTTCGCACATTCAGACATAGTGCCTTTAGCTTTGACTTATTTCTATTTTTCCCTGATGTCACCTTAGTCACTGATTCCCTATTACCTTTGTTACTCCCTCCGTCCCTTCCTGACCCACTCTGCTTATTTTTACCCCAAACTCTACTCTGCTGTAGAGTCTTGACATTTCTATCGCTGCTTTTCAATTTACTCTTTCCTGAATCCTCCCACCCCGCCTTCATTAGTTTAAAGCCCTGTCTACTGCCCTAGTTATTCGGTTTGCCATGACACTGGTCCCAGCCTGGTTTAAGTGGCGCCCATTCCAACGGAACAGCTCCCTCTTTCCCCAGTACTGGTGTCAGTGCCCCATGAACTGAAACCCCTTCCTCCCATACCACTCTTTGAGCCACGCATTTAAAACTCTAATCTGTTTGTCCCTATGCCAATTTGCACATGGCACAGGTAACAATCCAGAGATTATTACCCTTGAGGTTCTGCTTTTTAATTTGGATCCTAGCTCCTCAAACTCCTTCAGCAGAACCTCATTCCTAGTTCTACCTATGTTGTTGTTCCCTATGTGGACCACGACAACTGGATCCTCCCCCTCCCACTCCAAGTTCATCTCCAGCCGCGAGGAGATGTCTTTAACCCTGGCACCGGGCAGGCAACAGAACCTTCAGAACTCTCGGTCACGCCTGCAGAGAAAGTATCTTTCCCCTTGACTATACTGTCCCCTACCACAGCTACATTCCCTTTCACTTCCCCCACTTGAATGGCCTCCTGCACCATGGTGCCATGGTCAGCCTGCTCATCCATCCTGCAGGTTTTTCTCTCATCCACACAGGTAGCAAGAACCTCATACCTGTTGGACAAAGACAAAGGCTGAGGTTCCTCCAGCACTGCACCTGGGGTCCACTTACCTGCCTGAGTTGCAGTCACACCCTCCTGTCCCTGACCACTATCCAGACCTGTACCACTACCTAACCTAAGGAGTGTGACTGCCTCCTGGATCAAAGTGTCCAGGTAACTCTCCCCATCCCTGATGCCCTGCAATGTCTGCACCTCAGACTCCAGCTCAAAAACTCTGAGTTGAAGTTCCTCAAGATGCAGGCACTTTTCTACTGACAGTGCACATTCCCTGGCTATAATGAAATTCTAGCCCGATATGCTTATAAAATGTTTTAGATTCCAATTTAATGTTGCCTGCTAATCTTTTCTTGTAACCTCTCTTTGCCTCCCGTATTAACTTTTTCAATTCCCTCCTTTACTTCCCATAATTTTCCTGGTTATTAACTGAATTTTACCCCTGACATTTGTCATAAGCCCCCTTTTCTCTGTTTTATTTTAACTTTTATTATCTGCGTCTTCCAGGGTGCATTAGCTTTGGATGCTCTACTTTTTCCATTCAAAGGAATTTGCCTAGTTTGTACCTGAACTACCTCTTCCCTGAATGCCCTTCATTGCTCTGTTACTGCTTTACCCTGCAATCACCTTTTACAATCAACCTGTGCTAAGTCCCTTCTTATATCACAGTGACTCTCAAACTGGGGTCCGTAGAGACTTTCCATGGGGTCCGCGAAATAACGTGAAAGTGCTTACCGAGCAGGGGATTTATCCAAACGGCAATTTTTAATTGGGCTGATCTGGAGGATTAGCAGCTTGGATCTCCTGCAACAGGTCAACAGACACCTGCAACCAACGTTAAGCAAAGATTTCACCCATTCCCGCTCGTGTACTAATCCCAGCCTTTCCGAGGATCTAAGTACACAGAGTTCTGATCATACTTTAAACAAGGTGGCTCTGCGCAAATATATATTAGGGAATTGGGAATGATTTGCTGATGGCAGATACTGGACAGAAGCAAACTACGTGCTGGGTTGCTTCAGATGTGTGATGTCAAACTACTTCATGTTATTGGTAATCTGATCTGAACACTTATACTCGGTAAGAAAATCCCTGACTCTGTCAGGCAAAAGGTGAGAAATACCAATCTCTGATACCTCACAAATTAATTGAAATGTGCAATATAACAGTGATCTACATCACTTCCAAAGGCAGTGAAAAAAAGGGCACCAGTTTGTCGGACATCTCCTTTCAGCATTGATGCAACCATTTATTGTGAAATCAAAGCGAGTAAGCACACTCCAGAATTCATGTAGCCAGTACCGTTTTGAAATAAAATACATTTTTGGAGGTATATTAATTTTATCAAATGTCACTTGTAAAATAGGTATCCTTGCAGAGTTTGTGCTTCTCTTAATCTCTCTTGTTTCTCGGTTTTCTCTGCTGTTTCTGTATTTCTTTCTTCCTGCTGCTCGGTTTTACTTATTTGCAGCTCTCATTTTCTCCTTTCTTATCCCAGTGACGCCCCATACGCAACCGACCTGAGCTGAGGATTGCGTGCAGTTCAGGGCACCCCATTATTGTAGGAAATATATTAGAGCCATAGGAATGCTGTAGCTAAGATTAACTAGCATGATTCGAGTTATGAAGAAAGGATTAAAATAACATTTTTACTGGAACAGAGAAAATTAATGGGAGGGGAATCTAACAGAGGGTTTGAAAATTATGAAATGTTTTGAGAGGGTAAATAGTGAATGATTGTTTCCATTGGTTGACAAAACAGTAACAGAGCGGCGCCGTGGTCAAGAGTAAGCAAATGAGCGGCGGCCAGAGGGGGGCTTGGTGCGGGGAGGGAGGTAGGAGTGTGGTTGCTATATGTGCAGCACAGAGTGGGCTGGCTGTCTCACGCATGGAGGAGTGCTGAGAGCGCCAGGTAGACCCGCACTTACCAAGGCTGGTAGTGGGCACCAGGAGAGATCAGCCTTGTTCAAGAGAGGGGAGTGTCATTGCCAAACATCACACCAAGGATAGAACGACTCTGCAGTGAGAAACAGACAAACCCTCTCACTGATATCTGTAAGTCATAGTCATAGAGTCATAGAGTTATACAGCACAGAAAGAGGCCCTTCGGCCCATCGTGTCCACGCCAGCCATCAAGCCCTGCCTATTCTAATCCCATTTTCCAGCACTTGGTCCGTAGCTTTGTATGCTATGGCATTTCAAGTGCTTATCTAAATGCTTCTTGAATGTTGTGGGGGTTCCTGCCTCTACCACCCTTTCAGGTAGTGAGCTCCAGATTCCAACCACCCTCTGGGTGAAAACGTTTTTCCTCAAATCCCCTCTAAACCTCCTGCCCCTTACCTTGAAACTATGCCCCCTGGTTATTAACCTCTCTACTAAGGGGAAAAGTTTCTTTCTATCCACCCTATCTATGCCCCTCATACTTTTGTACACCTCAATCAGGTCCCCGCTCAGCCTTCCCTGCTCGAAGGAAAACAACCCCAGTCTGTCCAGTCTCCCTTCATAGCTGAAGTGCTCCATCCCAGGTAACATCCTGGCGAATCTCTTCTGCACCCTCTCCAATGCAATCACATCCTTCCAATAGTGTGGCGACCAGAACTGCACACAGTAATCCAGCTGTGGCCTAACTAGCGTTTTGTACAGCTCCATCATAACCTCCCTGCTCTTATATTCTATGCCTCGGCTAATGAAGGCAAGTATCCCATATGCCTTTTTAACCACCTTATCTACCTGTCCTGCTGCCTTCAGGGATCTATGTACATGCACACCAAGGTCCCTCTGATCCTCTGTCCTTCCTAGGATCATTGTGTATTCCCTTGCCTTGTTTGTCCTCCCAAAATGCATCACCTCACACTTTTCAGGGTTAACTTCCATTTGCCACTGTTCTGCCCATCTAACCATCCCGTCCATATTGTCCTGTAGCCTGAGGCTTCCCTCCTTGCTATTTAGCACTCCACCAATTTTCGTGTCATCTGCAAACTTACTGATCATACCTCCTACATTCATATCTAAATCATTTAAGTAAACTACAAACAACAAAGGGCCCAGCATCGATCCCTGCTGTACACCACTGGACACAGGCTTCCAGTCACAAAAACAACCTTCGACCGTCACCCTCTGCCTTCTGCCAGTAAGCCAATTTTGGATCCAATGTGCCAAATTGCCCTGGATCCCATGGGCTCTTGCGTTCTTGATCAGTCTCCCATGTGGGGCTTTGTCAAAAGCCTTACTGAAGTCCATGTAGACTACATCAACTGCACTACCCTCATCTACACACCTAGTCACCCCCTCAAAAAATTCAATCAAATTGGTCAGACATGATCTCCCCCTGACAAAGCCATGCTGACTATCCCTGATTAATCCCTGCCTCTCCAAGTGGAGACTAATTCTGTCCCTCAGATTTTTTTCCAATAATTTCCCTACCACTGATGTCAGGCTCACTGGCCTGTAATTCCCTGGTTTATCCCTACTACCCTTCTTGAACAATGGTACTACGTTAGCTGTCCTCCAGTCCTCTGGCACCTCCCCTGTGACCAGAGAGGTTCTGAAAATGTATGTCAGAGCCACTGCAATCTCCTCCCTTGCCTCAGGGCCTGGGGATTTATCCACTTTTAAGCCCACTAAAACCGCTAGTACCTCCTCCCTCTTAATACTAATTTGTTCACGTATATCACAATCCCTCTGCCTGATTTCTATGCCTACATCACCCTTCTCCATAGTGAACACAGATGCAAAATATTTATTTAAAACCTCACCTATATCTTCCGGCTCTACACACAGATTGCCATTTTGGTCCCTTATGGGCCCTACTCTTTCACAATAGCAAAATACTGTGGATGCTGAAAATCTGAAATAACAACAGAAAATGCTGGAAAAACTCAGCAGGCCAGGCAGCATCCGTGGAGAGAGAAACAGAGTTAATGTTTCAGATAGAAGACCTTTCATCAGAACTGGAAAAAAGCAGGAAATGGAACAGATTTTAAAGCAAGTTTGTGGGCTGGGAAATGGGGGAGGAGATGAAAGAACAAAAGGGAAGGCAGGAGAAATAAAGAGGCATTAAGAAATATTCAAGGCAAGAGGAGATGGTAATGGGGCAGGATAAGAAACAAAGGATGGCACTAGATGAAGTGTGAATTGCGCTGGCAGAATGAAAGACAGCTGCCATGTGGGAGGGCCCTACTCTTTCCCTGGTTATCCTCTTGCCCTTAAATCTTTCCCTTTTTATATCTATCTATCTATCTATCCATCTATCATATATATCTATCTCTTCTTTATCTTTATCTTTATTATTTTATCTATCTATATCTATATATATAAAGGAATCGATCTGTCTGTCTATCTGTCTGTCTATCTGTCTGTCCTTCTGTCTGTCCTCGGGTGTGCGTCTGTCCGGCTATGCGCTCGAAAGTTACAGAGCGTACCTACGCGTGCGTTACGTCGAAAGAAAGCTCACCGTTCCAAAACGATGGTAAGCGTATTTACGTTTTGGCCGGACAAAAATCGCGCCCGCGGTATCCGAAAAACCTTCAACATTCCGCTCATTAGCATCTCATTATCCGCTCATTAGCGATAGAGTGACCTCGAGGTCGACCAATCGTACGCCGGGTTGCTGGCGCGTGTGGCCGGGCCCTCCTACGGTCGAGTGACGGGACGATTGACCAATCCTACGCTTTGGTGACCTGACGGTCGACCAATCGGTGCGTGTGTGGGCGGGCCTTATCGTTCTGAACCGAGGTGAGTCGCCGCCATCTTGATTCCAAACTTTTCCTTTCTTTTTCCCGCTTTCTGCGTCTTTAAAAAAAACGTTTCTTTTAAAACACATAGGGCTGGATTTTGCTACGGGGGCGGGTTGGGGTCGTGTTCCCCACATTTCGTGTTTCCCACACGAATCCTGAACGATGTGGGAAATTGATGCAATTTTGATTTTATAGCCCAATTGATTCCCCACGTGTGGGAACCCCTAGCCGGAGAGCTTTTCAGGTGGGAAGCTCGCCTCCGATGACATCATCACTGCTGCTTCATTTAAGGGCTTCCACAAGCCTTGCTCACTTCAGCAGACTGCCAAGCTTCTGGCCCTGGCAGCTGCTGCTACCATCATCAATCATGGCGACACATCGGAGTAAGGCATCCCCCAGATTTGACGAGGCAGCCCTCCAGGCATTGGTGGAGGGAGCGACAAAGAGCAGGGAGGTGCTCTTCCCCTCCTCGGGGAGGAAGAAGCCACCCCAGCAAACCAAGGCTGTGTGGCTGAGGGTGGCAGAGCAGGTGAACGCCAGCTCGAATACCAGCAGAACATGGATCCAGTGTCGGAAACGCTTCCATGACCTTCTGCGCACTGGAAAAGTGAGTATGATGTTCCCATCACTCTTAATCTGATCCCCATTGCCTTTCCTCACCAGCTCTCAGCTTTACCAATCTCTTCCTCCACATCCCACTTGACACTGACATCCATGCACCCTTTCCCACTCCCTCTCTCTCTATGGTCACATTCACCTAACTAATGGACTATGCAGCCCTCACACTCCCTATCACTGTCATGCTATGAAAACACCTTACATCACATAGGGAGGGCCCTTGGTCTTGCCATCTCACTCCATCTTTCTCTCCTTCTAAGCATCTATGCCATCGATTCTCTACACTCACTCCTTCATTCTCGCTCAAACTCCACTTGTCTCCCCCATTGCAGGAAAAGAGAGCTCACAACCGAAGAGAGCGAGCCATGACACTTGCTCGATCCTTGGTGAAATGGATGTGATTGTGCGCGATGGTAAAGAGGGCATCGGTTACCTGCTTGATGCAGGTGTGTGCGGTCACCTGGGAGATGCCGCTGATGTCTGCTGCTGATCCCTGGAATGAGCCTGAGGCAAAAAAGTTGAGTGCGATGGTGACTTTGACGGCCGCTGATAAGGGGTGTCCAGCTGCTCCTCTGGGCTCCAGGTCTTGCTGCAGCATTGCGCAGATGTCAGCCAGTATCTCTCGCGAAAGTCGGAGCCGCCTTTGGCACTGCTGCTCAGACATGTTGAGGTAGCTGACCCTGCGTCTGTAGACCCTGTTTGGGGGGTCTCTCCTGCGCTGACGGCCTTCCATGCGCTGGCCCCTTCTGGCCTGTGCATTCTCAGGTGGGGCAGCAGCAGCTTGGCGCAACTGTTGTTGCTGCTGCTGTTGGGCGGCCTCATGTAATATCCAGAAGGGCAGGACAAAAATGGCTCCCATGCTTCTGGTACATGCCTCAGTTGAGGAAGCGCTCAGTGAAGGTGGCGAGAGGGGTTTCCCAGGAGGTCACACTGGAGATGGTTGTCAGGCTGCAAACTTCCAGAGCTGTGGGTATGCCTTCTGAAAGATCCCCAGACCTGAGAGAGCAAAGTTATGCCACCTGCAATTAAAGCCTGTTCAAATCTGCCATTTAATGATTGAGCTGCAGCTGCTACTCCGCAAGCCAGTTGTGCTCCCGCCAGGCTTCAGATGTGTGTTTCCCACCAGGCGTGTTTCACGTGGGAAAACGAGTAAACTTGCAAGTGGTTAGGAAAATGGGATTATAGAGCCAATTGAGGGCTTGTTAAGGGCCTTAAGGGCCTATCCCGCCTCCTGGAGGTGGGACGGAGTCGGGACCAGCAGACACGAATTTAGGAAAATTGCGTGGAGGCGGGATGGAGGCGGGTTTGGGCCCGCACGCCAGTTTTGCGATTTTTACCCCCACACGCCTCCAATCCTGCCTCCCCGGCCCTAGCAAAATCCAGCCCATAGTTTTTTTTAAAAGTTAATTACTTTCTAAATCTTTTATCTAATCTCATTAATTTTCCTACCTTTCCCCGTTTTTCCAGGTAGGCCTCGAAGCCTCGGCCTCTCCTCCGCACCCACGCCCGAGCTAGGCACCTCCCGGCCCCAGTTAACAAGCGGCCCCCGATCGCCGCCATCTTAGTAAAGGCTGGTGCGGGGTGGGTGGGCGTCACGGAGCTCCACAGAGCAGGAGCGCGGCGGCGTCCTAACTCTCCCCCCCCCCCAGTCTGTCTCTCTCTCTCTTCCCCGCGCCTCCTGAATGCGCGGGAGAAGAGGCCCGGGGCACCGTGGCCGCTTTCGGAGACTTCAACTCCGTGACAGGTGAGGAGGGTCTTTCTTCACGCAATCGGACCGCTCAGGCCCAGGCCCGGAGAGGAGAGGAGGGTTACCAAGGCAACCGGGGCTCGGGCCAGGGGGCGGGGTCTCTCTGCTCTTGAAGCCGGCTCGGGCGGGGCTCCAGAGATCGGGCCTCCGGAGATCGCAGGGGGGGGTCGGGCCTCCAGAGATCGCGGTGGGGGGGGGCGAGCCTCGGGAGATCGCGGGGGGTGGGGGGAGGGGGGGCGAGCCTTGGGAGATCGTGGGGGGCGAGCCTCGGGAGATCGCGGGGGGGGGGGTGGCGAGCCTCGGGAGATCGCGGGGGGGGGGGGAGGGGGGCGAGCCTCGGGAGATCGCGGGGGGTGGGAGGGGGGGCGAGCCTCGGGAGATCGCGGGGGGGGGAGGGGTGGGGCGAGCCTCGGGGGGGGTGGTGGGGGCGAGCCTTGGGGGGGGGCGAGCCTCAGGAGATGGGGGGGCGGGGGGCTCGGGAGATCGGGGGGGTGGGGCTCGGGAGATCGGGGGGGCGGGGCTCGGGAGATCGGGGCAGGGGGAACCTCGGGAGATCGGGGGGGAGCCCTCGGGAGATCGAGGTGGGGGAGCCTCGGGAGATTGAGGGGGGGGAGCCTCGGCAGATCGGGGGGGGGAGCCTCGGGAGATCGGGGGGGCGGGGCTCGGGGACTCCTCCCCCTTCCCCCCACCCCTCCCCTTCCCCTTCCCCCACCCCTCCCCTCCCCTTCCCGCCCTCCCCTCCCCCTTCCCCCCCTCCCCCCCCCGCTCCCTCTCCCCTCCCCGCTCCCTCTCTCCTCCCCTCCTCCCCTTCCCCTCCCCTCCCCCCTCCTCCCACTCCTACTCCCCTCCCCCCCCCCCCTCCTCCCCTCCCCTCCCCCTCCTCCCCTCCCCTCCCCTTCCCCCCTCCCCCTCCCCCCCGCCCCTCCCCCCTCCCTTCCCCTTTCCCCTCCCGTCCCCTTCCCCCTCCCCTCCCCCTCCCCTCCCCTTCCCCCCTCCCCTCCCCTTCCCCCTCTTCCCCCTCTTCTTCCCCCCCTCTTCCCCCCAGTCACTCTCTGTCTTCCCCCCAGTCGCTCTCTCTCTTCCCCCCAGTCGCTCTCTTTCTCTTCCCCCCAGTCGCTCTCTCTCTTCACCCCAGTCACTCTCTCTTTTCCCCCCAGTCGCTCTCTCTCTTTTCCCCCCAGTCGCTCTCTCTCTTTTCCCCCCAGTCGCTCTCTCTCTTTTCCCCCCTGTCGCTCTCTCTCTTCCCCCCCAGGTCGCTCTCTCTCTTCCCCCCCAGTCGCTCTCTCTCTTCCCCCGCAGTTGCTCTCTCTCTTCCCCCCCAGTGGCTCTCTCTCTTCCCCCCCCGCCCCACCAGTCGCTCTCTCTCTCTCTCTTCCAACAACAACATGCCCTCGAAAAAGCCTCGGCACCGCCGGGCACTCCAGATAGTATATAATAAAGAATCGATCTGTCTGTCTGTCTATCTGTCTGTCCTTCTGTCTGTCTGTCCTCACGTGTGCGTCTGTCCGGCTATGCGCTCGAAAGTTATAGAGCCTACCTACGCGCGCATTACCTCCAAAGAAAGTTTACGCTTCCGGGACGGTCGTAAGCGTATTTACTTTTCGGTCGGATGAAATTTGTTCACGCCTTATGCAAAAAACCTTCAAAATTAAACTCATTATCTGCTACTTAGCATTGATTGACTGACGTCAAGGTTCGACCAATCCTGTGCCGTCACGATTGACCAATCCTACAGTACCGTCCCCTGATGGTTGGCCAATCAGTGTGTGTGTGTGGGCGGGACTAATCATTTTCATCTCAGGGATGTGGCAGCCATTGTTTCACTGCTTCCAGCTCAAACTACTTTGATCATCCAGCTTGAAAAAGTTAGTATCTCTTTTAAAAATAACATAAGATTTACCAAAAACGTTTTATAAGTACTTTCACTTTCATCTTTCAAGGTATTAAAAGGTAGAAATGTTGCCTGGCAGCAGATTGAGAGAGGGACACAGACAGGGCCCAAAAAGCCTGGGACTCGATTTAAATGTTGCCCGGCAGCAGATTCACAGAGGGACAGACAGACACGGCCTGAAAGCCTGGTACTCGATTTAAAATGTTGCCCGGCAGCAGATTGAGAGAGGGACACAGAGACAGGGCCCAAAAGCCTGGACTCCATTTAAAATGTTGCCGGCACCAGATTCACAGAGGGACACAGAGAGGCCCCAAAGCCTGGGACTCGATTTAAACCGCCTGGCCCAAAACAGCCCTGGCAACGCCGGGCTCCCCCCAGCTAGTATATGTCCTTCCATCTGTCTGTCCGGCTATACACTCTAAAGTTATAGAGCATACCCTACACGTGCGTTACATCAAAAGAAAGCTTACGATTCCGGAACTGGTCATAAGCGTATTTACGTTTTGGCGAGACAAAAATTGCGCCTGCGGTATCCAAAAAAACGTTCAAAATTCCGCTCATTATCCGCTCATTAGCATCGAGTGACGTCCAGGTTGACCAATCATATGGTCGAAGCGACCCAACGGTCGACCAATCGCTGCATCGCGGGGGCGGGTTCGTCGCGCGTGCGGGCGGGCCCTCCTAGAGTCGAGTGACAGGACGATTGACCAATCCTACGCTGTGGTGACATGACGGTTGACCATCGGTGCGTGTGTGGGCGGGCCTTATCGTTCTGAACCGAGGTGAGTGGCCGCCATCTTGATTCCAAACTGTTCATTTCTTTTTCCCACTTTCTGCGTGTTTCTTTTCAAATCTACATTTCCAGCAAAAAAAAAGTTGCTTTTAAAACACAAAGGCCTAGAAATTCAGTTGGGCGCGCCAGCCGTTAGCGCCTTAGGGGGAGTAGATCTCGAGCGCTAGGCGCTTATCGCCCGGGCGCAGCGCGATCTGCGCCTCTCCCCAACTTCAGGACACATTTAGCGCTGGCGCAAAGTCTTAGCGCGCGCCCTGCTGCGCGCGCAGATCATGACGTCATTTAATAGTGCAACGCCCTTTGTGCGCCCCAAACTGGAACTTCACTCGCGCCGGCCCATGTGCGCCGGGCGTCCCGAGCGACTGTGAAGTGGAACGGTACACAGGCCAGCCGGGCCGGGGGGAGCGCTAATTAAAGGGCACTTACCCAGCAGTATAAAGGCCAGCCATTTTGCAGCATTCACTCTTGTGCAACGGTTTTTTGGACAGAGACCAAGGAGGAGAGTTTACTGGTTTGGACCAACACTTGGACAGGTATTTTTGGCTCAGGCCAGAGCTTACCAATTATCTTAGCCTTCATTCAGAGCTCAGTGTTTGCCAGCATATAATGGGGGCTGCATTGGGTGGCAACGCTGAATTTCAGCCTTATGCCAGAAGGGCTTACAGACGCCGTGAGAGAGTGGCAGCCCTGGCTAGACACAGAGGGGGCAACAGGCATCGCCAACTGAGGCCTTACCCATGCAGGGTATACCGCCAGCAGACCCTCCTATCTGACCATGCCTGCCGCGATGTGTGTTAGGAGGCTGCGATTCCAAAGGGAGGTGGTTACAGACATCTGCCGGCTGCTTCAGAGAGATCTGCAGCCACAGCTGATGCGCAGGACGTCTCTGTCGGTGGCAGTGAAGGTGACGGTGGCTCTCAACTTCTATGCCTCCTTCTCCTTCCAATCCGCTACTGGGGACATCGCTAACATCTCCCAGTTCGCCGTGCATTGCTGCATCCGCCAGGTGACCGAAGCCTTTTCAGAAGGAGACATCAATTCATCTCCTTCCCCATGACCCTGGACAAGCAGCAGCAGTGTGCAGTGGGGTTTGCAAGAATAGCGGGCTTCCCCATGGTGCAGGGCGCCATTGACTGCACGCATGTGGCTTTGCGGGCACCTCTTGAGCATGCCGAGGATTACCGCAACCGGAAGGGCTACCATTCCCTCAATGTACAGCTGGTGTGTGACCACAGGCAGCGCATCCTAGCTGTCCAATGCCCGCTTTCCAGGCAGCAGCCACGATGCCTTTATCTGCGACAGACAACTGTGGCTGACATGTTGCAGGCACAGCCTCCCCAAGAGGATGGCTTATCGGGGACAAAGGCTATCCTTTGTGTACCTGGCTCATGACCCCGCTCCGCGCGCCCACGAACCCTGCTGAAGAGGCATACAACGAGAGCCATCAAGCGATGAGGAGCCTTATAGAAGAAACAATCGGCGTGCTCAAGCAATGGTTCCACTGTCTCGATCGCTCCGGGGGAGCCCTCCAGTATTCGCAGGATCGAGTCTCCCAATTCGTCGTCGTTTGCTGCATGCTGCACAACCTGGCTATCCGCAGGACTCAGGCACTGCCACCTCACGTTGGACCACCACCCTCAGGAGGAGGAGCAGGAGGAGCATGAGGACGACGAGGACGAGGAGTACCAGCCCAGGAGGGACGCACAAGGTCCAAGGGCCGCCCGTCGTCGGCTTATTGAACGTCACTTCTAGGCCCCCTGTCAGGGAATGGCTTGTGCCAATGATAGAACATGATTGCAGCCGCTCCGCAAGCCCTCAGCCGGTTAAGGCAACAAACACTTCAAAGATCAAACATGGACAATGTGAATAAATAAAATGCTTTATTGTACAAACTCTGGGCCCTTCCCACATGAAAACCAAAAACAGAGGAAACCCCCAAAAAACACTCAAACACATTACTCGCTCCACAACCTGGGGAGCATTAACAAAATAGGGCAACTAAAATGGCCGTCATTCTCGGCCTTCGTCCAAAACAAACATCACATCATCGGCCTTCAAAAACAAACATCCAATTCTCGGCCTCAAGAAACAAACACAAATGGCCACACATTCGACTATTTGGCCCACTAGGGCGATGCCTTGGCCATCTTTGGGTGGCCCCTGCCCGCCCTGCTGCTCCGCCTCAAAGTAAGGCCATTGGCTGCTGCAAGGCTGGGGGCAGGCTCCAGAGGGGCACATGTCATGACGGCAGATGCCCTTGGGGGTCGGCCTAGTCGAGGTCTGGGCGTCGAGCGGGCCGGCTGTTGATTGCTGCAGCTGTGGCTGGCCAGCATCAGTCGCTGCAGCAGCTCCTGGCAGCTCCACTGGGGGAGTGGCAGTGGCGGCTGGAGGAATGGCGGCAAGCTGGCGGATGGCAGGCGCTCGCTGGTCGCCTGAGACACTGGCACTCGCCTGGGCCAGCACTGCAGCATGCGCACCAATCTGCCGAGGGACAGACCGATGTGCTGCTGCAGCGCGCCGGGTGCCCCTGGCCAGTCGCTGAAAGATCTGCCCGGTATTCCGCCCGACTGGTGGCCTCTAAGGGCCCGAACTCGGACACACTCCGAGAGAGGGAATCGATGGACTCAGGCAACCGTGCCACTGCCGCCATGAGCTCCGTGTGCCGCGCTCCGAGTCCGCGGACAAGTCTTCGAGGCGTTCCATCTCCTCGGCGAAGAGCATCTCCTGACTGGAGGCCGGACTCTCCCACTGGGGAGAAGGCCGCCGAGCTGGCCGACCCTTCCTGCGTTGCTGGAGGCCGCTGGGCCCAGCAATTGGACTCCCCTCCGATGCATCCCCCCTCTGGGGAGAAGGCCGCCGAGCTTCCACCCCCCTCCCGCCTTTCTGCAGCACGCAGGTCCCAGGAGCTCCCCTCCCTTCGACACTTCCGCCACGCTGCCCTCCAGGGAAGACGTGTCCCCTACATTGGCCTGGGTGGCCACGGCTGAGGGTTCCCCTGATGGGCCGCCTTCCTCTTGCTCCTCCTCCTGCTCCTCCTCGGAAGGTCTGTCAACTGGCAAGTTGAGGGACCTCCTCTTGACCATCTGAAAGCAGAAGGCACAAGAGTAGCTTTAGAGTGAGGAGAGGGCGTCAGTGCGGGATGCATGAGTGGTGGCATTCAGCGCATTGGTCGGACAGTGGCAAAGGATATAGATCTGATGCGCAAGTGGGACGAGAGAGGTGCAAAAGGTGATGTTCCTTACCATTGCTTCCCAGAACAGGTCGGCATCTCCACATGCAACGGGCCCAATCACCCGGCCACCCATGAGGCGCTCCATGCGATGTTGCAGGTCGGTGAGCAGCTGGATATGGGGTCGTCCTCCCCCGGTCGCAGTCCGGCTCTTGCGATTATTCGCCAGCTTGGCCTGCAAGAGAAAGGACGGCCTCTAAGTACAGTGTGTCGCCATGATCTTGTGTGCACTGCCTCCCATGGTGGAATAGCCTGGCCAGTGTGTCGCCATGATCTGCTGTGCACTGCCTCCCATGGTGGAATAGCCTGGCCAGTGTGTCGCCATGATCTGCTGTGCACTGCCTCCCATGGTGAATAGCCTGGCCAGTGTGTCGCCATGATCTGGTGTGCACTGCCTCCCATGGTGGAATAGCTTGGCCAGTGTGTTCAGTGCAGAATGTGCAATTGATGCTCATGCCTGTGCCATAGCTGCTGGATGAAGGCTGGCCATTAGAGCTTTCAGGTCCCTTTGCCCATAATGTGAGGTGCACATGCAAGGATGAGGAGGTCATTGGAAGGGTACTCACCCTGACAATGCGTGTGAGGTCATTTATCTTTTTGCGGCATTGGGCACCGGTCCTGGGGATGTCGCTGTTGGCTGACAGCTTGCTGGCGACATGCCTCCAGGCTCTCCTGTAGACGCGGAACCGTCGCCTTCTTGCCATTGTCCGGGTACAAAACATGGCGCCTCTTCTCCACAGCAGCAAGCAGCACACTCAGATCACGCTCTGAGAAGCGCTGCGCCACGTTCACGGGCCTTCTCCATGTCTTCAGGCGCTATTTGGGTCCAGCAGCAGTGTTCAGGCCTAGCTGGAGGGCTCCACTATCCAGGGCGTGGCAGCAGACACAGTCGACCCTTCCCCCTTAAGAGCTGGCCAGCGCCAGGGTGTCTGCTGTCAGTCATGAGATGGCCGCACCCTGCGCTGCGCCCGGCCTCGGCGCTATCGATCACCACCTCCGGCTTAGCGCCCAAAAGAGAGGCGTCCAACAGCAGTTTTAGCGCTCGCCCGAACTAGTAGGGCGAAGCTAATGAATATCGGAGAAGTGGCCTAGATTTGGCGGCGGGCCGCAAAACTTTAGCGGACGCCCCATTTTTAGCGCCCCAAAGTAGCGTCAATGAATTTCTAGGCCAAATTGTTTAAAAAAAAGTTAATTAATTTGCCAATCTTTTCTCTAACCTCTATAATTTTCTACCTTTCACTGTATTTCCAGGCCCGGGGCCTCGGCTTCTCCAACTGCCAGCAGCGCAACTCCAGTCCCAGGCTCCCGGCCTAGACAGGGACCAACACTGGCAGAGGGGAGAGGGTGTGCTGCCTCAGCTCCATTCCCGGGGTCGGTAGGTGGGGAGGCTTCTTAAGCAACTGGGGTAGGTCGCAAGCCCCGAATAATAATCTGAAGACCCTGTGTTTGCAGCTGAGGGAATTTCTTCTGCTGACAGCCCCAGGATAACGGCAGCCATCTTTGTCAAGGAGGGCAAAAAGTTTCAGTGCGACGCCATTTTGATTCAGTGTGTAACAGAGTGCATGCGCGGCCATCTTAGTACAGGAACATAGAGTAGGTGGGGCTTCAGTGCTCCCAATCGGGTCCTGGTGACCAGGACAGACAATCGACTGTGTGGCGAGGCCTAATCTTTCCAACTGAAAAGCAAGTGGCGGTCATTGTTTGTGATACAACACACTGACAGGTGAGGACCCCTTTTTAATAAAAAGATTGGTGAGGGTTGTAAAGTGTATGTTATAGAAAGATTTACAAAAATGTTTTATAAGTACTTTAAGTTTCATGTTTCAAGGTATTAAAAAGAAGGCTGGGCCATGTCAGTGCAGGGGCCCGAGGCCGAGGCCTAGGCTTCTCCAACGGCCAGCAGCACAACTCCAGTCCCAGGCTTCCGGCCCAGACAGGGACCAACACTAGCAGAGGGAA